>NC_139614.1:37526344-38142759 GCF_964270895.1 Podarcis filfolensis | reverse complement strand
GTTTTAGCCATGTGCATGATTACATCAACAAATCAAGCTGGGATCAAGACTATTGTGAAAGAAAAAGAAAAGTATCTCATTTTGGTGGCTGGAGACTTTCCACAGAAAAATTCACAGGTACTTTTCAACTAGTGGTATACTAATATAATATTTTAATATGCATACAGCATATTAAAAAGAAAAACTGGGCAGAATTACTTGTAAATGTCACCTTATCTGGATGAACATTTTGCTTGATTACATAATTGCTGAACACCAGAGAGAATTAGCTGTGCTTAAGTTTCACCGGAACCAGAAAAAATTATTTTCTGGACCAATTGATTTAAATGTGATTTATATATGGGTCCCAAAAACTCAGATGGGCATAGTCTGTCATTTATTGTGGTCTCAGCCAACCTCCCGAATCTTCCAGCAACTGGAGAGAGGATCTTCTTTAATTTGCTGGGTACAGAGGAGATAAGAAACACTTTCTTTTCTTTTTCCAAACAGCGGGGCAAATGCAAGTTTGGGGAAGGGTGCTGCCAGGTGTTCTACTTAGCAGATGACTGGGACACTTGTTAGTGGCAAATGAGTTTGCAGCCACTGCTGCATTTAAGTGTGAGTCACTTTCCCTGGGTTGGAATCAACAGCGCTACTTTTTAATATATATTTCAAGTAGCAGTAATTCAGTAGCTAAAACTCTGTTGGTTTTCATTGTCAAAAACTCCACATCATTAGATGAAGTTCACAAGCAGGAATCTGTTGTTTTTAGTCAAATGACTAATACAGCTAGTCCTCAGGAATGGTATGTGAAAATATTTTGCTTGTTCCTTTCAGCCACACTTCCCACTGATCATATTCAAGAGAATTATATTCGTGAAGTGCGAGACGTCATTTTTTCATTTGTCTACCCTACACCATTTAAATCCAGAGTTCTGCTTGTAGCTGTCTCAAAGGTTAGGCTTCATTTTATTTATTTGGAATTCCTCTAACTGTGTGATGCAAGGTTGCTGATTTGAAGCTTTTAGAAAATATTAGGAATCTGTTGAGTACACAAAATTTAAGCTGCATAGCATATTGAATAGAATTATATTGCGGCCCAGTTTGCATTGGGGGTATTGAATTTCTACATTCATCATTCAGCTCCTTGCCAGAAAACTTTCTAGAACATTTGCAAAGATCCCTTAAAATTCCCCCACCTCTGCACTGGTGGAACTCAGTGCATAGCACACTGGTGGAACTCAGTGCATAGCACACTGGTGGAACTCAGTGTGTAGGACGTAGGTGTGGAAGTAATTATTCTTTATCTTACAGAAGAGATCAAACACCACCCTTTTTTGTTCTTTCTCACCTGCCTTTTCACTTCAGATCAATGCCCCAAGGCTTCAAACTGAGTAATTTATTGAGTTTACTCAAGTCCAAAGCTCCAATGACACACGAAAGATTTGTACTGCATGTATTCCAGCTCAGAAACACCTCTGGGGTTCATGTGTTATTCCTGCCTCCTTCCCTTCTCATGCAACAGGCATGTCCAACTCCCAAGAGACTGCAATCTACTCCCACTGTAAAAAAACCTGGCAGTGATCTACCCATTGGATTGACCAAAGTTGTTGAGCTTTTTGGGGGGAGGAAGACCCAAAGTTATGGCTACCAGATGTCCCCGTTTTCCAGGGACAGTCCCCGGATTTACAAATCAGTCCCTGGACAAAATCCGTCCCTGGAATGTCCCCTGATTTCATTTAATGTCCCCGGATTTATATTTTAAGTGTTGTAGATTTATTAGTAGGGAATGAATGTTGCGTGATTGGTTCAACGGCACAAGACACATCATATGGGGACTTCCGGCGAGGCAAAATGGCAGGCGCCACAGCAGCGAGTAGCTCCTGAAACCAGCCAGAGCCAGCTGTGCTACCCGGCTGGCTCTGGGCTGCTGAGACCGCCACTGCCAAGGGGGAACCGGGGACACCTGGTGCGTCAACTGGGGGAACCGCTGACCACCCCACCCCCCGTGACCCAAAACGAGCTGGGAGTGAGAGCGCCCGGCCACCTGCCCAGTGGCATTCTGGGGCCAGGAAAACCCCGGAGCTGACGCAGGGAGAAGGAGGCACTGCACCTCTCTTCCTTGCTGTTTAGCACTACACCTGCATTGGAGTTTTCACCACAGTTAGCACCAAACCAGTTTGCAACCACAGGTGAAAAAAAGATTTTTGAAAAGGTGTGATGCTAATCAGCATTGTTTCCAAAATAAAAGGGGAGGGGGAAAGGTCTCTATTAGAGGGGAAGAGGGGTGTGTGAGCCCAGTGAGTGCGCTCCCAATCTCCTTAATTTTTATGGGGCCTGATTTACATATTCCACAAGCTGTTGACAGAAAGGATGCTATTCTTTTTTTACTATAATTACAACTAAGAGGAAAAGAAAAAGACTACACTGCTGGTGGAGTACAGAGAGGAGATGCCACATGGCTCTTTGGCAACTGTTGTGCTGAAAATGTGACATGAATTTCCATTTGAGTCTGGGTGCATCACTTTTTGTGTATTATAAGGTAAAGGGACCCCTGATCATTAGGTCCAGTCGTGGCCGACTCTGGGGTTGCAGCGCTCATCTTGCTTTATTGGCCGAGGGAGCTGGCGTATAGGTCAAGTGGCCAGCATGACTAAGCTGCTTCTGGCGAACCAGAGCAGCGCACGGAAACGCCGTGCTTTACAATTCTCATCCCATTAAGCCCACACAGTAATCCTATGAGTGCAGCTGAGGACACTGAACTTTAGCACTGGAGGTGCTCCAGTTTCTCACATAATTGCAAACCTATTGCAGTGGCTAAATACAGTGCCCAACTGTTGCTAACCTTGCCCTAAACAATAGATGGATTCAGCTCACTGTGTTCTTGATAAATAGAATGTGTGTTATGAGAGGAGGGAGGAGTAGCAGCTGGGGAGATAGATATAGATATAAAAAATCACTAATTAAGTGGCATTTCCAACTATAAGGAATGTCTTTTGTATTCTAAGTGATTTCTGTGTTGTCATTCTCCATCCAGGAAGTCTTGGAAGATATTTTGGACCTGGATATGTCCATCTCAGACTCAGAGGACTTTATACAGCTTGTCACTGGTGCAAAAATTGCCTTGGGATCTCTGCCTCTGGCCCACAGATATGGTGGCCATCAGGTCAATAATAAATCTTGCTCTATCTTACCTGAGCTTTAGCTCCTCTGCCTTGACTTACAGTCTGCAAATATTTCAGGAATTCCATCTCTGATTCCTATTATTGCCATACTTCTCTGTTGGGTTGAAATAACGACAGACAGGTAGTGAGTGTCATCTGGGAGGCATCTCTCGAGCAAGTCTCGGGGAGTCCCTTTTATTGAATATTACAGCATTGCCACAAATGTGCTTATTGCTGATTGGTTAACACAAATACAAAGCAAAGGTTGCATTAATCACCAATAGATTAAGGACTGGGAAAGGGAGCACAGAACTAGACAGGCATGAAAACCTCCTTATTAAACTTTTACTAGTGATTGATATAGCATTCATCCGTAGATGTGGTCAACTATGCATTAAGAACAAGTCAGGTATGAACTCGATGTGAACTGAACATTCTAGGAATGTTTCAGCTTAGAACGGTTTGCACAGCATCATGTGCAGGAGCGAAGCGTGAGAGCAAGACTTCCCATCAGGCCACAGTCATGTATAGGATCATAGCATCCAGCATCCCATCACTTCTCTGTCATGATAGAACAGAACAAAATATAACTTGGCTAACCCCGCTCCAATCTGTTGCTATGTCTCTGAAGCATGCTTGTAGGAAATTTGCAGGACTTGTTTTTCTAACATGTTGAATCTCACCATCACCAGAAGATTTAGGAATGATTTTCCAGTTATAAATCTGCTGTAAATAATACTGAATAGTGACTGGGATTTTTTAATTTCTTCTTTCCTTGTTAGTTTGGTAGCTGGGCAGGTCAGCTGGGTGACGGAAGAGCCCATTTGATTGGTGTTTATACAAACAGGTACTGCATTCTTCTTTTTGAATAGTTGGTCTCTAAATGATATATGGCTGGCACTGATCTTTCAGAAAGTACATTAAGAAATATTACTGCTGATAATTAAAATACTTGGGCTGGAATAACTTACTGACCAAACACAAATGCTGTGATTTGCTGTTTGTTCTGATTTAAAGCTAAGGATCAGGTTTTGTGGCTGTCAAATCCCTGGCTCCAAATGAATTAGGTGCTGGTTTCTCACAGACACGCACTTTACACCCACCCTCATCAGCTGACATCACCATCCATCCAAGTGATTGGCAGGTGATTTTTTTTTTTTTAGGGTAACCAAATTCATTGAGCTTTGTTGAGGCGAATTCCAAGACATGTCCTGGAAAATCAGGGCGTATGGCAGCCCTACCCAGCCCCTGATTTATAGTGTTCATGGCTAAGGGAAGATTTAAACCTGGGACTTCCAGGCTCCCATCCTTACCTACTGCACTGTATCAGTTCTCAATATTACTAATGCCAATGGTTTTTTGCAGGTTTGGTGACAGCTGGGAACTGCAGCTGAAAGGTTCAGGAAGGACTCCGTACTCTAGGTTTGTCATGTGTTTTGTGTATTATTCTGTATTCACCCCTGATAGCTCTTGGTCTTGTTTCTGTTTGAAACCTTTCATTTCAATGGCCACCTTAAAAAACCATCCCAACCTCAAAGCACAATATTATCTGTCTGCGTGAAATTGTAGCACGTAGCACCCCTTTGTTCAAGTCATCAGGAGCAAAAGAATTTTGTCTTATGTTTTGACGATCACGGGCATAACCTGTTTATTTATTTAAGAAGGACTAGATAAATTAATGGGGCTTGGTCAGTTAGTCAGCATTAACCGTGATAGCTAGAAGGCAGCATACCTTTTAATGTTAACTACCAGGAGGTAACATCATACCAGTTTTGGGAAGCTCTTACTGTCTTGCGTTGCCCAGGAATTAGGGGAAATCACATTAAGGCTGAGCAGAGAACTATAGGAGTCCTGAGGGTTTTGGAGGATTTGTGGAGGTATGCAGGTTCTTTATGGTCTAGATATGTAAGTGGGGTAGGGCCAGGGGAGGGTGTAATGTAACACCTGATTTCATTTGAACATGTTTCTTAGGGTGATGTTAGTTGCACACTTGCTATTTTTTTAAGAGCTGAAACTGCTATTCTCTGGTAGAAATAAGGATTCACATGCCACTTTTAAATTCCTGCTTTATATGATGCCTATGCCTGGGAAGAGGTTTCCAAATGTTTTTTGCTGAAACAAGTTTAGCCTAGCATGGTAAATTAAAACATCAGGAGCTGGAAGATAGTTCAAATGATAAAGACCGCTTAGCAGTAAGTGGTGGTTGCAGCCCAGCGTGGACCACAGTGGTGCCAAAGCATTCGCTGATTTCAGGTGCACACCCAATGCCTATGCCAAGACCTACTTACATAAGTAATCAATAAAGTTGTGGCCTATTTAATCCCAAAGCGGTTGTCCTGTGATTCTTTCCTCTTCTCACGTTAGCTTATGAAACCTAGCTTATAAAAATAACTACCACGCTTCCTTCTCTGCAAGCTCCCTGTTCTGTTTTGTACCACATGCTGTCTTCTAAATTGTGCAAAGCAGGGTAATTTTGGGGTGAATTGGACTTTCAGCTGTTTGATTTTACCGGCCTGCATTTCCTGAGCATCGCTCAGATTCGCTCAGGGCCTACGGTGCCAAACATTACATGTAACTAAGGATAGGTAAATTGATGCCATCTTCGCAAGTTTTCTCTTTTCTGGAATTTCACATTAATCTACAAACTTTTTAAAAAAAGGTTCTCTCAAAATCCATTTATAAATATGTATTTCCTATTTTTCCTACTTAAGAGGAGATCTTTAGCCCAGTTTTTAACTGGCTTTCTGTATAGAATTACATAGAATCATGGAATAGGAAGGAACCACGAGGGTCATCTAGTCCAACCCCCTGCAGTGCAGGAATCTCCTGCCCAACACAGGACTCGTACCCACAACCTTGTTTTAAACTGTTTAATAGCATGTGCTTTTGTTTTCTTAATACACTTTTCTTGTTTGGTGATTGTAATATTTTTATTAGTTTTATAATTGTATACTTTATTGTTGTGATCCACCCTGGGACCTTGCAGTGAAGGACGGGTAATAAATCTAATAAATAAATATTATTTTTAAATATGTGTTTCGATGTGTTTAAATTTTCATGAAATGCATTGCAGCATTTGGAGAAATGTGAAGTCTGTGGATAGCTGATCCACGCATTAATCCGAGAGATGTTGATCATATCACTTCGTACAGGAAGTTGCCAAGATGAAGTTCCTCAATCATCCCTATATCAGAATTCCTTGCCCACTCAAGCATTTTCTTTTTTTCTTTTCCTAATTCAAAAGGAAAGGGTATTGTTTATATTCCTAGTTTTCCTCTCCATAGGAATGGGGACGGCAGAGCTGTGCTCCACTCTTCTGTTCGAGAATTCTTAGGAAGTGAAGCTATGCATTATCTTGGAATTCCTACAAGCAGAGCAGCTAGGTACTGTATCCATGTTTGTACTTTCTTTAGAACCTGATCTGATGCTTACTTGATTCCACTGACATCAGGAGGAGATCACTCATGTACTTTTTACAGTAAGTGTCTTGCGGGCTTTTTGGCTTGCGCCTGAGAAATCCAATCTGCCTTCTGCTCAATCTTTGTAAATATGAAGTAGATTTTGTTTGTATGAGTGTTGTGCTCACCTGCCAGGTACAGTGTGTGATGTAATTTTTGATGGGGTGCAACGTATTCATTTACTGCCATTTTGTGACCATCGTTTTGTTTAGCTTTTACACTTTTCACAAAGTTAAGAAGAGTTCGCAAACAGCAGCTCCACGCTACTTCACTGCAACTCCATCTAATATTGCACTTACACCATGTGAGATGCCTTGCTATTGTTGCCGAATTGTTAAGTATGTGATATTGCTGACATTCGGGGGGCATTCAGTATGTGGTTATGAAGGCCCTTTCTGATTGCCTGTGCAGGTTTTTGGCTTGCTGAGAACATGCAGAACTCTCTCTCCAGCATCAATCAGGAAACAACTTTTTGCTTGTAGAAGAGACCCTTTACAAATGACCTATTGGAAAACCTGCTTAATTGCTTCGGCAGAAGGTCTTGCAAACTCAGTGACTGATGCAAAACCCATGAGGCTGTCTGGATGAGCATGAAAGCTTGTAGTAGTGTTACAACCCTCGTTGGAAGATGCTGTGACAGGCTGTTTGTTTCAAAGACAATAGCCAGCGTGAACTTGGTGTACCAAGTTCGCTGAGTTCAGGAGATTGCTTGGCCTTCGTGCTTAGCCTGCTGTTGTTGAAACTCTCGGTGTCCTGGTAAGGCCGTGTGGGGGAGGAGGGCAGTACTCCAGAAAGCTTTCCAGACTTCTTTTCATAAATATTTAACTCAAATAACCCCAGCTGATCGCTAGATTGCTGGCAATAGGAAGCTGTCATATCTCAGCTCTTACGGTTAATTGACAACGTTCTTGCTGAGTCTTGGCAGAAGTGTGGGAAAGAGCATGTAATTTATCCAAGAGCACCCTGGAGATGGGCCCACTCTATTAGCTCTGTGTTCCTGTGTTGCCAACAGGAAGCTCCATTCACAGAGTGATGCTAGAAGGGAAAACATTCTTATGCGGAACCTTCATGCTTTGAAGATTGGGGTTTCTGGAACAGAGTACAGGAAATCAGTGGAGTGAAGCAGTACACATGGTGTTGGGTGATGAATATTCATGGTGTACTCCAGACCGATCATAGGATGCTTAAGCACTGCAGATGTTGGGAGCTGGGAGCAAGGAAGATGTTTTCCCCAAAACTTTAGCATTTGTTTTTAGGCATCTGTGATGACATCTGCCTCTATCTGCACCTGTTCTTATGAGACGTATGAACTGGTGCATCTGCCAGTGTGCTTCTATGGCCAGAGTACTGGTTTTGAAAGCTCCAGAACTTGAAGTCCCATCTTCCTTATAGCTTCACTTGGAGGCCTTAGGCAAGCAAACTGCAAAACCAGGTCAGGAAGCAGCGCAAAGGCTGTGCACCGCCATCCCGCTGCCCCCCAAGCTTGTGGGGCTGGCCGTGGGGGGAAGCGCTGCTTCTTGTTCCTTGTTCACTGTTTGAAACCCTGAAAAGCGGCTCCCAGTCAGTGTAGGCAATGCTAGCTAGATTGACCAGTGGTCTGACTCAGTTTAAAACTGCTTCTTATGTCAAGCAACTTTAAGGTGTTTCATACTAACGGCTCATTTTCTCTTTTTGCACAGTTTAGTTGTGAGTGACGACGACGTGTGGAGGGATCGGTTCTACAACGGGAATGTTAAGAAAGAAAGAGGTATCTCCTGCATTTCAGATTACTATTTGGAATACTGTCATTGTATCAGACTCATTTATAAGAAAATACAAAACACAGTTATATAGGAAAAAGAAAAAGAATGAAGAAAGAAGAACCAAGAAGACCCTTTATCACATTTATGTGGTACAGTTCATATCATTTATCCACACATAGCAAGGCAGATTCCCCCAGCTCTGACCTGGGTCTCCCAGTCTCCCACCCTGAGAGAGCTTTCCTACCCTGCCTTTTTTTGCAGGTACTTCCCACCTTCAACTGTCTTGTTCCTGTGTGTACCCTCCTTAATTCACAATAAAGGAATCTTGTTATAAGCTAAAAAGAAAAAGGAACTCCTGCCTCCCTAACAGTTATCTATAAAAGCATTTATTCTAAATATTCAACATATGCACTCCAGAATAATCACAGCTGCATTTAAAATCCAGTCTTTTTTCCCCCTTCAGCAAGATGGCACTTTACCTAGATTTCCCTCCCAAGCCAAGCTCTTAAGATTTTAACCACTCAGACAGCACAGTAGGACTCTCACAGTAATTTTCTAATAATGCAAATTAGTATTCATCCAGTTTCTATGTCCAGTTTCTTATAAATCCTTTTTAAAACAGTTCCAACTGATCTCGGCCAAGCCATGATCCAAAATTATTGTCTGTTTTAGACTGTTTTGTTTGCTGGCTGCTGCTTCTTTGTATGCTACTGTTCTCTTATATTTGTCATCTTTGAAAGTCATCACTTGGCAAAGCCATAGTTAAGATTAACCACAGTATAGAGTTCAGATGTATTGCTAACCTGTGATTAATCAAAAGTTAAAAGAGACAGCATGTACAGGCTCCATCCATTGACGTGAGTGGGCAAATCTACAAGCACAGAAGTTCTGAATGCAAATGGAAGCACATCTAGGGCTCTGGAACAGAGTGCATTTTTATTTATTGACATGCATATACTTGTATTTCAGGTGCTATAGTTCTGCGTGTTGCCAAATCATGGTTTCGAATAGGATCATTAGAAATTTTAGCTCATTCTGGAGAACTGGATTTGTTAAGGTTAGAATGAAAGTATTTATTTATTGGATCAGTTTTTACTTCTGGATAATTTAATAAAATAGTGGGGTTCTAAAAGGCTACATATGCACAGGGACCTTTCAGTCTTCCCCTTCTTAACATAGGCTTGTGCATCTCCTGAAAATCTGGTCCAGAAGATTAGGGGAGATTAGAGAGGCATTCTATGATGTACAGGGGACTGCCACCATATGGGAATATTAGAATACACACACACTTGCATGGGGCAGTGCATGGAAATGCTTAGCACTCACACACAGGCCTCTTTGGATCCTGACCAATATAAATGTTGAAAAGAACTTCAGAGTTTTAGATACCAGTTCTTTGACACACACACACACACACACACACACGTGTACCTGCATCCTGTTTTTAGGCAAGCAGGCGTTGGATAGATTTTCAGCCCTCCAAAGTACTAATTTATGGGCACATGCAATTCCATTTTAAATTGTGGAATGCCTTTCACAATACAGAGTTATTGTAAAAAATGTGTTTGGCAAATATTTTTCCCTGTATAGAGGCCATTGCATATACTTGATACTATGTTTTCCATGAGTCAGTGTTGAAATAAGCATTTACAACTACTGCAAATTCTTGTATGGCCTGTAAAGTTACTGATATTATTGGCTTTTTTATGAGATACTAAAGGGCTCGCATTCATCCACTGGGTTTTTTTTGGTTTTTTTAAATAGCACAGGCGTCCCCCTCCCTCCTCCAACTCAGTGGCATTTCAGTTGTGTTTTACAGCTCCTCTCAGTTTCAAAAGTCTTTTGTCATGCTGCAGTTCAAAAACATCCAAGTCCAGAACACCCATAGCCAAGTGGAACAGATTGAGCACTTGGATCCTGACCCAAAACAATTTGTTCAACTGGATATGGATTGTTGCATGGATTCAAACATAGAAGGCTAGAAAATTTCCAAGAGCCAGCATCAGATTTTTAGGTACCAGTCTTGTACAAGGAGTGGGGAAATGCAAAACATTTAGTTGATAGTTCAATACAGTAGTATAAAATGTAGTGCTAGCAGCCACCTGGGTGTTAACTCTCAAAAGTCTCCAAAACCACACTGCTGTTCCATCCCAATAAGATATAAAATCTCACTTAAGGGAACCACATGTGGCTAAAAACTTAGTATGGACTTGCAATCTGGCTATAGAAAAAATGCTTCTTATTCAAGAGTGTATACAGTGGTACCTCGGGTTAAGTACTTAATTCGTTCCGGAGGTCCATTCTTAACCTGAAACTGTTCTTAACCTGAAGCACCACTTTAGCTAATGGGGCCTCCCGCTGCCGCCGTGCCGCCGGAGCACGATTTCTGTTCTCATCCTGAAGCAAAGTTCTTAACCCGAGGTAATATTTCTGGGTTAGCGGAGTCTGTAACCTGAAGTGTATGTAACCCGAGGTACCACTGTATTTCCTACAACCCAATTTAACTTTTATAGGTAGGCGTAGGCACCTAAAGAAATATTTCCAAGTATCAGATATAATCTTAAACAGGGTAATTCCTTCAGTGTTGTTTCGAAATTGTCTTTGATGGAAGAAACTTTTCATTTGTAATTATAGGATGCTGTTAGACCATGTCATAGATGAGCACTTTCCATCAATAGACATGAATGATTCAAACAGATATCTGGTAAGTCTTTGTGCTTCTGCGAACACAGCAACGGCAACAACAAAAGAAGAATATGTAATCTATGATTTATTGACAAATCCAAACTTGCCTTCAAATTGAAAAGGCATTAGAACTTAGTGTATGCTGTCTATTATCTCTGTTTAATATGTATTTAGCAATAACATATAAAGAATGCAAAAGTGACATCATCTCTATCCAGGAGGTTTACAGTTTATGGGCCACACCAGACATGATGTGGGAAAAGCATGATCAGTTTCATCTTGTTTATTTATTTTTATTACAAACCCCAGTTAGCCCTTTGAAGAATGTGGAAGTAGCACTGGGGGGGGGGGGATTGTTTAACTTCATCTTGGACACTGTTTTCTCAGGGCTCATCCACATTCTCTTTGTCCTGTTCCCGCTACCCTACCCCAATTTGTCCTGTGATTTCTAGACACAGGAAACCTGCCTGACAATTGTTCCAATTCTGTGGTAAACAGCAGGTCTTTTCAAGGAAAGCTGCAGGACAAAAGGAAAACCTATTGGACCTGAGCCTAGAAATTATGGGACACGTGGAAGTGTAAATGACCCCCCGGTCTCAGCTTCTTCTTCCCCTGTGAAAAGCAAAAACCCTGCTCTTAGTTTTCCTGGGACTGCAGAACTGAAGGACAACACAGCTCCACGTTGTGTCTAAACCACTCTTGAAAAATATATTTGTACGTTTCCCCATCTTGGGCCCTGCACAATTTTCTTAAAGCAACTTTCATGGTAAAATTGTGTTTGATTTCAGGCCTTCTTCTCTAGAGTAGTGTCTGAGATTGCAGGTCTGATTGCCTTGTGGATGTCGGTAGGCTTTGCTCATGGTGAGATATGTTTTTGGTACTGTGTTGTTGCTTTGTGAGTGAAGGGTATGAAATATTTAGATTCTGTTGAAAAATACAAACAGGGTGTAGTCTTTCCCAGCCCCCCCAAACCTACATAGTGAGCCTCTTTATAATGAGTCAGATCATTGGTCCAGTACGGTCTGCACTGACTAGCAGTTGCTCTCCAGGACTTCAACAAAGGTCTCTCCTAGCCTTATCTGGAGAAGCCAGGGATTGAACCTGAGATCTTTTACATGCACAGTCACAGCCCTTTCTTACAACCTGGTGCCTGGCTGGCGCCTCATTCCTGAAGAGTGTGTGTGTGTGTGTACTCATTAGTTGTTTTCAGCCATTTTGGGACACACATCGGGAGGGTGTCAAAATGGTTGACTAATTATGTGAATAAACCAGATTTGCATGGAATAAAACTAAATTAAGAAAAACATGTTGGACTGGATCCAACATAAACTAGTTGTAGGTTGGGGTCCATTGAAATTAGTGGGATTTAAGTTCATATTGACTTATCTTTTCACATTGATTTCAGTGGGGCCCTAACTTTAAGCTGTTTACAGTTAAGGAAAATACAACATTGTCCTTTTCTAGTAAGGTTGGGAAAAAATATCTATTGGAAAATGGGATTGTACCTCAAGTACAATGTTTGCAAAAAACATACTGCTCATTCCATGTAGAACTATGTAATAAGAATAATTTATTTTTTATATGCCCCTGCATTTATTGCCCCATCCATGCTGGGCAGTTTAACCGTAATAATAAACTACTTCTTAACTATGGAATGGAGGAATGAACCTGGTTTCTAGACTGTAATTCCTGGAGAAATCTTTCAGATGGTAACACACATTTCATTTATATGAAATCAGCATTTTCTGGGATATGACATCATGCTGTTTAGATGGCAATGTTGGTCAGTTTCGAGACTGTTTTTATTATGGATTCATGCTTTTGTGTGTGTGTGTAGTGATAGATAGATAGATAGTTTTTGTTTTTTGTTTTTTTATTATTTTTTATTGCATATTGTGTTGTAAGCTGCCTTATTTTCCAATATGGAGGAAAAGCATACCTGAAATAAATAAACGTTGTTTAATTTTTAGGTGTGTGCAATACAGATAATTTCAGCCTGTTAGCCATAACTATAGATTATGGTCCATTTGGTTTTATGGAGTCTTATGACCCAGGTATGTATAGCCTAAGTGACTGCAGTATTATTTTGGGGATATAAAGTAGTAAATAATTTAAAAATTACAGAATGTGACTAGATCTGTATGCATTCACTTATAATGCATTGTTTCTTTAATTTCTGGGCTTTATACGGATTTGAGCAGTAAAAGGATTTAATAGGATTGGAAGAACTGGAGGAGAAAGGTCAAGGAGATGGGAGTAAGAACTGCTGTTGTGAAGGATCTCTGTTTTGTTTTTCTGCATTTGAAATAAGAAAATAACTCATTGCCATCTTTAAGCTTGTATGCTGACAACGTATCCTTTCCTTTGGCAAATATCAGACCTTGGCTAATCCAGTGTAAACTAATATCCTGGTGTTTAGAGACTTCTATGCAAAATATTTTAGTGCCTACAGGACTTTTTGTTAGTTGGCATCAACACAAAATACGAGTTTACTCAAATATGTTAAGGTTGGTTTTTTATTCTGAATACTACTTTGTTTCAGATTTCGTCCCAAACACATCTGATGATGAAAGACGGTATAAAATAGGAAACCAGGCAAATGTCGGACTGTTTAATCTGAACAAGCTGTTACAGGCTCTAAACCCTTTATTGGCTCCCAGACAAAAGCAGCTGTAAGTAATCCTTAAAAGTGTCTTCATGCTTAAAAGAGCTCGTGAGATGAGACATTCTTTAATGACCATATGTGCTAAACAAAAAAGGAGGGCTTTTGGGAAGTGGGGAGTTCGTTTTTTTAAACCAAATTATTATTATTATTTAGACCATGCTAGGCTTGCAAAAAAAAAAAAAAAAAGGAAAATAAAAGATGGCCTTTATGATGGGTGGTAAACGGTCTCTACATAATCACAGAGTTTTTTTCATAAACTGGGCCCCAGAATTGCTGCTGTCAGCCAATCTGGGAAGACAAAACAAAAACATCAGAAAGCCAGGCAAATCCAGGAGGCAGTTTTCATGCTAAAGGTTGTTGGCTGTGGGTTTGAGAGCCAAAAGGAAAAGAGGTCTTTAGATCACTAGTATTGTTATACGTTATGTGGCTGAAATGCTGCATTGGTTTTTCTAAGAAGAAAAGCCCAAGCGGCCTCATTATAATGAGATGTCACTACCTGGTGTGATAAGCAGTCAACATGTTAATACTCCCCTATCCGCTTTTTAAAAATTGATTTTTAATTTCAAGTAACAAAACATACTCATGCAGTCCCATAAGTGATATGATTCAAACTAATGTAGAAAAGCAGCACCAGGTCTTACATTTACTGACTTACATGTGCTTGATCTTGCAATGTAACAGCTTCACTCATTATATAATAGTGGCAACAACAAATTAAATGTGAAATGTATCTCATGTATTGTTTGGAAAATATGCAAAGACAAAAAAGCGCAATTCAGTTGCAAAGTAATGTGTTTCCCTTCAGAATAACAATATAAAATTTCTGATTTCTTTAAAAGAATGACAAAATAGAATTATAATCTGTGAGTTTTATACAAATCTAATTATTTTGCTGCAACATTTCACATTTTCTCTTAATAGGGCTTCTCAGTTACTTGAGGAATACCCAGAACAGTATTATAAACGGTATGTAATTGTTGGAACCCATCTTTTAAAAAGATGTCAGCATCTTAATTTTCAAAGAGTCTCTAGTTTTGTAATATTAATGCATTTATTTCCTTAACTTGCAGCTTCACAGAACTATTCAAAGCAAAATTAGGTCTCCTAGGCGACAATCAGGACGATAACTATTTGATTGCATTCCTTCTAAAAGTGAGTTTCTTTCCTTGGTTAAATATTTGAGTTGCCCTTTGACAGAAGAACTAAAGCTGAAACTGACAGAAGTCTTTTAATGTTTATTAGCTCATGGAAGATACAAAAGCGGATTTTACAATGACTTTTCGGGAGCTCAGTGAGATTTCAGAAGACCAGCTGAAGACTATCAGCATTCCTAAGGTATTTGAGGATACATGTGAAACGGTCCTTAAACTTGAATACATCATAATGACATTAAGAGAAAAGGCTCATTATATTTTTAAGATTCAATTGTGAAAGTAGGATTAGTTGGAGACTGAAACTGAAATTATGTGCAGGACTGGGTGAAAATGACTGGTTGGATAATGGGGCCTGCTTGTTTGTTTTGGGAAGAAAAGGGATAGCTGAGCTTAGTAAAACAGCTGCATGTTCCACTGTGGACATTTTTCAGTCTCTGTTTCCATGGCAGCGCATCATGCAGGAATCTGATAGGTAAGCCAAATGGTGGGGGATGGACGGACCATCATTTGCAATGACAGCTATTACGAAGATTTTGAAGGGTTTGAGAACTTATTTTTGTTAACTCACCTTGATCCCGTATTTTGGTAGTCTGTTTCTATTAATAGGTTTAGAATAGATTGGTCCCACAAGGTATTGAGCCTTCACCTTGTCTTGATTCTACTTGCCCAGTGCAAAGCTATTTGTACATTCCCCTCCATGCTAGATGGACTCTACAAAGGAATGCACAGTCTCACCATTAGCAAGAACAGAGTAATCCCTCAGTGTTGAGGAGCTTGAACTGTGGGCTGCTGGGGCACATATTGTCCCAGCACGAGTTTCTGCAGCTCAACAGAGTGTAGAGGTTCATATAAGTCTCTGCAACCTGGGAATGTGCCTAAACTCACTTCAACACATGGCCTGACATGTTCACCAGAAGCATAAAGAATATTTTGTCTACATGTTCTGTTTGAGCAATTGAGGGAAGTCACTATCATTGGTGGTGTGAAAGATGGAGCACTGGATACAATAAAAATACTAGCCCTAAGGATTACTCCCAGATGATAAGCTTTGTGATGCCAGATGTAATATCCTGCATGGTTAAAAGATCACCTGTTCCCAAACAAGGATTTTTTATATATTGAGAGAAAAATAAACATAGCTTATTCTGTTTTTTTGTGGAAAGAATTTGCCAGCGGCAAGTTATGTTCCCTTGCAGATAGTTCTTATTTCCAGAGAGGATCAATGGCCAAAATCCAGCACAGATATTGCAAGAATCATAAATCAATCCATCTTCCTTGCAAGAAGTTTTGCTTCCTCCCAAACCAGCATGTTTAACATTCATATACAGTACCCCAAAACAATTGGGATGCCTTCTTGTATGTCTTGTATTCCTTCATTTGATTTATAGGCAGATTTCCAACATATTTAAATTACTTATTCTGGGGAACTATTTTTTGCTAGTGTGTGATTTTTGCCTAGTGAAATGATTCCTGTAGCTTATAATACACAGAGAAACCACAGTTCCTGGCTTAAGGAACAGATTTTACCTTAGCTTGGTGCAGTGCTGTTGTAGATCACCAGAAATATTTGTGGAGAGTATATCACTGCTATATGCTACCCAAACTGCTGCATGTTATCCATATATTGGGAAGTGATGTGTGTATTATTATTGATGTTAAGTAATAGTGTGTGATCACTTATTTCCATGTAGGAATTTTGGGCTCTGCAAGATGTGGCTAAACACAAGCTTTTTTCCAGCTGGGTTGTGTTGTACCTCTTGAGGTTAAAAAGGTAAAGAAATGCAATTCTGGACACTTACAGGTGGAGGGAATTTCAAATTTCACTGGACTCCCCTTTCCCCCTCCCAGATCCCATATCAGGATCAGAACAGTTGTGTCGCTAACTCAGCACTCATCTTTCTATAATGGCTAGATATTAGCATTGGAGAAATAATCCTAAAATGTGTTTCTCCTCTGTGAAAATAATGTTGTTTTGATTTTTTTTTAAAGTGAGTGTGTAAACTGAAAAATATATGCATCAGATATCTTTATATCAGATGATCATACTCATTATTGACAGGTTGGTCCTTTGATTTCTCCCAACCCTGGCAAAAAAATACACAAATTCTAACCCAATTAATGCAAGCAGAAGAAATTCAATTAAGCAAACTTAGTAGTAATTATGAGAATGTTGAAGAGCTAGGATGGGAGGTGGGGAAGTGCAAAGAAATAATACCAGTAGGAATCAATCTTTCCCTTGTCCCACTGTGTTCTTGAAGTTCTTGGTTGGACTTGAAATAACTCCTGTCTGAAATCATGGTAGTTTTGTAGCATTGTCAGTGCTAGACTGACCAATGGCTTAGCTGTCTATAAGGCAACTTAGGGTTTTGCTGATAATACCCTTTGGTCTATCCATGCCAGTCATCAAATCCATATAAAAGGATCTGTAAGAAAAGCATCCCTCATGATTCTCCCCTCCCCAACCACCCAGATTTACAAATTTGAGCATTTTCCTTCCCAACAATTGATACATATTTTTTGGAGTTGCCTTTCGGTGGGCAGTGCATGTTCAAGTCTGTGCATTGTGTATTAAGTGTTTTATGTATTACTTTGAGACTTCTGTATGAAATAGACTGAATATTTAAACCAGTAGATTCCATAGGCATATTCAGTGCTTTTTTTCTGGGGGTACGCAGGGGTACGCATACCCCTAAACATTTTGTGAATCTTTGTACTTTTGTCCATTTACTGTATTTATTTTTTCCAATTTGAACTATAAAATGGTGGGTTTCTTGAGCCAAAATGAGAGTACCCCTAAATATTTTTAAAGAAAAAAAGCATTGGGCATATTCCGTGATCATCAGTTTCTGGTCATGAAGAATATAAACTGTTGTGAAACCTGCATAATTCATTTTTCCATACTTTATAATGATGCATTTTTGTGAATACTTTATTAATGTTTTTTTTTAAAAAAAATAGCAAGCAGTGTATCAGTTAAATGCAGAATTGTAGACATGGGACAGAGGCTGTGGTTCAGACATAACAATCTTAGTAAACCATGATTTATTAAGATCAGAGCCTTATCAAGTATTCTAGTTAATAAGTCAAGCTTTAGCCACGGTTTTCCAGTTCAGGTGTAATGCCGCATGTGATTGAAACAAACATTAATGGAAGCACTAAGGCTGCTGAACAAGGGGAAAGACAAAGGAGAAGTGCCTGGGCCTGGTGCTTATTCTCAGTGTAATAAACCATAGTTTATCCACCTGAGATCAATATGTTTGAACCAGCCCAGAGCAAGAGGCACAAACTAATCTTTATGACCCTGTTTTGTGTGTACAATATAGGAATCCAGGTGATTCTGATTCCAAGCGAAGCAAAAGAATGACGAGTGAGTGAGTCAATAATTTATTTTCTTCTCAACAATTAAGTCACATGCCCTTCCTGTAGGCCAGATATTTCTTTCAATAGTTGTTTAACTGATGTGACAATACATTGGGTTTCCAAGCACCTTAGACTCTTGTGATTTCCATTCCTTGAGGGCAAACATGCCCCCCCACCATTCCTGAGTTCCCACCCACTTTACACCCATGTAGAATATGCCATGTTTGCAGTAGGTATCAGGCTGGGACCTAGTGTGCTAACATGTCACATATACCATATACTTGTTTCCCTAGAGCTAACTCTGCTGGGGTGGGACTTGAAAACCAGTAGCCCCTTCCTCTAGGCTCTCTTGAGACAGAAATAATTGCCAGTTTGGGGAAAGTGAGCGATTTTACAAGAAACCTGCCTCTGTGGCACACCAGTGTAGATCAGGCGTGAGGCACCGTTTGCCTTCCAGATTTTGTTGGACTACAACTCCCATGAGCCCCAGCAAGCATGGCTAATGGTCAGGATGATGACCAGCAACACATGGCAGTCCAAAGACTCCCCACACAATCTTCATCCTGCTGTGTTCACAACCATACTACCACCAGATTGGTTTTCTGGGCTTAGTGATTTAGTTATAAAACCTAATCTATCAAGACTAGACTACAGAGCTTTGCCTGACATCTTAGAGAGCACTGCTGGATCAGGTACACTGGACTGGATGGATCAGTGATCTCACTCGGTACATGACTCCTTATAACTTTGTCACTCGAGCTCCTAAGCCTGAATAACTCCAGATTTTCTGCACTAATTATTTCCCATGGGCTAAGGTGGTAAACATAAGGGTTGGTTGATTTATTTATTTATTTGAGCAGCACTCTGAAGCATTTGGGAAAATAGCTTTGAAAAGGAAAGCCTCATATAGCTATCATTATGCTACAGCTATATGTGCCTCTTAATGCTGCTTACCATATCGGATATAAAAAGAAACAGATTTGTCTTTCATCTCCAAAATTCATTCATCTGCCCTGCTGGCCCTGAAGAATAACAGGACTTAAAACACAGATAGTTGAGCAAGCACCATCGGGTATATATTAATGTTGTATATTAATGACATTAATCTGCCAGGATTGCAGGCTTGTATTGGTTTTTCATTCCATATCAGCTTCAGGATACCTCTAGGATCTTGGAATACCTCCAAAATCAGAGGCATTCATCATGTCACAGGGAACAATTGCAACAGAGGGCGGTTGCTCCCATGACTGGCTTCTGGGCTTTGCGTAGACATCTGTCCCAATATTACCAGACACGCACTTGATAACTGAAGTCTCGGTCTGTTTACAAGAATCTCCACTGATCCCACAATTCAGTGTAAACCTCTTCGTAGATGAGCATTTATTGTTCTGGTGGATAGATTTGCTGGTTTCATTTTCAAATGCTGTTTGACTTCTAAACCTAACCAGTTTGAGACGAGTTGGAGGAAAAAATAAGTCTGTTTCAGAGCCCCTCACCCCATCCAGGAGCTGTAACAAATCTTTGGTTGTGATTATGTTCCTCCCAAACATTTGTTACATACACCGTGAGCATTCTCGAGTGCCTTACTTGTTAAGTTTTAATTTAAAGGGATTTGAAAGTGGCCACCTTTGAACTTCTCTTTCTTTGACAAGTTTCTAGTGGTGGGAAAACAAAAGGTGCATTCTTTTGCTTAAGTTAAGAATGGGAAATCAGTGCTACTTTTGAAAAGTAAAGTTATATAAAAATTGTATAACCTAGAAATAAGGATTGAGGATGAAAGAAGCCTATCATAAATTGTCCCCTTTTAAATATTTCAGATTCAGGAAAACTTGGGAACACTCTTTTCTTGAACTAGTGCAGCTGTAAGTTGTTGTGTTGTGATAATACAGGCAATTTCACACTTAATTCTAGGCACTCTGAGAGTAGCAGGGTGGTGAAGGAGTTGTAAGCATGAATTTTTCTTCCTGTTTTAATGTCCATTTCTTTCAGATCCTTAATTACTTCCTCATATCAGTACTAAGAAAAGATGTGGATGCCAGTATAATAAATCTCAAGAGAAAAGCCCCTGCTGATTCTTTATATGTGCAAATAGATTCTTATTTTTGGCTACAGGTATAAATCCTAGGTACGTGCTCAGAAACTGGATGGCCGAGTCAGCTGCGCAAAAGGCAGAAAGGAATGACTTTTCTGAGGTATCTTGCTAACTTGCTTTAACTTTTAATGCTCAAGAGACTAAAGATACAGTCATCAAGGAATAGAAGCATAAACTCTACAAACTGTTGAGTGAAAAAACCGCTTAATTGTAACCTGTGTAGAAAAGTGTATATAATCATAGAATTGCACAGTTGGGATACCAGGGTTTGTTCTGTAGTTTTGTCTGTGTATAATGCTTTTTAAAAATAGTAATAATATTGTTTTACTTTCAGGTCCACCTCTTGCAGCAGGTTTTGCAGCACCCCTTTCAGAGGCAGGCAATGGCTGAGAGAGCTGGTTATGCACAACGCCCCCCTGCTTGGGCTAAAGACATTAAAGTCAGTTGTTCATCTTGATGAAAAGAAACTGAGATCAAGATTAAATGAAGGGGTATAGCCTTCAAGTAACACCAAACGACAATAAAAGGACACATTTAGAATTTTAATGAATCATGCACTCTGCTCCTATTCCTGTTGTGTCATTCAGTGGCTCAATTCTCCTCTTCCTCTTGCAAGATCATCCTGTTTTGGCTATACCCCTGGTATGGCCGATTACTGAACAATGTTGCCCAACCACTTCTATGGAAAATTAGCTGCCTTCTGCATTTCCTGGTCAGAAGATCAGTGGCTCCTGCAATTCCTGCAGTCTCCATTTCTCACACTTGAACTCAAGGATTTAATTTGGTCTGCATTTTAAATGAATTGATCTGATACACCCTTCCCAGGCTAATAAATGGATTAGAACAGGCCTCCCCCCATGTGCTGCCAAATCTGTACTACAGTTCTCAGCTCAAAAAAATAGTACAAAACTGTGTAAAAAAATGTGTATTACTGGGTAAAAAGCATACAAACATGCCAATTTTCATGCAGTTAAAATCAATAGATTGATACAGAAACAAGGTGGAACATAATTCTGAATCATTTCATGCAGAACTGACAGACAGGAAGCAGGCAAATCCATCCATTCTTATCTGGAATTATTGGAAGCAGAGTTAAGCACTTGCTCCTCTTCCCTCCTGCTTGCCATTTTAATTTCCTCGTAACCAACTCTCTTTGCTCTTGCTGTGCCACAATCATAGGAATTGTTTGTGACTGTCCGCGATTCAGCTTTGTACAAGAGGCACCCCAAATTCTGTAGTCTCCAAGGCAGCAGAGTCTGCCTCTTGAGGGTCCCATAAATAACCTTGGCACATGATAAATGGATCTAGAAACCAGGATTCTAATTTTGTTAGAACAACAAAATCTCAACCCATCTGAGAAACACACAGAGTTAAGTTGACAAAGCATAGGGCACTATGGGCAAATAGCTGAACTGCAGCAAGCACCACTTTTCTCATTTCAAGAACAGCTTTTGATCTAAGTACCATTTATAGCCAAGGTTCTTCCTAGTGTCTATGCAACTGCATTGAAATATTTGGTTTGCAAGCTAGTTCTGCTGGTAAGTCATTTGAGGATTGGCCGCTGACAACTCTCCAAGGGTAGGATTTAGTCTCCATGCTGTCCGTTTCTGTTTCCCAATTTTAGGCGTAACTGTTGTGCTCCTGAACCGAATGTTTAGAGAAGGAAAGCACTTGCCATTCCAAAGAATGTTTTGCGTATGCGTGCGCTACATGCTTCGAAACAAACTGTGTTGCTTGTTCATTAACTTTGACACTTTTATGAGGCATTGAAGAGGATTTTATTCAGGAGCTGGCAGTCAAAACAAGCTCTGTCAAAATGAACACTTGGAAGATTAAGGTGAATCATAAATGATGAAAGAGGCGTAAGAACTCATAAATGCCTTAACGTATTCCGATCATCATAAAGTCTTTAGGAGACAAATATTTTTAGGCATCACTTAAAAGACAATTGCTAACTTGGTTGCTGTGGGAAGAAGAACTGAAACTTGCGTATCTTTGGCCTTGTGTTATATTGGATAAATAACCAGAGACATAGCCTGCAGATACGACAGCTGAAAGCAGCATTTTGGTTGGGATTTCTCACTTCAAAACAATTGAGGAAACAGGTGTGGCACATTATAGTCAGGACAACCTGTGAATAATAAAGCCTCAAGTGGAAGTGTTCACTGTTATCCAAATGGTTGGTTCTCGCTGTATCTAATAGTACTAGCTCTTTAAAAAGTATGGGGTTGGTGGGTGGAATTGTTGAGACAGCTGTCACTGCAACTGTTGTAGTACTGTTTTCAGTCTCCTTATTTTTGCAAATCAGGTCATGCCTGCCCATACATTTGCCATACATTTACAGGGTAAGAACAGATTGTGCAATCTACATGAACGCATGCCCAGGGAAAATCCAATTAAATAGCCTATTAAACCTTCAATTGATTAATATTAGTCAGCCTTTAATTTGCTATAAGGTTCTTTCCTCTTTTGCTAGATCAAAATCTCCTTGGGAATCTGCCTCTCCCTTGGGACACTTCCCAGGCTTCTAGTTGTGTTCTTCAGCCTCAAACCAGGAACATGGGAAGCCACCATTTTGGAACAAGTTGCAGGGGCGGGTAGGGGGGAAATGCATTGCTTTGGGATATGTTAGGATGCCTTTCTCTAGCACATATTCCTTTGGACCACCAGGAAGAGCTGTAGACAATTTATCTGGGCCACCCTCTCCCTGATCCAACTAAAACCGCACATTAATCTTCATTTAAACTGCTTGTTTCATGATGTCTCACCCCTCTTCTTTTGCAGTGCTTTCATTAAATCGGACATCAAGTCTCCTCCTTGTTCACCTGCATCTCCCCTTGGAGGAAGCCCACTTTGCCTAGGCCCTCCTGCCTGCCCAGTACTTTGTTCCTGTCTTTTAGGAGGAGGTGGAGGTTTCTTTCTGATAGGCGGAGGCATCGTGGGGGCAGAGACCGCAGGAGGTGGCGGCGGCAGTTCTGGAGTGCCAGTGCCCACAGCAAAGGCAGGTGGTGGGGCTGGAATGAAATCAGGAGGATCTTCATAGTATTCAGGCGGTGGCGGCGGTGGCGGCAAGTCCTCCAACGCAGTGGGAAGCAGTATTGATTCAGGGGGTGGTGGAAATTCGTCTGGATCTGATGTGGCAATTGTGTTTCTTCTCTCCATATTTTGGGGCAGGTTCAACGAACCAGTAAAAGCAGAAGATCGTCTTTGAGGAGGGGGTGGTGGGTGTAGCCCACCAGGTTTACGGAGGTGTTTCAGTTGTGGCATGGGAGATGGTGGCGCTCGTCTGGTGTCAGTGGTGCTGTCTGGTTTCGTAACCTTTTAAAACAAGAAGCAATTTGCAAAATGAGAGGTGAATAGTAAAAGAAAAGACTGCAGGTCCAGCATGAATTATGTCTTCCTTGGTATCAAAGCAGCAAGGACAATATATAACACTGGGATTTCCATTTGTGTCCATTTAGCAGTAAAAATAGATGCGTTCCAAAACTACAAGGATTGGTTTTTGTAAAACCAGACAATCTGAAAGATTCCCTCCTGTCTATGGACATTTAAGTTTACTTACAATCTCAGTGCCTCAAATTATATTACCATTTCCTGACACCGATTTGATGTAGGGAGATTTAGCGTAGGTACTATCTGTTGTGAATGTGAAGCTACAAGGAGTCTAAACAGAAGGACAACCCCCTGGCAGCCTGATAGAAAATCTGGTCTTTCCTCAAGTGTTCCAGGACTAGGAATCAGTTGCCAATTTTCGTTTCAATGGTATAAACATTTGAAGCGGAACAGATGCTAAGCAGATTGGCAGCTGAATCTTACCTGAACATTTACAGTGTCCACAACAGGGGAGCAGCGGCTGTGTGACACAGACAAGCCTGCCTTTCAACATTTTGCCACAAATCATCACTACCACCTACAGCCTCTGCTGCCTGAGGCAGCTGGGCCACTCTGCCAAATGGTAGGGCTGGCCCTGCATTGACCTGGCATTGCACACAGCTATATTTCCTTGGCTTGCAAACACAGTGCAGTGCTCACATAGTGTGAATGCAGCTACTTTAGCCCTTACAACTGATATATTGCTTTGCTGAATTAAGCTCAGTGCTTACTGCATTCTCTTTAGCTTTTGGGAAACCATTGGGAAATAGGAGCACTAAAAAGGCCTACTGTAAAAAGGAGCACTAAAAAGTTAATACCTACTGTATCTCCTTCGGTCTGCACTTACATAGTCTGCTGGAGGCTGGTGACTGGAGCTTAACCTTGAATGCATTTTGCTAAGAACTGGGAGCAAGCTGGCTTCTATACATTTTCCTGCCCTTCTGTACCAATCACAGCCACTTTTCCTCCACATTCTCTTATAATGAAAGATGATTGAAATGTCTTAACCTCTAGCCGCACAATGTACACAAACTGAACAGAAAGATAAAATGTTTGATCTTTTCCAAAGCATTTGTCACACAAGTTAAATGAAAGTGTCGTCTAGGCTAGCAGTTCGTTAGGTAAATGTTTGCCCTGACAGAATATTAGGTGAGCTTGCCTTCACCATGTGGCTGCTAGAGTATGTTCTTAAGATGAATAGAATCCCGTTGGCAGTGTAAGGAATGTGCTCTCCTTTCATTTGCAGGTGGCAGCTGGTAGCTGTTAAGAGTTATGTCTGCATGGTAACCTTTAACTGAGATCTAAGCACTTCCTGCTTCTAGACTATAGAATGGTTTCTAGGTAGATTAAAAAAAACCCTCAAGTCTCCCTTACGTTGAGCATATGCACACAAAATGGATAAGTGGAATGAACTGTTTCAGTTCAGTAAGTAACCAAGGCAGGCTATTTAAGGAACAAACCTATTTAAAGGGTAAAGGTCCTCCTGACCGTTAAGTCCAGTCGCGAACGACTCGGGGGTTGCGGCGCTCATCTCGCTTTGTTGGCCGAGGGAGCCGGCGTACAGCTTCCAGGTCATGTGGCCAGGATGACTAAGCTGCTTCTGGTGAACCAGAGCAGTGCACGGAAATGGGAGCTCACACCATCGCAGGGATTTGAACCGCTGACCTTCTGATCAGCAAGCCCTAGGCTCTGTGGTTTAGACCACAGCGCCACCAAAGGTGCCCCAAAGTTTATATTTTGCACATCTCCAGATCCTAATTCATTTACAGATACTTTGGCACAAGTGCTACAAGCCAAATGGAGAGCAAGGGTTCCTAAACTGGGCTCTCTGGACCACCAGTCCTCCATGAGCTTCATTTAGGTGGTCTAAAGTAGATGTGGTTGAAGATGGGAAATGACATTTCCATAGCACTAAATATTCATATTGATTTTTAATAGTATTCCTATTGCTTTTTATATCCTACATGCCATTTTATTTATTTATTTGATTTCAAGATTGACAAAGGCAGTACAGTACCTTTCGTGCGTTACAAGGGCTGTGGGTGGCTGCAGCCAATGTGTGTAGACTTCTAGTCAAGCTGCAAGAATGCATGGACCTTGCATGGACCTCTAGGCTTCCTGCCTACAGATATATTTATGTTAATGCTGAATTTATGATGATACGTTCAATTTAATTTGTACCTTGGGCATCTCAGCAGGTTTCTCAGGTTCTGAAGAATTTGCAGCAGCGAGTGTCGTGCTTTGGGGGACCTGTCCATTGGCATGAGTACTACCTAGGATACACAGTTAAAAAGAAAGAAACAACAGGCTTGCAAAACCAAATTCGAGTGATTAAAGGCAAAAATCATTCTTATTTTGAATCACGATTGAAATAATACACTAAGCTCCATAGGATACCCTGTGAATCGTTTTGTATGTTGTTGATGCTTCTCTAAGGAGCTGCAGACATGCCCTACTCCTGACAAACTAAGTAAGGGAACAAAGCCAAGAAGAAATCTCTGTGGCTTGAACTGTACTGTTCTGCAGAGGATTATGTGAACTTGTTCAGTTGGCCAGGAGTGTCATCTCTTACTCTCCAGTTTAGAATATGCAGCAGCTTCTCTCTCTTTCCCGCCCCCCAAATAGTTCTTGAACTTCTAGTTTCCCTTTTTAGAAAACCTTGAACTGGCAAAACAAGAATATGTTTCAATGAGAATTCTTCAACCTTGGGAGCCCAGCTGTTGTTGAACTCTTTAACACTTATCATCCCCAGCCAGTTTAGCCAATAGTCAGGGATCCTGGGAGTTTTAGTGCAACAACTTCTGAAGACCCAAAGTTGAAGAGGCCAAGTTAAGCTATAACTAAAATACAATCCAGAAGTATAGTACACTTTGGGAACTATAGTACACCTGTGTCCAAATGTTAAGAACATGGGAAGCTGCCTTATACAGAGTCAGACCTACTGCTCCATCTAGCTCAGTACTGTCTACACTGAAGGCTCATCTACTTTTTCGCTTCTCCAGTGATTTCAAGGCACGAGCCCAATAAGTTTTTCTCTTGTCCCACCCTTTCCCCCAGGAAAACTCGCTGCTTACCACTGAATCAGAACAAACGCCAATCTGCAGAAAACCCAACATGCAGGATGCTCTTCCATAACTTATGTACGCGCACACACAATTTAACATTTACCATATATCATATACCTTTTGAAGATGATATTGCAGCAGTGGAAGATTGAACATTCCCTAGCTTGGTCAGTCGAGAAGCTAAGCCAGCCTTCTGCACTGCGCGAGTGTAGTTATCATACAACGTCTTTCCATACTGAGAAAATAAGCACATGCTTTATCCTATATACAGACTATTACCACCAATACCCCTTCAAAGGAATAAAAGCACACTTTCCTGCTTCCTGATGTTTTGACTAATACAACCAACCCTCCACAGAGATACACTCCAGTGAATGGTACTAGGTCTGCCTACAGCATCTAGTATAAATGTCAGTACTATAAAACTACAGGCGCAAGAATTTGTTTAAACACATCAGAGCAGATGGGTGTCTAGAATCCAATACATTCGTAAAGTCATTTCCATTTGTTGGGTTCAGAGATCACCTACAGCCCATTCCATTAAGTACTGTATTTGGCAAGAGGCAATTTAAACCTTGAATCCCCAGGTTTACAATGGCTTAAATTCACACGCTGGATGAACTCACTTGTGGACCTAGCCCATCCTATTTTATCTGCTTATGTAAGAATTCCAACCACACTTTTCTGATGCTTCATTCAGGGTGGTTTACAACACTGATCAGAGGAGGCTGGTGCATTAGGCTAACCAGGACTTGCCCTTACCACACAAAATGTCTTGCTATTACACTTCTGCACCTTACCAGAAATGTGGTGAAACTGGGGTGGTAACCTCTGGCATGTTCATACAGAAGACTGGCTTGCTGGGTGGTTGCACATCATGCTGAGTTACCAGCTGGCAAATTATTACCTGAATTCACCCATTGGCAGTGCAGTCCATGCATGAGCTGATGCATGCTGCAAATGGGAAGAGCAACCTTCACCAGATAGGAATCCTGATCCACAGGTATAAACTATGTGTGAGCACATTACAATCTTTGTCTTGTTTTCCTTACTGCAGTTAGAACAGCTTATTCATAGTTTTTTAGATGGCTGATGAGACTTCTCTAGGCTCCCACAACCTAATTACATTTGCATCTGTTTTATCTCACATTTACACAAATGTCTATCCGCTGTGTGCCCATATTTTACTTGGAAAGGAACAAGAGTTATTTTTGTCCGTTGTGAAAATCAACAAATTATACAACTATTTTGTGTGTGTGTGTGTTTTAAAAAAAGCGACTGCACATCTTGCACTTCATACCTTTGCAATCCTTATGCCAGTTACCCACTGATGTAGAGACTGCCGGTCATCACAGCACAAATATCTGATATACTGAGACTCCTTCTGTATCTGGGGATGCTAATAATAATAATAATAATAAATTTTATCATTAAAATAGATTGAAATTAAAATAAGTGGAAAGAAAGGATGGTCTTACATTAGCAGGAAACAAATTAGACATACATCTGTGAACAAGTCACAAAATGCTTAATAACAAAATGCTACTGATTATAAACACATTTGTAAGGAGACATTTGTTGGGTGGAAGCTTAGCTTGAAACGGCCTACTTTCAACATGACTTCCAGCCAAGTAAATGTGAGGCATGTCACGGTTCTAAGCTTAGCATTCAGTGTGTAAATTGAGGTCTCCATTGAGGGTTGTCATCTGGCAGTTGTATAAGCTAGAAGATTAACATATCTGCAGTTTCCAAGAAGCAAGCAATTTTTTGAGAAGCATATGATGTAGTCTCTGCTCCACATCCCCTAATTTAGGATTTCGCTGTCTCTGTTTAGGATCTGGTGTCAGCTTGCATACATATTTCCCCCGGTCCCAGTATTTTTTCTGCATTCGTTAAAAAACAACAACAAATCCATCCCTGCCCCTCATTGCCTCCCTACTATGTGTGTTAATTTTTGAGGTTGTCATGCATTAACTTCAAAGTATAACCTTGTTAGTGCTTAATGGAAAATCTGCTTAGTTCTTAATGGAAAATGCTTAATGGAAAATCTGCATAAAATGTAGACTATAAAAATACATCTGATCATGAAGTCCAGTGTCTTCCGAGTTCCGTATTTAATTCATTTACTATTTAGCTAATTTATGTGCCACCCTTTAATAAAAAATATCCCAGGGTGAGTTTCATGACAAACTTGTTCCACCTAATCACTAGTACATGGCAGCAAAGGTAAACACACAAAACCTTGACCCAATTTGGCCCATGACACCTATTCCTTTTATAACATATGGCAAATGTTTACTGAATACAGAAATTGTTCAGACTATGGCAGGAATCCACACCACACTCAAGCGAAAATGTGGTGTGATCTTTTAGAATAATCAAGTGAAACTTTATTACATAGCATGACAAAAGTCTGTAATTTTATCAGGACAAATTATTTGTTCACTGTTGCAACAATTGTTTTTTTCAAAATGTATCTTCTGCACCATGAAAAATGTAGGGCAACTAAAATGTTTGCATGCTAAGTAGAATGGTCAGCTCAGTGCAGATGAGTACTTCCATTCTAGAAATGATTCTTCCATCTTCTATTGGGCCACAGAACTAGGAATTTTGATGCGTTGTAAGTATCAGTTAAATCCAGCAGATGGCATCAGATACTTTCCAATTTTTAAAGATCTCTTTTAACCAAAACAAACATTACCATGACCCTAACCTTTGCCAGTCTTCCTTAATATTCCAAATAATATACTTCATTATTTTTAAGAGGCTCCGTAAGGAAGCAAGGCAGATTTTCTGGTGTCTTTAAATTCAAATATCTTCACTTGAAACTCCCCTCATGAAAGCAGCTTTTTTTTTAAATGAAATAAAAAGGCTGGCAGGGTTTTGGACACCCAAGCTGGTGTGTAATATTTAGTTATACCCTCCAGTTCTTTTCTCTTGTCTTCTCTCTGAAGCATTCTCATTAGTTATTGGCTGCCAATTACAACATGAGGCAGGGCCCCAGTGTCTTAAGGGCTGCAACTCAGTGGCTACATGGCTTAGCGTGAAAGCTTGAGTGTATGAGTTCCTGCCCCCTCACATTCTCCAGTTGCTTTGACCTAAGCCATAGTTTGGCTTAGCGTGTCCTCCAAACCTGGGCTTGCGGTTTGTTTCCTTCAGACAAACCACAAGCAGTGAATCCAAGAACAGGCTTCCTCAACCTCGGCCTTCCAGATGTTTTGAGACTATAATTCCCATCATCCCTGACCACCGGTCCTGCTAGCTAGGGATCATGGGAGATGTAGGCCAAAAACATCTGAAGGGCCGAGGTTGAGGAAGCCTGCCCAAAAACAAAACCTTGGTTATAGATCATGGTTTGTTTGAAGCAAGAGAAACCATGAGACCCAAGTTCAGGTGACATGCTCAGCTAAACCACGGCATCTCTCTCAGAAGCTCTGCAGCAGTACTACCAAGATGTGGCTGGGGATCTCCTCTCTGAGAAACCGCATATGTGTCTCATGTGTATTCACTCTTAGCCATATGTACGGACTGGATTACTGTATGGAAGGGAGCACTTTAGGAGAAGTAGCTATTTCCTTTATAGCCATTAAACTTTTACATTTCAAAGCAGAAGCCTACAAACTCTTTGGTGCCTGATAGAAGCATTCTTATTTAGACAAACTTGCCCAGATGCTTAGAATGTTGGGGTAATTTTAATCTGTTTCGTTATTTTAGCTTTTGCATGTTTAAAGTCTGGTTGTGGGCCTCCACCCTTTGATTTTACTGTTTTATCTTTTGTAAACTGCTTTGAGGTGGCGGTGGTGTTTTTCACAATCAAGTTGTGTATGCTTTTTGTGAAACAAATATATAATAAATACAAACTACTGTCCTGGGCATAAGCATATGGTGGGCATGACCTCCCATTAACTTGGCACATTTAGTTGGAACAGTTCTCATTGAATGTTGGAACAGCTCTGATTGTTTGAATGTGTGATTATATTATCACCAGTCAAATACCTCAGTTTGTGTCAGGTGCTGTTGCGGTTGCTCGAGAGTAACCAGGCAGGACTCCGACCTGTGTTTTACAGGCTTTATTTTGGTGCAAACTATTTACAGTGAAGAGCCCCAAAGCTCATGTCTGGCTCAATCGCTAGCAGAATCCGGGAGTAGTCTTTTTTTGTACCTCTCCCAGCATAAAAGTCTTGTCACCCCCAACCCGTCTCTGCCCCTCTTTGCGCCGCAGACTACTGCGCAGGATGGGCGATGGCAAGGGCGTGCTTCCCTCCTTTCGGAGGCTCCCTATAACACAACTGCCCTTCTATTTCTCGCCTCTGAGCCGATGGCAGTTCCCTGACAGTTTGTTTCTTTGCACCACATCAACCAGTTTGCTAGGGGAAGCAGGCTGGGATGCAACAAGACGAACTCTGGATTTCAGCTTTATGCAGTTTTTGAGTTTATTACACTATGAAATATTTGTACCAGATCACATGGACTAGCCCTAGAAAGCCAACATGAAAGAGCATGGCAACACAATTCTCAAAAGCACCATCTGAAAGATGTCTCTAAAGGTTATTACCAAAGCCCAGCTGGATAGGCTGCAATGGCAGGTACTAAGGCGTGGAAATAGGGTATGATGATGCTATTGTGCCAGCTTGTTCCCAGGACACCAATTCTTTCACCCTAGATTAATTCCACATTATGCACCATTACTCTCAGGTTACTCATGCAAAACCTGCGCCAATAAAGCATAATTAAATTCTCCTGGTATCAGACACAACAGACTGACTAAACGAGCCAATTTACATTTAGATTACCTTGCTACTGTCAACTGTGAATATATATTTTTATTAAAAAAAAAACTTGGGGTTAAGATTTTATGCTAGTGACTCACTGAATTTCTAAAAGTAATGCCATAGTGCTCATAACTTGAACTCAAAAGCAAATGCTCCTGACAAGGTACTACCATGCCCTAAGTTTTAGCAGGCTTTTCTGTGGAACATGGGGAGGCAAACACCTAGTTGTTTGTTGGCAAAAAAGACAGACTACAAACATACTTGGAAGTTCCATTAAAATAAATAGGACTTCATTGCAACAAGGCCAAGGCCTGTACATAGCCAATCCTCAAAGCTCTGTGTCTGGCATGCATAACTGTTCATTTAAAATCAGTGCAAATTGGGATTTATCATTCAAATATTTCAACAGTTCTGGAGTCTGCCAGGCTTTCCAGCCAGACTAGACATGATGCAGGATATTCAGTTCAAAAGATCCTCTGCATTTTAAAAAAAGTGTTAATAGCAGCTAGGAGCCTGGGAAACTGAAGAAACTTGGTGTGTAATGTGAAGTGTATCATGAGGGAAACTTTTATACTTCAATAGTTCAAATCAGGATCATGGAGCTTGGGGGGAGCACTTAGCATTCCCACCATGCCATTTTTCCAATCAACGTTAATCTAAAACTCCATTTCACACTGTCATACCTAATTTGTGTTGCAATCCTGGAAGCCAAGACCCAAGTCTGGGGCAAGTACTGTTGGATTAGAAAACCCCAGCAGAGATTTAAAATCACAAAACACGAAGCAAAGAAAAGCATGGAAATATAAGCTGTAAAAACTTAAAAATGTGCTCTTCTGTTGAGTCCCCAAATGTCCCCTTTTAAAAGCTTTTTCCAAGCTAATCCACACCCCACAGCACAGAGATAGACCACACCTTTGGTAAGTCATAAAATGGTTTACCTACAAAAATCTTCAAAGGTCAGATTCATGTGCTTTTCCACGCAGCAGTCAGAAAAGATGCACAGGCAGCCAAAATATGATTTAATTACAAAAGGTAAAAGTTTCTAAACTATTGGCAAAGAAAAAAATACTAGTTTCAGACTCCGATCTGGTCGGAAACAAAAAAGGCTGGTTAAAGCCATGCAGAGCTCCTTACATATTGAGTCACATGGAAAAGAGGAATATAATAAAGGCTCGGTGACCTTTTCCTCTCAAGGCAGGAAGTGGCATAGGTTTAGGCTTAGGCCTGACAGGACAGCTTACTCTATGGTTTAAGCCCTTCATTGATTAGATTCAAACAGGCTAGAGTCATATGAGGTTGAAACCCTGCTATTTCCCTCTCTTACCTTTGCCCTCTAAAGATTGTTTATATCCAGAAACTCTAGAAATCTCACTTCCATTTCTAGGCTCTAACTAGTAGAGTTTTACAGAACAACAGGATTGCACTACAAATGTGACACACGCTTACAACAGCCACTCCAGAACGCATGATCTTTTGTACCTACCTTTAAGACAAAACAGTGGTCTGTAGGTGCCTTATACTTTGCTTTGTACTGAACACCGTAATAAACATTTACGTTCTCAAACTGTATGAAGCAAGCCAAATCCCGAGATGTCTACAAAATTAAAGCCAAACACACCATAAATTATTATAAGTAAAGGTAAAAAAGGTAAAAATTATACGAAATTACATTATGACACTAAACACGGTCATCAGGTTAGTCTGATCCTGTTTCTTAATGCAAAGACTTTTAAGCGTAACAGCAACAGAGAGAATATCAGACTTGAGGCTTTTCCTGAGCTTTCAAGTTAAAAATGAGTAGCTGCACTATCACAAGCTGGTTTGTGTACTGATTTGCTGTATAGCCTTTTTATTTCCTAATTTGGTACCATGAACTTTCCTAAATAGATTTCTTACCCACATATTCTAACACAATCTGACTTTAGTTTCCTTTTTAGAAGCGTACGCAAGTTACTGTGATCCCCTGGAACCAATGTATCCTTAGATGTTTCTATAATGGCTGTGTAAACACAACACCTTTAAAACACATTCAAAGCACATTCTTCTGCTCAAATACTTAAGGGCGCAGTCTGTATTGAGGCAACACCGGGTGTTGAAATTTTGCGCCCCTAATAATTTTGCAGCAAGGGTAACCGCCCCTGTGGCCTCCCCAATGCTAAAACGCTGGGTGGATCATCACTTTGAGGGGTAAAATACAATGCCCACGTGTGCAAGAAAACCACATATATAATTCATGTTCACTGGAAAATGCCAGCATGGGTTCCAGCATCTTTATAAAATAATGAATTTTTCTCCAGTCATGTTCAAGGTTTATTTGTATACAAGTGCAAAGTTGATCTGTGATTCTGCTCCAGGCTGCATCAAAAGGGCAAGCCTCCCTCTCGCCTCTAGTTGCCTTTTGTCTAGTGCTGTGAAATAGCCCTTGCTTGTTCTTAACGGGTTGCTATGGCAACGAAGTTTTTCTTAGTAGTGCACCCAATTTCCGAGCTAAGGGACTGTGAGTAAACGACATAACACAGGCATTCGTGTGATGCTTCTTTAATGGAAATGGAACACAGTCTCAGAATTCTTCCTGACTTTGGCTACGCTTTAAGCCAACTGATGGCAAACTAGATGCGGCGTTAAATAGGTATTTGCATTTAACATGCATGTTTATAAAGACTGCAAATGGAAGCTCTCCTGGGGGGTGGGTCTCAGTGGCCATGGCGACTGCAGCAGGAGTCCCTCCTCTGAAGTTCTTTGCAATTTGCTCAGCTCCGCAGCAAGGAAGCAAGGGTTAAACTCACCCTCCAAGCCTGATGCTATCCTGATAACTATCACAACCACACCTGTGCCTTCTGCTTGTGTTTTAATACTGTTAACCCCCCATCATCCACTGCAAATGGCTTCCTCCCAAATCAGCTTTTCCTGGACTGAGGATGGGGGAAAGGTGTGTTAGGAGTTCCGTTATGCATAGCTGCAGGTAACTGGTCATTAGGACCCAAGAGAAAAGCATGCTTGTATATCTTAAGGAACAAAGCTAGGAAGGGCACGGCAAGTTGTCGGTGGGTGGGATTTCACTGCCATGCACTGTTCATGACCCCTTGCACAACCGAATTAAGAAGAGCCCTGTAAAAGGAGCAAATAATGAATTCGCATCTTTACAGGTCCCAGACTGTAACATGCTCTGTGATGTTTTAAGTGAAGAATATAGGCACACATGTTACTGGCAGAACAGAGATATGTCCCTCCAACCATGAATTGCTGTTCACTTTCCTCATGTATTTTTGGATGGCAATTCAAGGTGAATTTTCTGACGTGATACTGCCAGGCTGTGCCCCATTCACTTCAACAAAATGTGGGTGAAAAGAATGGAAATGCCATAGTACACTACTGGATTGGACCCTCAGACTTGGATCCATGCAGCAGTGGATCCACCACTGGCTTTCTGCTCAAGTGAGGACCTCCCCTCACCAATTTAAGCTGATTTCCATCCTCCCTCCAGCTATAATCCCCTTTCTTTACTATCCCTTATGCATTTGTGGGAAGGGGTACATGGGTGGCAAGTATAGGAAGCTCAAGCTTGTTAGTAATATACCAAAATCATAGATTCAGAGAATCCCTTTGCCTCTGTGGGGGGTGGGGAACCAAAACAAAAGGAGAGAGAAAAGGGATTCCTTGTCTCCTCCCAAAAGCTACATCCTATTATCCAGACAAAGAACAATCTTTGGTAGAAAAAAATGCATGGCATATATGCTAAATGAAGGAAGGGAAAGAGAAAGAAAGAGAAAGAGAAAGAGAAAGAGAAAGAGAAAGAGAAAGAGAAAGAGAAAGAGAAGAAAGAAAGAAAGAAAGAAAGAAAGAAAGAAAGAAAGAAAGAAAGAAAGAAAGAAAGGCTATCAAAGCCAAATTTGATACTTTCTCTTTCTCCAACTTTCTCTTTAGCCTGCCTTGAACAATGGCAAGACTCTTCTGCTTGCCTCGTGCCAAAAGAAAACCCTGAATGTCTGCAACCTGTTGAGATACGTTTCCATAGGGAACTAGACAAAAAGTAATGGCACCTTTTTACTTTGAATGGGCAACTGCAGATTTGGCCTTTTTGGTTTCCTTTCATGCCTGGGTTTTAAAGAAATGAAATGTTTTTTTTAATCTAACTAGAAAAACAAACCCTGGAGGGAGTGGGGGGGGGGGAGCAGCCCCAAAGGAGCTCAGCAACTCTATTCTAATATTTGTACAAGTGCTGCAGCCCAAAGAAGGACCCCTCTCAGGTGCACCAGATGCTGCCCTTAGAATGTCACCTCGGGATTTCTTTACTTTCACCTTCATGAATTGCTTTATTGCCTGAAAGGATTTCTTTGACTTGCCTGACCTTGGTCTTTCCTTTGGGTACATAATAAATTCCAGAAGCTCGCAGGAGAAAATAACGTCTCTTCCAGGACTTCTTCCCGTCTTCTTTTAAATAAAGGGCCCCTTCAACTTCTGGTACAATGACAGATGTGCCACAGAAGCTTTCCTGTGGAGTGAAAATGGGGTTAGACAAAACAGAAGTGGAACGCAGGAAACGTCAGAGCCAGCTAGCTCTGCCTGCACGGGCTGGCAGCCGCTTTCCGGGGCTTCTAGACTGGAGTCCTTCGTAGCCCTACCTAAAGATGCCAGGGGCTGAACCTAGTTATACATGCAAAACATGTGCCCTATCACTGAGCTATGGCCCTTTTGTAGGTCGTAAAGGCTATTGAGACTATGTACACCAATGATTTGCGCACTCAAAAAAGCACTACACATAGGGGAACAGCACAACGGATGGGGATCTTTCAGAGCCTTTCCAGGGACTGAACTTGAGATGTTTCTGTAGGCAAAGCAAGTGTTCTGCCACTAAGCTACTGCCTGACCACAAGCAGTCGTGTTAGCAAGAGCAGCACACTGACCACAGGTTAGCAGGTTAACTATACAAAAATGATATCTCCTAAGGCAGCCTTTCTCAAACTCCCATCATCCCTAACTACCAGGACCAGTGGTCATGGATGATGGGAGTTGTAGTCCAACAACATTTATCCTATATAAAACATCCTATATAAAAGGATGTCACATAGAGGAGGGAGAAAGGTTGTTTTCTGCTGCTCCAGAGAAGCGGACACGGAGCAATGGATCCAAACTACAAGAAAGAAGATTCCACCTAAACATTAGGAAGAACTTCCTGACAGTAAGAGCTGTTCGACAGTGGAATTTGCTGCCAAGGAGTGTGGTGGAGTCTCCTTCTTTGGAGGTCTTTAAGCAGAGGCTTGACAACCATATGTCAGGAGTGCTCTGATGGTGTTTCCTGCTTGGCAGGGGGTTGGACTCGATGGCCCTTGTGGTCTCTTCCAACTCTATGATTCTATGATTTGGGGGCCCAAGTTTTAGAAAGGATTTCCTAATCCTTTGTTGTTGTTGTTGTTCTTACCAACTTAAACAATCTGGTGTCATCAGCAAACTTGGCTTACCTCACTGCTTCCCTTTAACTCTAAATCATTTGTGATTTAGAGTTACAAAGTCAATATTGATTCTTTGGGGACCTCACATCTCACACCCCTCCACTGTGAGAACTGTGCATTTAATCCTATTGTGCTAGAGCTTCCTGTTTTTGCAAAAATGAAGAACTTGAAACACGTCTATTGTGTTTGGGGTCTTAGGAAGACATCCATCCATTTCATCGCCAAATGCAGTGTTGCTCATCCCAAACTTTTGCTTACCTCCAGTAAAGCCTCTTTGCTTTTTTCATTCATTTCCTTGCTTTCATTTTTCCCTTTATTGGTCAAGTAGAAATTCTAATTAAAAACGCAAAGAAGGGTGATGATGATAAGGCAATGTCCATAAACTGGGAAGGTCACTAAACCTAAAACAACAGGTGTAAATAACAGGTGCTATACCTGTGTCTACCCAATTGCATTTCTCGTCAAAGTTCCATATAAAGTTTCCAGTCAGATAGCCAATCAGAGCTCTCAGGAGCAGTAGGTACCACTGTGTGCCTGTTCATTTGCCTAGCAAGCAAGCAGGTGGTGGCAGGAAGGAGCTGGGGGAGCAGCTGGTGACAACTATGATGAGAAAGTGAGGGCCTTGGACAAGTCAGATAGCCAATCAGAGCTCTCAGGAAGGTGTAAAAAATGGGTATTTTATTGGTAATTAAAAAAAACAACAACAAAAAAAAAACCTGCATGCTATTGCACATTTTCTATGCGAAATAATTTTCAGTGTGTGTATCCTCATTCATTAGAGTGGACTACTTGCTTCCTATGACCACGACTTCCATTATACAGTGGTACCTCGGGTTAAGTACTTAATTCGTTCCAGAGGTCCATACTTAACCTGAAACTGTTCTTAACCTGAAGCACCACTTTAGCTAATGGGGCCTCCTGCTGCTGCCGCGCTGCCGGAGCAAGATTTCTGTTCTCATCCTGAAGCAAAGTTCTTAACCTGAAGCACTATTTCTGGGTTAGCGGAGTCTGTAACCTGAAGCGTATGTAACCTGAGGTACCACTGTACAGACTATGATCGGAGAAGGCTGGTGAGGAATTTGGCAAAGAAGCGCAAGAGATGAGAAGTCTGAGTTAAACATGGAACAAATTTAAGTGACTTCACATGACCATTTTGAATATGAGTCTCCCCAATGGAAAGAGAGGGGAAGATATTTCTGTACATGAACAGTGTATTCATGATACATATGAAAGGCATTTACACTTCAGTCCTATGCCGACTTTCCAAGGAGTAAATCCTATACGCTATGCTGCCAAAGCCCAACCCTAATCACATTTACTTGGGAAAGTCCTTGAAATTTTAATGGGACTTAACTTCCAGGGAAGTACCATATACACAGAACAATCATGCTCTTCTTGGACACTGAGACTTGCACAGGAAACCAAAATTTCAGCGAGGCTTGTGCAGAAAACACATGCATTGCACCTAATGTCCCCTTCAAAGACGACCAAAGCTGTTTGCATTTGTTTATGTTTGCATATGCACGAACAAACCCAATTCTCATCTTGCTATTGTCACCATGGAACAAACTCAAAACAGCTGCTCACAACCTTTTTTTCTTTTTTTAAGAACTTCCTCTGGCTACAAGCAATTTATATTTGAGCATCTGGTATTTATTTAAAGGGGAAACAGACCACCCTGTATCTTTAACTCAGTTGCTATAGACCATATTTTGGTACTGGTAAACAAGAAGGATAATTGACAGGAGTTTTTGACAACAGCTTATGACCTTGCTTGTCAAACCCATATTAATACAGATGTGTTTTCTTCCCGTGTCTCATTTTGTAGCATTGCTATGCATTGTTGCTTATTTGATACTCTTCCATTGCTAAAAAGGGAAAACGCTTGCCATTCACCATCCTTCAATAAGCAGGCTGGGCCAATGGACGAGGCTGCATGTTATACAGGTGGATATATTGCCATGTGATCTCCTATAGACTACAGCACCACTGAAGAAGACCACACGTGTCTAAAATAAGTCTGTGGTTCCTTTCTGAAAATACTATGAGGAGAAATAGTCTCTGACAAGGCAGACACTACATGCTGCTTAGTTCTGTTTCAAATTGTACAACATAAAAATGCTAGTGAGCATTATATTGCATATACACGCACGCATGCAAAAGGGAGACTATAGATTCTTGTAAGCCACCTTGTTATGAGATATACTAATGGAGAGGGTATAAATATATTAAATAAAAAAATCTGTGTGAAAAGGAAGGTCGCTTAACAATTTTGTTGATTCTCCTGGGATTGTAACACAAACCTAAGTATTAGAAGTATAGCTTAAAAACTAAGGTTTAGTTTCTCTTTTCTACCGGCTTTCCCATTTAACAATAGGTAGTTGTTGGTTGGGAGCAAAAGGATCTCTGTTTCTGTGATTCCCATGGACAACTGTTTTTCATTATATGAAAACGTGATTCTCAAAACAAGCATTGTTCTTTTACTTTAACTAGAGAATTGCTAGTGGCCCTCAGAAAGAGTTTATGCCAAGATGTAACGTTAGGGCACCAACGGAAAATCTACTTATTCACCCAGGATTTTGGTTGAATCTTTGCCACGGCACTTTGTAAAAAGCTATTTAACTGTGCATGTGCTCTTGCGTGTTTTACTGATGGGAATATTTTGTTGCATTTTATCGGTATTGTAACCCACTGCATAATTTTATTGTGAAAAGCAGCAACAAAATTTATAAATAAATAAAACTATACATTTGTAAACCGATGCTTTATCGTGTTACTGATTATTGGTTAATTATCGGTTGTAGTCAACTAGCCTTTGCTCAGAGTAGATAGACCCACTGAAATTAATGGGCCTAAGTTGGTCACAGCCATTCAGTGGGCTTACTCTGAGTAAAAGTTAATTGAATACAAGTTTATGTGATTTTTATTTTTATTGGCGTTGTTCCCAGGTTTGGGATTATTTTACAATGAAAAGCAGGCAACGAATTTTATTTTTTAAAAAGCGGAATTTGATGTCCTTCTGCTGTTATTTTCCTTTACGTGCCATGGCAAGCATAAATTAGCTAGCCCATTTACTTATTCCAGGTCATCCTTCACCCACCAGTACACAGGAAGGTTGGTGCATAGTGATTGAGGCAGCTGTGTAGTAATTATCTGTATTTTCATTGTTGAGTGACTGCACCTGGCTCTTCCTTATTAACCACACAACGTCCAGCTAATTAACTGAAAGAGGAGTGGATTCCTTGGTCCATTGCTCTGCAGGCAGGCTGTACACCAAATGAAACTTTATCAAACACACACAATTAAGACTATGTTATCATAAGCAGTATGGGCTTCCAAGGTCACTATGCATCCCCCCTAAATGTGGGTTGGATGGTTTGGTTTTCTTATGCTTTCCAGGAATTTAAGTTTGCATCCTCATACAAAACCCCACGGTCACCCCAGTTCTAAAGTGAAGATGCATTAACTGGGATGCACTGATACAAATAATTACAGCAGCAGCAGCTTGTGTGAGATAAGTTTATTCTGCAATGCTGCTAAGCCAGGACTGGGAAACACTCCGATCTTCCCAAAGAGCAGTCCATTTGTCATAGCAGTCACTTTACAAAGTGAGTTAAATTTCACGTTATAAAGATATTTTGAGGATGTGAAGTTGCACGTACTAACGATGTTGCAGCTTCCGACACAAGCTTGTGACCATCCATTTTAATGAGTCGCTGGAGTAAAATGGAGCAAAGCCTTTTAACATGATTTCCCTGGGAAAATAAAACTAATTATCCCATGAACAGAGTGATTCCCAGAGCCCATGGCAAGCTGAATGAGTGAAGTGGGGCTCACCAAATGGATAAATCAAGAAATCCACCGAAATCTCCCTTTCCTTGTTGGATGCTAAAATGCACTCTGGTGTTACTTCAGTTTTGACCTTTAGTGATTATTCCCAAGAATGACTATTTAGTGTTTAGTAACCAATATTGTGCTCTGATACATAAGAAGCACAACTCAAGATCCCTTTGATATACCAAGACTGGACGCACCTTCAATCTTTGTCACTTGGGCTGCAGAGCAAATAAAATATCTAGTCATTACTGTATGAACTAAAATCTTACTATCCACCGGCTTGCCTAAGTTATGTTACTTTACCTGTGGGTTTTTAAACACAGCGTATTTTTCCTTTTTTTCCAAAAACAGAATCTTATTCTCAGTGTCCCGGGTCCAATGTGATAAGACTTCAATCACATTTTCATGGTCTTCAAAAAATCTTTCTAGGGAAACCCGAACCAGAAATGTTAAGACAGACAGATATATTACACACATGCTCCGTCATCAGAGCACATTCCTATATTTAAATATAGTAAAATGGTTCAAAAGGATGTGGGTGGTGCTGTGGTCTAAACCACTGAGTCTCTTGGGCTTGCCGATCAGAAGGTCGGCGGTTCGAATCCCTGCGACGGGGTGAGCTCCCGTTGCTCGGTCCCTGCTCCTGCCAACCTAGCAGTTCGAAAGCACACCAAGTCCAAGTAGATAAATAGGTACTGCTCCGGTGGGAAGGTAAATGGGGTTTCAATGCGCTCCTCTGGTTTCGGCGTTCTGTTGCGCCAGAAGCGGCTTAGTCATGCTGGCCACATGACCCAGAAAAACTGTTTGCGGACAAACACTGGCTGCCTCGGCCTGTAAAGCGAGAAAGCGCCACAAACCCAGAGTCGTTTGTGACTGGACTTAACTTTCAGGGGTCCTTTACCTTTACATTTTAAAAATGGTTCAAAGCAATTGCTTATCCATAATACTCAGACCCCAAGAGCCATGATAGACTAGACCATACGAAAGCATCTTTGCCAAATCAGAAAAACTTCCCAGATTTTCTTTTTTTCCAGTTTGTAAAAATTTGCAAAGGAATTCCCTAGATTTCACTAGGTACTTTGATGTTTCAGACTTTTTCTTTTAACACTCCCCTGCATGTATATATTTATATATCCTTACATATAATAAACATGTAAGGCTGTCGTGATGCAGCAGTTTGCTACCTACAGGTACTACAGCGTTATGACAAACTGGGCTCTTAGAACTGCTTGGTCATGGCACCAGCATTGGAGGGTGATAAGCAGGCAACCAGAGATTGAGGTGGGCAGACCCAGATGGGTGAGCAGGCAGATGGGCAGCCCAGGTGAAGTGTAAGGAAAGCGGGGAAGTGGGATGGCTTTGACAAGGAGTAAAGGGAGGGGGCAAAGGGAGGCACCGCCCCTAGTATGTGACACACACCATTAGTAGAGAGAAGACACACCAAAACTAGGAGCTCAGATCTGTCAGACACAAACAAGAACCCACCAAAAGGAAGAGATGGGCACTGGATGACAACGGCAAAATGTTGCCTGATGTGGCATCACCAAAACGCTTTCTAGTAAAGCTCTAAAAATATAGCGTAAGAAGATCCAAAATCTTTGCAACGTACCTATTTGTAGCTCTGGGTATATTTCATAAAGGCACCAGTCCACATTACAATCGCAGTGGGTTTTTTCAAAGAGATTGTCCAATACATCACGTGCCTCTTGCCGTTCATCCACCATCAGGGATTTCGTACTGTTATCATTCATGTGCACCTTGACAACAAGCTGCAGAGAGAATAATAGACGAGGCAGTTAATTTGAATGTGGACCAAAAGGCTACTGTGGTCAAGAATCTGCCTGGGCTGATCAGAGAGATCATTGCTGATTCAAATCCATTATGTATCAGAAAATTGGACCTGGGGGTGGGGTGGGAGGACATAATATGTCTTGGGAACACTACCAAGTCAACAGCTCTACTTCCCTGCCCCTTTCCAAGACAGAATTCATGTTTTGAGTAAAGAGTAACTGAAATGTCATGTAAATATACAGATTGTTTCTCTAAAACATTATTAAACATACAGTTTGCATGATAGCAGAGTTGCCAACATTTTTACCTGCTCTTGCTCCTACATCTTTAACAGCATCAGCTTCAGCCAAAATTAGGAGGTTTTAATGCATAGCTCCCTCTCATTAAAAGCTCCTTTTCCTGGTGGTAGCAAATCAGGCTACTATTAAAGATACAGAAGCAGGCTGGACTAGTTTTCTCCTCATCAGCCGGCAACATTATATAGTATCCCTGAAATTATTATTATTTTCTTTCATTTCCTGTGTGGTTTATTTTTAGAACCTTCTCAGAGGAGGCCATAATATTGGGTGGGTTAATATAAAATGAAGGAACAACAAACCCATCAGATCAGACTTAATCTAGAATCCAGTTATAACTTGCTGGAAATTCAGCACCTAATCTCATTTTATATTGACTTCGGGGATAAAAACACCCTACCAGATCTTCTGGTCTCTGCTTGAGAGATTCGTTAATTGGTGACTATTTCTGACGACCCGCATGGCTGACTACACAGGTCTAGGATTGGCAGAGACTGTGCAGAAGAAAGGGCTATGTCTAAGAGAATATAGTACCTGCCTTTCACCAGGACAGAATCTCACTTGTATATTAAAGCATTCTGTCGGAAGAAATAGGAAGCCATTGTTCAGGTACGCACCAATTCAGGGGTAACTCACCTTTCTGCATTAGAGACACTGAACCTTTAATGGTTTTGCAGACATGGGAATTTGGGCACCTCCAGCTTTTCAAAGCCCTCCAATACTCTGCCCCCAAAAAACTGCATTTGCTGAGATACCTCCAGCTGCACAACAATGAAAGGAGCAGGTGCTCTAATGTGGTCTAGTGGTTAGAGTGTTAGCAATAAAGGTCTAAATCCTCATTCCGCTATGAAGCAAACTGGGCTATTCTGGACTAGTTATTCTCTCGCTCTCAGCCAGACCTACCTTTTGACTTTATAATAGCTACAAAGGCTATGCATTCCCCCCCATGTTAAGCAATTTTTTCACATGTTAAGCAATTGGCATATGTTGTTCATGTTTGTGTTTACTACGATCAGCTACAATGGTTTTCAATTATTACTGGGTCTTGGTAAAACAGAGGTTCCTATCTACTACTTCCTGATCAAAACGTTTGTTTCCACAAAGTGAAAAGAGAAGTGTTCACTGGAAGGAGACTTGAGACTTCCTAAATAATCACAGTCCTACTATCTGTCTGCATCTAAGAAAATAAAAAAGTCAGTCCCTTGCCAGGAAATGTTACTTTAGTTCTGCTAATTCTAATTATAAGATCTCTGCACGAACAGCTCTGGCAGTGCAGTGTTGAATTTTGCTCAAACTATAAAAAGCAAGGAGCATTGAGAAACTAACTGTATTCTTTCCAAATCCCTCCACTTTAGCAACTTGTACTTTGGTACTTGTGCAGAATATTTGTTTGTTTACACTATCATAATTCTTGTTATACTGTCATAATTCTTTGAGAAGAAAACGTAAAGGGTAGTGGAAATAATGCCAGGCCAATATTTGGGATTGCCCAGAAATATGGTGATAGCATTTTTACATTCTACTCCAGAGGGAAAGCCCTATAACAGATTTGGGGAGAATTGCGCAAATGGAAATCCATTTAGTGTAGCGCCTTGGCGCTACACTAAATAAAACCCAAAGGCTTAAGACTCTCAATTACTCTTCTATTTAGCAAAAGCGTGTGTCTGTGCAGTACTGCTAACCTTCCCCATCCACCTGCAGCCCTCACAGCACGGAAACCATTCACAAGGCTCCTCCAACCTTAGGAGCAGATTTTTTTGGGTAGGTGGGTGGGTGCACAGGGAGTTTTTGGAGAAGTCGTGGGGCAAGTAGTGGGCCAGAACTCTGGAGCCTGTCATTGTTGCTGCTTACCTGGACCATAGTGGAGCAGGGCAGGGCGGCAGCAAAGTGTGCAGGCATGCTGGCTGAGTCAATTTGCTGTCCTGTCCGTGAGCCCATGCAGCCCCAACCTCACTGCCACCAAGTCCCATATCCACTTAAACAGCAGCAATGCGGATGTCAGGCTCCATGGCTCTACTCGACTACACATGCCATTACAGCTGCAGGAGGAGGCTGACCATTCAGATTTCATAAACTGACTTCTCTGTTGTGTTCACTGAAGAGGCTAGGATCTAAGCCAAGGTGACATATTTTTACATCTCATGGAAAGAGAAGCTATTTTTGTTTCTTTAAAAAGTCATTATCAGTCCTTAGGGCTACAGTTCCCATTTTACATGATAACACTACTGTTCTAATGGATTGTTATCAAACTATTTGTTTTTTTTAATTGTTTTGTGTATATTTTATTGCTACTGTCCTTTAACTGTTCTGGAATAAATATTTATGAAGGGTGGCATAAAAAAAAGTCTTCAGTAAATAGAAGTGGAATAGCCACAGCCTGGTGGAAAACAGGTATGACCTGAGTCTGGTTTGTGATCTGGACATCTTGGCAAATCATCCAATCAACAGGCTAACAAAATGGAGGGGAAAGTACATGAAACAAGCCAATACTTGACTGTATAAAATGGTTTAAAATCGTAAGGTTTGACTGTCAATACTTTTGCAAAAATAAAATAAAATAGAGAATGCTACCTTTTTAACTTTGGCTTCCTTCAGTTTTTCTAATGCAAGCTTAATCTTGTCAGCTTTTGCTTGCGCCTCTTGTTCTTCCTGAAAGAAGAAAGATTGTAAAGCCCCTTTGAAAGACACCACACCCCAGTAAGAAGCATTCTATCCCCTTTGCATTTCATGAACATTTTCATTTTCTTCTCTCTTTTAAATTTTAATTTTGGGTGCTTTCTGCTCCAGCATGGGTTTGCATAGCATCCCATTATGTCGAATACCACTGTTCTAGTTGGTTGGTTTCTTCTTCTTTTTGCGGACCGCCATAATTAATAATAATAATAATAATAATAATAATAATAATAATAATAATAAATTTATACCATGCCCATCTGGCTGAGTTTCCCCAGCCACTCTGGGCGTCTTCCAATCAAGTGTTAAAAACAATACAGCATTAAATATTAAAAACTTCCCTAAACAGGGCTGCCTTCAGATGTCTTAATTTCGAACATTAAGGCCGTCACACAAGAACATAAGAAGAGACCAGCATCCTGTTCTCACAGAGCCCAACCAGATGCCTGCGGGAAACCAGCAAGCAGCATTTGACCTCAAGAGTACTCTGCCCTTCTGCGAATTCCAGCAACTGGTGTTCAGAAGCAGGGCATGACCTTTGATAGCTTTCTCCTCCATCAATTTGTGTAATCCTCTTTCAAAACCATCCAGGTTGGCGACCACCACAATCCAGCCTGGATAGCTCAGCTGGTTAGAGCAGGGTGCTGAAGACACCAAGGCTGCAGGTGTAATCCTTGAAAGGGACAGCTGCAGATTCCTCCATTGCAAGGGGTTGGACTAAATGGTCCGCGGGTTCCTTCCAACTCTACAATTGTATGAGTTCCTTAGTTTAACTATGTGCTGCATAAATAAGTACTGCTGTTTTCCGTGTATAAGACGATGTTTTTTATTCTAAAAGAATGTTAAAATTTGGGGGTCGTCTTATACATGGATAGTGCAAAGGGTGGACGGGCAATTGGTTGTAGCCGCGAGCCAGAGATTGTCAGCAGCGATTTGGCGTGTGATTGGTGGCTGCGACAAGGGCTGCTGTTGATTGGCTTCTGCTGCGGCAACTTTGTGGGCGACTGGTGGCTGGTGAGAGATTTTTTGCAATCCCCGCCCCCAAAGCCCCACAACTCTGGGCAACCCCCCCATTTCCTTAATTTGGAGTCCCCCAAAATAGGGGTTGTCTTATACATGGGGGGATGTTATAAACCGGAAAATACAGTTGTTGTTTTTTAATCTGTCCTGAGTCTTCCAACATTTATTATGGCTATATGTTGCCTCCAATATCAGAGGTAGTAGCTCTCTGAATAGGAGCAGGAAAGTGCTATCCCACTCATGTCCTGCTGGACTCAATAGGTCTTTGGTCTAATTCAAGGATGATATGTTCTTACATCCATTCGTTGAAGTTTCTTGCCCTGCTGAAGATGCAAACTCAGTTTTAGCTTAACATTTCAATTTATACAGAAAAGTAGTCTGCCTCTTCAGCAGGAAAACTTCCATATTATTCACCTCTCTGCTTCGTGATCTCAGGCAAAACCAGAAAGACAAAGGGGACGTAGTAGCTCTCTGGACTAAAGAACCACTATACTTCTCCACATGGGGCTGTCTCAACATGAAATACCTGATATTATGTTTTCTGGCCAAGAGAAACTTTCTGGGTAGTTGGATTGTTCTAAAACAGAAGGGCTTTTCGTTTTGCTATTCTAGGTTCTCTCTTTTGGTGCTATGGAAAACAACTGCAGAATCGTTAAAGCAGCTTTGCTAACCTGGTGCCCTCCACCAGGTGACCACTCTCATTATAGGCTCGCTATGGCTGATGGAACTTGCTGTCCAAAGTATATGGAGGACACCAGGCTGGCGAAGGGCTACATTAAAACAAGAGCCTAGCAGAGTTTTGAAATGAGATTCTGTCAGTGTTTGAAAAAGAAAAGGTTCTGACCTCCTTTGCCTGGTCCTCGGACCCTAGTTGGCACAAAGAGTCCTTGAGAAAGAGTACTTTGCAGAATGCTGCTTTTATTCTAAAAAAAGTCTTCTCCAACCATGACCGACAGCTTTATATATATCAAACGCAACCAGCTACCAACCAACCCACACCACATACAATCAATGACCACTCTATATATACAGGCATACGTAGGTGAAAGGTTGCATGCGTCATGCTGGCTTTGCCAATTCATTGTAGGCAGCTGACTCATGCTGACTCAGTTCCTTTCGTATTAAAGAAACAGTGCCTAATTTTAAGCCGTGACAGATTCTGCTCACCTGAGTGCGTGGTTCAGGAGGCTGGGTTGGAGCCGGTGGTGGTGGAGGAGGAAAACCAAAGGTTAGTTCTGGAGGAGGTGGCGGCAAATCATCCTCAACCTGGGTAACGGCAATATTTGGGAAACTTGACTGGGCATAAGTGGCGACAGGGGCATTTGCTGGAGCCTGAGTTTTGGCGGCATCTTTCTGTTCTTGGAATGCGGCTTTCTCCACTTCACTTATGTCTGCTACAAGATCAGACATTAGAGCATCCAAATCGGTATCTTCCAATGCGTTTAAGGATTCTGTTAAGGGGGGGGGGGAATACAAGATATCTCAGGCATCATTTCAGTACTGATCTTGAGCAACTTGCTCGGCTAGTGTGAGTAGATGCTGTTCCACAGATTATAATAAGGATGGCTTCTAGCCAAGGAGGTGACAGAGGCAAGTTTTAAAAAGAGCACCTGGGAATACTGTACTAGAGGAATTTACATCTGAGTATTAAAAGCCAGGCTAAGATTTGCATAGAGAAATGAAATATAATAACCTGAGTACCATAGTCCAAAGCAAATTATAGCTCTGGTAAAATTTACAGGATCGCTTTTTTGAAAGAAAGAGAAAGCTTAACCTTTCATTGTTTCAAGAGTTAGACCAAAGTCATTTTACACATTCAAAAGTAATGAATTGTTTCAAAAGAGAAAAGTGTCCATTTAGCTTTTTGCTAAATACTGTTTCCCCCCTCCCTCCACAAACAGATCATAGTAATACAAAATACAAATACTCACCATTTAAATCTTTAAAACCAACTGCAAAACTAAATTCCTCATTGGCTGCTTTGCTGGACGGAGGTGGGAGTGTTTCTACTCCCAAACTCTGATGAAGAAAGGGGGGAAATATCACCGTCAATGGAAACAGTCATGGTAGAAACGTTATTCAAGGTATCCTAAGACCAGAAACTTATCTACTGGGCAGGTTATTCTCTAAAGAAAGAGGTTTGCTTTGTGATTGGGAGTGTAGTCTTAACATTGCTTTCTCCAGAATAACTTACCCCATCTTTGACATCAAACACATTTGAAGGCTGCTTCATATGTCATGGGGGAAATGAGTTTTGAGTTGTTTATTTATCATGTATTCGGTGTGAACACCATAAGGGGGACAGGAAACTTTTGACTATAAGCCATTCTCCCCCTCCCCGCTTCCACAGCTGGGTTCAACCATCCCCCCAACTCCCCAAGTCACTAACAAAACACAAGCAAGTGAAATGTCATGCATTTCGCATACTATCTAGTTTGTCTTAAGGCAAAAAAATAAAAAATAAAAATGTAAGATCCATGATTGGACCTCCTGATATTGATATATCTTTTTAAAAGCAACAGCTTAAGTTGCCAGGGCACTTGCAGGGTTTAAAAAATCCTTTCCCCTGTGCTGTTTCCCTGATTAAACCACCTTCCACAAAAGAGATGTTTGTTTCCCCAGCAAGACAAATAGCAGCTTAGAGGGCAGGTGGGGAGACAAAACTGGGGAAACTGTGATGGTGGCCACTGTCACAAAGCAGACTCAGTGTCAATATCTACATAGAAAAGGTTATTTATTAGTTTTCAAGCTATTCTATCTTCTCATTTACACCTAATCCATTATTAAGAAGCCAGAAACTTAATATAGTGGTACCTCTGGTTACATACATAATTCGTTCCGGAGGTCCGTTCTTAACCTGAAACTGTTCTTAACCTGAAGCACCACTTTAGCTAATGGGGCCTCCTGCTGCTGCCGCGCCACGCGATTTCTGTTCTCATCCTGAAGCAAAGTTCTTAACCCGAGGTACTATTTCTGGGTTAGCGGAGTCTGTAACCTGAAGCGTATGTAACCCGAGGTGCCACTGTAGTGAATTGGGGTTACTGTTCTGATAGCCAACACTCTGCCATTAAATCATAATGTTACAAGTTCGTCGGGTGCCTGGACTCCCCTTCTAATTCTGAGGTGCTAGATATTTATTCTTGCATGTAAAAATACAAGTCAGGATGAGTCATTAGCTGGGAAAATGGAAGTGGCTCAGTGCTGCCGCCCTCCCCCCCCCCACCAAAGGTCAGTTAGTTCGAAAGACAAAAGGAAAGTTTAGGATGGAGTTTTTGCAGTGATGTTGTAGTCTGGAAAAGATCAGCAAGCTGGAGAGGGGGGTCAGAGCCACATTTTGGAGCATGTTTGATTTTCTCTTTTGAATCCAGGAGTGTGCCTATGGGAGAAGCAAGGCCCTTTTGGAGTGGCAATGCTCTGAACCCCTCCATGGCAGGCTCAGGTTATATATATCTGTGTCCATAAACCCTATGCCATAAAGACACCACAGTCTCCCCTGTGCCTCATTTCCAAAGGAAACATGAACCTTGGGTAGGAGCCTGGAGCCCTGGAATTTTGCGCTGCAGTGGAGGTCGTGGTGATACGAACAATATTTTATTTTATTTTATTGGTTTGCAAGCTCCTTCCAGCAGAATTCCTAATCTACAGAGTAAAATACAACTGACGGAACCTATCTGAACACCATAAAAAAAAAATCAGAAATAAAGCTTTATGCCAAGGGACTCATATATAAAAACCGAAGTGGCAGGTTAAGTGCTTCAAGTTACACTTTCAAAATTTATGTAATTTGTGCCATAGATTCTTATTTTGCTACGTTGCCAGCATTCCGCTGAAGTCTAAAGGCCAACTTGACATTACAAAGGATATATGCGACCCATTTCCCAGAGGTTTCTTTTTCTAAAGGAAAAGCAGCCGCAGGACTCAGCAATCAGAAGCAGAAGAGAGGTGGGCCAGGGAGGGAATTAAACTCCCCTACAGGAAGGAAAGTAGTTTGGTGGGGGGCTGGAAGAAGGGTTTAACAGACAAATGGCTGAAAATGAAATACACAAGGTCCCCTGTATACGGGTCTCCCCACCCCCCACAAGAGGGAAAGCAGAATTTAGTGAGCAAATATGTGCTCCAACGACATAGTAACCTGTTTCTGCTATACAATCCCCCATTCCCACATAATGCATGCAGGGATAATTATACAGTCGTACCTTGGAAGTCAAACAGAATCCGTTCCAGAAGTCCATTTGACTCAAAACGTTCAAAAACTAAAGCATGGCTTCTGTTTGGCTTCAGGAAGCTCCTGCAGCCAATTATAAGCCGTGGAAGCCCTGTCGGACGTTCGGCTTCCAAAAATAGTTCACAAACTGGAACAGTCACTTCCGGGTTTGCGAAGTTCAGGAGCCACAACGTTCGGGAACTAAGCTGTTTGACTTACAAGGTATGACTGTAGTGTCCTTTCTTTTTAAAAAATGTTGATAGGTATGCTGGTCTAGCACAACAGGCATTGTGATGTTTTGCTTCAGCTGCAAAAAGTCTCTCGCGACTGGTACTGGTTATTTCATGGGCAACATGGGGGCAGAAGATGAGGAATCAATCTCGGTATGTTGAAATAATTATATTTAGTAAGAAAGAACAACGATGAATGGAGACAGGAAGAAGGATTCTTTATTCCTTCTGTTTTACTTTCTTTTACCAATTCTCCAAATCAGCTAAGAAAGTATAACTTACCTGTGTCAGCAAATCCATTTCCCCCAATAAATCGCTGAACATCTGATCTATATCTTCACATGTTTCCTCCATCTGAAAAACAAAAATCAGGCAAGGGTGAGAGCAGGGAGCCTCAGTGCCTACCAAAAACGTCACAAACTTCTGCAACATAAAAGGGATGCCCTCAAGTTTCATTCTTTTACTACTAACTGTAGCTTTTCTCCTATTATTATTATTACTGAAATAAACCATTTCATTTTCAAAGCATTTTGATAAGACTAGTTTTCTCAGATATAGCCCCCCTCTAAGGCAGGTCACTGATCACCTATACTGGTCTTGCAGTGTCTTTTTCCTACTCCAAAGAAGTAATATCCTACTTACTCAGAAGTCATCCTGATTTGCTCACACAAAGCTTACATCGAAACTAGATTTTATTTAGTCTTTATTGAACATTTGTTTGTAGAAAGGTTATAAATCAATGAGCGCTCATCCTAATTAGCATGTGGGGTGTTTATATGTCTTCCTTTAAATCATTCATTCATTCCACACTTTTCAGTGTATTTCTTAGTCACTTTCCTAACAGCAAAAATCCCATTTATTTTTTAAAGTAGGCAACAGATCACTTAAGGCCATTCTAATTGCACAAACCTAAATTTCCCAGTACGCTTGAATCCCTCCCACAAAATGCTGACAATCTGAAGGCACCCCAGCGTCAGAGTTCAGTAAAGCATGTCCTGGAGTAATTCCAGCCCTTTCCTTTTGATCCAACATGACTTCATTGGCCATTGGAGAAGTTTGATTCATTGGAGACCACCGCCCAAACAGTGTATGGAGAAATTTCCACAGAATATTCAATCTTTTCAATTCACCTCTGATGCTTACACTATTATGTCAAAGAAATAAAAGTTAGCTTGCTGCCTGCTTTGTGGAGCGTACCCTTTCCAGCCAACGTGCCTTGCTCAAAACAGTAACAAATGAGCAAAATGATCTCCTAGAAGGCAAGGAATACAGCAAAGGCAAGGAATACTAAAGCACCGAAGAAAGCACACACCAGACACATGATTGTGATGGGGAAGATTGCATAAGTCATAACCTTGTTACTGTTACATGTGAGAATGACTCAATATACAGCCGGGTGGAAACTCGGTAGCAGGCAAATGGCTGAACCCATTCCTGACTCCCCTCCCCCCAATAAAATTTAGCCAATTCCAAACTAATTCCCATTTCTCTTAGGGCTATCACTCAAAGAAATCTTAGCCATACACACACACACACACACACACACACACACACACAGTGGTACCTTGGGTTAAGTACTTGATTCGTTCCAGAGGTCCGTTCTTAACCTGAAACTGTTCTTAACTTGAGGCACCACTTTAGCTAATGGGGCCTCCCGCTGCTGCCGTGCCACTGGAGCAGGATTTCTGTTCTCATCCTGAAGCAAAGTTCTTAACCTGAAGCACTATTTCTGGGTTAGCGGAGTCTGTAACCTGAAGTGTATGTAACCCGAGGTACCACTGTGTGTGTGTGTGTGTGTGTGTGTATTTCTGTAGCAAAAAAGCACTCTCACTTTCTTTGTAAATAAGGTGCAAAAGTGGCCTGGTTCACACTTTACACAAGGTCAGACTGTGAACAAGCAAATGCACAATTCTGGGGACAGAATTGCAGGTGCTTTGCTCCTGACTCATTCCAGCACCTACCATGCTGCTTTGTAATCTAGCGGTAGTTACAGACTTGGCTTCCTGGTGTATCTGGCCATGCATGATACATGTGATCAAATGACAGTCAACTCTCATTATTTCACACCCCCCCTCCCCACTGAAGACTTTGTAAAATGAAAAGAAAAAGAGGAAGTTAATGTCGGCATGCAAAATTCATAGCAAATACAGTCAAACCTCGGCTCCCGAAGGCTGAAAGCCTGGAAGTAAATGCTCCAGTTTAATGTTTTTTCGGAAGCCGAACATCTGATGCGGCTTCTGCTGAGTGCAGGAAGCTCTTGCAACCAATCGGAAGCCGTGATTCGGTTGTCCAACGTTTTGGAAGCTGAACGGGCTTCCGGAACGGATTATGTTTGACACCTGAGATTTGACTGTAGTTTTATCACCTGTTCTTATTCATCATTAACCACACACACATTTCAGGAGTGTGGCTGAGTTGGTTTATTTAAAAAGAATTCAAAAAGTATCCAGGAAAACAAGTTCAGGCTTGAATCCCAAACAAGTCCCTCTTGAAATCAAATGGACTTCAAAATAAACATGAATCAGGACAGGACTCAGAATAATTCCATGCTGCAAGGAAAAAACACCCCTGCTTGATGAATGGTAGCTATTTATTCAACACTCTGCAATTGAGGATTCTAATTAGCTTCTCCTAGCCAACAGCTTTTTAACGCATTGCCAATTGTGAAGAAAAATTAACCAGTCTCTGATTAATAGGGAGCAGAATCACCCCGTTCTCTCCTGGATAGAAACAACCTCAGCCATGAGTTTATGACTATTGCCCCTGTAACAAGAATGTTTTTGCAGCACAGCCCCCACACGCCTCCGATTACCATAAATGAGCAGTAGGCGAAGGAACAGGCCAATGATCTGCGCTGATACAGTAATTGCCAGGGAGAGAAAGAGCCACCAAGGCCCCGCTAGGCATAGCTGACTAATATGCAGTTTAAGCTGTTTAATATTTATGAGATAAATATGAGGCTATCAGTTGGGCAGCTCCGTTCTAAGAGGCTGCTTAAATTTAGCAGCATAACTGAAGTTTTGCACCACTGCGGCTAAAACGGCGTCCTCCTCTTGCCAGCTAGGCTGCTCGTTGCCTGTCAGAACCAGTCACGTTTCACCGAAATCCCCCAAATTACCAGGAATATGATGCACTGCACAGTGTCTCAAAAATTGGCACGGAAACATTCAGCAAGCCTTTGGGACCGCCCCCCTGTCTCCGTTTCTGTCTCTGCTGGGTAAGTGTTCACAGGCTAGTAAATTCCTGTTAGTACCAGAAATTGGGTCAAGTACTATAGCCCTGTAAGAGAATGGACAGACTCTAAGCACTGGTGCTTGATTCCTATAAGCCAATAAAATGGCCCAATGCAGTAACTTGTGGAAACATGCTATAATAATCATATTCTATAATGCACATATTAGGCTTGGCCTTGGTTTCTTTAATAGAATTTTCCCATTCTCCAAATCCACACTAGAGGAGACAGTCCTACCTCTGAACTACTACATCCCACACTTTTGCCTTTGCCTGGAAAGGTGTTTACAAAAAAAAAAAAAAAAGACATACAGTGGTACCTTGGTTCTCAAACTTAATCCGTTCTGGAAGTCTGTTCCAAAACCAAAGCGTTCCAAAACCAAGGCGTGCTTTCCCATAGAAAGTAATGCAAAATGGATTAATCTGTTCCAGACTTTTAAAAACAACCCCTAAAACAGCCATTTAACATGACTTTTATTATCTAACAAGACCACTGATCCATAAAATGAAATCAATAAATAATGTGCAGTCACACATTCAATCAATCAGTAGCTGAACTGGGTTCCACACAGTCACAAAAAACAAAAACTGATCTCAAAATCAATAGCAAAATCAGACAGACCTCAGCACAGAAGTGTGGTTCTCAAAATGGAAGTGTGGCACTCAAATCAGAAGCATAACACTCAAAACGGAGCATGTTTGACTTCCAGAAAGAGTTTGCAAACCAGAACACTTACTTCTGGGTTTGCAGTGTTTGGGTTTTAAGTTGTTTGAGTACCAAGGCGTTTGAGAACCAAGGTATACCACTGCAGATGCAGTCATACATGCTAAGGTACTAATGGTAGCAAAGTGCTGAGGAACTGATAGAACTGATAGAACTAACATTCTTCTTCTCCAAATGACCACAGCACTCCACAGCATGGCACACATACAGAATTTGCTTCTTGTACATATAGATCACCAATATTTTTAAAAATTCCTCCAGAATTTGGAGCATGGCGCTTGGCTCAATCTCATGCAATAGGACAGGAACCAACCATGTTCCAAACCAGCCTTTGCCAACTTGGAAGGCTGGAATCCAAAATATCTGGAAGGCACTAGATTTGGTGAAGGCTGTTTTAAACTGAGATGAGTTTTAAACAATGCGGGAGCATTTCCAGATAATCACACCATAGCATACTTAACCTAAAGGTTTGTTAAGTCACAATGAATAATCAGCAGGATTACTGAAGTACAGAAAGTGCAGTACTATACATCTGAAAGCTAGCGTGAAAAATGCGTCTCCACTTTCTAACACTACTTCAAGGTATTCATTGTTAAATTTATGCTAGGATATACTTTATGGCACTCGTGGGTGTGATTTAGTGAGACAAAAACAATTGATTTTATGATTTAGTGAGACAAAAAAATTGTTTCATTTCATAAACATTCATCGCATTGATTCTTATCAAATAAACACCACTTATCACATAAGATAAATACAAAACAGATGGACCATCAGCAACTGTAATTTCTGGCACACCAAAACTGATTAGCATGACATCAAATAAAAGCATGCCCTTCAGGCAGGTTGGTTTTATAGATATTTGGGGATTGTTATTTGTATTAAATGGCAACATGAGCTTCGAAGTTTATTTGTAATAGGGGAATTTGATAATGTGGCATGTTGCCTGCTTTCCTAGATCTTGTTTATTAATAACATGTAACAATGCCTTGAATGTGATATTGTTTTTACAAGACTAACGTTGTGGATTATGCCCCTGTTCCACTGAAGGAATTAGATAAATCTGACGAACTGGAGCTGTGAAGCAGCAGCAGGTCGGGGCAGGGAGCGAACATTGTACAGTATAGTTTCCTTTTTAATCTGCTTGATGGGAGACAAGATACAAGAAAGCAAAGGTTCATCTAGGCAACAGCTCCCAGTCCTTCTGATCTGGCACCACGGCACACAACAAAGAGTGTGGGAACAGAAAAGTACCTTGTCCCCAGAGAAGCCATGCTATTAGTATGGAGAGAGCCAAACAGCTAGTCCTGCTGCAGTCTTTATTAACAATGGTGATCATCAGCAACCATTATGGACTGAAGCATCTTGAATATTTACCCTGTGGGAGATCAGTAAGTGCTGAAGCTGCTCTTGATCCTCAACATGAGGTCTCCCTGGATGAGCCCTTAGTAGTATTACTGAAGTACTCTTGTCTGCCATTACAATGGCTACATTAGCATGAATGCAAATCTGTTTCTCAACAGCGAGCCACCCAATTTGTGCAATGCCATGGTCTATTACACACCCAGTCTGCATTGTAGATGGGTGCAGTGGTAGTGGGGTGTGTGTGTTTTGTCTCCTGTTGAGGTGCTGTTGACAATGAATAGGCATACAGTGGTGCCTCGCAAGACGAAATTAATTCGTTCCACGAGTCTTTTCGTCTTGCGATGTTTTTCATCTTGCGAAGCACGGTCAGTCGCAACTGCACCTCTTCAAGCGGTTTTAAGAAAAAGGAAACAAACTCGCAAGACGTTTTCGTCTTGCGAAGCAAGCCCATAGGGAAAATCGTCTTGCGAAGCAACTCAAAAAACGAAAAACTCTTTCGTCTTGCGAGTTTTTCGTCTTCCAAGGCATTCGTCTTGCGAGGTACCACTGTATGCCACTTTTTCCTTCGTTCAAGCCGGTTGCATTCTATTTTGAAATCTTTCACCCTCCAACAGTGTTGATTCTACCACAGTACAGATGGGGAAACGTGTGCCCATCCAGGCATTGTTGAATAGCTCCCACCATCCCTCATTGTTGGCCATGGTCACTGGGGCTGATGGAAGTTGCTGTTAGCTGGGAGGCTAGTCACCGCTGAATAGTAAGAACAGACTTGCTCTGTCCAGGCTCCAAATTCTGTTCAAAGAACTGGAAGTGGGAGTCATTTCAAGAAAAGGGGTGCAGAATTTCACACATACAGGAAGGAGGGTTTTTCTTCTTTCTGAACATTACTGCCAGGAAGAATTCTGGATTGTTGACAGAGCTAGAAAAATATTTCAAAATCTGAGGTGAGGTAATACCCAATGAGCAGCACTGGGAGTGGCAATTTCAAGAGTGATAGTTGAAACCTGACCACAGAACCACACTGCATTCTATTAAAAGCAAAAACCCATCTATTTATTTAACAGAATTTGTAGACTGTTTAATTCTAAAATGGAACATCTTTAAAGCAGTTTACATAAAATAGTGTGAATAGTTACGAAATTACAGATAAAATCAACAAATCAACACACACACACACACACACACAAAATTATCAAAAACATTAGTAATGCCACTAATATTAAAGTAATTTGAAAACAAGTATGCATAAAATTGCATGTCTGGGTAGACTTGACAAACGTGGTCAAGTAGGCACATCTGAGTCAAAGGTGATCCTTCAAGTGAACTGGTCTCAAGCTGTTGAGGTTTTTATATACCAATAACAACACTTTGAACCTGGACCAGTTACAGGTCGGCACCAAGTTCAGATCTCTGAGCAGAGGTGGAATATGTTGACAGAATCTGACTCTTGTCAGCAATTGTGCTGCAGCATTCTGCACTAGCTACAGTTTCCTGCTCAACTGCAAGGGAAGCCCCACATAGAATGCAATGCAGTACTGTACAGTGGTACCTCAGGTTACATATGCTTCAGGTTACATACGCTTCAGGTTACAGACTCCGCTAACCCAGAAATAGTGCTTCAGGTTAAGAACTTTGCTTCAGGATAAGAACAGAAATCGTGCTCTGGCGGCGTGGCGGCAGCAGGAGGCCCCATTAGCTAAAGTGGTGCTTCAAGTTAAGAACAGTTTCAGGTTAAGAACGGACCTCTGGAACGAATTAAGTACTTAACCCGAGGTACTACTGTAATCCATTCTTGAAGTTACCAATGCCTGATATAATGCAATCAAGCTATCCCAGACCAGTAACAGTCGCAACTGCTGCTACAGCTGAAGCCGACACATTATTTCACTAATGTGCCACAGTACAGAAGTGTCTTTAAAAAAAGGAAGTGGTTCTCTACTAAGTATCTCAGTGACTCAAGTTTCTGACTGTTAATGAGTAAACAGGTTTAAATCTTTGAACAATTCGTAACAGGAAAAACTAAAGGTCATTTTAAGTTTTGACAGAAAGCCTGAAAAAATCAGAGGAGGGGATACTTTTTCAAAACGAATAGGGGTGGTGCATGAACAGTGCATATCAGACTGCTTTTATTTAAACAAAAGGGTATGAAAAAAATAGTAATAATAATACAGCCACATCAAGGAAGATGCTTCTAATGGAGGCAGAAAAGACTACTCTTTTCCACATTAACTTTTATCCCATAGGGGTGGGGAATACCTGGCCTGCTAGCCTAAATAGGTCCAGCATGGGTCCTATTTAGCCCATGAGGCCATTTCCCCACCTGCCCCACACCCTGATGTCATACATGATATTAGGATTGGGGCAGCTAGGGACATGGCCTGTCAGTACACAGGTGTCAACCTTGAAGTGTGCTCCAAATTGTGCATTGGCAAGGAAGGCTTCCTGTCCTGCTAATCGGCTGACTGACACGGAGCTGGGATTGGCTGAACAACTGGGGAACAGGACAATACAGCTGGCCCCTGCCCAAAGTGGGGATATGGCAAACTCCAATGGGCTAAACCTCCTATCACTTCAAGCCTTGTGGGGAACTTGATCACACAGTGGATCCCTGCAGGAAGCAGGCTTGGAGTCACTTCCTATCGGCTGATAGGTGGCAAGTCTAGCCTTACTTTGCTAGGCTGTCCCTATGCACCACAACTTGCAATGGTTCAAAGGAAAAACTGGTCCTCTGGTGCCATAGTAATATCAGGTGATTGAAAGGCGATGGGGCACCACCCACCTGCCGATGTGGCACACTGGGATTGGGGGAAACTAGGAGTCTAGCAATTCTTAAGAATAGGCAGTTTCCTTCTTTTTCTTCTTCTTTGGCCATCACTCGTAGTCAAGTAAGATTGTCTTCCATAAACACGGTTTTAACAATGAGTCCGTAAGTGACTGTGGAGGCCAATTCTGGATCCACACGTCCTTCCACAGTGGGGACATTGGTTTCCAGGCAGGAGTTAATCACGGTGTGGATTTGCCAAGCATGGCTTCCTCTTAGCACGTTTCTCCCTTGCGTCCTGAGTTCGAGTGTCTTCAAAGCCCATGACACCTTTGGTAAAGGCTGTTCTCCAACTGGAGCGCTCGCAGGCCAGTGTTTCCCAGTTGGCAGTGTTTATACTACATTTTTTTAGATTTGCCTTGAGACAGTCTTTAAACCTCTTTTGTTGACCACCAGCATTACGCTTTCCATTTTTAAGTTCAGAATAGAGTAGTTGCTTTGGAAGACGATCATCAGGCATCCGCACAACATGACCAGTCCAACAAAGCTGATGTTGAAGAATCATTGCTTCAACACTGGTGATCTTTGCTTCTTCCAGTACACTGATATTAGTTTGCCTGTCTTCCCAAGTGATGTGTAACATTTTTCAGAGACACTGTTGATGAAACCTTCTGAGGAGTTGGAGATGGTGTTTATAAGTGGTCCATGTTTCACAATGATATAGTAAGGTTGGTAGTACAATAGCTTTGTAAACAAGCATTTTGGTTTCCCTGCGAATGTCCCAGTCCTCAAACACTCTGTACTTCAATCAGGAGAAAGCCACACTCGCAGAGCTCTTCACCTTTAATAGGCAGATTCACAGTGCAGGTGAATGATTATTGATACACAGTTTTATACTACGAATACAATTAATTGACACGGCCAAAGTTATGACCTATAGTTGTGAAGTGTTAAGGAGCAGGAAAAAAAGGGCTGCTCCCCTTTCCTTCCACCCTACATGGACTTTGTCTCCATGTAAAAGGGGGGGGGTCCAAAAGGGGGGGTCCAAAAGGAAACTTTGTACAACATTGCATTTGAAATGTGTTGCAAGAATTTATTTGAACACCAAAGCACATGGATGAAGCTGCTGGTCATGCAGTAACTGCCTGAACCTCATATTTCCCCCTACACACATTTAATTTATTATAGCAAGCGACATTAATGAAAACCTTAGCAAGATGAACAGACCAACATAAAGTGTAAGATATCCAGTTATCCAGCGTAGTAATGCTGCAAACTTATAAACACTTACAAAGGACTAAGTCCCACTGAACACAATGGGACTTATTTCTAAGTAAACATGCAGAGGATTGTGCTGTAAAGCAACTAATTTTAAAAGGGAGGCAGGGGGCTTAATTTAACTCCATGATTTAACTGCCAAGATTTACCAAACAGATTCATCCAATTTATTTTTTAAAAATCATAAAAGTTTTTGCATAGAATGAAATGGAAAGTGATGTCACTGGCTTAACAAAAAACAAATTATTAAAATGCCTACTGTTCAATAAGCAAAGCAAAGACTATCTGAATGGCCGTGCAGTAAATAACCCTTGGCTATATTCCCCACACATTAATAAGAATACAAACTATGAAACTTTTTAACGGGTACACAATTATTGATAATGCTCCATAACAGATATACAGGAAGCCTCATTATCGAATATTGATTTTTCTTCCTTAACTGTTATTTAAGCACCAATAAATTAGCAAAACTATTCAATTCATTTGCAAATATCACCTGTGCTGAGGGGGTAACTACATGTCATGTGTTTTGCAGCTCCAAAGCCTTTTTTTTTTAAAGGAAAGCAGCTGGCAAATTGAAAAAGAGAAAAAGGGAACAGAAAAAGGGTTAACCACCACTCCCCCTTAGTGCTTATCCACTCAAAATTACTGGCACCAAAGCTGTTTTCTTTTCAGATTACTCTATTATACCAGTTTACGCATAACATGCAGTTAGCTCCTGATATTGCAGCTGTAGCTGCTTTGCCCCAGCAGGAACAGCATAGCAAAATTATTAATTAGCTTTACATGGGATTAACTGAGCAAAAAAAACCCCTAAATCTTGTGATTCAGGAGGCCTGCACGTGACTGATAAGAGAGGCATGGGAGAGAATATTCAGCAGTTTCTGCACTGAAATTTTGCCATATTCAACTATCTTAAAGGAACAGTTATCTATAGTCTGGAGGGTATTCTAATTCAGAGCAGCGCAGCATCCAATGGCAGCACAAAGCACCTCTGCAGTCAGTGCTGTAAAACAACAGGCTTGCCCCAACATCTGTTTTAACGTTTCTGTGTGCTTCCTGTTCGATAGGGGTGGGGGAAGGACTGAAGAAACACCTTCAGTTAAGTTTAATTAGCAATACTTATATTTAAAATGAACCATAGCTGTATAAATAAAGTAATTAAAAGAACAGTTCAGGTAGGAAACAATCACTCAGGAAGACAATGCATAGCTGTTTTTTCATAATCAGAAATCATGTAAGGCAGAAATAGCCTCCCAACATTGTGGACTACAATTCCCATCATCCCTGACCATTGCCAGGTTGACTGGGGCTGATGGTAGTTGGAGTCCACAGCATTTGGAAGGCAACTTATTTGCTATTCCTTTATCCCTGCTCTTGCCCTCCATGTGTTCATAGGCTGCTGTAGTAACTCTCTTGCCATCTAAATGGTGTGCAAGTAAATGCCTATCCACTGTTTTCACTTGTAGCTAATAACCTAGCAGTAGTAGTATTAGTAGTAGTAGTATTTAAATCTATATACTGCCCTTCATCCTAAGCTCACAGGGTAGTTTACAGTATAAAGTTGTTTTAAAATACACTGCTTACTCTAGAGCACTCCCCCCACAATTTTAACCTATGGCAAATTTCGGTTTACCTCTTGTCTGTGTAATCTAATCAAAGTGGATGCAGATTAAGAGGTTGCCCCTTTAGGATTGCAGAGCTATGTGTTCAAAGCAATGTCCTTCCATCTGCCACTTCCCAGAGTTTGCTTCTAGCCCAAGGACCAAAGAAGGCAAAACAAAAAACAAAAATGATTCTCCTTCTAAGATGTTTATCCTCTCTCTTTGAAGTAAAAGTTCACATTGTTGTTGTTTAACCATTAAAAAGTTATGCCTCTCCCTTTGATTGGTAGACAGGATCCTCCCACACCCCTCCTGCGGCTCACTGGATCAACGGTTAGTTAACTGCTCTCATCAGTTCTCCCCGCAGGGAGCCTCAAATCCTCACCGGTGCACTAAACAGTGCAAAGTCTTATCTTGAAATGCAGCCTTTATTCCCTGAGATCTGACAGAAGGAAGGGGAGGGAGGGCAAATGCAGCTGGTGGGGGGGGGAGTCCTTTTATGTAACTGTCCTTGCGTGAAAGTATAAAGCACACATCCTCAGCATGATGAACTGCGTAGGGTTTTGCAGTCAGGAGGACTCACAATGACCGGTGATTACCTTCATTAAAGCCACTTGTATCCATTCCACAGGAACACAAAATAAGTCAACTTTAGGCCCATTTTACACAATTGTTTTCTTTTTGGTTGTGCGTGCGCCTAAAATTGCATCATACTGTGCAAACCAGAAGAACTTTGGCACTCCTTGTGCAGCACATCATTTTTAATGGCTTTCAATTTATTTTGTATGTCTGTTGTTTTATTTCGTTGCTAAGTTGCTTTGAGACTTTTTGTAATGAAGTGAATGACAAATGCAAATCACCATCACCAGTTGGCCCACAACACCTCCCTTTGTGACTTATATTTAGGCACCACTCCCCAGCCTCAAAGTGTCCACGGCTGAAGGTCCCAGGTTCAACCCAAAGCATCTCCCATTAAAAAAGACTGGGTAGAAGGGGATAGCAAAGACCGTTGTCTAGTATCCTAGAAAGCTACACAATGCCAGGCAAGACAGACCAATAGAGTGACCTGGTATGAGGCAACTTCCTATGTGAAAGTTCACTTCACGTGTTTTTACTTGTGATGAGACACCCATGGACTGGTGAAAAATAAAACAAAATTGCTGAATATAACCAAATGCACCACCCCTTATAAAACATGTCACAGAGAGATCTCTAGGACAGAAGATTCTCTCCACCTTAATATACGGTAAATATTAATATATACTATATTATTGTTGGACATTCTACTTGAGAGATTCTTCAGAGGTAAGTCTGCTTTCAAGTGTAACCGACTTGTTCTCTTGCTTGGTCATGGGGCTACAGAAATAATGCCAAGCAATGTACAGTCCTTAGCAACCATTTTGGAACAGCTATTGCTAATGTATTCAGAACACGGAAAGATCTGGGTGCTTGGCTGATCACATGATGACTCTAAAAAATTGCAATGCTTTTCCATAGCATGACCTATCAGAAAACCTCAGTGGTGATTTGTCTAAAGTAGCATGACAGATTGAACTGGTGAGATTCTTATATTTCTGAGAAATTTCCTTGAAGAGAAAACTGAAGTCAGAAAAAAAAAGTTTAATTGGTTAAGCAATATGAGGCTCCTCAAAAATGTCCATTGGTTGTCATTGGGCGAACAGGAATAAGGCTCTATGTTTAGTTCACAGAAATTAGAAAATATATTACCTGATACTAGGGAGGCAAGAACCGACTCAACCTCAGTCAAAATTCTATCACTGGGTTGCGGGGGGTGGGGGGTGGAGCAAGGCGGTGGCAGGAAAAGTATGCTAACTAGAAATGGTAATAATTTTTTTAAAAAATCCAATCTGTTAAAGTCACTCTCAAATGACTATTCCCCATCCTATGCTGTGATCCACATGAACCTGCCATTTCACATTGTTGTACAAAAGATCAAAAATCCAAATATCTGAAAATGTTGCTATGTATTCTGTAGGAAGTCATCTAGTACAGATTATATGAACTGCAGTGTTTTCCAATATGCATACATGTAGTTCTGGTTAACTTGTAAGGACACAAGTTTCTTGAGTGGAATTTAGTTCTTTAACTTCCCTCCCTTATCAAAACATTCAGGGAATGCAATCACCTGCCTTTAAATCCTAGACTCGCACGTTACATAAGAAGAGAGTGCCTGGATCAGAACAAATGCCTATTTAGTCCAGCGTAAGATTTCCCGCCGTTTCTAAACAGATGCCTAGGGGAAGCCGGCAAGCAGGATGTGAAGGCAATAACAGCCATCTCTAGCTATTGCTTCCCGTCAGTTAGCAAGCCGCCTCTGACCTTGGACAACTACAGAGGCAGATTTAGGGCAGTGTAACCAGTTTCCCCCCACACAGGCACCAAGCCAAGGTGGGGCCTTCCTGCCTCATTCCCAAAGCCTAGTAGTAACCACTTGCAATGGGAAGGAGGAGTGAGGGTTCTGACAGGGTCCTATATAGCTTGCCCTCCTCCTACCCAAAGCCTAGTCAGCCCCTTCCCAGGAGGAGGGAGGGCTCTAGGACCTTGGCCGAGTCTTCACGCCTCCTTCCTTAAAGCCTGGCACCTTACCCGGCTTTGGGAAGGCAGTTGTTGGCTGGGAGTGGGCATCAAATTTGGGCCTTGCACAAGGCATCCTATTACCAAGGTCCACCCCTGACAGCTATCATAGTTAGTACTCTCTGATAGCCTTATCCTCCATGAATTTCCTTAATCCTTCTTTAAAGCCATCTCCTGAAAGAAAACACACACAGCAAAGATCCCCTTGAGCAACTTATCTTTAGGGTGCACTAATGTAGTAAAAATCCGTAAGTGCAGCTATTGCGGCAATTAATTATGAATTTATCACCTGCCCTCCACCCTACATTCCCAGCGCAGGTTAAAACACAATGTTAAAAACAGTTTTTTAAAACCTAAAACTTATACTCACAAAAATGGGGTGGGTCCTAGAAATATAAATGACGGCCAGTTTAAAGATTACACTTCCATGCCAAGGAAAAGTCATCTGTTAATTTCTGCACTTATTAAAGGTACAGAGGCTATGTCTATAGAATCTTCTTTTCTTCTTCTTTGGCGATCACTTGTAGCTGAGTAAGACTGTCTTCCATAAACACGGTTTTAACAATGAGTCCGTAAGTGACTGTGGAGGCCAATTCTGGATCCACACGTCCTTCCACAGTGGGGACAATGGTTCCCGGACGGGAACTGATCACGGTGTGGATTTGCCAAGCGTGCCTTCTTCCTTGCACGTTTCTCCCTTGCACCCTGAGTTCGAGTGTCTTCAAAGCCCATGAAACCTTTGGTAAAGGCTGTTCTCCAACTGGAGCGCTCACAGGCCAGAGGACCAGTTTAAAGATTACACTTCCATGCCAAGGAAAGTCACCTGTTGATTTGTGTACTTATTAAAGGTACAGAGGCTATGTCTATAGAATATGGGCAAGCCAAGGTGGCGCAATTTGGTTTTAGTTGTATTTTCATATTGTGGTTGTATTTTCAGATTTGTGGTCATGTGCACTGGGAAATGAGATTTTACAGTGAAGGAGACACATCAATGGGGCATATGACACACATACACAGGCTCTTCCATTGAACTATGGCCTTCTCCTAAGGATTGTAAGGCTATATTGTGTATTGTATACACAAATAATGTATATTGAAGCACTACACAATGCTATGATTTTTGATCTGAAGAGCCTTTCACTGACGCACGAAAACAATTGTGATAAAAATTTGTTGAAAGTGTCTGTTTGCTAAACAAATCATTGGACAATGGTCAGGATCAGGTGTTCTTAAGATTTAAGGAATGTAAGGGGTCAAATAGCTAAACCAGCATACCAACCCCAAACCCAGTCTTTACTAGGCAATAAATACAAATTAAAAGCACATACCCCCCCAAAGGTAACAGGAACAGGACAGTATTAAATTTTACTGCTCTGCCAAGAGAAAATGAAAGCAAGTGGATTTGTCAATTACATTGCAAATGCAGATTACAGAATATGGAAGGCCTGCTTGAATCGAATAATGAATGTAATAGAATAAAAAGCTAAAAAGAAGCAATTCACACTAGAATATGGACATTACTGATATTATTCATAAGTAATGAAATTATTTCCCTCTAAATAATCATTCCTTATGATAAGAAGCTCCTTCTGCAAATTGATGCAACAAAGTATTTTTGCTTAATGCTGTCATAGGTTGAGAGTGAAGTCAATGCTAAAGTCATAACATTTTGAAATGTGGCCCATTTTATCTTTATTAATGGAAATTAACCTGACACAGTATATGCTTAGCAGCAGAGGAAAGACAATCCAATTTACAACATACCGTAGTTACATGCTTTTTTTTAACTCAATAACTGTTCTGTATATTAATGATTATATTTTTTAGCTGCACTAGAATATGGCCTTGTCTGTATCCGATGCAATATTCAGACAATCAAGGTCAAACAAGTTGTCTCCTTTTGTTTTCTACATATTTATATTTTTCTATATGGTTATTGCACCATTTCCATATCTTTTCAAGTCTGCTGTTCTGTCAGAAACACACACACAAACCGGAAATACATTCTGCCAAGCAAGACTCTTTCTTCCCCTAACGATAACCCACCGTTTAAATTTTTGTTGAGTTTTGCATGCAACTGAAATATCAAAAACCACTGGTGCATATCAAGATTTACATGTGAAAATGGAGCTTTTCACCTTAAGAAAAAGGGTGTTGTTTTTAATTTTATTTTTGCCTAGAAGCACAGGAAAACACAGAAAAGTACAAAGGCTAAATTAGAAATGATATTATTATTATTATTATTATTATTATTATTATTATTATATGTTTACCGCCCTTCACCTGTAGATCTCAGGGCAGTTCCCAACAGAAAACTACATGATAAAAAGCACAAAATATATAATAAAAATAAGAACAAAACAAACCACTAACCACCCCCTGAATCACCACTATCATCCTGTGGGTTTGTTTGAGACATCAATAAGCCTCCCTAGAATCAGGTTCTCGGGGTAACTTGCAGCAAAAAACGAATTTTAAATGCATACAATAAAACACACGATAATGCAAAAGCAACATCAAACCAGTTTGCAGTTCTGAAGCCTGATGAGGCTTTGTGCAAGACAGAGACAGAGAGTCTTCCCCTAATACCAGATTTTCTTGTTCAAAATGCATCAAGAGATTAGAAGCCCCATGGTTTATTATTCTAGTTATTGGTGTGTTGACCTAAAAGGGATGGCTCAAGCTCACATGCCCACTGAGCTATGAAGTTCACTGGGTGGCCTCGGGCTAATCTCTATCTGTCAGACCAACAGACCTCACAATATTGTTGTGAAATAAAATGTTGGGGGGCGGGGAGGCTCTTTACATGACCCTGAGCTCTTTGGGGAGGAATCATGGACTAAAAACACAATGAACAAATAAATAAACAAATACTGCTTGACACAAGTAGCTCTGTTCATGGGTATAATGGTTTTTGAGAGTGCAGTTCTCAACATACTTTCCTGCCTGAAGACATGCACAGGACTGCAGTGTAAGAAAGATAACATTTAACACTGTAAACCTTGGTAAGTTTAATAAGAAAGGAGTGCACTGAATACACATCAGTTCTACTTTCAACAAAGTAGTGAGTCTGAATTACCCCGAAGGCGCACTCTTCCATTGTTTCTCGAGACAGATGAATGCCAACACACAAAAATTAAGTTAGGTTCAGGTATCTTAAGTCCTAAAAAATCCCCCACCTCATTCCTTTTTCTAAAGGTGAAAAGGGTGTGGGGTTATTTAAACCAGTTCCTCTGTTCCAATTCTAATAAGGAAGGAGGAACTGAAAAACACACAATTCTCCAGAAAAGTAAAATAAGAAAGGCATCCTCATACAAGCACCAGGTAGGCAATTATTTACCCTATTTTTTGCTCTATAAGACTCACTTTTTCCCTCCTAAAAAGTAAGGGGAAATGTGTGTGCATCTTATGGAGCAAATGCAGGCTGCACAGCTATCCCAGAAGCCAGAACAGGAAGAGGGATTGCTGCTTTCACTGCATAGCGATCCCTCTTGCTGTTCTGGCTTCTGGGATTCAGAATATTTTTTTTCTTGTTTTCCTCCTCCAAAAACTTGGTGTGTCTTATGGTCTGGTGCTTCTTATAGAGCAAAAAATACGGTAATTCTATTTTGAACATCAATTTTCGTATCAGTATGCAAAGCAGCAACAACATTTATCTGGAATGCATGGAATACTGATCCTGGGCAATGATATTAACTGACCCAAGCTTCCTGCACTTCTGGTCCAAGGCTATGGTACACGGTCAGGACTAGTACTGGAGGGGAAAGTTGCAGGGAGAGAGAGAAGCAGGCATCTCTAGTCTGAGACAGTTCTTAGGAGCCATAAAGGTAAGCATAGACTGAGGAATGGGCACATCACATGTGGCCTGCAAAATGGAAGCTAGCTATTTTGGATAAACTTCAGTATATATTCCCAGCAAGTGTGGTGAAACTTCTGCCTATTTGTCCTTAGTGTACTTTGTCTGTAACACGTTCTCAATGCCTGATGGCTGCTCAGCTCTGAAAGCCCCCGGATGCAAGTGCAGTTTTTGAGAAAAATACAGAATCCAGCTTCTTTCTTTTCTGCTCCAGGATAATGTTCAACGCTGACAAAGCAGGAAATAAGCAATCAAGGTTTTGTAATATCTTTACTCAATTGTACTGAGGCCACAAGTGTTGCTTATGCTTTTCCATTCTAAATCCAATACAATCCATGCCTCGTGGAAAAGGAGTATGAAAGTATTTTTCTTTGGAGTTAGCAATCTTATAGAAAAATACCAAGGTGCTAAAAGCCAGGTAGTAGGTTCTGCAAATTTGTGTCTCTCTCACACAGTACATGACTGGTGAACTGAACTGAGTCCAGCTTCGTGGGTCAGTGACAAGCCACATGCTTTGCTTGCAGAAGGTCTTAAATTCAATCCCTGGCACCTCCACTTTTTTAACAGAAGGAGGAGGACAATGTTTGCTAGATGGACAGTCTTTCTATATTCCTATGACTTTCAGATACCAGTTCAGGAAACTTCTATGCAGATGTGCCCCATAGCTGAATGGTTTTTCCAGGTCTTCAATTCAGGTAGTTCTAATTGTGTACTTTTGCAAAAGGTGGGGAAACATTGTTTGTTCGCTAGATGCTCTGCTTGAACTTCATCAGTGTGGGACAATTGACTTAACTGGTTGTTATTACAATATACATACGATCTGTGAACAGTTATACATATGAGGTAGTTGTATGTGGGTTTGTGTGTGCTGTGTTTATATGTGTGTAGCATGTGTTTTGTAAACCATCAAGAGGTATTATTACAACCAAGCAACATATACATTTTCTTAGATAGACAGATAGCTACATAGATAATGGGAACAGGATAGAGTAGAAGCAGTTGTTCTCTTGAATACAGTGTTTCTGTGGTGATCTGAAATAAGAGAATAACTCTTATGCCCTCATAGGAAAAGGGGCAGTCCCTTTTTTATTTTTATGTCCAAATACATAAATAAGTATATAAACCACATGTCTGAAATAGTACAGGAGAGCAATCCTGTAGCCATTTTGACTCTTCCAGTGACCTCAAATATTCTCTGCAGTGAGGGAGGAAATGGGAAAAGCCTCCCCATTGTCTCTTTGCTCACAAATCCTGTCTTAAGGGTGTATTTGTGCATGAATAGGATGAGTCTGTGACCTGGATTTAGGAACTAAGTATTTATCATCTCAAAAGGAATGGCCAGGCTGCCCAAATAAAGCAATCAAGTGACCATTACAGTGGTACCTCAGGTTACAGACACTTCAGGTTATGCGATTTTGGGTTGCGCACCGCGCCAAAACCAGAAATACCAAAACGGGTTACTTCCTGGTTTCAGGGCTCACGCATGCGCAGAAGCACCAAATTGCGCTTTGAGCACAAGCGCCGAATTGCGACCCGCGTGTGCACAAACGCAGCAAGTTGCGAACGCTGCGGGTTCCGAATGTGCCTCCCGCATGGATCACATTCGCAACTTGAGGTTCCACTTATCAGTATCTTGCCAGACAGGATTTCTGTTGTAGACCGCCCCCTGTGATGTATTTCTGCTGTAGCCCGCCTCCTTCTGTGATGCAGGTATGATGATTTGGGGGGTGGTCTTGAGCTACAGGGTGGGCAATTTCAAAAGTCTATATAAGGACTTGTACACCATTGTTCTGGGTCCCTCCTGCCTCCTATGTGTGGTTGTGAGCACCCTGTTGCAACAGTTAATAAAGATCAGGGTTACTAGCTGCCTTGCTTCTCAAGAGTCTCTGGATGGCCTCCGTTATTTTCTCCTTCCGATAGGGACTCTATATGGGCTCTTCGATACCCCATAAGGGAAAAGGAGCAGTATTTTTCTTATAACACTTTATAATAAGAAAACTCTGCTTGTTCTTTTTCACACAGCTTTTTTTTTAAAAAAAAACCTTAGGTGTGGTAAGTCAACACTGTGGTTCTTCCCCCTGTGTTGCAAGAAGGTTTGCTATTCCGGCCTCTACCAGCGATTGCAAATTTCTGTGGCAGGAAGTTTTGCAGAGCTGGCAAAACCACTGTAGAGAACTGAGAATGCTGAGAGGGGTAGAGAAACGAGCATACAAAATCTTTACAAACCAGCCACAGAAGAGAGGTTGTTACGAGGAAACTGAGCCGCCTTTTCAACCCTTCTCCACCTATATACCCAAACAACTTTCAAATTAGATTCTTAAGCAGAACTGAATTTTTAAAATCAGAGATGCTTAGTGATGCTGACTGAAAGCCAATTATCAGAGTTTGCAGGAGGCGGCGGGGGGGGGGGGAGAGTAGGAAAAAAGAGGGGTAAAGAAAAACTGTCCCTGTACACTTGAGGAAAAACACGCAAGACATGTCCAGAAATCTATTTGTCTAAAATATGTTATACAGCCTGTGCCAAGCCTCAAAAGGTGACCTGCAATGCCCAATAAGACCCTTCCAAGTCATCATCATCATCAACCTTTTATTCGACCGTCAGTCAGAAAAAAGTACATTTGTCAATACACAGTTAAAACATCCAGGAAGATTTTAGAACTTAGCCAACACTAAAATGGGCTAAACAGATAGCCCCATAGACCCTTCCAAGTCAATGAAAATCCACCCAACCACACAATGCCATAAAAGAAAACAGCAGCCGCATACTGTTACTGATATTATTGATATTCTCTGGACATAGTACCTATAAGACACAGATAAAAAGAAATTTCTATCCTACAATAAATTTTCTTTAGTGGACCTAGGGAAAGGAGCAGACTTTTTAAAGACTGTCATTGCTTTTGGTGTGTATTTTTCATATATATTCATTTTTTTTAAAAAAATAGAATGATGGTTGTTCAGTGAACGGTCTAGAATGATCCTGGAAAACGCTCGTTTTCATCTCTAGCCAAGGATGAGGGAGAGAAAATCACCCTCAGAGCATTACGTTGTATATGAACCCCTGTTCCCCCAAAAGAAAGGTGGAAACCCACAGGGTGCTGGAGACAGCCACAAACTTTTTCTGACTTTTAATTTCCTACTCCTCCTCACTCAAATCCATTTTTTCTGGTGAAGGAAAGAGCCTCTCTGCCTGTTAGGTCCAGCTGCCTTTAGGGCTATGGTTTCCAACGGGGGGGGGGGGAATTTGATTTTTATATATATATATAATTTTTTATTAAATTTTCTTTTACAAATTAATCAACACAATCATGTTCTCAAATTTCCAATTTTTTTGTACTTCCACCAGCTCCTCCACCAATCATCCATATTTTCTATTCATTACGCATTTTCCATGTCTTATATTGGCAGTTAATACTATCCTTTCGTCTCAGTTTCTTTTTACAATACATCTTTAACAGTCACAAAGCCTCTTTAAAACCGACTACCGTTGTCTGTGCATCACATATGTTTTTCAGATAATCCGTAAACTTTCCCCAGTCCTCGATGAACTTGTGATCCTTTTGATATCTAATTTTCCCAGTCATTTTGTCCAGTTCTGCGTAGTCCGTAAGTTTCATTCTCCACTCTTCAAGTGTCGGTAGTTCCTCTTGTTTCCATTTTTGGGCCATTAATATTCTTGCCGCTGTTACTGCATATTGAAAGAGTTTATACTCCCTTCTATTGATCTCTCTTCCTGTTATTCCTAACAAAAAGGCTTCTGGTTTCTTTACAAATGTATATTTAAACATCTTTTTCAACTCATTATATATCATTTCCCAGAAACCCTTAACCTTCTTACATTCCCACCACATATGAAAGAATGATCCTTCTTTTTCTTTACATTTCCAACACTTATTACATGTTTTAAACATTTTTGCTAACTTAACCGGTGTAATGTACCATCTATATACCATTTTCATAATATTTTCCTTTATCGCTGAACATGCAGTAAATTTCATATTTTCATTCCATACTTTTTCCCAATCAGCCAGTTGTATATTATAACCAAAATCTCTGGCCCAGTGTATCATAACCGACTTAATCTCCTCATCCTTCATTTGCCATTCCAATAAGATTTTATACATTTTTGACATTATCTTAAAATCATTATTTATTATCTCTGTTTGAAATTTCGATTCTTTTTCTATATATCCCATTTGATTTTTAAGGGGGGCAATTCGAGAATAAGTTATTAACAGTTAATGCCCTTTTAGGCTTCCTCCACGTGAATTGGAGTTTACCTTTTGAATAATAAGAATTATGTCACAGTAAAGGTAAAGGGACCCCTGACCATTAGGTCCAGTCGTGACCGACTCTGGGGTTGCGGCGCTCATCTTGCTTTATTGGCTGAGGGAGCTGGCGTACATGACTAAGCCGCTTCTGGCAAACCAGAGCAGCGCACGGAAACGCCGTTTACCTTCCCACCGGAGCAGTACCTATTTATCTACTTGCACTTTGACGTGCTTTCGAAGTGTTAGGTTGGCAGGAGCAGGGACTGAGCAACGGGAGCTCACCCCGTTGCGGGGATTCGAACCGCCGACCTTCTGATTGGCAAGCCCTAGGCTCTGTGGTTTAACCCACAGCACCACCCACGTCCCCATGTCACAGTAGTAGTAGTAATAATAATAATAATTTATTTTGTTTGTTTACATACATACATACATACATACATACATAACCTGCCCATCTGGCTGGGTTTCCCGAGCCACTCTGGGCGCTTCCAACAAAATATTTAAAATAAAATACAGTGGCACCTCGGGTTAAGTACTTAATTCGTTCTGGAGGTCCGTTCTTAACCTGAAACCGTTCTTAACCTGAAGCACCACTTTAGCTAATGGAGCCTCCTGCAGCTGCTGTGCCGCTGGAGCACGATTTCTGTTCTCATCCTGAAGCAAAGTTCTTAACCCGAGGTACTATTTCTGGGTTAGCGGAGTCTGTAACCTGAAGCGCCTGTAACCTGAAGCGTATGTAACCCGAAGTACCACTGTACAATAAAACGGGGGGGGGGGGAATCAGGATTTTAGAGGTGCTTAGGTGGGGCATGGTCAAAAAAGGGTTGGGAACCACTGCTTTAGGGACAAGTCTTCTCAGCTTCGCCCTTGACCTCACGACTAATAACATTTATGTCCCCCCTCCTAACAAGGGGCTCACTCCCCCAAACCCAACCCAACCCACTCTGCTGCGATAGGAGGGAGGGGAAATGCAGTTCCAGTCTATGCGCCCCACAGAAGCCCCGGAAGACCCGCGAGGCTTACCTTGGCTGCTGTCCTTGGCCTGCCCGGCGTCCAGGCGAGGCGAGAAGGGTCAAGGAAGCGCGCGCAGGGACTACACGGGTGACTCACGCAGGCAAGGCAAGCAGGCAACCAACCCGTGGGGCGAGCCCGCCTCTGCTCAGCTCCCGCGAGCTCCTCTCCGGCGAAGGAAGTGGCTCCGGGGCGGCCAAGTGGGCGCTGCTGGGCCTCTCACAAGCACGAGGCTGAGAGGAAGGGCTGGGCTCCGAGGTGAAGGGAAACTTCCCCGGGCGACTCGTGGAACGAAAGGAGGGGAAGGGAGCCTTCTCTAAATTTAAAGAAGAAGGAAGGGAAGGAGGAACCTTCTCAGGAAGCAAGCAGCAGTCACCCTTAGAAACAAAAACCACTACTGTTAAGACTCAACCGTGTTTTATTCTTGCTCGCTTCCTGGATGTCAGACACTCAAAAGGGCTCACGGGGGCATGTGGATTGTGCGGGGGAAGCGCTGTTCTCAACCACCATACATTCCTCCTGGGTGAAAAGTAACCTTCGCTCAAATAACTCCATGCCTGGCTGCTTGTAACTTGTGGCCCAATTTTGTTTTCTCTCTCCCTGTTTTGTTTGAATTCTACCTGCCCTCCTCATTAATGGATTGCTGAAAGAGGCAAGCATAGGGGGTGGGGGTCTGGAAGATGTCTTAAGCATCATTTTAGCTGTTTTGAGATGTTTGCACAGGATCTATTCACACAACCCATTTTTAGCATAAACCCAGTATTTAGGTTTAACTTCTATCCTGGACCCCCCCAAAATCAAACATCTGAGTGGGAATATAGATGTATATTCCAGTGCACATTGATGTAAGTTCATTCAAGTTGCAACTCTTATTAACACTACAGCCAGCTCCACTGCGAGACTAAACATTCCATTAATTTTTATAAGGCAACCGGTCAATTTACAATCTATAGTTGAGGGAGAAAAACCAGCAACCATATATAGAGGTGGGCAGGGGAGCTACTTATTATTGCATCACCTGCTCTGTTAGAATAAGTGATGCAAATACCCAGTTTCCATCTGCAAAATGCTGGAGGGAATGTTACTTTCCACTCACAATGCATCATGTGTCTCTAGTCTTCCATCTCCATGTCTCTCCCTCTATCACAGGCTTCCTCAACCTCAGCTCTCCAGATGTTTTGAGACGACAATTCCCATCATCCCTAACCACTGGTCCTGCTAGCTAGGGATCATGGGAGTTGTAGGCCAAAAACATCTGGAGGGCTGAGGTTGAGGAAGCCTGCTCTATCATATACAGTCACACACACACCTCTGCCTGCCAGAAGGATAAGCAGTGTTTGACCCATGGGGAGAACTAGCCCAATTTTTTTTCTTCTTTAGCATTTTTAATATCTCAGACGTGTTCCAGTAACATTAACATAAATCTTGAGGGATTTTTTGTTCTCTAAAGGGGATTCCCCATGCATGTGGATGTGGGGAACTTACAAACTCTTACATTTCAAAGTGGGTGTTGCTTCTTACACATGTAGTGCAACTGTGAGGTTGCCCCCGGCCATGGATTATTTGTGAACACAAGCATGGGCTGGTAGTGGCCCACTTTAATGTCATGCCACCCTCTGCACAGATAAGTTTCCTTTTACATTCAGCTCTGCTTTTTAATCCAGTGAAGAAGGCAATAGCAGATTTACAAAAAGAGAAGTGCTGGGCTGAGCTTAAGCTTGCCTGGAAACTGCGTTTTTTAACATGGAAGTATTGAAAAAATTCCAGATGAAAACAATGAGTTGCAGTTACACAGTGGGAAGGGGAAATAAACCCTAAGCATATTCAAAGGAACTTCCTCTTAACATCACATGGCTCAAATTAAACTCTGCCAACTGGCTTTCATTCATCCAACCTTAGCACAAAAATTTTCGGGGGGCTTGTCTCTGGAAATCAAGGTATCTTTGATCACCTCCTAAGGTGCTTCCAGACTGAGGTTTATTGTGGAATTAGTACTGCTCATGCACCCAAATATTTCACACTGTCCACATGATGTTATACCTATACTTTTTGTTACACTTAATCCAGATTTCCTCATACCATGGAAAATCCATTAACTAAAAATAACTTGTTACACATTCATAGTCACTGCAGCTGTGGAAGCTCAATGGCACATTTGTGTGTGTGTGTGTGTGTGTGTGTGTGTGTGTGTAATCATATGTGTGATGATGTTTCAGTGAGTGGTCCCTATCATTGCATCCCTACTTTCGCTTGCTCCCCACTCCCCTAGCACAACCTAGCCATTTTGTTTCCAGCTGCTCAAACAATGCAAGTGTGCCTATTTGCACAGATTGCTACATGCTGAAGGTCCATTTTTCAACAGCCCAGTTCAGAGGAATTATGCGGCAAGAGTAAGGATAGCGTAGCAGACACCAGAGTAGGCATGCCTAGACACACAATATCAACTCACCCTCAACTCGCTGATAGTTAGAAAGACAAAGGCCAGAGTGGAGGGTTGAGTTATATGAGCTAGAAGCTGGAAGCAAGAAGTAGGCTGGGAAACCAGGGAGTCAGAGCCATGCCTGATTTCTACTTGAATCCAAGGTTGTAGCTATGGGAGAAGCAAGATCATCTTGGGGTGTTAATGCTGTGAACTCCTCCATCATAGGCTCCGGTTGTATATCTGTGTAAATAAACCATTTATCATAAGGACACTACAGTCTCTGCTGTACCTCATTCCGGGTAAGCAACTGTAACCCCTGGAATTTTGCACCGCTCGGAGCTTGGAGTGGCGGGAAACAATATCATCATATGAGGTTAGGGGGGAGAGAATTGGGGAGAGAAAAAAGGGGGTAATGATATTTCATTCTTTTGGTTAGTGTATGTGCAGAGGTTTTGCTTCAATTTCATGAGGATAGGTTCTTTATTTGTCTGTTTGTTTTTGACATCAATGTCTCACACCAAATGTAACCGACCTGTAGAAAGGACTCTTGGAATTGAAATCAGAGACATTGTATGTACCCTTACTATTCATGAAAATATTTCAATAAAAACATTTAAAAAAAACACCAGTAGTATCAGATGACTTATTTTTTTCAAATCAGATCAAAGTTGGTTTGAGGGAAGATGCATCACAAGGCAGTATTTCACAGGAGAGATGTGATTTGTGCCTAGCATCACATGTGCAGTGGTAGGAGCACAATGGATGCAGGGAAAATGGGAGTTTTGTATACAGCCTGCTTTCAAACTGTGATGCAAATGGAAAGCACCAATAAAGGAACACCACCTGCAAAAGTGGAACAAAGTCACAATGGCTGTTAGCAAATTACTTAACTCGGATTAATTGGATTGAACAAACAAATAAATGTTAATACATCTTCTGGGGGGTGTTATAAAAAAGGCACATGGGGAAGTAAAGCTGAGAGATATACCACTGGGACAAACTTATTCAAAATGCTTTATTGCCCTCTTTTAGAAAAATAGTCCCCTTGCCAGTTTACTATTATTTCTCTTTCCAGAGGCCAAACCAAACAATCTCCCAGCTGAACTATCTGATTAGAAAAATATATCTAGAAGAGAAGGAGAATAACTGCTTTTTGGCGCATTCCCAAAAGCATCTGGAGTATTTGCAGTGAATGATATGCAATCATTGCCAGGACTTTCTAGCCTGCATATAAATTATATAAAGAAAAAGCTTTTGATTGCTTAAAGTCAATCACTGAAATTGTAATCTGTTTTTAGCACGACCAAAATAATGTCCTGGAGTCTCATGCTAGGATGGAAACCACACTAAAACAATAAACCCTGAACCATAAATACCACACAGCTTGGAGCAAAGATAAATGTAAACTGTTTACAGAGGGTCCTTGAGAGCCCATCAGATTATGGAGCATGTCTCCTTGCAGTGGAAGCCTTTAAATTCTTGCAGATTTTTTCATTAGCAACCAAAGAAGCAGAATCTCTCACAGAGCACAGAAGGGGGAAAGGTATTTTTCTTTATGATGTTTTGGTCCAATAAAGGATATCACTTTACCTGGTGCATGTTGTTTTTTTAAAAAAATTGTCTGACAGTCATTTGAAAGAAGTTAAAGGCTGATCACCGAAGAATTGATGCTTTTGAATTATGGTGCTGGAGGAGACTCTTGAGAGTCCCATGGACTGCAAGAAGATCAAACCTATCCATTCTGAAGGAAATCAGCCCTGAGTGCTCACTGGAAGGACAGATCCTGAAGCTGAGGCTCCAATACTTTGGCCACCTCATGAGAAGAGAAGGCTCCCTGGAAAAGACCCTGATGTTGGGAAAGGTTGAGGGCACAAGGAGAAGGGGACAACAGAGGATGAGATGGTTGGATAGTGTTCTTGAAGCTACCAGCATGAGTTTGACCAAACTGCGGGAGGCAGTGGAAGACAGGAGTGCCTGGCATGCTCTGGTCCATGGAGTCACGAAGAGTTGGAGACGACTAAATGACTAAACAACAACAACAATATGAAACATCTTGGATGCAATCACATTTACATGAATTTACATAGGTCATATAAGTATTATCCAGTGAATGCAATTTGAATGAGACTTGGAAGCCCCAGATCAAGCCAATTTAGCACTGGGATCTGAACCACTGAATATGTTCAAAGCTAGATTTAACCTGGCTGCAATCTGCCAAGCAAACTCCATTCAGCACCATGGGACTTGCATCTGGGTACACTGGCACAGCACTGTGTTGTAACATTTGGACGCACCCGGGACTGCTAACTGCTACCCCTATTCATCTTTCTTTTGTCCTTACTGCCTTACCGTCCCCCACTCCCCACCCTAGTCTGTCACCACGGCCATCTAAAATGCATGTTGCATGTGTCAAAGTTACAGGGTTTGAGATAAAAAAAATGTCACCCCCTTGACGGGATTAGCACAGAGACAGGGAATCTCGATCTCAAAGCTTTATTGGCATATAGACAAGATTCCAAAAGGTTCAGTGCAATAAAACCACTCAACAAAATCTTTATCTAACAATTAAAATTCTGTTGTATAACATTGATGTGTTGCAGAAACCTGGCTGCTGTCTCCATCTTTTTTTTAAAAAAAAATTATTTGATTTTACATATAAAAAGTTATCACATTACCAAATATATAACCATATGTAGAGTTTTCTCTGAATCCCTTGACTTCCCACCATCCCCTCCATGGGTCCCATTGTCAGCATTTTCAGCTGCATATTATTACCTAATCCATATTTTATATCTTTCCATGCTATCCATTGTATTTGTTACATTACAAGTGATGTTAAAATCCTGATAATGTTTTCATCTGCTTACAGTGGTCTCCTAAATAAATCATACATTTCCCCCATTCCTTCTTAAAGTTATTGTCTTCTTGGTTCCTGAGCTTTCTGGTCAGTTTTGCCATTTCGGCATAATCCAACAGCTTAGTCTGCCATTCCTCTCTCGTGGGGACTTTGTCTTCTTTCCATCTTTGGGCTAGTAGCATCCGTGAGGCTGTTGTCGCATACATAAAAAGTCTTTTCTGCTCCTTTAGGATGTCGGTACCCGCAATTCCTAATAGAAAAGCTTCTGGTTGTTGTTTTTTTAACGAAAGTTATTTAAAACATTAATTTTTTCCCAATTCATTATATATCATTTCCCAGAAAGCTTTCATTACCTTACATGACCACCACATATGATAAAAGGTACCTTCTTTCTCTTTACATTTCCAGCAGGTATTTGTACTTGTCTTATAAATTTTTGGAAGGTACGCGAGTGGTGCTTTGGGTTAAACCACAGAGCCTAGGACTTGCTGATCAGAAGGTTGGCAGTTCGAGTCCCCATGACAGGGTGAGCTCCCGTTGCTCGGTCCCTGCTCCTGTCAACCTAGCAGTTCAAAAGCACGGCAGAGTGCAAGTAGATAAATAGGTACCATTCCGGCGGGAAGGTAAACGGGGTTTCAGTGCGCTGCTCTGGTTCCCCAGAAGCACCTTAGTCATGCTGTACGCCAGCTCCCTCTGCCAATAAAGCGAGATGAGCGCTGCAACCCCAGAGTCGGCCACGACTGGACCTAATAGTCAGGGGTCCCTTTACCTTTACCTTTTATAAATTTTTGCTAACTTACTGGGAGTCAAGTACCACTGACATCTCCATCCTGGGCAGACATTAGGAAGGCTGACTTACATTTATCCGACTGCTGGTGATAGGAAAACCTCTGACCTGGGGGGCTGACTGTGGTCCTCTGTCTGACCCCTGGGGCTCTCCCACCAAGCTATGCTCCCTCTCCTGACCACATCAGCATCAGCCCTGTTCTGCTAACCTCGAGTGCTTTCACTTGGTGTGAATGTGGCTTACCTTGATAGTAAGATGGGAGAGGGAGTAGACTATGCCAAAATCTCGGGCTTCTAGCATAGCTGAAATGTAGCCTACAGTACACAGCTGAGAATCACATTGTGTCCCACCCACTTTTGCCTCTCGCTCCCTTCACCTGTGGGATGTGCTCCCCAGAAGGTTACAGTGGTACCTTGGGTTAAGTACTTAAATCGTTCCGGAATGTCCGTACTTAACCTGAAACTGTTCTTAACCTGAAGCACCACTTTAGCTAATGGGGCCTCCTGCTGCCGCCGCGCCGCCGGAGCCAGATTTCTGTTCTCATCCTGAAGCAAAGTTCTTAACCTGAAGCACTATTTCTGGGTTAGCGGAGTCTGTAACCTGAAGCGAATGTAACCTGAAGTGTATGTAACCTGAGGAACCACTGTACTTCCAAGGGAATTTGGTCCTCAGGTTGAAAAACTTTAAACCTGAGGACCAAATTAGGATTAGGAGCTGGAGCTAGTTCTGAACTGCAGTTTAGGAGAAATCTGGCCAACAATGGGTGGGATTTGTTGGGGCCACAAGCGGAATGTGAAACCGACCCTGATGACTTTCTTGATATTTACTGGTTGAATGGTAGTTCTATTAATATGGGGGCTACTTGCTCATGATAAATAGCCTAATAAGCTGTGCAACATGCATGCATATTTCAAATTGGCATGTACTAAAGGCTGTGTGAATTTGCTCTCAAGTGGTTTGTGATTAGGTGCCTTTTTTATTATTATTTTGCAAAGCAGGTATACCACCACATGGAGTCACTGCTTCACTGATTTTTCTTAGTTCCCCATCCCAGCACAAACAGCTGCCGAGAAAGGTGACAGGCAGCCTCAAGAGATATTGTGACATATCATTTTGCAAGTCGTAAAACCATTAGTATACTGTAATGAATAAAGTGGGGGGGGGGAGAGGAGAGAAGTAGGAAATATATATCCTAGACATTTTGAAACTGTGGAGAACAATGGTTCTGTTGAAAAAACCTCATTCATCAAGAAGCAATAAATTTACTGACCAGAAAGTACCATTCTGTTGTCTCACACTAATGAGGTCTTAGTTACATTACATTGTAAAATGGCTCTGTAGAAATAAATATTAAAGAATAAGATGAAAGGGGAGGATTAAAAACGAGGAATGTTGACTTCTGTAATAGGAATTGTATACTGTATACAGAAAGCACTGTCTGGATCATGAAGTCACTGAAAACTATATTGAAATTTAGAAGCAGGAGGGGGGGGGGGATAGCTTGTTACTTGAGTTTCTGTTGGTACAAAAATATGGAGAGAAAGGAGATGCCAAGATCCAGGTTTGCAGCAAGTACTTTTTGGTGAGAGAACCCCAGCAGAGATTTAAAATCACAAAATATGCAGCAAAGTAAAACATGGAAATATAGACTGTTAGACCTTTAATATACACCCTTCCAAGTTCCTTCCAAAGTTTTCCCCTTCCCCCAGCATAGGAAAAGGCCACACATTTGGTACGTTAAAAATGGCTTTAGTTAAAAACTCTTCAAAGGTCTATGTCATGTGCTTTCGCCTACATCAGTCAGAAAAGCTGCACAGGCAGTGAAACTTAGCTTAGTTACTAAGCTGTAAAAGTTCCTAGATTATTGGTATAGGAACTCAAATGTGGCTGGTAAGAGCCATGAAGTTGAGCTAGAGAAACCAGCTTAAACCTCTTCACACATTGAGCTTCTCAAGTAGACTAGCAGGGTGAACAATATGCTTGCTCACCCATTTCTTCCTTCAGTTTCTGGTATAAACCCCTTAATTTGTTGATTAGATTTAAGCATGTTGGTTATATGAGGCTGGTTTTCCCAAAGTTTCAGGGAGAGGAACATGAGTCTCATGGGTAGGTAGTAAAAAGTGTGCCTTTGGCAACCCTTAATGCTGTGTCCCACAGCACAGCATGGCTAATATTGGGATAACTGGGTCAATTACCTATTGAAACCCTTTTTTATGCAGAGTAAGCAATATTTGGCTAGTGAATCTTGTTTAGAGAGTAGGCTTTACCTGTTGCATCCACAAACACAGAGATGGTTGTAGGTATGGGAATAATAAGGTTGTTTATTGCATTATAGAAATTGTAGAAAAGTTTCTAGTTCTAGTTTAATTAGACTAGAGAAGCACAAGGCAGCCATGCTTGTGCCTTTGTTCTCTCACAGGATACTCATCTTGAGGTCCAAGAGAGAGAGAAGAGTAAGGAGGAGGAGTAAGTTGTAAACAAGACGCAAAATCAAAGATGCAAAGTCCAAATCAGTATTAGCAGGCTCTGAGTTGGGGGTGAAAGGGGTCTGATGGAAAGAGGCTGCCGCACCATTTGCCATCAGTTTTCTTCTAAAAATCATCCTCTCACTGTTGACTTTTCACCTTGTGTTATACAGTGGTACCTCACGTTACATACGCTTCAGGTAACAGACTCCGCTAACCCAGAAATATTGCTTCAGGTTAAGAACATTGCTTCAGGATGAGAACAGAAATCATGCTCTGGCGGTGCAGCGGCAGCAGGAGGCCCCATTAGCTAAAGTGGTGCTTCAGGTTAAGAACAGTTTCAGGTTAAGAACAGGCCTCCAGAACGAATTAAGTACGTAACCAGAGGTACCACTGTATAAGTGTACGTGGCTGTGTACACCCTCTCCTTCGCTCTGCATCTAGTGTGCACCCACTGCTGGTGTGGGAAGTGATGTATGCACGACACCAGCCACAATCCATATCTATCTTGTGTCTTTCCTGTTGTTGCTGTTATGACATCCCGTGCTTTTATTGCATTCCCACCGCTAACCAGCTTCTATCTAAACTGAGAAAAATAACAAGCTAGTTGATTTTTAAGGCAGCAATGGGTTACATAGCATGTGTCCATTATTAATTAATTTATATACAATTTACTTGCCAAAATGGCTTCCAAGCAGTTTACAAGTGTCAAACCGATTATAAATACATATCCACGCATTGTTAAAATAGAACAGCTTCACTGAAACATTTAAATATCCATAATTACTGAAGTGTAGGTGGGTTCCACGAGGAAATACACAGTGATAACAGCAAGAACTTTTATTGAACTAACAGAGCTGGACAACAGGGGCAAAGCCACTGCTTATTTACATTTCTGAAAGCCTGGGCCACTCCCACTCCAAATGTGATTGGCTGCCTAAACTTCCAAGCTGTGAATCATGGCTCAGAGTTTAAGGGCCAATGGCAGAGGCCCAAATCCTGAAATGTTCTGTGACTGGATTGTTACGAAAAAGGAGCAATGCAGAAGCGAGCTCCAGGTGGCTGGAATGGTAAACAGGAAACTGATGTTATTGGATTGTACCGTGGGAACCAGGGACAGTCTGTAAAGTGCTCTGAGAGCCGGATGTTAGCTCAGAGTGTCACATGACCCTGTACTGGAAGTACATGGGTGGAGTTATTTTTCTCTCTCTGCAGCTGGGTATCAGAGAGTGCAGACATGTTGTTCTCTGCACTGAGGAAAGGCAGAAATAAAGGCATGTAAATATATTTCTGTCTGTCTCTTTCCCCCCCCCTGGGAATGGAGGAGGGGGAGGAGTGGTGTGTTCTTCTTCACGTTGAGGAGAATCGCCGATTGGAGACCTCCCTTGATCCTGCCGGGAGTCGCAGACAGGAGGTCACAAGAATTCAAGCCGGGCACCTGGAGGGTGGCCAAATTCCTCTGACTGACAAGGCTTGAGTCAACATATGGTAGCAGTAGCTGCTGGTTATCTGATCCATGGGAATCAGCATGAGAGGTGAGAGGTTGATGGATCGTGTGCCATCCTCTGCACCAAGGAAAGAAGATAACGTCTGCATTGCAGCCAGAAGCTGAACAGACGGAAGGACACCAAGAGGGGGTGTTTTCCAAGCAACGGAGCCCCAAAAAGGTATGCTGAATATCGGGCTAAAAGTGTGAATGCAGAATGATTTATTCTCTGGTTCACGAGAGAGCTGCGTTTGGAAAAACAAGCTCTGAAAGAAAGGCTTGCATACCAGAAATTCCTGTGGTGAGATAAGGATTCCCGTCCCGGGGAAGGTTGCTAAGCAACGACAGTCAGGGCAGTGGAAAACTACTGACACCTGGGGCTGGCTTAGTCAGAGCCGGGAAAGCGAAAGTTGTTTTGACCTTGAGACAGCTTTGAGAATTGCCTGCCTGAGAAAGAGGCAGAAAAACAGCTCAAAAAGGAGCTTTTGGATTTTAACTAGCTCGAGAGTGGAGAGCTGAGGCTTGGATTCAAAATGGATGCCAAGGACAGGGGGAGGGAAGAACGGAGTTCTAATTCCCCCACTGATGTTGCTACTGGAGAGAATGCTGTAGCTTTGAACGCTGTTCGATGTTACAATTGCGGACAGGCTGGGCATCTTCAGCGGAGCTGCAAGAAGCCACGCCAGCCGAAAGGAGCGAAGGGCCGCTCAGCAAAGCCTGAGGCGTCAGGCAAAGGTCATACCAAGCCTATGGTGGAACCTGCAAGGGCTTTGATGGCGAAAGGAACCACGCCAGATGTTGGGAACGCGTTTATTATCGACACTGCAGCGACGGTTCATATGTCCCCACACAGAGGACTCTTTTCATCGTTTAAGAAGCAAAGCTTCGCTGTGACACAGGCCAACGGTCAGGAGCTGGAAGCGGCCGGCGTGGGGACTGTCTATCTTAAGAGTCTGAACTTGACAATAAACAATGTTTACTTGGTTCCTGAATTGAAGTTCAATCTGCTGAGTGTTTCGCAGATTGCAAAGAAAGGACTGAAACTGTCCTATGATGATAAGAGCTGCGAGATTTACAAAGATGGAGAGTTATATCTTTCTGCCAGACAGAAAGGTGGACTGTATTTGTTGGACTTTGACCAAAGTGATTACATGGAATGTAATTCTGAGTCTAACTTGATTTCTCTTGCAGGTGTGACCAAAACAAGCGCCAAGAAGGTGGCCAGGGTCGACAGAGCGTTTCAGCGGGTGTATGCTGATGTGATTGGTCCTCTAGAACCATCTAGAGGCAATGCAAGATTTTATCTTGTGTGTGTGGATCATTTCTCTAACTTTGTCTGGGTTTATGTGTTAAAGAAGCCACAGGAAGCCTTGGAAAGGTTTCAGAAGTTTTGTGACAAGGTTAAAGACATGCATGATGCTAACATTGATTGTCTTTTGACAGATGAGAAGCAGATTTTTCTTTTACAGGATTTCCAGAGGTTCCTGCAGAAGAAGGGGATCAGACACAAGATTGCTGTTTCAGCGGAAGCGTGGAACAGGGGTGTCTGTGTAAAAGTGAACAAAGAATTGCAAAAGGGAATGAATGCGCAATTGCTTAGTTCACATCTGCCACATGAGTTCTGGGCGGAGTCACTCATGTCGTATTGTCATGCATGGGTGAGAAAGGTGTCGAAAGAGTTGGGAAGTTCTCCTTTTGAGAAACTGTTCCAGAGAAAACCTTCTGTTGCCCATTTCAAGGTTTTTGGGTCTCATGTGAGGACAGAAGCTCCAGGTGGAGTAAAGAATGCCAGAGGCATTTTCGTGGGATATGAAAAGGGTCTCTACAGAGTAATTTTGTCAGGTGATTCTCACAAAATTTCTAGAGAGTGCTCCTGAAAAGGAGAGAGTGATAGTGCACACATTTCCCACAGAGGACGATTCAGATGATGATGATGATGCTTTCACAGAGTACAGTGGTACTGAGAGTGACAGTGATAGCTCAGAGAGCTCAGTCGTCACAGTCATTGAGAGGAAATCTCACACAATGGATAGGCCTTCACAACTGAAGGATGAACCACTGTTTACCATTGGAACTGGTTCTCCTAAGAGTCCTGAGACAGAACCAGTGAGCAGAGAGGATCAGCACCTCATACGGAGGTCTGAGAGAGTTACAAAGGGTCAACCACCTAAGAGGTACTCAAAAGAGTATGCTAATTTAGCTGTTGCATGTGTTGCTGTTGTAAACAACCGAGGACAGGTTGGAGCTGTGTCTAAGTCAGAGACAAAGACACAACAGAGAGTTGCTAGCCAAGGGAGTGCAGATGCACTCGTTCCTTGGAAACCAGACAACCAGAGAGGTACACTGGGGAAACCAGTGGCGGGGAGTTCCAAGGGTGGAACTGAAACAACAGGGGAGTGTTATGTGTATAACAACTGTTTGTTTTCTTCTCTGGATCACGCTTTGCTTGCCGCAACACGCATTGATTCTTTTGGGGGAGGATGTTACGAAAAAGGAGCAATGCAGAAGCGAGCTCCAGGTGGCTGGAATGGTAAACAGGAAACTGATGTTATTGGATTGTACCGTGGGAACCAGGGACAGTCTGTAAAGTGCTCTGAGAGCCGGATGTTAGCTCAGAGTGTCACATGACCCTGTACTGGAAGTACATGGGTGGAGTTATTTTTCTCTCTCTGCAGCTGGGTATCAGAGAGTGCAGACATGTTGTTCTCTGCACTGAGGAAAGGCAGAAATAAAGGCATGTAAATATATTTCTGTCTGTCTCTTTCCCCCCCCCCCTGGGAATGGAGGAGGGGGAGGAGTGGTGTGTTCTTCTTCACGTTGAGGAGAATCGCCGATTGGAGACCTCCCTTGATCCTGCCGGGAGTCGCAGACAGGAGGTCACAAGGATTCAAGCCGGGCACCTGGAGGGTGGCCAAATTCCTCTGACTGACAAGGCTTGCGTCAACATGGATATCATGTATTCAATCAGAAAAACAGCGGCTCAGAATCCTTAGTCCAGACTCAAGCTTAGGCAAACACAGACCACTGAATACATAACAATTACCATGTACAATAAAGCAAAGGCCATTAAGACAGCATAACAATTATGTACCAGAAACATAAGACACTGCTTCGTAAGGAACTAGACATTGATCTACCTCGCTCAGGACTCAGCCACACCTCTGTTTGCCCCGCTGATTTCTGCTGTGGAAACCTGTGATTTAGCACTGCGAGCTTCCCATGGATTGCTGTTTCTTCTGATTTGACACTAAAGAGCAGGTTTCCCCAAGGGAAAGCAGTGGGGTAGCGGCAAAACCTCTCAGACCCATGGCTAGAAAGCATGGGAGAAGCAGGAAACCACTCAGGCCCCCCATGCATTCTAGACACAGGGCAAGCCCTCAGCATTGCCTACAGTGTAGACCATTTGGTAGACCAGACTTGGGTCTCCAGCTGTTTTTGGACTACAGTTCCCATCTTCCCTGACCACTGGTCCTGCTAGCTAGGGGTGATGGGAGTTGTAGTCCAAAAACAGCTGGAGACCCATGTTTGGGAAACCCTGGTGTAGACTCTACACTGACTGCCAACAGGATTTCAGACAGGGGTCTATCTCAGACCTGCTTGCAGTTATTGGGGATTGAACCTGGAACAAAACATGTGTTCTGCCACTGAGATCCAGATTTCCCCCAGTGTGTGTGTATGATGGCTTCTGAAGCCTCCTTGAGTGATCGTTTCTCATCCCCTGAGGAAAGAGAGAAGGAAGATATAGGGTCCCTGTATCTTTTTCCACCATCAATGAAAGATCAGCTTGCAGTGGATGATTTATTTTTCAGCTATAAATCATCCTCCCCATGCTGCTCTATGCTGTTTACATGCGAAGACCAACCCCATCAGGCTGTGATTTGGGGTGGAGGAAGGATGTTTGGACAGAAGCTGATTAATGCCTACCACTTTGATTATTCAGCCTCTCTCCAACCAGCATTCCTCCATGGAGACAAAAAACAATCCAACTCTACCATTCAAACTCCTGTACACTAGTATACATCCCAGTTTGTGCAGATATGATCTATGATTAATCATACATACATATTTGCACAATGAGAACTGTCCTAATACTAATAATAATTGTTGGTTCTGAGTTGGTGCTCTTCTTTTCCTTTTCTTTTTTGCCTAGGTTATCTTGAGCCTATATTCAGTTCTTAAATGCGACATTCCTCTAGGGAAACTGGGATCTCAGCCCAGACTTTGCTATTCATATGGAGTCAATACACGCCCAAATGATTGGAACCAAGTTCAAAAATAATTACGTTCCGTATATGAAAGTCATTTTGCACAAGCATATGGAAGCAAGATGAGAAGGAAAATCTAGACTGGAGGAAAAATATAAAGAGAATAGTGCATTTCATCCAGAAGCAGGATATCTGGGTTTTAGTGGCAAGTCAACTAAGAAATAGTTGATCATGGGTGGGAACTTCTACGATTCTGGCTTTGCACGTGAGTATGCTGGTATCAACCAGCTTATTCCAAACAAAATGCCAATACTGGAATGGCTCCAACTCATCTCTAAAGCAAGATACTTCTTTTGTTCTTTACTGGTATTTGAGCTAGGGCCATTTTAAACAGAAAGACATTCCCTTTGAAGTTGAAACTGCAATGCAAGTGAGGTGTTGTTCCAACTCCCTAAATGCGTGAGCAAGTAGCTTCAGATGAGCAAGGCTGCAATCCTAAACTCACTCACTAGAGAGCAAGTGCAATTACCTAATTGCTACTTATTTCTGTGCAGAGGACAGCACTTTCTAGCTAACAAAAGCGTTGCCTTGCCTCCTTATCTGATTTCAAAGTTGAGGAAAATCAGCGGCTGGTGGCAATTTGTGTGTAATCAGTGCTATTTTTCTAGAAAAAGAAGTGTTGGAATTCACCGTGAACACCACCCTCATGCTCTTAGAATGGCAATGGAGCCCAGCTAAGAGGTGCCCAAACTGAGTTCGGCTGAGTTCCCACTGTGTGTAACGCTCACCTCACTGGTAGTAGTAAGATGTTCCAAGGACACAGCATTGGTATTGGTTTCTTTCAGAAGCCTGAATGAAAACTTATCACTTTGGGGAATTTTTTTTTTTTTTAGTTTTTGGTATCACAAATGGAATGCAGAATGTATAGGAAAATATCTGACATTAGGTATAGAGTCAGACTAAAATGACTTAAGTGCATTGATTTCAGTGGCTCTGAGTATGACTAACGTTTAATATCACCCCTATGAGTACAAAAAATATATATATAACTTATACAAATGTGAGCTGCAAAATGTGAGAGAAATCATTGAAACATAAACCTTTTGTTGAAATTGAGGCTGACGATGTCCAGAGCAGCTTTTGTGCCACTTTAGGGGAACGGCTGAGAACTAAAACATGTCTAGCTTTCGAATATAACACTTTGCTAGCAAAAATGAAACACCAACTTCACATTTAACAGACAGAGAATAAAACAATGCATTTGCAGAGCTAACTCTGCACGGCCAATAAAAGTATAGTGTTATGATTCAAACGCTGAATAAAATATAGACCAGATGGCTCCCTACAGTAGATCAACTACAAATCTCTCAGAGATTTAAATCGAAGTCGGGATTGCAAAACTGCCTATCTATCTCTAGGAATCTTTCAAGTTCGTTTTCAGTTAAATTATAAATGGTAGCAACACACTTCTTCTATTACGTACTCTTTTATGTACTTCAGTAGGGCAGAATGCTGGATGTTGTAGCATTCTACTGTTTTGTTTTATTCATGTACTGTCATGTACTGAACCATCTACTTTTTTGTACAATTGATTTGAACATAAAAAATAATCCAATATATACAAATACTAGAGAGAAACTGAAAAGATGGAATTAAGTTTCACACTGGCGCATGAATTTAAATGCGCAAATACCTGAGGACAGAGCAATCACAGTATAGCAAAGATTCGTGCATGCTTTTGCAAATACCATAACCTAGTACAGTCTTACCTACTCTAACTGGTAGCATCTCATCAGGGTCTAAGGTAAAGGTCTTTCCAAGCCACCTGATCTTTCAGTGCAGGATGTGAAACCTGTGGCCCTCCAGATATTGCTGGGACTCAAAACTCCCATCAGCCCCAGCCCACACAGCCAATTGTGAGGGCGGATAGAAGGAAGCCCACCTTCACACAACACCAATCTCAATGCTTTCCCACTATAAATTTGGGGTTACCTTATATAGGGATAATTCTACAAACTGGGGAAAATCAGGCTCCAAACTGCTTCACTTGGGGTTGTAGATTATTTGTTTTGGTGTGGGTGGGTCAATTGTTACTTTCTCTTCCTCCTCCTCCTCACCATTCCATTTACAGTTATACCTCGGGTTACAAACACTTTGGGTTACAGACTCCGTTAACCCGGAAGTAGTACCTCGGGTTAAGAACTTTACCTCAGGATGAGAACAGAAATCGAGCGCTAAAGTGGTACCTCAGGTTAAGAACGGTTTCAGGTTAATTCGAGAACGAATTAAGTTCGTAACCAGAGGTACCACTGTATATCCTCAGTGCTTTCATTTCCTTAGTACTTGTAACTATGTAGTACTTGTAACTATTTATGGCACTCAAGCACATAAATGTTTTTGATCCCTCAGATTTGCACAAAACCAGAAAACTGCACCAGCAAATCATATTAAAAAAAAAAAAAGATCGCACTAGATATTGAGCAGCAACATGAATCTGAAGTGTATGCTAAGAATTTGCAATTCATGTAATTTCATTTCCAGAGGTGCTGGTAAGTATTTCTGATGCAGGAGCATAAACAGATTCCTGCATAGCTAGCTAGCTATTGATTCCTCAGATTTGCAGAACTGCACAGGTAACCCACACTGAAAAGTGTGCTGAGGATTTATAATTGGCTGACTGTGTCCTTTTGAACACTACCTGCACAGTGAGCTTAAAAATTAAAACAAACAAAATGCACACTCACCTGTCTCCACGCATGCCCTGTTGGTACTGAATCTGCATAATAGGGAACAAAATACAAAAGGGAACCCCTAACGGAGGGAACAGAAAAATCCAAAGTGGTTCCTGATATATAGATTCCTATTATGTGCGTGTGTGGACTTCTCTTTTAAACCGAAGGAAGTGGCTTAACAGCCAAATAATGCGCAACTGTGGACAAGTCCCAATTGCCTCTGGAAGGCCACAGGTTCTCAACCCTGTCTCAGAGGGAGAAACCAATGGCTAAATCTGGGTTCTTTAACTTGCAGAGCAACATTGCACGCAGGGCCGGATTTAGGTTTGATGAGGCCCTAAGCTACTGAAGGTAATGGGGCCCTTTCTATGTCCAGCTGTCCTTTGTCAACAACAAATTGTCGCTGTTTTCTGTGTTGAATATATGCTATATGGTAATTTATGGAGCTAATAGGTATCTAAAGCCATTTGCACATGTTGCCGTGCAACCAGACCATGCAGAATGTAGGCACCCTATATATGGAAATGAGCAAACCAACCAGTCCATGCAGAATGTAGGTACCCTATATATGGAAATGAGCAAACCAGTGATATTTTAGGGAGCAGGCTAGCAGGCAGGGCCCATTACTGTGAACTTCCGGGAAGATTCTTTCCCACAGCTAGCCACACTGTTGCTGTATGTAGGTTTTATTTTATTTGCTTTTTATCTTATATTCTGGAAATGCACATCCAGGTTTTTTTCCTCTTTAATTTTTTGGGGGGGTCCCCAAGAGAGTGGGGCCCTAAGTTATAACTTGTTTAGCCAATACGTAAATTCAGCACTGGTTACACATATTGTTAGACAGGGGTCAGAGTGGCCGGCCGAGGCGGGCTGAGGCCCTTCCCGATGCTGATTGGCTTTGACGCTAATACCGGCGTCACTTTTTGTTTTGACTCGGGGGTGACAGGAGGAGCCTTTCATCTTCGCCCAAACGCGGTTCTTCGCCCTCTCCCTGCAGTCAAGACCTGCGCGCTCCCCAGTTAATTCCGTAACCAGATTCCCACTGTTGCTCTGCCTCCTCCTCCCCCTGAAGCTGCTGCAACCAGGGAGACTAAATCAATCGCAACTCACCTCTGAACGGCGGAGCCTCCTCCTTCTTGAACCTTTTCCTGCCTCTGCGGCAGCGCGGGATTTAAAGAGTTAAAGGGAGGGTCCTGGGAAACCCGATGCTAATGATGCCTAAAAGAAATGTTGCACTTTAACATTCCCTTCCAGGGTTTCTGAGGAGCAGGTCAGTTTCCCGCCGTGGAGGCAAAACAAACTTTGCCTTCTTCACGCGATCATTGATTCATCTCAGTCCAGATCCAAAGAGCCGAACATTGGATCTCCCCAAAGCTACTGGTTTCGGCTCCATCTGCTCTTTTTTTTGTTTTTTTAAGGTAAGCAGCTCATTTGCTCCCGTAAGACTGGTTGGATCAAATGCTTTAACAGTCAGTTAAAAGTTCATAGGCGAATGTACCCAGCCCAGGCGTGGGGGGGGGGGTGTCTATATTGTAAGGAGAAAGACTTTTACTGCAGCTTTGCTTCTCCAAATGGGGATAGATCTGCCAGAATAAAGTTATTTTCCCTGAATTCAACGAAGTTGTGCTAAGCGAACCCTTTTGGAGCTTTCTTGAAAGGTTGATGGGACAGGTAGTTAGGATAATAGAATAAAAATAACAACAACAAGAAAAAAATATTGCTTGGTATTAAAACCTAATGAGAATTCTTCTTGCAGATGGGCTGTTCTCAGATCTGCTGCATCTGATCTTTTCTGTTTTTCTAAGGCAGATGAATAGAAACGTGTGATATCCTACTAAGTATAGGAATGTGAGGCCTGTAGTAATCAGTGGGGCTTAACTTCCAAAGAACATGTTTAGGATGCGGTTGGGTGGCTGAGAGGAAGTTCCTTCGCTGCTGTGGTTGTTGATTTTGTTTCAACATTTGCGAGACTCCCTTTGGGTTTTATGTTTCACTCTGCCTGTAATGCAAATTTAAAACATTCACGGTCTAAAATGTATGTTTGATTCCCCCACCCCTTCCCCGCCAGCTCTACCCCACCTTAACACCAGAAGAGAAGTTTGAGCCTTTCAGAAGGGATACCTTGGAATACTGTCAATTGATCAACAGTTTGCTTCTGGGCACAGAGGTGCTGCTTCTCATCTTTAAAATTAATTCCGTTCCAGGATCAAGATTTAAAAGGCTGTCTTCTTCCATCCAAACCTGATTGTTGTTAGTGAAATCCACTAAGGCAGGGATACGGAACCTGTTGAACTGCAGCTCCCATCATCCCTGACCACATTAGCCATGATGCCTGGGGCTAATGGGAGCTGAGTACTACTGAAGGAACAGAGAGGTCACCCATCCCTGGAGTAAGGTCCTTTTCTGGATTTTCCTGTTAGGATTTTGAGGGGTGAGGGCCTTCTCTGTGGTGGCACCCTTATGTGGAGCTCCCTCTCTAAGGAAGTTTGTCAGTTGCATTTGCGGACGTAATCCTTGGGGGAAAGACCATAGCTCAGTGGTAGAGCATCTGACTTGCATGCTGAAGGTTCTGGGTTCAATTCCCAGTGTTCTCCAGGCTGAAACAATGCGGAGATGCTGTCAGTTAGTGTTGACAGTGTAGACCAATGGTCTGACTCTGTATAAGGCAGCCTCCTATGTTCCTATCTGGACCCTTTTCCACTAACAACAATGGCTTTCCTAACATTTTATGCTTTGCTGTTTTGTTGTTGTTCTCCGTTTTTAATATCAGTATTGTTTATGGATATTTCTCTCCTCAGGATAAATATGGTATGTCCAATATCCCTTCCTCTATTCTAAGAATCTGGATTTTGTTTTAGGGCATCTGTAAACATTGGCCAGCCTCTGCTCATCAGCCTAGTTAATGTTGTTTCAGAAATCACTGCTAAGGCAGAAGAAATGGTTGTTTTGCCCCTAGCAAGCACAGCTATCGCATCTTGGGGTGGGGTAGGAACAGCAGTTGTTCTAGACACACACTTCAGTTGGACAGTGACCCTGTGACATCACTGCTGGTGTGGCATAAGGCCCTCTAACCACTATGACACAGTGACTTCTACCATTTTTCCCATGGGCCTTTGCAATAATCCTGAGATGTAGTAGAGATAACAATGGTTGCCTGTCCCACTGGGATTTGCACTTGGTCCATCCAGACCGAGAATTCGGTCTTAACACACCACTGCTTTCTAGCTTCTAACAGACAGCATCTTTTTTAAAAGCTGTTGTTTTCTTTCTTTGATCCAATATGCACGTCATGCTAAACGAAAATATGCCTTAGCATGAACGAGCAAACATGCAGGTTCATAGCTGCTGTATTACTCACCAGTTCCTGCTGCTTCCATGATTGAGGTTTGTATTGCTTTGGGGGGAAAACTGAAAGTTATAACCAGGGTTTGCTTTTCATTTACCACCTGTGGTTTTTCTGGGGGAGACGAACGTAAGCCCGAGTTTGAACATAAAGCTAAACCAAATCATGGCTTAGACCTGAGTAGACTTGCAGCAGTCGGACTGAGTAAGGTGATCAGTACTGGAGATCTTCACTCCAGGAATCCGCACACTTGCTGGTTCATATTAAGGCAGAGTGCTACCTGCAAATTGGACCTGTATGCCAATGCCCTAAAAGCACAGACTTGGTCTCTCTTTCCTTGCCCCAGGGACTGCCAAGCTCTCTTTCTCTTGCAGGTGACACTGGAGATGCTGGTGAGACAGTTCCATTGGGCTTTCTGTTGCTGGCTAGGGGTTTGCCTGTGGCTTCTGGCTGGCGAAAGAGGATGCATCAGCGCTGCGCACTGCCGGAGCCCCCCGTGCAGCAGGAGCAGTGACGGCGAACATCAGCCCAGCAGACAACACTGCCAGGGCCCCCACTGCTCAGGAAGGGCAAGGCACTCTTCTCGTGCCTTTGCCCACTCCACCACACCTGTGCAAGGGCAGCTGCAACAGCCTCTAGGGGGCAGCAGCCTGGGACATGCTGCCTTGGCCGCCACAAGGGGCGCAGAAGAGAGTTGCTCTGGAGGAGGAGACTGCAGCGCTGGCGCTCCCAATGGCACCGTTCGGGACTGCAAAGGCATTGAGTGCAGGCTGCCTCTGCACATTCGCCAGAAGTCCAGACCAGCTGTCCAGACCATCCCATGTCCTCCAAACCAGGGGGAAGGTTGCCGGGAGCCCACCTTGGTCAGAGCAACTGAGAGGGCAGCCCAGTTCATTGGAGAAGACCTTGCCTACACAGCTTCAGAACTAGGTGGTGCTGCCCTGGGCGTTCAGCTGACCTGTGATGTCAAACCAGGTAGGTGTGGTGTCTAAACTAGGCCAGTTCTAAAATGGAAAATGAGCGAGGTTCCAACTAAAGAGGAATGGCAACTTAAGTTGATGGAATATGTGCAGCATGCGGACTTAACATATAGAATAAGAGAACAAGAAGAACATGTGTTTATAGAAGATTGGAAAATGTTTATTGAATATATGGGGGAACTTGTGTACACTTGAAAATGTTGGCAGCATTAAGATAAATTCAACAGTGTAAATAAGTTTGGATGGATGTAATAATGGAATACTGAATGGTTTAGTTTATGTAAAATATGCAGAGACTTATGATATGCAAAATGAAGAAGGGAAGTCACTGATATTTTAAGGATGTTTAAATGAGTATTCTAAATGGTAAAACAGAAAATTTATTAAAAACACACACACATACACACACAGTTTAGCTCTGTGTTTCTGATCACCTTCCCCATGTTTCATTGACTGCTAGCCAAGATGACTATGCTCTGCTTCCGTAGTAATTCTTCAGAATACCAGTGGCAAGAAACCACAGGAGAGGAGAGTGCTGTTGCACTCGAATCCCATTTGTGGGTTTCCCACAGGCATCTGCAGAGGCGTCAGGTTGCCCCCAAGACTGAGGGTGACCGTCGCACAGCGCACGTCTCTGACATGCATTGCATGACATCTCACACGTTTCCCGACACCGCGCAAACTGGTGAGATTGCATCCTCTGAAGGAGGCTGAGCACTCTGGCGGAGCCAGGCCCTGAAGCTCTGTCACCTGCCCAAGGATGTTGTGTGCTGATTCTGGGTGCGAGGCTGGACTTAACCTGCAACAAATAATATAGCACAACAACATTCTAAGGCCAATAGAAAAACACATACATAACTAAATGATTCAAGCTTTAAAATATTCTGAATTCTTCATAAGGCAAATAGTGCCTGATGAAGACTTCTGGGTATCAAAAATATGGTACATCATCTTGGTTTAATGGTAGGACATTTCCCCATATGGATTAAACACACACACACACACACACACACACACACCCAGCTTTGCTTTATTTCTGCCCTTGAATGCTATTTGCTTGCACCCAGCTGAATGCTCCAGCAAGCCCTGTCACACATTCTGGTGACCTCGTTTGATGATGTTTTGAGAAATACCACCAAGGATTTATGTTTTAATGCCAGGTTGTTTGTATTCTAGGGGAAAATGAGGTTCCATCTGAGGATGCGCTTGTGCTGCAGCTTCAGCTTACGAAAGGACAAGAGAAATTTGTCGACTTGCTAAAAAGCCAGCAGGCGGTGATTGTGGATTTACAGCAAAAACTTGCAGAGCAGCAGAGCATGTTGGTGGCTCAGCAGCGGGAAATCGTAGAGCAACACAGGAAAATGTATGAACAAATGGATCTGATCAAGGTCCAGTATGGCATGCTTTTTGACACGGTGAAGCAAATGTCGTTTCAGAGTTTGCAAGAGGATATTCAACATTATTTTGAAGCCAATCTCCAAGGCCTTCAGAACCAAGTCAGAAACCATCTCCAGAAGTCCTACTCCATGCATAAAGTAGAAGTCGATGCCAAAGTGATTGATGTTGGGGAACCTTTAATGGACTGTGGCCTTTGTGAAAGTGACGAATTTTGTAATTTCCAAAAGACACCCTCGCAGTGTGAAAAATGCACCTTATGCCCTGCTGGCTTTTTCCAGCTGTCTGAGTGCTCTACAAATGCTGATCGGATATGCCAGGTGAAAGATCATTGTGCTCGGAATCTCAATGGTACCTTTCCCCCAAAAAGGAACAGCCCCACTGAAAGGTCACAGACAGACCAACTAAAATTAAAGTACAAATACAGTGGTACCTCTGGTTACGAACTTAATTCCTTCCAGAGGTCCGTTCTTAACCTGAAACCGTTCTTAACCTGAGGTACCACATTAGCTAATGGGGCCTCCCACTGCTGCCACACAATTTCTGTTCTCATCCTGAGGTAAAGTTCTTAACCTGAGGTACTACTTCCAGGTTAGCGGAGTCTGTAACCCAAAGTGTTTGTAACCCGAGGTGTTTGTAACCTGAGGTACCACTGTACCCATGTTTCAGTATTATATACTTTTGGGTTTCGTTGCATTATTCTTTGTGCAAACGACGTTTATTATGGCTGTAGTCTTATCACTTTTAACTTTTGCCTGTATGCTCCAGCACAAATCACACATTTAACATAGAAAGTTGCCTTATGCTGAGTCCATTTAGGTCCATATTGTCCACACCGATTAGCAGCAGCTCTCCTGGTCTTCAGGCAGGATTATTTCCAGTTCTACCTGGAAATGCCATTAGGGATTGAATCTGGGACCTTCTGCATGCAAGGCCGATAGATGCTCTACCACTGAGCTGCAGTCCTTCACACAATTTATATCTTACTTCCATAAGCTTCTACAATCAGGTCCACATCCAAGTTTGATGGGCCCCTGGGCAAAGTGTCCTGCGTTGGGTCTCCCTCCTCAGTCGATGAGCCCTGACCTGGCCACTCTGGTCATGCTCCAAGCAGCACGATGCCCCAGAGCAATGCTAAGTATTTGAACTTGACTCTGTTATCTGTTACTCATAGGATAGAGATGAGTGCATTGAATCACCAAACATCTGTGGAGAAAGGATCAAGTGCCTGAACACTCCAGGTAAGTTGCTGCATTTCTGTGAATGAAGCCATTCATGAAGGCAGGAACGTTCCCTCATGGTGCAGTTTCAAGTGGAAATTGTGGAGTTGGGCTGAAGAGTAAGAGCTTTTAGGACTCTTTGTTAGGGAAAAAAATCACTTATGTAGCAATGCATTATTTCAATTCAATATGATCTCTTTACAAGTGCCGCATTTATAGAATTATTGCAAATAATTTAGTGGCAGCCATACTTAGTCATGAAATATATACTGGGGAGCCCCTCCCTATTTAGTTTGATGATACACAAGTTTTCAGTTACATATATATCCCACTCCCTGAACATCCCCTTCAAGCCACTTCAACAGCACTCACTACACCCTCTAATTTATTTATTTTTCATTTTTGGACTCCCATCAGCTCCAGCCATCGTGCTTCAGAATTATTGCATGCAAATTAAAAATTGGGTCTATCAGTTATATTTGTATGTAAGTAATGGCAATAGTTCAATAGAAACGCATGCAATTTAATCAACACAGAAGCATAGAGTGGTAGAGTTGGGTCATCTACTCCAACCCCCTGCAATGCGGTCCCCCATCTAATTTGAAACCACGCCGGCCCCTGCTTAGCTTTGCAAATGTGCTAGCAGTTTTGGAAGGGGAGAAATGTTTTTAAAATCAGAGACAGCCCTCTTGGGGTATATATTGCCTCTGCAACATTATGTTTTTAGTGTATGGTGCCTTAAGAGCATGGACAGACAGGATATAAATATTTCCAGCAACTGGTTGTTTGTTGCTTTGGGTGTCAAAAAAGGTTATTTATGTATGCTACTACTGCGGCCCGTGTTTTGTTAGCCCCAAAATGGAAAACGAGCGAGGTCCCAATGGCAACTTAAGTTGACGGAATATGCACAACTCACAGACTTAACATATAGAATGAGAGAACAAGAAAAACATACGTTTAAAGAAGATTGGAAAACATTTATGGATTATATGGGAAATAATTGTGTACAGCTGAAAATGCTAGCAGCATCAAGATAAATTCAACAGTGTAAATAAGTTCTGATGGATGCAATGATGGAATACTAAATGTTTCTGTAAAATATGCAGGGATTTATTATATGTAAAATGAACCATTGAAAGAGAAGAAGGGAAGTCATTGATAACTTAAGGATGTAAAATGAGTATCTTAAATTGTAAAACAGAAAACATAGTAAGTTGCTTCAGGTTACTTTGTGTAAAAGAGAAAAAACAGCATGACTAATAAGTGCAAATAATAATAATAATAATAATAATAATAATAATAATAATGGTAGACTAATAATAATGCAACATGGGCCTGCGACTGAAACTGTATTTCCCTGTGTGTGGACAGGAGGATTCCGATGCCTTGGAATTGCAGCAAAAGAAGCTGCCTTGGGATTGTGCGGAGAAGAGTATTTCTTTAACAAAGAGCTGCAAGAGTGCCAGGCTTGCTTAATGTGTGAAGACAGGGCGGTTGTTCTCCCCTGCTCCACTGTCAGCGACACCGTTTGCTCAACAGCCAGTGAGAACAAGCATTCCGAGTCCTGGACTGTGAATGCCATTTTACCCATGGCAAATTCTGGCGCTTCTCAAATTTATCCTGGTGTTACCTTGAAGATAAAGGGGAAGCACGAGTGGGACATCGTCGCGGTGGAAGAGAACAGCCTGGTCTTCAAGCAGCACGGCCTAATGTGGGCCGACTTCAATTTTGCCGTGAAACACAACTGCAGGAATTTCCTCCAGCTTGCCTTGAAAGTCAGCAGCCAGGAGGAAGAAGGCTGCGAGCTGAGCGCGGTCCGCATCGAGCAGCCAGAAGGCAAAATCTTCCAGAGCGTCAGTGTGAGCGGCGCTGCGGAGGTAGAGCCAGGCCAAGCACTCTGGGTGTTTTTGAAGAGCCCCAATCAATTCTGCAACCAAAGTAAAGACTTCAACGTTTACGACCTCAACACGCCCCTCAGTTTGCTTTGGTTATCCCACGATACGGGGGCGGTAGCCATGACTGCGCAACTGTCCACCGCGATGCACTACCAAACAAACTACCGGCCAACTTTCAGATTGGTTTCCCTTTCTGACCCTTACATGTTAACCTTGTCCCATGATGGCAGAGCCGTCAAGTTTACGGAAAGGGGGGTGGTGAAGTTCGTTTTGCACCAAGCCTTGTACTCCATGGGCCCCACCTGCATCCGCGAAGGGCTTTCCCTGGTGTCTTATCTCAACCGAAACGGCACTAACGTAGAACTAATGACGGTGCACAAGTCTGGCGTCAATTATCGAGACACGTCGATATCTGCCTCCGGGGCCACCAAAGTTGAAGCCGGGGATCTGATTAGCTTTGAGATCCTTTCGCCAGCACAATGCAACATTCGTTATTTTGGAGACAGCTCTGGAATTAGTACGCTGAGCCTCATCTGGATCCCATCTGCAATTTCCACTGCTCTCTCAGCCTCGGTCTCCATTAAGGGGCTGCCCACAGGAGCTGTCAGAAACAAATTACTGGATTTCACTCAGGTTTCCTCCATTGAGAAGCAGATCCGTCTGGTTTCTACTGGGCAACTTGCTCAGAAATACTTTGTCTTTACCGAAAGGGGAGTCGCCAGTGTTGTGTTTTCAATAAAGCTGATCCACTCGTGTAACATGCTCCGGGTGACTCTAAATCAGCTCCTGGGTGATCATGGGCATCCTCATTCAGTTGCGCAGCAGGTTGGAGGGCAAATGCCAGAAGGAAGCATCTGGACCAGTGTTGCGCTTCGCTCCTCCTTTGAAGTTCGTAATGGTACAATGATATCTGTTTCTCTGGACTGTGTGCGTGGCAGGGTCAACCACATTGCACATCAGCATGGAACCGGCTTGTCCATTTTATGGGTTTCATCTATCCCAGGAGGAAACTGACAGTTAATAAAAAGTATGGAAGGAATCGGGAAAGGTGATTGGGAAGCCCATGTTGGGCATTTTCTCCTTTCTCTAGCTGCAGTTGAATAGCACAGAACTCGCTAAGAGAACAGGTTAGACAAAATACAGGGATGGGGAACCATTGTTCCTTATCGTTGGCTGAGCTGATGGGAGCTGGAGTCTGAGAACACCCAGAGGGCAGTTCGCTGGCTGCCTCTGCTCTGTTGGTGAACTTTTCTAGGGAGTTCAATCAGCTGACTTTCAATAGGACTAATATCTAGCTGAGACATAGCAATGCCTTGGATGTGCAGTTGCCCGTTCAAACATTAATAGAGTGATGCTGAAGCCACTTTGCCATGATTTTGAGGGTTACAAAAGGCAGCAAATTGTTAGATCTTCAGTTTATTATTATTGTATTTTGACGGCTGGGATGGATATTTGTACTCTGAGTTGGGGCAGGAAGAGCCTCAGGCATCAAATTGTCTTCAGCCAACCCTGCATGTAAGTCCATACAATCACCTTGGGAGCCGTGCTTCATACAATCATAGAAATGTAAGAATTAGGAAGAGCTTTGTAGATGTCCAGTCCAAGGCTGGGGACTCCATCTCCCATCTGCTGTAGTCAGCATGGCCAGTGTTCAGGAATGATGGGAACTGTAGTCCAATGACATTGGAAAGCTGCACAGGTTCCCTACTCCTGATGTAATCCAACCCCTTGCAGTGGTGGACCTTGCGGTCTCAAATATCAGTGGCACCCTGTGCAATGCCAAAGTTCCCCCACCCCTCACGCTCCATTCCACACCATAGTTGTGGCGCCTCCAAGGCTTGGCACCCAGTGTACCAAACTGGTCATGCTCCCTAAAACCCACCTCTGCCCCTTGCTTGATGCAGAAAATAAGAAGACACTTGCAGGATCAGGCCAAAGTAGATGCTTACTGGAAGACCACAAGCAGGACCTAAGTTCAACAGCGCTCTCCCCACTTGTGATTCCCAGCTTCTTTGCTTTCTTATGTTATTGCATTGTTTCAAAATCTGTATACTATGGAATTCGACACAATAAAACACAACATGTAAGAAATAAAAGAAGCAATTAAAATGCAGTTATAAAATCACAATGGATCAAGCCCAGTGCATTGCAATTGCTACAAAAGGCAGGGAAATCGTTAAGGTGTCTGCCAAGACCCTCAGCAATTCTCAAGTGGTCTGTGGGGGCAGTTTGGGAACCACTAGTCTAGATAACTAGTCCTGTTATCAAATCCTCTTATGATCAAGACATTTCTTCTGGTGTTAGAAGAATTGGGTCCTAGCCATACCAAAGCAATCCCTCTGCAACCACACAGGCTGCACTAGGGACAGTTGTGACTATTAAAAAAGGCAACCCCCCCCCCCCACAAATCTGCTCTGCTTGCATAATTCTCCTCTCAGACTTTGGAGGGTCTGCCAGGAATTGTATGCGAGATAACAGAGAGGTTTGATATATATCCAGTCGCCATTTTATAAAAGGTATAATATTAATCCTCTAATTACTTGTGTCACATTTTACAGATTTTATTGGGATACCTTTTCTATGCTTTAAGACAATTTTGTATATTGGCTAAAGTGTGCTGACATGGGGGCTTTTTCTAGTATATTAATTTAAAGTATGCAAACTGTGACTGTTGTTTTCTTGGTTTTGTGCTTTGTGCTGGGCATTTATGCAGAATATGGAACGTTCTGAAAACTATATTTATGTTTGTTTTTATAGCCAAATATCACTTTAAATATTCTAAAAGCAAAAGTACAGCTCTTGATCTGTATATATATATATATATATATATATATATATATATATATTGAATTGAGGGAATTTAATTCAAATAAAAGAATTTTAACTAACTTACTGTCTAATGGCCTGATATGAAGAAGTTGTCTGTAGAGTGGTCCTATTCAGTTGCCTGATACACCAGTCTTGTGTTCTCCTGCCTATTGTTGGACCAATAGGAATGGCCAGTAGGGATGATGGGAGTTGTAGATGAACAATTTCTGGAAGGCACCAGGTTGGGGAAGTATTGTACACGTTTCCTTGGAAATAAGCTCCGTGTAAAACAGGGAGACTTTCTTCTGAATGGAAGTGTGCAGAATTATGCTGTCACCTTATGCAGGCTCACCTGGAACTGAGCCTCATTGGACTCAATGGGATCACAACCAAAGGATTCATCACTGCTGTTCTTGTAAGTACTTATAGCCCAACAAGATGTAGGGGGCCCTACGTCCCTTGACCTGCATTCTATCTGCTGATTATCCCACAGGCATGCTTTCTGGATAGGAATTGTGTAATATTTGGAACTGTCCTTGCTGGTATGGCATTTGCTCAGCACAGGTGCATCGCGGCCTGTGCCACTATTTAAGGGTGACTTTCACCTGCTTGCTTCATTGCTGCAAACTAGTCTAGCTAAAGACACCCCTGTGATGTATGCAGAGGAGCTTTCATCTAATCACTTCAAAGCAAATAGGGCCCATCTAGTGATTTAAGCCGGTAATCGCATCTGAATTGCATGACTGCGGCCCTCGCCTGAGAGCAGCATAAAAGCCTTCTGGGAATATTGATAGATGGAAAGCAGGTGGCGTCAGAAGAGAGTTACAGATGCTTTGCATCAGACACAAATAAAACTCACGTTCCTTTTGGGAGGCCAAAACTGGACAAGGATTTAGTATATACTATAAAATGTTTTGTTTGGTCAAGGAGATGTTTTGTTGGTTTTATTAAGAAAGAAAGGAGAACGGGGAGGGAGAGGAAATGCATTTATCTTGTGCCAAGTGGTTACAAGTACCTGAAGCAAATGTGTTTTATTTTCATGCTTGGAAGAGCATTAAAATTCTTGGGAGGCAGTTTCATTCAGACTTCTGAGTTAATTTATTTTATTCGCTGGATTTGGCTTATTATGCATTGCCAATGATTAAATATTTTGTGTGACAGGAATTATAATTTTTCCTCTTCGGTTGGAGGTGTTGGAGCTCACAAAATAATTTTAAGCCGAGAAAAAGGAAAAAAACAAACTCATTTACCAGGGCTGTCAACGAGTAGTTTCATAATTTCCATGCACTGCAAACCTATACAGGTCTGCTCAGAAGCAAGCCCTATTGAGTTCTGTGTGCGTAGGAAAATGTGCACAGGAATGCAACAGTAACTAAACCCACCTAGGCTGCAACTCTCTGCCCAGATTCTTACGTGTAAACTCACTGAACTTGATGGGACTTCCTTTTGAGTAAACGTGTACAGGACTGTACTATTACTGTGGTTCAAGCCCTATCAAACACAGTGGAACTTCCTTCTAAGTAAACATGCATAGGATTGCATGGAAAGATTCACTAGAAATCTCCCTTCCTTCCTTTCCAGCCTTTCAACAGTTTCCCAGCTTAGCTACCCAGCTAAATAATTACTTGCCTGATTACTTTTTACCTAGGCTTCTATATTGTTAAAACTCTTCTAGTTATTTTGTAAAGGTAAAAGGGACACGCCTGGCACTGTGGTCTAAACCACTGAGCCTCTTGGGCTTGCTGTTCAGAAGGCTGGTGGTTCGAACCCACGCGACAGGGTGAACTCCTGTTGCCCCAGCTCCTGCCAACCTAGCAGTTCAAAAGCATGCCAGTGCAAATAGATAAATAGGTACCGCTGTGATGGGAAGGTAAATGGCATTTCCGTGCACTCTGGCTTCTGTCATGGTGCTCCGTTGCGCCAGAAGCGGTTTAGTCATGCTGGCCACATGACCCAGAAAGCTGTCTGTGGAAAAACGCTGGCTTCCTCGGCCTGAAAAGCAAGATGAGCGCCACAACCCCATAGTCGCCTTTGACTAGACTTAACCGTCCAGGGGTCCTTTACCTTTATCCTTCTACCTAATTATTTTGTATAGTCTCAATACGTACAGCTTGAGAACAAGAAACGCACCCTTTAAATTTATAAACCACTTCATGAAGAAATCTCTTAAGAGGTCTACATAAAGCAGATAAAATCAGCAGAATAAAGAAAGAAGTACATATAACTAAATTAAATGTGGAGACAGACTTGCTAAAGTAAGTTTTTAGTTATAACTCCATACTTAGTCCCCCGTCTTGCTGGGGCTGATTTATAGAATATATTTTAATTAATTTTGTTGGTTTGTCAGAATTTATCTGAGAATGAATAAGTGTTGGAAGCACAGTCACTGACATTTTAAATGGGATCTGTATTGTTCCCTTGACCATGTTTCAGCATATCTATTGCGTGTGTCTGTATGTATGCAAACAGCTTAGACAAGAACGGCAAGGAGAGGCTGCAGGAAAGGCCTTGAATACATTTTAGGAGGAGGCCTTTAAAAAGCCTCGTGTCTGGTTCACTAAGTATATACGATGGCTGCAAGAAAAGGAAAAACTTGATGAGGTTATGTGCTTGGTGGAGGATTTCATGACTTCACTATATCTTGGGGGAAATTATGTCGTGGGGGAAGGAAAAATAAGGTAAAGGAAACTGAATGGGGCTGCAAAATCGGCTTTCGCTGATGTGGTTCCCTCCAGCTAGGGCTGATGGGAGTGGGACTGCAAAACATCTGGAGGGCACCAGGTTGCCTGGGGCTGTGCTAGAGACAGACCCTGTCCTTGTTTCTTTGGAATATTCATACCTGGCTGATTTCATCTAGGAAGATGTGTTTTTAGTCAGAAGGAAAGATGGGGTTGGACAACATGAGCCTCAGGTCTCCTAGTCCTGTGCCATGATTTTCATTCCCATGGTGGCTTGTCGACACCAACTGGAAATAATCTGCAACCCTTTTCTGACTAGCGTTAAAACGTGGCTTTCGGAAAAGCCTCACGTCTGCTTCCCTAGTTTGCCCTTGAGAAAATTAGAACAATATGAATTCCTTGAACAACAATTAGCATTGCCATCTGTTATTGCCAGCAGATGGATGTGATAGCCTTGTGATCTTTGCCTTAGGATTAGACTGTTGTGTTGCTTTCATCTATGTGATACGCACATAAAACCACCCCAACCCCGTCTTTAAAATAATCATAGTGCTTGGGAGAAATGTACACAGCAACACATTGCAGGAATCCTTTTGCATTTTCCATGTGAACTGCGATTCCATCACCTTTCCTCCCCTTTCTCAAGTATTTCTACAATAAGTCTCATAGGAGACAATGGAACAACTCAACTAAATAAAAATGCTTGCATTTTTATGTATGCTGTGAGCTTAACATGTAAAGCATGTTCTCAAAAGGTGGATTATGAGTCCTTTGAATGACTGGGTGATAGTTGGGAGCATATTGAATGCTAATGTTAAGTGGAGTATTTTGGAATTGCTCAACCAGCTTCCATAAATGCATCTGTCCAGATCAGCCTTGTCCAACCTTGGTTGGACTACAACTCCCATGCTGGTTGGGGCTGATGGGAGTTGTAGTCAAACAATGCTTGGAGGATGCCAGGTTGGCAAAGGCTGGCCCAGAACCTTGAATAAGAACAAGAATATCAGCAGCAGTAATAATTATATTTTGACTTCACCCCCAAAGGTACACTCCTCTGGTCTCCCGAGACAGGTCAATGCCAACGAGAAATTCTATTGCAAAGACATAAGAAGAAAAAGGCATCTCTTCAATATGGGGCATTCATAAAATAAAATAAACGAAGAATATAACCGTGTCTTATTTTCATTGGTTCTTTGTTGGTGGTAATTTACTGAATAATCCCTAATAACTTTAGAAAGTTACTTGATTGAGAATTAGCACCCAAATACTCAAAACTGGACCAGACAGCATTTTGGACTCCATTTCCCCCAGCTGCATACATCTCCCCAGGGAAAACTGTCTTCTGCTTAGAGGCCCCTGGACATAGGAGATGGAATTAGTCTCAGGTACAGTGACAAACTGTTTTCACATTGCATATGAAAAGTTCCAGATTCAGTCACTGGCATTTCCAAGGCTGGGAGAAACAGAAATTTCAGAAAACCTATGAACCTGTGTAGACAATACTGGACTAAGTGGGCTAATATTCTGACTCAGTATAATAAGGCAACTTCCTACTTTCCTGTTGTAACTTTGGGTGAAATAAAAATTCTACTTCTTCATCAATAAACAGACTACTACGTTCCATTCAGTTTTGCTGTAGGTTGTTCTCAGCTGCAAAATGCTGGGCTGCAATGTTGTGCTAGTTTGCGGAGTGGAGGGGGAATATCAGTGAACAGAATGGGGAAGGGAATATAGTTTAAGAAACTGGCTGTTATTTGAGGTTGAGATGAAAGATGAATCAAACGATATGTGAGTGGGCAAAACTGGATTCCTTTGAAGAGAATCGGTTCCTTCCAATGTCTACACACAAACGTAACATTACCCTTCCTGCACTTTGGGTGCCAGCAATTTCGCCTTGCATTATACAGATGTTTAACATCTGTGAATACCTCCCAATGCTAGAAGAGCTTCAAATTCTTTGCCAAAAGCTGTAGTCTGGAAATGTGCTCCTGTCTCACTGGAATTTTACATCTGATAGTGAAAAACCTCTCTGTGTCCAAATTCAACACATCTTTTCCAGCCATGCCAAGAGCATTGGCATTAAGAACTGCATTTGGTTTGATTTTTCTTCCATGGGGAAACAGCAAAACATTATTTTGAGAGGCTGGAATAGGTGCATGATGCCAGTTCTCTATGCTTTATGCCTGCTAATTCTGCCCTGCATTTCATGACCTTTGGAGCTGAATGCAGCCCAGCTTCACAGCTCAATGTAAGATATGTTGGCATTCCAGTGGCAGCCAATAATTCTTTTTAAAATGTCAATATTTTGTCATTTAAGGCACAATAGCAACATCTCCTGAATGAGATGAAAAAGATCACATTGCCTTTTGAATGAGTAGCTGGTACACTGCTATTTTATATTAACTTCCTTCTTTTGTTGCCCTACAAAACTGCCAGGTGAGTGAAAAAACACACACACTTTTTCCACCTTGCCCTGTAAGGTAGGACAGGCTAGGGCCACTGTCTCTTGTAAGAAACTTCCTCCAACAAGTTTTATCCCCTAAATTTGAACTGGGAGGAAGATTTGACATTGTTTGCATTTTCAAGGGAGGCTAAGAAAAGGTAAAGGGACCCCTGGCCATTAGGTCCAGTCGTGGTTGACTCTGGGGTTGCGGCGCTCATCTCGCTTTATTGGCCGAGGGAGCCGGCGCACAGCTTCCGGGTCATGTAGCCAGCATGAATAAGCTGCTTCTGGCGAACCAGAGCAGCGCACGGAAACGCCATTTACCTTCCCGCCGGAGCGGTACCTATTTATCTACTTGCACTTTGAGGTGCTTTCAAACTGTTAGGTTGGCAGGAGCAGGGACCAAGCAACGGGAGCTCAACCCGTCGCAGGGATTTGAACCGGCAACCTTCTGATTGGCAAGTCCTAGGCTCTGTGGTTTAACCCACAGCGCCACCCGCGTCCCTTCAAGGGAGGCTACCTTGGACTAATATGCAAACCAAAACATAGCTATCGTTGGAAATATGCACATCTCTGAATCTTCTGGCGCAGTCCTCCAGCCAATGAATGTTTACAAAAATGCATTATATTGGGAAAGTTGCTTGCAAAAAAAAAAGTGTCTGTGTGTAGTGTCGCTCCAGGGCACTGTGTGAAATTTCAAACGGCAGCTTGCCAACCCAGCTTCTGCCACCAATCAAGTTTGCAGCTGGAACGAGTCGTGGGATGCATGCTTTCATTAGTGCAGGGATGGGGAATTTGTGGCCTTCCAGATGTTGTTGGACTACCATTCCCATCATCCCTGACTACCAGCTCATGGGAATTGTAGTCCCACAACATCTAGGAGGCCACCGTTTTCTCATCCCTGCTTTAGTGTATCCTCCAAGATGCTTTTATATTCAGTGGGTGACGTTTAGCTAGATTAAAACACCAATTTTCTCAATTTCACCTATGTGTCCTCCAGGTTTTTAAGCAGACTTGCTGAAGCTCTATTTTGCTGAATCAATAGTAACCAATTTATTTCCTCGGGTGCAAGGCTACATTTACTACCTTTATCAATGCTGGAATCTCCTCCTCCGTCTCCCTGAGCTTTCTGTAGTAGCAATGTGCACGATATGGGTCATTACCCAGAGATTGGGGTCAGTTCCTCAAATATCATGTTACTTATCATTGGCTCCTTCTGGGATCTTTTGTCCCATGCCTGAAAAAGGTTTAGCTGTGTCTTTAACCAAGGTCATCCTGTTTATTAGGACTGAGAATTCCTGTGCCTCTTGACAGTGAAATCCTTTGACTGGCAGCAGAATGACTAAGCATGATTTCAAAGTGTAAGGGACTTGTCTTGGTGTGCACAGGCTCCAAGACATGCCTTTAATCTGTATCTGTGCTTTTTAGAAATTCTTATCTGTTTCTGAGTTCCTCTGTGCTCTCTCTGATTAGTGCTCCCAGTTCACGATAACAGATACTCTCAAAACGCTTATAGCGTTTCCTTCTGGCTAAAGTGGATGAAATGTACACACTGAGGAGTCCCTCCGTAGTGGATTAAGTCTGCCAAATATTTTCAGGGGATTTGGGGGGTGGGGGCAAGTAAAAGGAATTCACTTTTACCATAAGCCCTTTTATTGGGTATAGCGGGTGAAGAGATACCAAGGGAGGATAAAAGACTGTTTATGTATGCAACAACTGTGGCAAGAATTCTTTTAGCCCAAAAATGGAAACAACAAGAAGCACCGATGAAAGAAGAGCGGCAGATGAAGATGATGGGCTTTGCAGAACTGGTGAAGCTGACAGGAAAAATCCGAAACCAGCATTCCAAAAGGACTGGAGTAAATTTGTACGATATCTGAAAGGTTATTGTAAGTAATTAACATCACTAGCAGGGTTGTCTGAAGACTTGTAATGAGAAATTCTCTACCTTTCTATATTTTTAGTTAATTTTTGAGTTATTTCGTAATGTGTGTAATTAGAATTGGAAAATGTACAAAATGCAATGACAAAAAAGGTTAATTTTGAAAGCCATGAGGCGGGAGGGAAGAAAGTTAACAGGCTCTAAAGAGCCAGGGACATAAAGTGGAGCGTTATGATGTGAACGTATATTATAAATTGGAATAGATAGATAGATAGATGATAGATGATAGATATATGATTCACTTTTCTCCATAATTGCTTGAGGGGGCAGGGTAGTAGATAAGAGTATTGGACTAGGATTCAAACCCCCACTCAGTAATGAAGCTCACTGGGTGACCTTGGGCCAATCACTCTCAGTCTAACCTACCTCACAGGGTTGTTGGAAGTTTTTAATGTTTGACATTTTATTATTTTGCTGGAAGCCACCCAGAGTGGCTGGGGAAACCCAGCCAGATGGGTGGGGTATAAATGATAACATTATTGTTCTTCTTATTATTATAAAATGGGAAAGAGGAGAACTACGGTATGTGTGCCACATTGAACTTCTTGTAGGCAGGGCCGGATTTAGGTTTGATGAGGCCCTAAGCTACTGAAGGTAACGGGGCCCTTTCTTTGTCCAGCTGTCCTTTGTCAACAACAAATTGCCACTGTTTTTGTGCTGAATATATGCTATATGGTATTTTGTGGACCTAACAGGTATCTAAAGCCATTTGCACATGTTGCCGTTCAACCAGTCCATGCAGAATGTAGGCACCCTATATATGGAAATGAGCAAACCAGTGATGTTTTAGGGAGTAGGCTAGCAGGCGGGGCCCATTACTTACATCATAGGAGCCTACACAACACACAACACAAAACACTGTTGCTGCATGTAGGTTTTAGTTTATTTGTTTTTTATCTTATATTTTGGAAATGTACATCCAGGTTTTTCTCCTTTAAATTTTTCAGGGGGGCCCATGAGAGTGGGGCCCTAAACTATAGCTTTTGTTTAGCTTATATGTAAATCCGGCACTGCTTGGAGGGAAGATGAGATATATAAATGCAATCAATCAATCAATCAATCAATCAATCAGAGGTGACTGTCAAATCTTGCTTGTCAATTTTTGAAAAAAGTTTACAGCTTCAGAGCAGTCTCCTTTTCAGTTCTGTGCATGCCCTGTAGGCATATGTTTTTGCTCCCCTCCCTGTTGACAAATGATAGAAACCAAACACACAATCTTTACCAATTACAATAAAGTTGTGTCAAGTTTAGTGCTGCAGTAGCATTTTTGGGATTGCCACTGACAGCTAGGCACTTATGCAGTATAGAGGGCAAGCAACCCACTTACCTCTTATGACTGGGAGTGACAGCATTAAAAGCCTATTAGTTCATTCTCATTAAACTTATTGGAACGGCAACTTTATTAGCATTGCTGCTGCATGAGGCTTCCCACAGTAGAACGGGCAGCCGTTTGTGGATTATGTATCTCAGGGATGGGTGTTAAAATGGCCCTTACCACAGTCAACTCAGCTTTAGAGGTCAAGTTGCAGAATGAATGACAAAGCGTAGCCCTGGGGCTTGCTGAGATCTGCAGAATATTTTCTTTGTCTCTTAAAGTGACATTGACAAAGAGGGAGAGAAATGCACCTTGAAAAATGAGGAACCACAGGCTCTTTTCTCAGGCATTTAAGAATGGGAACATGTGCCCCTAATTTCAGGATTGTGCCCACTATGGTGAAATTGAAAGTAATTTTCAGGATGAAGAACTGATGAGATTTTAATGTCTCTTCAGTCCTAATTTAACCACTAGGTAAAGGTAAAGGGACCCCTGACCGTTAGGTCCAGTCGTGGCCGACTCTGGGGTTGCAGCACTCATCTTGCTTTATTGGCCGAGGGAGCCGGCGTACAGCTTCCGGGTCTTGTGGCCAGCATGACTAAGCCGCTTCTGGCGAACCAGAGCAGTGCACAGAAACACCGTTTACCTTCCCGCTGGAGCGGTACCTATTTATCTACTTGCACTTTGACGTACTTTCGAACTGCTAGGTTGGCAGGAGCAGGGACCGAGCAACGGGAGCTCACCCTGTCGCAGGGATTCAAACCGCCGACCTTCTGATTGGCAAGTCCTAGGTTTTGTGGTTTAACCCACAGCGCCACCCGCGTCCCAATTTAACCACTACCACCACACTAATGTCCAGCTGGCATGTTGTACACACCTGAAAACATGCTTGAAATCACTGGTCAAATGGTTCTGTGCCTGGGCAGTTGTAAGGTGCCTTGAGAAGACTACCCCACCGCCAACCCTCTGGGGTAACAGGGTCCTTGCTGGGAGGATGCCATTTCCCCCCACCTCATTCATTCCTGCGGTCCATGCTCTTTTTTTGGCACGATGAACGTCTGACCTTCCAAATTTACCATGGCCTGCACCCATTTCCCACATTCCAGCCACTGCAGTTTACCCCTAACAGAGTTATAGTTTCCCTGCAACCGATAGCTCAGTCAGTACAGCACGAGACTTTTAATCTCAGGGTTGCGGGTTCGAGTCCCACATTGGGCAAAAGATTTCTGCTCTGCAGGGGGCGGGGTTGGACTAGATGACCCACGGGGTCCCTTCTAGTTCTGTAATTCTATGATACAGTGCTCAGAATTCTATGAGGGCAAGAATGCGCTTCAAATGCACTTTAAAAGTTCAGTATAGATCAGCCTAAAGGCTCACCTGCATTTTTTGTGTGCCAGGCGGTTGTCAAATGCATAGAAGATACATATCCTTCAAAGAGACAAACAAAAAGATGATGACCTAGGAAGCCAAATCTAATGCAGTCCCAGAATACTGGACTCATTTGGGCTCTTGAGCTGCATGGGGAAGTAACTTGTCCTGTGTGATGCATACCTTGTTCCCTTAGTTTCATGATATACAGTGGTACCTTGGTTCTCAAACTTAATCCATATCAGAAGTCCGTTTGACTTCTGAAATGTTCAAAAACCAAGGTGCAACTTCTGATTGGTACAGGCGCCCCGGAAACAGTAGCTGACAGCCACACTGGATGTCCGGCTTCTGAAAAGCATTCAAAAACTGGAACACTTACTTCCGGGTTTTCGGCATTTGGGAACCAAGGCGTTTGAGAACCAAGGTACCACTGTTCTTATAAAACACTGGTTAATGCCAGAAATCCCAGGAGGGATTATTTCCCAGCTCTCCCCCTCCCCTGACCCTGTTTAATGTCTTTGTCACTCTGAAGTGTTAATAGCTCTGATGGAGGTGTAAATGGCTTCTCACTGGGCCTTTTTGGCATCTGGCACAGACATTCTTACTGTGTTTTAGACCATATGGGATTGTTCCTTTGGGGGGAACACCTTGATTTCCCACAGTCTCTGTAGCTTTACACAAGGAGAGACTGTTGCTATAAACAATTAAACGGGCCTGTGATTTTATTAACGTATTTTATTCTTGTTGCAATCACTTCAAGACTTTTGTTTTTGGAAGCAACTCAATAAACCTAAACTATTCCAAAGGGAAGGGAAGTTTGACCTGTTTGCTTAACATGACACCCCACTCACTTGGCTGGGTATTTTTTTTTTGCCACCGATCATCTTGTCATCATTATGACACTCAGAATATAAGGCAGCAGATCGTCAAAAGCATATGCACGAGACCAGAGAACAAATTTCCTGGAAAGGTGTTCAAATTTGTATGCATCTAGTGAGAGAACAACTTCTAGAAGATTTTTACTGTATGGGGCTGCAAGTTTCAAATAATGGCACTCCCTTTGTCTGTGGTAATTGGATACAACGTACCCGACAAAACTAGGGAGAGACATAAACATGGGTAGGCAAACTAAGGTCCGGGGGCCGGATCCAGCCCAATCGCCTTCTAAATCCAGCTCGCGGACGGTCCGGGAAGCAGTGTGTTTTTACATGAGTAGAATGTGTCCTTCTATTTAAAATGCATCTCTGGGTTATTTGCCCCTCCTATGTGGGGCATAGGAATTCGTTCAACCCCCCAAAATAAATAAATTCCAGCCCCCCACAAGCTCTGAGGGACCCCTGCAAGGCAGGCAGAAATGCAGTAGGTGATGCTCTTCCTGTCATGCATGTGGATATGCTGTGGTGGTGAAACTTTAACAGCTGCATGTCAGGTAAAAAATAAACTAGTAAAGTTACAGGAGCCTTGTCAGGGGAAAAGGTGACAAACATCCACTAAAGGATGAAGCCTTTAGCTGTGACATATGAATATTTGCATTTCTGCCAGTTCAGCCATTAACAGAGTGAAGAAATCCTGATCACAAATTACTTGCCTTGTATTATGGGGAACTCAGTATGGTCAAACAAGCATCAAAAGAAAGTCTGGATTATCTGAAGCACAAACAATGCACAAAATAAAGGGTTTGCATCAACTTGCACTCCATTTTTTTACAGGTTATTGCTTTTATTATTGATAATAATATTTATTAAAATTTGTTGAGATTTTTTTGGGAGGATAAAGTTTATATTTATTTTAGCTTATATACAAACAATTATAACAACAGACCAAACAAGGTGAATTTTTTAAATAATGGTATTTCCACAACAAGCTAAATGTGTTTTGAAATCTTATGTCCACAATATTAATATATTAGCCGAAGTTTTTAAGGTGCTCACAAGCCTCTCTGAAGTGGTGTGAGTCGCCGGCAGGGAAGCTGGAGAGAAAGAAGCAGAAGGAATACCAGCTAGAGCATGGAAGGTACCCATATTGTCAGCAGTTTCATAATTCATCTCTGCCTGAGGTTCTGTACAAGGACAGAGTGAGACGTGGAGTCACTTGCCATTTTTTGTAAGTGCTATGATTTATCATCTACCTGTCAGGGAATAATTTGTGAGGCTGTTTAAGCTATCATGTGGTCTAGACTCTCAGAGAACACACACACACTGCATTTCCAGTTCAGAATTATTGTAGAAAATACCAACGACATGTTGCTCTCTGTTAGTCTTTTTCCTGCCCGTGTCCTCCTACAGTGGTACCTTGGGTTACGTATGCTTCGGGTTACATACGCTTCAGGTTACAGACTCCACTAACCCAGAAATATTACCTCGGGTTAAGAACTTTGCTTCAGGATGAGAACGGAAATCGCGCCATAGCTGCACAGCGGCAGCGGGAGGCCCCATTAGCTAAAGTGGTGCTTCAGGTTAAGAACAGTTTCAGGTTAAGAATGGACCTCCGGAACGAATTAAGTACTTAACCCGAGGTACCACTGTATTGCCCAAAGGTGTGATGGTTCTTATTGGATTAGGAGCACAATAAACACACAGATGGGGTGAAGGCTAAATATTTTATTAAATAGCCCAAAGAAATAGCCCATTGTCCTGTGTTACTATTCCCCATTCCTCCCTATAGCTGCCCATGGAGGTGCTAAAAAGTATGGCAAGCTGTCTCCCTAGCTGGTTTGGGGGTAGCCCCTGGTTCTGGTGCAGCTCAATAAATGCGCCTCTGCCTCCCTCGTTCTCTTAGATTCAGGCAAACAGCTAGGGCAGCTTGGAAGGGCCCTTGTGCAAACACAGAAGCATGCAATGGTTGAGGCCTGTCTGGAAAGCTTAAAGCCTGCTTCACGGGAGATGGATGGAAGAAAAGGAAATGTGAGTTGACCCTGCCCATAGCTTGACCAATCGTGGCTAGGAACAGCTAGGAGCTAGGTGGAGTTTTGACTTGAAATGTTCATTTTGGGCTTCTCAGAAGTTGTTGTTGTTGTTTAGTCGCTTAGTCGTGTCCGACTCTTCGTGACCCCATGGACCACAGCACGCCAGGCACTTCTGTCTTCTACTGCCTCCCGCAGTTTGGTCAAACTCATGCTGGTAGCTTCGAGAACACTGTCCAACCATCTCCTCCTCTGTCGTCCCCTTCTCCTTGTGCCCTCCATCTTTCCCAACATCAGGGTCTTTTCCAGGGAGTCTTCTCTTCTCATGAGGTGGCCAAAGTATTGGAGTCTCAGCTTCAGGATCTGTCCTTCTAGTGAGCACTCAGGGCTGATTTCCTGAAGAATGGTTAGGTTTGATCTTCTTGCAGTCCATGGGACTCTCAAGAGTCTCCTCCAGACCATAATTCAAAAGCATCAATTCTTTGGCGATCAGCCTTCTTTATGGTCTCAGAAGTACATAAAGGCAAAAAGTGGGCAGGGGGAGGGCCTGCCTGCGATGGTGCCAACCTGAGAGGTGCCAGAACTGCACTCTGGCACTCTCCAGCTGAAAAAAAGCACTGGTTAAGAGGCATACTGCATATACACCTATCTAGATAGGGGCAAGGCTGAGCTGATGATACCTGGTTACCCATTTTTAAACAGATGATCTGATGATGCAGATTGAGATAAAAGGAGATCCTACAGGTTGCCCCACATGCTGCAGTACCCCTCTGCTTGCTCTTGGTGGTCAACATTGCTTTGTTTTCCTTCCTCTTTATTGTACTTGGCAGCTGGAGAATTTGGGAGAAGGGAGAGCAAACAGATGGTGAGCTTTGAAGATTGAATGCTGTGAGTCAGTGCTCAGCTAATGTTTCCATTTATATACTTCTCGACCCCCCTCCCTCTTTCCTCCTAGCCATTTCAAACCAGCTGTAACGATTCCTACCCATTTATCCTGAAGGGTGCTAATTAAGGCTGTGCACACACTTTGGATAATAGCATTGGAATTGGCTTAATTTGGGAGCAGAATCCAAGCCTTTGCATCTGCTTTAAAACAAAAACCCGACTCAGATATTTGAAAGCTAGCTGCCCCGGCTGCTTTACCAAACATTTTTAATATTTGGATATTTACAGCTAGGAGATGGGAGAGGCATTCATGCAGCTCACATTTCCATATGGTTTTAGAACCACAGATTTCCTGCACCCGACTACATGAACCTGACCACAAGGCCAAGCGGTAGGAGATATGCTATGCATGCAGAAGACCCCCATGCTCAGTCCCCAGCATCTCCAGATAGGACTGAGCAAGACCCCTGCCTGAAACCCTGGAGAGCCACTGCCAAGCAGTGTAGACAGCACTGAGATAGATGGCCTTAGTGTAAGGCAACTTCCTACATTCCTAGCCCTCATGGTGAACACTGAACAGGGATGCCAGCAGTGTCAGGGCTGGAGTCAGATGCAGGTCAGCACGTAGAAGCAGAGTCAGTTGTCAGTGAAGTTCAAGGAAACAGCATACAATTCAGCAACACGTCCTGGTTGGTCTTGCCCCTGTAGAGCAGTTTCCAGGACTGAAAGTCCCTGCCTTCCACGGATTCTAAGGCTCCTCCTCTCCAGGATATCTCTCAAGCAATCTCAAGCCTCTCTGATCTCTGTTCCACTCTCCTCACTATCCTGCATGTTCTTGGAAACCAGGGGGGAGGGGAGCTTGCTGCAGCAGGAAAGGGGGACTCCCTGGATTCTTCAGCAGCTTCTTGATTCCCCTCCTCTGCTTCAGCCTCAGAGCCTGAACTGCTCCCTGTCACCGGTTCTCCCTGCTCACTAAACTCTGTTGCCCCTTCAGCATCAGGTACCTCCTCCCAATCTTCTTCCTCACTTCTCCTCAGTGTCCCATCACCAATCCCCAGGCTCTGAGCCTTCCTCCTCTGGTGTTTCTCTAGGGTATTCCCCTGGCTGGTATCTCCCACCACTCCTCTTCGTCCAGCCAGTCCCTGACACAGTGGCAACTGTGCAGACAAGCATTAAAATTGGGGAAAAGGTTTTCTATGGGTCCATTACAATGAATGAGCTGAAGGCATATGGAACCTTACTGGAGATTGCTGTGGACCAAATGGGAGACTGGCTAGAAGAAGAAGAAGAGGAGGAAGAGGAAGAAGAGTTTGGATTTGATATCCCGCTTTATCACTACCCGAAGGAGTCTCAAAGCGGCTAACAATCTCCTTTCCCCCTTCCTCCCCCACAACAAACACTCTGTGAGGTGAGTGAGGCTGAGACTTCAGAGAAGTGTGTCTAGCCCAAGGTCACCCAGCAGCTGCATGTGGAGGAGCGGAGAAGCGAACCCGGTTCACGAGATTATGAACCGAAAGTGGAAGAAAGAAAGGCAATAAGAGGAAGGAAGGAAGGAAGGAAGGAAGGAAAAGAAAGAAAGAAAGAGATTACTTGTTAAAAGAAACATAAGTTGCCAGATGAGCTACAGGTTTTCCTCTCCTTTACAAAAAACACATTTTCTTTTATTTGTGATCCCACACCCCTTATAAGATAATGAAACAGGTAAACCACTTTATGTATATAAAGATAAGAGGGGAATCAAGAGCCTGTGACAGTGTCCCGTTATTTCTGTGCTTATCACGTTTAATAGAAAATGTGCTGAAGCAACAACCTGACAAAGGGTGACAGCTGGAATAAAGCTCCCTAGTCCTCATGACCTTTGGTGAGAGATGGCACAAAAGTTGTTCCTGCTTCTTACTATCTCCCAGGTCGGTAATGAAAAGGGAGGGAGGGGTGTGTGGAAACCCCGCAGAGACATGTCAGCCACATTTTTACACTTTTTATTTGGGTTCTGAGTGACATCACAGATAAAATACTTTAATCAAATACAAGAAGAACAGGTTGCCATGTAGTTCTCCCCCCCTCCACCCCCCCTCCAGATGCAACAAACAGAGTTAACATGGAAAAGAAAATCCTGCTGGTGATTATGCACATGAAAACACCAGTTGAAGATCTCAGATTGGCACACACAAGTAATATCTACACGGACCGTAATTAGCTTTATTAAGCAAAGCAAACAAGTAATTTTTTTTAATAAAAAAATCACATGCAAGATGTAACCCAGGCCTATAAATCCTCTTTGCCATTACTCCCTGTACCTTCCCTGCCCCTGGGGCAACAGGAACAATTGGCTGGTGTGTTGCAAACTAGCTATTATCCCAAGTTGGACTGCCATGCAACTGTCCATTTCATTCAGTGGAAGTCGCAGTAGCACCAACTAAATGGAGATTACACAGCAGCAGAGTTTGCTGGGTGGTCCTCAAATGCCCTGATTCATGGAGATCCTCTGGCTGCCCCCTCCCCCAATCCTGCGGCTGCTCTCCTCCAATGAAGTGAATGGAAGGAAGAAGCCATTATGCACAGAGGCCTCTATAGTCTCTGCTGTTATCTGAGTAGGGATCTCACTGGCAGAGCTGTTCACTTTCCAACTCTTAAGCGTTAAATGTCTAGAGTTAAACATCGTTTCACAGGAATCAGCTTACGGTGGAAGAGATTGTGATCCGAAGCAGGTGAGCAATAGAGAAACTAGAACGGATGCAGTTCTTACAATATCAAGGTTCAATACCGCTACCACACAATTAAGGACGGCTCAGTTAATATATTGTACAAGCTTATACAGCGATACATGTTTGATTGGCAACACTGTACAGTTTTAAGTCTAAAGTGCACAGCCTCAGTCCGAGGTGACAAAAATAAAAAATAAAACCTTGCTATCAATATAATTTAAAAGGCAACACAAATTACAGACACAGCTTCATCTCCTTGCTCTTATATTTTGCAATGCTACAATGAGCCAGTACCAAAAAATTTAAGTATTTTCAATCAATTGTGACGACATCGCACTGGTTTACTTCAAGTATTTTGAGAGAGCGTAAAACAATATTGCTTTACAAACCCACGTGGCCACGTTGATCCTGGTTAAAGCTAAAACCCAAAACTTGGCCAGTGTTATAAGTAGAGACAACTCCAAGATGTGAAATTCAGGTAGATGGAATTTCCCTCTTTCCCACCCCCACCCTACCTGCTTGCAATATGGCCTAACTTGGAAGTGTGAAGTCTCGGTGGGCCTTCAATATGCCATAAAAATGGCCCTCATAATCAGAAGAGGGTTTTCCTAGGGAAGGCAGGAACTGTGCCTGAAACTGCAAAGAGGTAAAGCTAAAGTGCTTTATGTGTATTCGAAGGTGTTTCCTTCATACCTTGCAATCCTCCCATCTCTGCATAAGTGCAGGGAGTGGCTTGAAGGACCAACAGCCCAGTCCAAGATCTTTTGTTGCCCGAGGCAAAGCAGCAGATGCCTCTCCAACCCCATGTGAGTGTCAAGGTGCATAAGACCCATGACTAGTCAAGTTATTTTGGTACCTGAGGCAGAAAAAACCCAAATTCTCTCTTGCCTCCCTGGTTGGGGGAAAATGCAACCATAATAAATTAAACAACAAACCAAATTGCTGCCCTTTCATGGCACCGGAAACTGGCTGCCTCACTCTGCCTAATGGTAGGGCAAAAATTATAGGGGCTTCTGCAGCTATGTCACCTCGCGTTGAATCTATGTATAGAGAGGTTGGATCGCACAAAGGAATTCTGGTTGGCTGCTTTGGTGAATTTTGGCCATATGATTCCAAGATTTACCCCACCCCATAGCTGTCAACCCAGCAATTTGGCTCCCTCACTGGTAAGCCCTATGGTTTGGTCTACTTATGTTAAGAAGTTTTAGGCTTCCTTTCTTTACCTGTAGATTATTAAAATGCTGATGGCACAAGCAACTGATCTGAACTTTGACCTTTTTATTATTATTATTGAGAAGACTCCAAATACAACGCCATGTTAAGTCGTGGGTAGCACTTTCTATGATGATTGTGCGTCTGCTTAGATAGGCCACTTGAGAAACATCGTAAAGATTTTATAATTTCACTGTCATTGATCTTGTGTTGTTGTTGAAGAGCTGCAGTAATCTCTTGAGGTTTTCGTAGTACTAAACTCTGGAGATGTAAAGTGACAAGCAGAACAGAGACATTTCTGTTGGATAATTTATGTGGGCTTCTGTCTCAAAATAAGCATTCAATGCAATTTCTCTGAAGGAAAATAAAGGATCTTAATATCTACTATTACTATTTTTTGCCCCTGCAGTCTTCATAACCCATAGAAAATAAAAATCTATATTTTACAAAATAGGATCTTTTTAATATATATAATATATATATATATTTCTTTTGTAAAATTATATGTAGTTAAATACATCTGAAATGTATGTAAATTAGAAATTCTGTTCTAATATACCAAGAAAAAAAAGGCAACATTTCTTTATTTGAAAGCATTTTTTGTTTTATGCTTTACAATGCCCCACACTGTGTTCTGTGACTGTCTGGGGGCAAATTTGGCTACGTTTAATGCAAACTATCGCTTTTACTAACTGTACTAAAATTTGGAGGGTGGAATCATGAGCATTTCATTATTCTGGATTTGTTTGAATGCAGCCTTTTTATATTTTCTAATTGGGAAATATTCACAAACTCAACGGGGAGGGGGGGGAATACTTTTAAAGAGGAGCAATGTTCTTAAGTGTTAAATTGTACTCTACTTTGACGGCACAATATAGAAATAGATTCACTTTGGAACAAACTACAAATACATTCACCACAGTTTGTGACAACTTAATTGTCTACCTAGAGAGACATTTCAGAAGGGTCTGGAAGACCACACAATTATAAATCTTGCCCAAGGCGCTCTATTTCCTCAATCAGGAAATCAATGTCTTGGTGAGCCGCTGCTGGATTGGAGATCACCATGCGGAAAAAGTTGACCTTGTCTCCCAGGGGCTGATAGCTGACCATTGTGGTCCCATACTCCATCATTCGGGCTTTAATAACTGGAGCCACCTTCACAGACACAGTATGAAAAACAAAATTAATATTCTACTGCCTCTTTTCTTACCATAATCTTAGGGGCAAGGTAGACATGCAGTCCTCTCCCTATAGCATCCAGCAAAACTCACCTGTATCGCAACATTCTGTTGCTCTCCCTTCCCTTGCCACATCATTGGCTGACCTGTGTTCTGATGTCACAACATTCCGTGGATTTCCCCTCCTACTCAACATTATTGGCTGACCTGTGTTCTGATATATGGCCACATTCTACGTCTCTCCCTTCATTGGCTACCACTTCTTGGGTTTACACCAGCGTAGCATTTGTCCTACTTGGCTCAGCAACCAACCCAAGCTCCCATAAACTGTGCAGCCTTGTACAATAACTGTGTCAGGGACCCTCTTCAGTTGCAAGGGATCTGAGTTCATGCTGGACATCTGGCCTCCAATGCCGTTTAGGGATTGTCCGCATTGGAGTTTACTGTGTGTTTGCAGCTGTTTGCGTTCCCATTTAATTTGTGCAGTCCACATGATATTACCCCCAAACAACACCAGTCTCAGTGCTTTTTGCCTGTAAATTGAGTTTCCCTGATACAGAGATACTGAGTCAACAAATTAGAAAGCAGGGGCAAACACAGAAGGGAATGCTGACAGGTATGAATGGGAAAGACCGAAACTGCTGCTCATACGCAAATGCATATATGTGCAGGTGTGGACTAGTCTGGTCTCATTTGAAAAGGGGGAAAGTGCATTCTGTAATAGAAATGGGCACATTGTCTTCTTCTTTTTACCTTTGAAAGACGGTTCATTCTTTCTTCATTATCCTCCATATTTCGTAAACTGGGAGGCACATACCAGAAGCAAACGTTTGTGTGCTGAGGCTAATGGAAAGAAAATAACGTCTTAGATTGCACGAGCAGCTCAATTGCCACAAGGTCCATGCGTTCCCCTTTCCCACACATAGCTCTTCCTGTGACACTAGATCAAGAGCAAAAAACCAACAACCCCAAGCTTGAGTAGGCTGCTGTTTCTCAACCTTTTAGAACCTCAGCTCCTCCACTGATAAACTTAGGCTGCAGTCTCCAGTATAAATTCCTAGGGAATAAGCCCCATTAAACCCAGTGAGAAGTGCTTCTCAGTAAACATGCATGGGGTTGTGCTGTTTACTTACCTTCTGCACTCAGCAGTAGCAACAGGTTGGATTCAGAATATGCTAGTTAAACTTGTTTCCCATTGAAATGAATGGGTATTCAGATAGCCACGACTAACTTTTTAATTTTAAAATGTTCCAGGTTCCAGGTTTTGAAACTTGGAGATTTCAATGGGACCTAAGCGCAACTCAGGTTATGTTGGATCCAACCTAATGTGTTCCAAGGAATATGGCAGGGATAATAGATACTGGGAGAAGGTGATGGGAGCACATGCTTTGAACACACAGTGTCTGAGCTTCAGTCCCTGGCGTCTTCAGTTAAAAAGATCTGGCAGCAAGGGTAGGAAAGACCTCTTCTTGGAGCCCTGGAGGGCCACTGCCAGTTAGAGGAGACTGAGATATAGTAGGGTTTCAAGAGCAGACTTGATTTTTCCTATCGATTCCTTTAATTCCCTAGGTGTCCATAGTTTGACATCAATTAGATCTACAGCCAAACCTCGGAACTTGAATGTAATCCGTTCCAGAAGACCGTTTGACTTCCGAAACGTTCGAGTTCCAAGGCACGGCTTCTGATTGGTTGACAGCTAGGTTTTTGCATAGCGGAAGCCACGTTGGATGTTCAAGTTCCGAGGAACGTTCAAAAACCGGAACACTCACTTCCAGGTTTTCGGCGTCCAGAAACTGAAACATTCAGCAATGGAGCTGTTCGAGTTCTGAGGTTTGACTGTATTACTTGTGGTGCCTGTACTCAGAAGGTCAGCAGTTCGAATCCATGTAACGGGGTGAGCTCCCATTGCTCTGTCCCAGCTACTGCCAACCTAGCAGTTCGAAAGCACACCAGTGCAAGTAGATAAAAAGGTACCACTGCGGCGGGAAGGTAAATGGTGTTTCTGTGCGCTCTGGTTTCTGTCACGGTGTTCCATTGCACCAGAAGCAGTTTAGTCATGCTGGTCACATGACGCGGAAGGCTGTCTGTGGACAAACGCCGGCTCCCTCGGCCTGAAAGTGAGATGAGCGCCACAACCCCATAGTCACCTTTGACTGGACTAAACTGTCCAGGGGTCCTTTAACTTTTTATGTAACGGGGAATACACATATGTATTCACTGGGTTAGATTTACAACCTAAGAGCATAATACGAGCTAGGTGGATTAGGCCAATGGCACAGTGCCAACCAGATGCCTATGGGAAGCCTGCACTCTTGTCTTCCTGCTAGGCAGGAAGGCTGATTGATGTTCTGGCCAGTTCAGGTGCTCTCTGGGCTCCTTACACTGATCTTGCAACTGATTCATAAATCAGCATGGTAATCATTCTGCTAGTGCTTATGTCGATTCCTTCTAGCACACTGGGCGGGAAGATTACTTGACAAACAGTCCCTTGGTAACAGTTTGGTCTCTATGATTAGCAAGTACAGGGCAGACTTTTTAATTAATAAAATCCCCAATCTATAAAATGGTGTAGTAATAGATGTTCTGGAGCAGTGCAATCCCAATGTACTTTTACTTGGAAGTCTGCCTTTCTGTGATTGGTGACGCTTACTCTTAGGTAAGTGTGGAGGGATTTGCTTTTCAAAGCTATGTGAAAATAAACACACACACCTTTCCCTCAATCACCAGCTCAAAGCCTTCTCTGTTCTTTATTTTGTTGTACAGGTATTCTGCAAGTTCCAAGCATTTGTCAATGTGTGCTTCAAATCCTACAGTGCCCTTTGGAACAAAGGAAGAAAGAGAGAGGAACGGAGGGTTAGGTTTGTTAAATGTATATCTCGCTTGGCTACAAGAACACCTGAAGAAATTTACAATCAGAAGAGAACAAAATATTATTATTTTTTCTGATTTTGGAGGATGCACTAAAAAAAAAAGCATCACAGCAGGCACTGCCTTGTTCAAATCCTTATGCAACAGATCAGCATATGACCTGAAGGGTGCTGCTTCTCTAATATACAGCAATCTAGGGATGCTGGAGGTCTCTGAATTGTATGGGAATCAGAAATAAGCTACCTAATTGAAGATCACAAATGGGAGGGTATCTGCACCACTTCCCTCCTTAAAACCCTCTCTGCTCACTTACAGGAGCCCTCGCTCAAGGTCCTCCTTAAAAGGTAGCAAAAGCAGCAGGCTGCATATTGTATTTATTATTGCTCAAGCTCCTGGAAAAGCTTCTGGGCAAAGTTTTCCTATTGAATCCAGTAGGGCTTCCTTCCGAGTAGGAATAGTTAGAATGCATCCTTTTGTGTTCCATTTCTCCTCCCGCTTAGCAGAAGGGGCGCTGCACATTAGCTGAAGGGGCACCTACCCTTCAGCGAAAGGAACCCAAAGCCTCCGGAGGCTTCAGGTGGCTATCTTTGAACCCAAGGAGCCTGCATTCGCTCCATAAGACGCACACACATTTCCCCTTAATTTTTGGAGGAGAAAATGTGCGACTTATAGGGCGAAAAATACGGTATATGAATGTAGTCAGGGTGAAACTTGATTTAAACCATCCTCTTCTTTTCCTGAGTGGATAAAATCAATGAGTTAAATCACCTTGATTTCATTCAGTCTGTCGGGCCTACATAACTCGTGACCCACCAGCTATGTGTTGTGGTGCTGCTAGGTCCTGGATCATTCCCTTCATTTCCTCTTTTTGCATCCACATACAGAGAAACCAGGAGCTTTATGGAGCAGCTGTAAGGCCTCTGTAACTGGGACATGGTGTGCATTTCCTTGTTGGATCAAAAATGATGCACACCTAACTTTAAGCAGTGGCAACCTGGTTAAGGTTAGCTATAAGATGGTGCCAACAATGGGTTGCAAAAACATCTACAGCTGCATGAAATGTGTGTTTCCTGCAGGCCATTGTAGTAAATGAATTTGTTCATCTTAAAGGAAATCTTGGGGGAGGAATCTGAAACCACTCAGCAGGAAGCATTATATTTGGCAATATTTCCAAACTGCAAAATAAGCTGGTCCTCGGAGAGTCTTTACAAATATGCCCCTAGAAAACAACAGATTTATAATTGGTTTCCCCACATCAGTATTACGCCCGCTCCTAATTGCTGCATAAAATGGAAGCAGGTGTTCTAGTCACAGTTTTGCCATGTCTAGTTTTAAGAATTCATACAACAAAATCCTCTTGTCGTTCTCGAAAGCTTTTAGCCTGATTACGCTAAAACAGAATTGTTAGGCTGCCAAATTGGCTGGAGTCGAGGTGCGGCAACTGCTCCGTGATGTCACAGGCTCGAAGCTTGAAGGCGGCACTCAATTCCTCACGGCTGAAAGGTGAATTGCCAATTATTATTCATTTGTTCACTCCCAGGTTTGTGCTTTTTATTTATTTCACGCACAGAAAGCTCGTGTTAGAGAGGGCAGTGGTTTACCCAGAGACAGCTCTTGTAGGAATGCTCAGCCGCAGTTGCCTAGCAACCTAGCAACCAACATTTACTTATTTAGCAAAATTCTTAATTGCTTTGCATTCAAAAGAATCGCAAAGCGGTGTACAAAACAGAACTCAGATGCAATACAATGCATTTATAATGAAATAAAACCCCCCTATTCAGATAACATTATGCTGTTCAACCAATAATGCTCCCAATTACACACTCATCTATATATACCTCAGTACAAAATCCCAACCAGTCACTTTATATGGCAAAGGCCCTAATCATACCATGAATTTAAAGCAGCATCAGGCTACTATAAACAGTCATGGCTTCCCCCAAAGAATCCTGGGAACTGTAGTTTGCTAAGGATGCTGAGAGTTGTAAAGAAGCCAATAAGTTTAATAATACAGTGGTACCTCAGGTTAAGTACTTAATTCGTTCTGGAGGTCCGTACTTAACCTGAAACTGTTCTTAACCTGAAGCACCACTTTAGCTAATGGGGCCTCCAGCTGCCGCCGCACCGCCAGGGCCTGATTTCTGTTCTCATCCTGAAGCAAAGTTCTTAACCTGAAGCACTAGTTCTGGGTTAACAGAGTGTGTAACCTGAAGCATATATAACCTGAAGTGTATGTAACCCGAGGTACCACTGTATTGCTAATAATAATAAATGATCATGATGATAGTATTACCACTCTTTCCAGGGAACTCTGGGAATTGTACCTCTCTGAGGGAAATAAGACACCTACTTTTCCCTCTCTTTTTCTCCCTCGCTCCCTCTTCCATTGAAAATACTCACCTTTGCCCTCCACATCAGCCATAGCTTGAAGACATCAACATGGCGCCCACATTGCAAGGCTTTGTCTCCAGTGTCGTATGACAGGTCGTAGTGCTTATCTTGTTGAAAGAGGTAGGAAGCGTGCATTTGGTTACAGCTTTGCATCAGGCCCTTTAAAGAAGCAGACACACTCTGAAGGGCACGTGGAATAACAGGGAAGTTTTACTGATTCAAGAAAGCGCTTGCAAACAATTCCCCATCCTTGGCTGTGCTGCGAGGAACAGTTGATGTGTGTTTGTGAAGGCCTCGTAACTTTGACTTTGTAAGAAGAAGAAGAAGAAGAGTTTGGATTTGGTATCCCGCTTTATCACTACCTGAAGGAGTCTCAAAGCGGCTAACATTCTCCTTTCCCTTCCTCCCTCACAACAAACACTCTGTGAGGTGAGTGGGGCTGAGAGACTTCAGAGAAGTGTGACTGGCCCAAGGTCACGCAACAGCTGCATGTGGAGGAGCGGAGACGCGAACCCGGTTCACCAGATTACGAGACTACCGCTCTTAACCACTACACCACACTGGCTCCCTAAGGTTTCCTAAGGAAAGGATACAGGCTCCAGTGCTGGCAGAGGGGGGCCATCAGTTGTATCTTTAGACTATATTATGAAGTCAAGAGCATTATTTTCTTCCATGCTTGTGAGACACCTTTGGGAGGGAGAAAAGGCTAAGGAGCGAACTCCACACAAATCCGGAGTAGAGTCCCTAAGAGGGTTGGATGATGTCTTGTATGCCTCCTTCTGGAAATTCCTGCAGCCAAGCTGGTGCCAAATGTATTGTTCTGCTTTCCTTGTGACCACATCAGTGAGGCCGAGAGGGCAGCCCAGGCTCCATACACATAGCCCAGACTTGCTTGCAACATCATCACATAAATATATTATTGCAATTATAGCTATTACCCTCGTCCCCAACTCTATAAACAATTCAGCTAAATATGTGCTATTTTCTGCTTCACCTCCTACCATGCAGCCCCCAGCCCGGAGGTAGTCAATGGGGCACCCTCCAGAAACTGTTGTGTTCCAGCTCCTATCATCCCATGCCAGCCCAGCCAGCGGTCAGGCGTAATGGGAGTTGTAGTCCACAACATCTGGAGGACACCATGTTGGCTTTTCCTGCCCTGGCTGCTGTGAAGATGGGAGCACCTAGTTACCAACCGTGCGTCGCTGAGCTCTTAAATCCACCGTAAGGAAAGCTAGGAACCTTTTGGAAACCCCATTTGCTTCTCATATTCACTCGTCTGCTAAAGTAGCATAGTGCCCCCAGTGCGGCATCCCTCATAATATTCCATAGTAAAGGTAAAGGGACCCCTGAACATTAGATCCAGTCGTGACCAACTCAGGGGTTGCGGCGCTCATCTCACTTTACTGGCCAAGGGAGCCAGCATACAGCTTCTGGGTCATATGGCCAGCATGACTAAGCCGCTTCTGGCAAACCAGAGCAGCACACGGAAACGCCGTTTACCTTCCCACCGGAGTGGTACCTATTTATCTACTTGCACTTTGAGGTGCTTTCGAACTGCTAGGTTGGCAGGAGCAGGGACTGAGCAATGGGAGCTCACCCCTTCACAGGGATTCGAACTGCCGACCTCCTGATCGGCAAGTCCTAGGCTCTGTGGTTTAACCCACAGCGCCACCCCCGTCCCTCATAATATTCCATACTAGTTGGGAAAAGAAAGATAGGGTGAAGGAGCCTTACGCTGTTGGGGAAGGAACTGGAGGAGGAGCCTTGGAGAGCAGGAGAAGGTGGAGAACATCAGTCCTCACAGCTGTCTCATTGGGGCAAGAACTATTGAGAAGAGTTCCTGTGACCAAGCTGTTTTGTTTCTCTGAATAAAGAGTTAACTTCACTGCCATTGGGTACTTTTTGTTTTACTGCTGACCTCTGCCTGACTCCACCTCCTGATATCCCCATTTCTAGGCAACAACCTCTGCACCCATTTTTAAATTTTTTTTTATTTCAGGTTGACTACAGATTTATTATTATTCTTTTTCAGGCGAAAGATGTCAATATGGATGTAAACATACCTCTTCTCGAACGAGCAGAGCGGAGCACTGCAGCGGGACCCCCATCATTTTGTGTGGGTTCCATGTCACAGAATTGGCCCTAGAACAGCAACCAAACTTTAATATGAGGTGCGGCAATGGCGGGTTGCATTCACAGAGGCGTAAAATGCAAACAGCAAAACCAAAATAAAAAGGTGGCTCTTGTATGGCCAGAACAGTAAGGCTGAAAATAAGCCAAGCAGCTAAAAAAGAAAGTCATTATTTCATGCCATAATCAGGCTTTTTACAAACATCCAATAACAGTTAATATAAATGTATTGGCACAGATAATGTTCCTTAGAAATGACGAAGATTTTTCAGCTTGGAGCTTTTCTAGTGAATGTCTTTCTACAAGTCCATAGTTGTTTAAACTATGGTTAATGAGAGAGTGGTACCTTGAATAGGTACCCTGGCATGTTTTCACTAACCAAACAAACCACAGTTCCCTGTGTCTGGATGTCACGGGGAACTTTGACTGGTGGCCCAGCTGCACCCTTGTCTGGGCAGGAATAGCCTAACTTCTGTTTTCTATGCTCTGGTAACCTTTAGGTTCAATTACTGCAACACATTATACACAGGGCTGCCGCTGAAGATGGTTGGGAAACATCAGCAGAATTCAGCGGCCAGGTTGCTCACCGGAGCCACAGAGTTTGAGCATATTACACCAATCTTGGCCCAACTGCACTAGCCGCCAATTAGTTTCCAGGCCCAATTTAAAGTGCTGGTTTTGACCTACAAAGCCTTAAATGGCTCAGGACCGCAATACCTTAAGGATCGCCTCTCCCCATATGAACAGACCTAGATCCTGCAGTCATCATCTGAGGCCCTTCTTTGTGTGCCTCCTCTTCAAAAGGTCTGGAGGCTGGCAACATGAGAATGGGCCTTTTCTGTTGTGGCTCCCCATTTGTGAAATGTTCTCCTCAGGGATGCTCGCCTGGTGCCTTCATTGCATATCTTCAGGCACAAGGTGAAAATGGTTCTTTTTAACCAGGCCTTTGGCTAAATATTTTAAACGTGTTTGTGGGAGGGGGGTTATTGATTTGTTATTGTGTATTTATTATGTATTTGTGTTCTCATTTTGTATTTATTATGTTGTGAACTGCCCTGTGATCTCTGAAAGAAGGGCGGTATACAAATTTAATAAACAACAACAACAACGTAAAAGGAACAGCAGCAGGCTCTTATGCTTTACAAAGATTTGGTCAAATATTTCAATAATGATTGGAACTTGAAAAATAGTTTCTGCTGCTACATTTGACAAGAGGATATTGACTGGTTTTAAATTTGCAGGAATTCTGGTGGCACTCAAGACAGCATATGAGTAGCGTCTAATAATATTTCCATCAGTCACTGCAGCACATAAGTGATATTTAATGACATGTCCGTAATCCCTACCTTTCAACACCATTTAATTTCCATTTATGTTTCCTTGACATCAGCAGCCCACCACCCCACGCTCCCTGGAAAAGAAAAGAAAAGAGCATTAATTGTATTCAGTCATACGGATTTCAAGGCTCTAATATCCAAGCCCACAAGTCACTTCTGAATGTTCTCCTTGTGTGATCAGGGAAGCAGCCAAAAAAACATTGTTGAGGAAATTTCAAAACATGGGAAGTGTATGAAACATGTTCCCCAAGTGCACATTTGAAATTTACAACCACATGATGCAATGGCGCTGTTGGTTTAAGTGGCTGTAGAAAAGAAAGAAATACCTTAAGCCCTTCAATTCAAGTGACTGTCCCCTTGCATTTTGTCCATTCCATGCAGACAAAAGTTGTGCTGTAACAGGAGAGGGGAACCTGTGGCCCTCCAGACTTTGTCAGCCCTAGTCAACAGGACCAATGGTCAGGGAGGAGTGTGGATGTTTGTGCAGAGTTTGGTTTGATATCCCGCTTTATCACTCCCCTTAAGGAATCTCAAAGCGGCTAATATTCTCCTTTCCCTTCCTCCCCCACAACAAACACTCTGTGAAGTGAGTGGGGCTGAGAGACTTCAAAGAAGTGTGACTAGCCCAAGGTCACCCAGCAGCTGCATGTGGAGGAGCGGGGAAGCGAACCCGGTTCACCAGATCACGAGTCCACCGTTCTTAACCACTACACCACACTGGATCTCAGTGGGCGGAAGAGGAGGAAGTCCTGATAAATCATAAGCTGTTTTCCCAGCTTTATTTTTTTTTAAAAAAAGCAAGGGAGCAATCCAACACCCAAGATCTTCTGGGATGAGTGGAGTTTGAAACAGGTGAATCTCTGTCTGAGTCTGGGCTTAACTTGGGCTAACCCAGTTCAAATCCCTCATTCCAGCTCAGTTAGAGGTACACCGGTGTAAGTTCTTCAGCCCAGCTCTGTTGCAGCTGGTTTAGCTGAGGCCAGGATCAGCGATGGAGCATGTTTTCACTGTGTCCGGGGCATGCATGCCTGTTGCAGCCTCTTCACAGTGCCTTGCCAGGACCCCCCAGAAAAAATGGGACCATCGCCCCAGCAGACCCCCCCCATGTTACACCAGTGGTGAAGACAAGTCCCCCAACAAGGGAGTGATGGGGGCACAGTGGGGCAGGTGCGCACTCACACCTGTTCCAAACCCTTTCCAAATTGGTCACATGACCTAGCAACCTAGCAGAAGTTACACAGCCACCTAGATTGAACCAGCTCTGACTGTTGAAGGCAGTATGCTTCAAATACCAGTTTTTGGGTAGGGAAAGTGTTGTTGTACACAGATTCGGCTTGCGGGTTTGGCCACTGTGAGAGCAGGATGCTGGCCTAGATGGGCCTTTGGCCAGATCTAGTAGCCTTTTCTAATGTTCTTAAATAAACAGTCACATTCCCTGACTTCCCTGGCTTTTTTCTGGCCCACGTAGGACCAGTCTGGATAGTTGGCCTTGGTGAAGATTTGACGTTTTCATCCCCAAAAAGTTTTTGATTTGAGTTTCTACTGGAATGAGGCTGCCTTTTAATGTTGTACTTAATCTTGTTTTTAAGTTGTATTTTAATCAATTGTTTTTACCTGGTGTTAGCCGCCCTGAGCCCGGTCTTGGCTGGGGAGGGTGGGGTATAAATAAAAATTATTATTATTATTATTATTATTATTATTATTATTATTCGTATAGGATGGGCCTACTACTTGCTACTAACCACAAGAGCTCGAGGCAATAAAGCTTTGAATGTCAAAAACTAGGGACAAAGAAAATGAGATGGCCCAGACCTTCCTGCTCTCCTTGTCAGCTTCTAGAATCTGGGGTTCTCAACATCCTTCAGAGACTCTGCTAGGAAATGCATTTCCACAGTAAACCGCATGGTTTTTGGCTCTGCCAGCTTACTGTTTTGTAGCTCAGCCCTTTTAGACTGCAATTCTGTACTCACATCAACATGCATCCAGATCTTGTACTTTTTACAGATATCTGCAATAGCTATAAGTGGATCAAATGCCCCATAGACTGTAGTTCCTGCTGTGGCACTCACGAGGAAAGGAACAAATCCCTGCAGGAAGAAAACAACAACAAAAACAACAGGAAAATGTTCCAGCGGAGAAAATTTCCTTTAGACATGGAGACTATTTTCTGAAATTGAGCGTCTTTCAGTCGCAACAGCCCTGTTGGGAAGTGGTGTGGAACAGAGGCTTAATACTGTTGTAAGTTTTGGGGGAAGGCAAGGATCCCTGAAACTCCTGGGTGCCAAATCCTCCTTGTTTTTCCTAGATTTAGTGAAAGTTAGAATTAATCAAGGGTTGATTAAACTGTGCCATACATTGCTGGATGCACTTAATGCTAACAAGCCAAGCCAGCCTGAGAGTGTGGGTCAGTGGAGGAACAAAGCTGAGAATGGCCAAGTCATTAACTCACCAGGAAAGCCTTCAAGAGGGGGGAAACTATGCCAGACCAGGAGGGGTAGGGGCTCTCCTTCAGTGTGTGTTAGTGGACATAGACTAAAGGGATTAAAGGGTGTAGGGTTTTGGTTTGAAGGAGATAAGCCAGGGTCTGTTAACTGTGAGAAGGAAGAAGAAGGCGGGGGGGGGGGGCAGGAACATTGTATAGGCTGGCTGTGATAGGCTGTAACAAAGAGACAGAGAGCATGACTGATTTTCTGTCTTTGAGACCCAAGACTGCTGCACCTATGGGAGAAGCAAGAGACCCTCTTGGGGCGTAATGCTATCCACACCTCCATCATAGGCTCAGGTGGTATATATGTGTGTAAATAAACCATATATCCTAAAGACACCATGGTCTCCGCTGTGCCTTATTCCCAAAAGGAAACACGAACCCTAGATAAGCACCCGAGATCCTTGGAATCACATGCACCGCTCAGCAGAGGTTGGGGCGGCGTGAAACAATATCATTAGGGCGAGGCATACCACAGACTCAACATCTAAGAAGCATGCCTGATTTATGCTGCCAAGCAAAGCTTAGATGTTATAAGAGACTGCCACTTGCACATCATGGCTTCCTCTTCCTACACGGACTGGCAATAGCTCTCTAGAATTTCAGGCAGGGCTATTTACCCAGTCCTATCTAGAGATGCTGGAAGGGACTGAAACTGACACCTTTTATTTATTTTATTTTATTTGCACACTGTCCTGTAATACCCTTAGCAAATGGGCTTCTCCACACTGACCTTTCCTCCGCTCTTTCAAGGAACCGTCCGAGCTTTAAAGCTATGTGCACATATTTCTTCTTCTTCTTTTGCTCCAGAGCGTTCCCTGTGAAAACTTGCTCTTTAAATCTCAATCAGTGCAAAGGGCAATCTGCTTAAAACCCAACTGAGCGCTAAAGAGTGGGTTTTTGTAGGGAAAACTCTGGGACAAAAAGCTCTACCAAAAAAACCCCCCAAAATGCTAAGACATGCAGCTTTTAAGCCCAGATCTATGCCTGGCGAGAGTGGAGCAAAAGTTAAGTGTGGATAAGCCCAATGTTGTGACCCATCGACATCCTTTTACTGTAATTTGCTTATGTCATTGATGCTTCTGCCTGCAGGTGGCAGCAAACTGCTAAGGCGACCAAATGTGTCCAGATGTTTGGCTTTTGCATAAGGCTTTTCCTGGCAGGGAGTAAAAATGAGCATCTGGAAAGGCTAGGTTTACTTTGCAATTCCGAACTCTGTTGAACGAGTGACTTACACTCTTCTGGCCTCAGCTGGGCGGTGTAAGAAACAGTTTGTTGAAAAACAGACAGTTCAAATTTTTTTAAAATCGTTGAGAATGAATGTGGGACTTTCTACATGCAAAAATGGATGCTCTCTGACAATGGGCCTGCGCCTCCTACAATCACAGGGTCTAGACTAGAGGATGGAGAGAGCTCAAAAGAGTTGGGGTGAACCAACATTCTTGCACATGCACACTCAGTGAATCACTTTGTGATGCCTACGTTTTTTCGGAATAGTCTATTTTTCGGACAGGTTTTTTCTGTGCATTGGTCCAACTCATCATTAACTCGCATTTCGGGGGGGGGGGGAGATCTTTGTGTGCAGATGTATAAGGCAACTCAACTTTTAAAACAATGATTGAAATTCCATAGGCAATTCCCTTGCCTCACTCCCCAAAACGGTATGCCCTCCTATACACCTATAGATTACTGACTGTAGGTGGAAATCTACTTGCCTTTTGCTTTGCCTCAACAATTCTCCTTTCAAGATCAGATGGAATCATTTTGCCTCTGCAATAGAAAAGGGGGGGGGGGAATCAAAATACCATGGCCTTGCTATTAGCTCTTTCTGTCCGCTACTCAGGTTAGTTAACTTAGATAAGATAGTGATTTATGAAAAGTTCTACCCACCATTTATAAACCTAACTAGCCACTTGGGAAGCGATTCATTCCACCCTCCAACATCTGCCTCCTTAACTGAATTTGAGTCAGTTGAAGAGGTTTGCAAACAGGTCCTGTTTCTTAGTACAGTACTATTAATAATAATAATAATAATAATAATGTATACTTTGCATTATTTTGGGTTTTCTTGCAAATCTGAGTGTTTATGTGAATCTCAACTTATCCATAGTAAAGTGGGTGAAAAATGTCAAATGACTGAATGCAAAGTTATGGTTTTTTTAGTACTGTATTATTCGCCCTATAGGACGCACTTTTTCCCCTCCAAAAATGAAGGGGAAATGTGTGTGCGTCCTATGGGGCGAATACAGGCTTCAGGAAGCTCTGCGCAACCCTCCGGAGCCCGGTGCCAAGCCGCGCCGGGCTCTGGAGGGTTGTGCAGAGCTGCCTGCGCTCCCAGGCTCCGCGCAGCTCCGTGCAACCCTCGGGAGCCCAGCGGGAAGCCGTGCCGGGCTCCCAAAGGTTGCGCAGAGCTGCGTGCATTCCGAAGCTTCGGGTGCGCTGAAGAGCGTGCCCGGGCTTCGCGCAGCTCTCCACAAGCCTGGGGAGACCGGCGCGGCTCCCTAGGCTTGCGGATAGCAGGCTGTTCTGGGGGCTGGGGTCGGGGAAAGCTCGGGCTTCCCCCGCGCCAGCCCCGTGCCTGGGGGGGGGGGAATAATTTTTTCCCCTTTATTTCCCCCCCAAAAAGTAGATGCGTCCTATAGGGCGGTGCGTCCTATGGGGGCGAAAAATACGGTACATTTGATGTACTCAAGGGCCCTTGCTCCTGAACTCACAGTTCACTAACTAATGTCCACATGGTGCTTGACAGATCTTCTGCAATCCAAAAATGTATTGTGCAGGTCACAATATATATAACTCTGCTGGTACAGCCCTGGGGCCATGAGCTTGGCTCAACAAACCTGCTATAAACCACTTTTTGAACTCTCTGAAAAATGCCCAGCATGTATGTGGCAGAGCTTCCTTAGCCCAACACGGGGCAAATCTATATTATATGAACAGGCCATTTGATTATTCTTTTTAAAAAATCATTCTTTCTGCTGCTTTCAAAGAATGGCTATTCCTGCAGTCATTCATATGGTTGTGCTTACCTGTCATCACACCTGATCAAAATCACACTGTCAGTACCAATTCCTAAGGCTGCTGCTCCTTTCTTCACAGAAAAATGACTCTGAAAAAGCACACGGGTTATTTTTGCAATGTTTACAGCAGCTTCGCTTCTTCAGCTGTAAAAGAATCATGAAGCAGCACCTAGGGGAACAATCCAGCAAGCCCTTATTCCTGTGCAAATGAGGCTCTGTTTGCAAGCCCTGGTGAAATGAATGGGAAGTTCTGCGTGGAGACCTTAAACATCTATAGCTTGACTGTTCGGTGATTAGGTGTTTAGTCAACCACCGAATGCAATTTAATAAGGGCTGACAGAACGTATGTGGAAGAGCTTTGAACTCTGAAGTGCTGATGTTGCTAAATGCTCTCAGATGGCTGCCTTTTTCTTGGATACCACAGGAGTTACATTAGTCTAGTCTTCCCCAACTTGGTGTCTTTCAGATGCTGTTGGACTACAGCAACAGTCCCAGCCAGTGTGGTCAAAATGGACAGCGCCATGTTGGGGGAGGCTGGATGAGATGGACATAAATGGAAACTACAAGAGGTCACCATGAGATTTGACAGCTTCATAAAAACACACCTTCCCAACATAACCGACACAGCACATTTCAGAAGGAGGGGCATCATAGCTCATAACTCATTTGTATGCAAAAAATAAACAGAGGACTCTCATGTTACAGTAGGAAAGTGACTATGTCTTTCCCCAAAGGGTGTTTGAAGGAGCCTGGTTTAATCAGCAAAGAAGTGAGGCTAGCAAAAGGTTGAAAGAGAAAACACCTACATGCTCCGATGTGAAGGCAACCAGTCTTGGAATAGCTGCCATTCCTTTCTCTTTAACTTCCGGGAACATCTTGAAACGTGCAATCAACATAGCATACATGTTAGATATGGCACCACCTGGAGTCCACAGTAATACATCGTTACTTCCTCTATTCATAACGGGACAAAAGCTTTAAGCACAAACTCTACTGGTCATGCAACTTTTTTCAAAACAAGAGACATTTCTCATATAGAGGGCCTGGCTTGATCTTAGGTAAGGGAACCCGTAGTTCCATTTCCCACCCGCCACGGAGAAAACCCACTGAGCATGTCCTTGAGTCTGCCTACAGTAGATTGGACCTTGGGCTGCATTTTAGAACAGGGCTGGGGAACCTCAGGCCCAGGAGTGAAAAGTAGCCCTCCAGACCACTCTGCCTGGCCCTTGGGACTCTCCCCATGCCATGTGTTCCTGAACTGAGATTATAGATAAAAAGGTAAAGGTAAAGGACCCCTGGGCGGTTGAGTCTAGTCAAAGGCAACTATGGGGTGAGATGCTCATCTCACTTTCACGCCAAGGGAGCTGGTGTTTGTTCACAGACAGCTTTCTGGATCATGTGGCCAGCATGACTAAACCGCTTCTGGTGCAACGGAACACCGTGACAGAAACCAGAGCGCATGGAAACGCCGTTTACCTTCCCGCCACAGCTGTACCTATTTATCTACTTGCACTGGCATGCTTTTGAACTGCTAGGTTGGCAGGAGCTGGGACAGAGCAACGGGAGCTCACCCTGTCGTGGGGATTCGAACCGCCGACCTTCTGACTGGAAAGCCCAAGAGGCTCAGTGGTTTAGACCACAGCGCCACCCACGTTTATTATGCCTATTGCTTCCCTAGACAGAGAATGGAGAGATGCGGTGTGTGCATGGAAACCTTTCATTATTGCATGGCTGGAATGTAGCCTACCATACTAAGGTAAGAGTTGCATCTGTGGCTTCTTTTCCTTGCCCAGCACTGCCATGCAACCCTTAGAAGGTTGCCCATAAGGAAACATGGCCCTTGGACTTAGAAAGACTCCCCACCCTTGTTTTAGATACTTCCAAGTGCCTGTGGCTGCATATTTATTTTGGAAATACCCTGCTTGCCCAATGGCTCTACATACACTGGGTTTGATTCCAGCCTAGTTAGCTGTACTTCTCCCATTGGAATGAATGGGGGGAAACTGTCCCATTGGGAAACTGACTTTCTCTGGTGAGGGACCAGATATTCCTTCCATGTCTGGACACCCCTTTCTTCTGGTCAAATGTCAAGTCTCGTATGGCAGATAACCAACATGATTCCTTTGAGATGTTGTTGGAGTACAAGTCCCATCATCCTTGACCATCAGCCTCGCTGGTTGGCGCTTATGGGAGTTGGAGTCCAACAATATCTATATGCACACTGGCTGTCCCAACCTGCAGAGTTCACATAGTGTAGGATTTCCCCCAGCAGACTAGTTGGAGAAGGCTGCCCCAAACTATTTTGAGAGGCTGCTTTTGCCTGAGAAGCAAAATAACCAAACACAAATTTACAGGGCAACTTGGATTTAAGGACAGGAGAGAGAGTACATATTCCTTGTTATTTGTGTTTCTATTCCTATTTACTAAAGGGCTCAAGAGAGCACCACTACCTCATTAGTAAATATTAAATAAAATAGCTGTAATTCCTTTCTTTCATTTCAGAACACTTCAACAATATTTAATGTAACAGAAGAACCGGGCAAATGTCTCTTCTGATTAATTTCCCCACTTTGGCTGTTTACAAAGCAGAAGGAAGTATTCAGCAGGGACAGATATTAATGTCTTTAATAATCATGTCTCTGGACTGCCATAAATATGCATTTTTTTATGTACCCAGGAAAGGATACTCAGGATTATGAGTGAATGAGCGGCCTTCTGAATCTTGCAGACTGCAAAGTACATCATACATTACAGACATAAATAGGTTTTTTTAAAAAGATCACTCACCAGGTGAAAATATCCCATCACCAGCACCTCCTGGCCAACCAATGATTTCTCTCATTTTCCTTAAGGTGACATATTCCAAAAGTACAAACACTGGAGCAATTTCATAGGTGAACCTGAAACACAGCGATGCCCATATTTTATTGACCTGGTTAAGATATAAACAGAATGCCCTCCCCCCACATGATTTAACTACAGTCGTACCTCAGCCTAAGAACAATCCTGTTAACAAACAATTCGAGCAATGCACTCTGCAAAACCGGAAGTAGGTGTTCCGGCTAGAGAACTTTGCCCTGGAAGACAAATAGAAGTCGACCAGTGGAAGGGCACCAGCGTCAGGAAGCCTCATTGGGGAAAGCACGCCTCAGTTTAAGAACGTTTTTGGTGTAAGAACGGACTTCCGGAATGAATTAAGTTCGTAAACCGAGGTACCACTGTATAACATAGCCTCCTTTAGTGGAGTGGGATGTTTCAGTCCTGCCTTTTAAAAACATGAATGTGTTTTAGATTTTTCTCTGCTTTGCTTTGTGCTGGTTTTTAATGCATGTGCCATTTATGTATTTGTTACAAGTCGCTTAAAAACAAGTGATGAATAAGTTTAATTAACAACAACAGGCATTACAAGACTGATACAAGTGTGAGATGTAAATAGAGGGCAGATTAAGGAACTGAAACCTACAAGTTACCAGTTCACACAATCCCCAGAGGAAATAAAAAGATTTACCTCTATCTAGTGAGGCTTAGTGATGTAGGAAATAAAGGTTTTGACTTGGCCCAGGGAAAACCATGTTCTAATCCTCACTCAGCAATGAAGCTCATGCAGCAACCTTGAGACAGACACTATCTCTTAGTCTAACCTACCTTACAAGGATGTTGTAAGGTTTAAAGGGGCAGGGAAGAGAAACAGGCTGTATGCTCATTGGCGGAGAAGCAGAATAATAATACATTTATTCACGTAAAACACAAAATAATTCTCTGTTGCATTTCTTGAAAGTTGCTAAGTTTTGAAACTGTAATTTTTTTCAATGGGAAACAACATGACTGCAGTGATTGTAATAGCCAGACTAAATTTTTCAAAAGATATCTGGACTCAATACTAAGCTTAGACAGACCCCATAATTAAAAGCACCAGCAAATTCACATACTTACATATTAGTGTTGGCCGTGGAAGTTAGCCAGTCTGCAGCCAATCCGACCATATCCAGTCCAGTTGAAAGCTGATTGAAATATCTGGGATGTCCTGCATAGCATTGAAAAAGTGGATGGCATTTTTTTGTTTCCAGTGAATCATGTTTTCTTAATCACTTTATTGAAACGTTAACTGTATATTTCACTGCACTGGAAAAGCGATCAAAGCATGAGACACGAATGCCACATTGCTGAACTTCTTGTCTACCTACATTTGCACCATATACCTGCCACGCATTGACCCATGTAATCCATCCAGCCTTCAATGTGCCACAAGCAGAAAGGAGACGTTTAAAGGGCGAACGACCTGAGAGAACTGACTGGTTTTGCCTGATGTCAAATTCTTAGACTTAAGCAGTAACTCAACCCCTGTAGTCATATAACTCTATCCAAAGAAAACCTGAGTACCAGACCTGATGTGAAGAGACCCTAACTGTTCCTGGACCAGGACCAAACAGATGAGACTCCTGTTGGCTGTAAGCAACCCTGCAGGCCTCCAGCCAGCAGAGGGCAGGGTTGAGACTAACAGATAGGGGGAAACACACTTTGTGGCTTCCTCTCAATCTCCCAAGCTCCACCCCTTCCTGTTCCTTGTGCTCTCTCTCTCTCTCTCTCTCTCTCTCTCTGCTGTAGAATGCAGCCCTGAGAAACTCAAGTCTGCCGTGTAGGCTTAGGATCTGTAGACATCTTTGTAATAATAAAAAAGTGTTTGCCAGTAGGACCTCTTTGTGTTTTATTTACTCTTTTAAGTAATGCTAGTTTGTGTGAATGAGTCAGAATGGGTGGTGGTGGGACTGAACAGCTCCAGCTTCCAAGCTTTTAAAATTTGCTGTATATGAACCATTAAAAAAAACACACCAAAAAACCCCACCAAGAACTCAGTGACACACTGATCATCTAAACTGCCAAGCACGAACCCTCTGAGAAGTGCCACACCATCTGTCCCAAGTCTTCACCTCCCGCCCCCAACAATCCTTACTAAAGACACACCTAAGGAACCATCACCATGACCTGTCTTACTCAATGTGGCGCATCCCAGTCCAGGATGCTTCCTGCCCTTTAAAATTCACAGTCCTTGGAGAGGAGGCAGAACTTGGCACAAACAGCAAGCAAGACACAGGGCGCTTCCAGACAACCTGTTCATTGAGTATTCTGCTGGATTTGTTTTTAGGGAGATTAGATGATGTTGGCTACAGTGGTACCTTGGTTTGCATACGTCTTGGTTTGCACACGTTTGATATGTGATTGCCTATAGTCTGTGATTGCCTATTGCCAGGGCAACCTGGGAGCTGTCCATTGTACCTGTATTGCCTCCTTGCTTGCCAGCACGTGGAAGAACGAGCTCCATCGGCCGTGACCCTGTGAGGTGTCGTGGCCAAGGGAGCTTGTTTCTGGGCTGGTGGGTTCCTTCACCCTATGAGCTCATGTGACGCCCCTGGGGGCCCCTCCTCTCCCTTCTGGTAAAAGATGCCTTCAAACAGAGGACTGCCCTCTGTAAAACAGGATATGTAGTCAGCCTACTTTCCTTGTATTCCCCAGCATGCAAGTGTTCCTCCCAAAATGCAAGGGGTATGTTCATGCATGTGCAGGCGTGCATACACACACAGCATTGGAAGGCCCTGCTCCATCCTATTTCCCTGTCACTATTTGAAAAATCATATGTAAGGAGGCAGCCAGAAAATGGCTGACCAGGTAGTGCTGGAAGAACGATATGCTAGTACAGAACTTGTGCTTGACAAATATCCCCTGACCACCTGTGGAGTACAACTGTATTATTTCCTGCACCATGCTGTTCCGTTGCACAAAGTGGGTCTCCCTTGGGCCTCAACATTAACGGGGAACATTAATTGGCCAATTAGGCTGGTCTTTTGTCAAAGTCACCTTGGAATGTTCTTTAAGACACATGCAAACACAAGAGGCTAAAACTGGTTTGCTCAAGCGCAGAGAGAGAGTGTGAAAAGAGAACTGAAAATGAGTAATCCAGGTCTTGGTAGGTAAGTGGCAGGTGGCGGAGAAGTAAACAGGCTGTGATGACCTGGGATTTGGACTCGGATGCTGAACCTGAGGAATCGCAGCCTGCAAAGGATTCCCCGCCTCCAGAACCAGCTGAGCTGGTGCTGGGGCATGAGCCTGAAGGGTCCTCACCTGTGCTTGATCCTCAGGTGCAGGCACCAGCTGAGTCTTCTCTGGCTCCTGAGGTGATAGAGGACCCATTGCCTGCAGGTGCTCCACTCTCAGCCCCATCAGAGGAAGCTGAGGTTGCCTCTGGGTCCCGTAACCCTCCAGCCTCTCCTGAGCTGCAGAGGCTCAGGGCAGAGAGGCGGAGGGAACTAAGTTCCCGCAGGAGGAGTGCTCGCCTCCAGGCCAGGAGAGGCAAGTCACCTGTGGACCGGGGCTGCCCTATGCCTCGGGGCAGATAAAAGCCAGCCAGCCCCAGCCCCAAGTTGCGGGAGCAACATTGTTGGTAGCCAGTTCCTGCCTGAACCCTGTCCTGCTTTCCTGCCGGAGCGCCTGACCTCACCCAACTCCCTGCCCTGCACCCAGCTTCAGCTTTGACGGACTGCCTCCATACTGCACCTTCGACCTCGGACTGGACTCGGACCTCACCTCATGGTTAACCCACGGGACCAGCACACAGGCATTACAATGAAACTGTAATGCCTGTGCTGTTATGAATAGGCAGGTTGCCACAAAGACCTTATGCCCCGATCCAGAGGAAGCTAGTGACCTAGTGGCAACCCCATGCATACCTACTGTATAGCTAATGACATCCAGTTAAAATCTATGAGACTTCAGCTAGACTAATCTTCTCTGCCTACAAGAAGAAACGCCATGGTGCATATGCAGCAGCACAACTGGACGCCTTCATCTGCCCCAGCTGCAACAAAACTTGTCTCTCCCATATCAGTCTCTACAGCCACAGCAAGTGCTGCCTGCAACCTTCCAACAGCTTGACCTCACCCGCAAAGGCGCACTCCTTTATTGTCTCCCAAGACAGACAGATGCCAACCAAGTCTGTAGTGCTTTCTCTTCCACTACAAAGTGCCCCTTTCAAGGCTGACCTTCATGTCCTGTTGCTCAGGAAATGGTGCAGATTTGCAAAGCTATTCTCAGGGGTGGTGATCCTTGGGACTGGTAGGAAGGGAACCCGCATGGTAGGTGGAGCCAGAGCCAGAGATGGGTGGAGTCAACTCTTTCCAGTTTTGTCCCCATCCACTTCTCTGCTAAGTTCTTCAAGGGGAAACACTGAGATGGAGGAGCAGGACTGCATGTAAGTAGGACGATGGGCAGGTGGGAGCTGGCTGAGGTTGGAAGGACAGTGGCCCATTAGCCCCAGTGCACCAGCCTCCATTGACTATTGTAGAGATCTGACATAAGCCAAGGTGAATGGTTTGGAGGTGTCTCTAGATACTCTCGGCACACAGTGTAAAAAAATGTGCACACTGCCAGGAGCAAACCAGGGAGCGCAACTGGGCTATGATCCTGCTCTACAAAATACTTATCCTGCTCTACAAAATACTTATCAAAATGTTTAATCTGGACCTGAGCAGAAAAATGGATTTCTGGAAGCAGTTTTCCATCTAACCACAGCTCAAGAAAAGCTTGAAATGATAAACCGAGGTTGCATTTCCTTCTCCTCTTTAAAGTCATCTTCACGGTGCCTTGTAGCAACAGCCCTTTGGAAGACCTTTGCTCACATGCCACATGTTGTCAATGAACACTATATTTCAGAGGCGGAAGCAGGCCTATGAGCTGAGGAGCTTGCTGTGGCTTGTAATAACCTCTAATGATTACAAGAGACAGGGCAAAATGAGCAAATGGAACTCTCTGCCGACTGCTTTGCGCCGTGAGTGAAGGGGCTGAGGATGGCACGCAGATTGCCCAGACACCAGAAAATACAGATCATTTCTCCCTTGTCAGAACACACAGTTATGAAGCCCTGAATCTCCTGGTAATTGTGATTTTAAAAACAAAAACAAACAACAACAACAAATAAATGTAATTCAAGTCAACATCTTTGCTGTGTCAGAGTGATGCATGAGAAAATAGTCAGTGGCCTGATAAGTCCATTTACAGGGCTTCTCGTTGTTTTGATTTGCAGATCTTTCGCAGCCCTTTCAGAGAGGTTTTGAAACATAAAGGAAATGTTCCCAAAGCACAGTAGGGCCACGGAACACCCTTGCCTGGCTACATCCGAAATAAAGCCCTATCTAGGTTTCGATACCAGCAAAGAGAGAGAAAGATTAAGAGGCGCTTCAGTAGCATTTGATGATTACGAAAGCAGGCCAGGAACACCTGTTCCAACCCAGGCAAAAAGAACATCGCTGCCTGCCTGCCTGCCTGCCTGCCTGTGAGGTGGGAGATACAGTGGAGCTATTAAGGAAAGGCATACAAAAACCTAAGAGGGAAATTATCAGTCTCCAGCAGTCTTGTATCAGTCAGGCACACACTCCACACAAAGAATTCAGCCCTGTCCGTCATCCATGGTACGGGCACACAAAGGCTCAGAAATCAGGTTGTGTGGGTGAAGCAAAAGGAGGGAAATTAGGGGTGGGGGAAGCAGCAGCAATACTCATTATTCTCTTATAAATGGAGTCTCTGCCTCACCCTTCTGAGGCAGCTACTTTCGCTTAAATGATGTTGACTGGATAGAAGCGCCTAGCAGCCGCAGAAGAGCACTGATTCTGCTACTTGGCCTTTTTCTTTGTTATGTTTTTTTTAAATATAATAATGGCAATATGTCTCCTTCCACCAAGGCAGGGGTAGGCAATGTGAAACCCTCCCATCCTCCCTAGCCCTTGGCCATGCTATGCCAGGTGGAAGGCACGTGTCGGCTACCAAGGAATTTTGCTTTATATTATTACAGTTATGTCCCAGCTTTTCTCCCAGGAGCTCGAGGTGATGTGTTTATCCTTGTAGCAACCCCATGAGGCAGGTTAGGCTGAGAGGCAGTGACTGGCTCAAGGTCACCCGTGAGCTTCGTGATCGAGAGATTTGAACTCTCGTCTTCCAGGTCCTAACACTAACCACTACGCCATACTGGCCCTTAAGTTCAAGGTGGCCTAGATGGTTTGGCAACCACCCAATGACCCTGTGAGGAAGATTAGAGTGAGAGAGACCCAGTGGGTCTCTCTGGTCCCAGTCCGACAAGGTGTGCTCCTACATGACATGGAACCCAGGCCAGCTAGACATTTGCTTGATATGCAACCTACACGTTTTTCCTTCATTAATAACTGTGCACAGGGAAGGTTGCACACACAGGAAGGTCAGGCTGACTTCTTCCCTTCCCAGCACGATCAAAGCCAAAATCCACTGTATCTGAATATCAGTTGTTGGGAATCAAAGGTAGCTAGAGAGCTGTTGCGCTCATGCCCTGACGAAGGGATTCCCCCAGGATTCTGGTTGTCCACTGTGAGAACAGAATGCCAGGCTAGATGAGTCACTGGCCTGATCCACCTGCAGATCCACCTGTGGAGAGCCAGTGTGGTGTAGTGGCTAAGAGCGGTAGACTCGTAATCTGGTGAACTGGGTTCGCTTCCCTGCTCCTCCACATGCAGCTGCTGGGTGACCTTGGGCTAGTCACACTTCTTTGAAGTCTCTCAGCCCCACTCACCTCACAGAGTGCTTGTTGTGGGGGAGGAAGGGAAAGGAGAATGTTAGCCGCTTTGAGACTCCTTAGGGTAGTGATAAAGTGGGATATCAAATCCAAACTCTTCTTCTTCTTCTGGCAGTGAAACAGCAGGCAGCTGTTTAACAGAAGACCACAATAGAAACCATCGGCGTAAAAATGGATAGAACTGTGCTGCAAGTGTATTTTCCAGTATAATCTATTTCAGAGGCAGTAATGAGGAGGTAAGGAACACGTCATCTTCCAGATGCTGGACTACAGCTTCCATGATCTCTGAACACCGGGCATGCTGGGAGCTGGGTCCAACAATATCTGGAGGGCCACAGTTTCCCCACCCCTGCTATGGCCCCCACTTGCCCTTACTTCACCTAGCTGACAATGACCCTGCAACAACATCGGAACAGCAGGAAATGGGAAATTAGTATCACTTTCAGATGCATTCTTTTTAGATTCCAGGTTAAAATACAGTACCAAGTTTGAGGACCATTACCTATATCTATCTATCTATCTATCTATCTATCTATCATCTATCTATCCATCCATCCATCTATCTATCTATCATCTATCTATCTATCTATTTGTTGATTTTCATAGGAAGGAAATCTTTAGAAGAGTTCAAACATACAGGAAGAAAAAGAAGAAAACAGAAGAAACCTCGGGTTAAATACTTAATTCGTTCCGGAGGTCCGTTCTTAACCTGAAACTGTTCTTAACCTGAAGCACCACTTTAGCTAATGGGGCCTCCCGCTGCTGCTGCGCGATTTCTGTTCTCATCCTGAAGCAAAGTTCTTAACCCGAGGTACTATTTCTGGGTCAGTGGAGTCTGTAACCTGAAGCATATGTAACCTGAAGCATATGTAACCTGAGGTACATAGGGTAGTAGGGCTATCATTTTTGGGTATTACTTTTCAACATCAAACGCAGCCACCATCCTCACAGATTTGGATGGGGAATTTCATTGCTTGGAAAGCGGGAACCAGGCAGACTGACAAGCCCGGCCTTCTGGAGCGGAATGTTTGGTTCGAATCCGGCTTGGAATTTGCAGCTGGAAAGAACGATTTCAGAAAGCCAAGCTCACAGCAGCGCCCCCTGGCGGCGTGATGTTTATTTCCTGCTTTCGACATACACCGATTCCAAGGAGCAATTCTACGCGTGCTTTACACTGAAGCGAGTCCAATTTGCCAAGGACGTGCAGCGGGCCCGTTCACAAGCTGTGCTAGGCCTTTGTTCTGGTTCTTGCTCGTCCCCCACTGCATCTGCCGCTTATGTTGCCGCTTTTCTCCCCCACCCTCCTTCCCTTTAACAGCAAAACCCCGCAATACATGGTTTAAATCGGATTGACTGCTCTTTAGAATGCATTTAGTACGAACTCTGCTCACACCCATCCCCCGCCAAACCACAGACAGACCCGGATGATGAAGAAGCCACTCTACTTCACACAACCACTCAGGGCTTTTATAAATCGGGAGTAGCTGAATTTCCATGAACTACACTTTCCGTCCTCCCTGCCTATTGGTCACGCTGGCTAGGGCTGATTGGAATTGGAGTCCAGCCGCGCATACACTGCTCTAAAATTCATCTGGTGAAGGGCATCGGGCGCAAACCCGGTTTTGTCCCCGAGAGAAACCGAAATGACAGTCCACGTGATTTCACTGGCCAATAACAGCCAAGCAGCCAATTCCTTTCCTAATCCAGTCTAGCATTTTGATTGGCATAATTTACCCCAAATGGCAGACGATTTTTAAAAAAATATAAAAAAAGGGATGGGGCGATTTACAATCGCTTCCTACACAATTGAGTCCTGTTGTCGCTTTTGTATTTTGAAATATACTCAGAGTCGCAAAGTGATTTCATGCTCCTTATTCAGCTCATAGTGGTGAGGAGGAATGAATGAATGTCCCCTCAAAGTATCTGCTTTATATACATTATTTACACAATGGGCTGCACATGATTGGCTAATTCCGGAATTCTACTGTAAGCCAATCAGGTTGTAGACTCACTTCTATCTGGAGCATGATTGGGTGGTTCCTGCCAACCAATCATACTGCTGCATTGTTCTAGGACCAATCAGACTGCTGCATTCTGAATCCTATTGTTCTAGGACCAATCAGACTGCTGCAGTTTGGATCCTATTCAACTCAGTACATAACATATTTCCTTCCCAAGTTTCGAATTCAGGGTTGCAAAGAAAGCGCAATACAAAACTGGAATCCCTTACCAGGGAGAAAACCCCATCGAACTCAGCTCACCTGACTTCCGATTAAACAAAGAAGAGCGCAACCGATGGGCAAGGAGTAGGTTAAGTTTATGGGGCTTGTGGGACAACAGCGTAAATCTCTGAAATACATCTTGATCGATTTAAATCCAGTTGAGACCAGCGGTGGGACAAGACCTATTGAAAACTCAGAGGGCCTTACTCCGGAGTAACTGAGCTGCCACGAGCCTGGTTGCTGGAAAACCAGTCCCTCTGAAATTGAATTTTCAGGCTCTTCATGCATCTGATGGAGCGGACTGGAGCGCTTGGCAATGTAATCCTGCGCATAAAATCTCATTGAATTCTATGGAGTTTCCTCCCAAGCCTTTAGGCGCCAGGCAAAAACTTTCCTCTCATAACCAGGCTTTTGGTCTTTAGTGATCCTTCCAGAAGCGGGTGGAGTCGAATCATAGATTAAGAGTCTCCCGCGCTACCGACTGAACCATGTTAGTATCGCGGGGGATCATATTTTCGAGTGTTTCTCTCGTTCTCTGCCACAGAATCGAACAAACCTTCTACGTGGCACATCGGAGAGATAGACTTGGTGCAATCCCGTCCCTGCTGCGCTCATTTAGGGGTCTTTTCGCTCTCTCTGAGCCAGCCACGTCGGTGCATCCCGTTGTGTGTGTTGTAGTCGTGTCCGACTCTTCGTGACCCCATGGACCAGAGCACGCCAGGCACTCCTGTCTTCCACTGCCTCCCGCAGCTTGGTCAAACTCATGCTGGTAGCTTCGAGAACACTGTCCAACCATCTCGTCTTCTGTCGTCCCCTTCTCCTTGTGCTCTCTATCTTTCCCAACATCAGGGTCTTTTCCAGGGAGTCTTCTCTTCTCATGAGGTGGCCAAATTATTGGAGCCTCAGCTTCAGGATCTGTCCTTCCAGCGAGCACTCAGGGCTGATTTCCTTAAGAATGGAGAGGTTTGATCTTCTTGCAGTCCATGGGACTCTCAAGAGTCTTCTCCAGCACCATAATTTAAAAGCATCAATTCTTCTGCGATCAGCCTTCTTTATGGTCCAGCTCTCACTTCCATACATCACTACTGGGAAAACCATGGCTTTAACTATACGGACCTTTGTTGGCAAGGTGATGTCTCTGCTTTGTAAGATGTTGTGTGTACACTTACACATATGATCACAGTCCTTCTTTGATATAACCGACTCCTTGTACCTCTGCTAACGCACCTGCCCATCCTTCTCCTAGGATGGAGTCCTCGCTTCCTCCATTCCCACGTGCAGTGTTGCTCGGTGACTCACCATAAGCTGCTTGGCTCGCAGCAAGAAATGCGAAGAGTCCTGCAAGAAAGTGTCTCGCTGCCTTTTCCAGCCCTGGTTGCGCGCGTCCTACTTGGCTCATTTCTCTTCCTCGCCAGCTCCCTCCTCCCCCAAAACGCGCGCGGGAGGGCCCGCCTGCCATATCCGCGCACCGCGATCCTCAGTATAACAGGTTCCTTCTGAAAAGGCTCCCGTGAGGCGCAAGCAGGCATGTAGTGGCTGCCCGCCTGCTCCATCTTGCTCCAGGTGCTCTAATAAATAAGATCCCCTCCGGGACAGGCGATCGTTAGGAAACGCGCTGAGAAAGGAAACGGGCAAATGGGATGTGACGATCGCCGCTCGGGTAACTGCTCTCATTTCGGAGCGTTTGGAGAGGCGCCAATCGCGGATCGCGACCCTTCAGAACCGAGGCGCTTTATAACGCAGCCTTAAAGTACACGAGACATCCGACAGATCCAGTTGTGTGCATCAGATTCAATACCCAGTGGCAAAAGTCCCCCCCCCCACAGCCACTCCTAATTAATACATCTTTCTTTAGGCTCGGATGTTAATACGCGCAACCGTGATTGCGATCCACAAAACGCTTAAACCGGAGTAGCCAGGTTGGCAGCCGTGGGATTAGAGAGACCCAGATGGGGCGAGAACAAAAGACCACCAACCCCAGCCCCACCCTCTCAATCGACGCAATCCTCAATCGCCCGTACTATCCCGGAGCGACTGACTACAAATGAGAGCTGCGCTTTCGTAGCTACACTTGACCTCTTCCTGCTTGCGCAAAACACAGAATCTTTCGGAGCCACTGGGAAGACATTCAAACTGATTTCAACCGCGCTTCCTTCCAAGAAACACGGCTCCATGGCCTTACATCCGTCGGATCCTTTACTTATTCCGAAGTGACTCTCCTTTCTTTCAAAGAAGAGGCTTACAAAAGAATATTCAGGGTTGTTTACTGGTGGTTTGGCCGATTTGTGGACAGAAATGTCATACGCAAAACAGAATTTGCTATTTGATTGCCGCAAATCTTGGGTCTGTTAATCTTGTTGACGTTTCCCCCTGTATTTTTAATAGCTGGATCTTATCCATGTTTACGCAGAACTAAGTGCTCCTGAGTTCAATGGAAAGGACTCCTTAGGGACCGTGTTTAGGATTTCAGCCGAAGTCAATAAACGAATCGGGTCGAAACAAACATGGCTCAGCCTCAGGGCCGTAAAGTTGACGGCTTTGGGCACTGAATGAACCGAAAGATGGTTCCTTCCTAAGAACACAGACGCTCGAAATAAACACAAACTCACAGGTGCACTTTCTTTTCAACAAAACAATTAGGAAGGGGACACAAGCAAGAAGGACTACTAAAATCAAATTTAAAATATTTAAATCATTTTTTGCAAAACTACTCCTAAGGAAAATAATCTATATCTATATCTATATATCATATCTATATCTATATCTATATATCATATCTATATCTATATCTATATCTATATCTATATCTATATCTATATATCTATATATCTATATCTATATCTATATCTATATCTATATCTATATATCTATGAGAGGGAGATGGAATAGACACTGTATTAAAATGATTAAATTGGAGTCAGGTAATAATACCTATATATGTAGTGTGCGCGTCATACATTTAATTTATACGCGGCTCGGTTTTTCGGTCACTTGACAACATAACACTCCTAATTGCTGGTTTTTAATCGGCCACGCTTCTCTCTAGGTATCCCGGGAAAGGGCGGACGCTCTGGTAGGAACCTCATTTGGAAGAATTTACACCCGTTGAAGGAATCGAAATAATATAATAAGGAGCGCGCGATGGAAATGATCGATAATGGCTAACAAATCATTTTGATTGGGAGGTTGTCATCCCCAAGACGTTGTGAGGCGCTTCTCCCGTTACATCCTCCACACCCGGCGGGCGGGGGGAGAGCTCAGCTCCCGGTACATCCCCCTGGCAGTTAAATGATGTTCTGGACGTGCTCCGATTATCTGCTCGCGTTTCTTTGGGAACATCGGTCAGAATGGGCAGACGAGACTCTGCAGGCTTCGCTGCTTTCAATGCTTTCGCCAACGTCCCATCGCCTTTAATGTCACTTTCCTTGGGGGGGGGGGGTCGCGAGAGCCCGACTCCGTAAAAGCCGCGCCTTGTCGCATCCTGCCTCTTGGATTGCGCGGCGTTTTGACTACACGCGCGCAATGTTTACGCTTTCTCCCTCTCTATACCCACGCCTTATACGTAAATGTGTGTATGTGTGCGCGTGTGTGGCCGACACTAGAAAACCCACCCCCCACGTCTGTATCGCCTAACCCTTTAATTTCCAATGTGTTTACAGCGATGCCTATAAATACACGCATGCAGACATAAGGCTCAACGCGTGTCTTCTCAGAAATAAGCCCCACTGGTTTCAAAGAGGCTTACCCCCCAAGGTTCTAGATATGTCTATTCGGAAGCAAGCATTGAGTTCAGTAGGGTTTATTCCCAGGTATAAGATTGCTGTCTTAGCCGTCCCTTCCTCCGTCACGTTTCTTGATTTGTTATTAAGTTAAGTCAGATACACGCTTGAGGATGAATACCACTGAAACAAACGGGCCTTACTTCCAAGAGACTATGTTTGGGATCCGACTGTCAAAGGCCAACCCACACCACCCTGAAACCAATGGCACGTTTTAAGGCGCCGCCTTTAACTGGTGTTATGGATTGCATCCAAAACGAGGCACTTTAAGGCATGAAATAATCTCATCTCCGCTGATAGATGGCAAGGTCGTAAATCAGCACGTCAAACGCTAACGCAACCAATCGTGACGTCTGGCTCTGAGTTTTCTTGACAGGGAGTATTATTATTATTATTATTATTATTATTATTATTATTATTAAAAAACACGATCAAGCCCTAAAAGGTACATGGAGGGAGGGAGGGAGGGAGGGAAAGAATATAAGGCAAAAACCATCACTCACAATGAAAATCACACATGAAACCAGCCCATCAGAAATATGCCATAATAGAAAAGAAAAGAAGCTCGAAGCAAAATCAATACAAACCTCACACTCTGTGTTTGTTGATTCTGTAGGGTAGTCAAAGGCTGCAACCCTATGGACACTTACTTGGAAGTAAGGCCCGTTGAATACCATAGGATTTACTTCTGAGTATATATATATAGGCGGAGGGTGGGGTGGGGATATCAACGGCGAGAGAATCATTTGGGTCCTATTTATTCAGAAATGTCCTACTAGGTTCCAAGGCGGGTTTAGCCCCAGCCAGGTAAGCGTGGGTAGAATTGCAGCCCAAAGCTTGTATCTTCATGGCTGTCCACCCTCTTACGCGTGTGTGTATGTGTGCGTGAGAGAGAGAAGGGCGGGGGAGAGAGAAATCTCTTCGGCACACTATGGATTATTAGCTCATGTTTCCAGCAATCAGGTTCCAACCTCTTTTTGAACCGGGCGACAAAGTGGAGCTTAAAAGGCCATTTGGCATTTAATTCACCTTGTTTATTGGGCCGCCGTCCATTTAGGAGAACGAATCGGTTCAGTGCCGCTCAGGATGCCCAGACTTGCCATCAGGGGTCAGGACTTTGCTCCAGGCGCCAGAGCTCAATTTACCCGCTGCTTCTTGCCCTGTTGGTTCTGCCCAAACAGCCCAGATTGCTCCCCATGCCCTTCTGCGTGTATTCCTTTCTTCACCAAGACTGACTGACCCACCTGCTGCAACCTTTCCTTCAGAGGAGCTCCTTCCGTTAAGTGGCACAACACCGCAACCCTATCCATGTCTACTCAGAAGTAAGCCTCTCTATTTTCAATGTAGCTTACTCCAACGTAAGCAAGTAGGGCCGAGGTAGAGTAAATCCGGTTTGCCTCCAGATTTGCGCTCTGGAAGTCCCTGCTAGGATTTTAAACGTGAAAGAAAGAAGGATCGGGACCTCATTTATGGACCTGGGTATGTTTAGTGATGGTATAAGAATAAAAGAAGAAGAAACTATTTTTCACTTGCTGGCTCAATTTCCATTAAAATAAAAAAATGGACGAGGACGTCTAAAAGAAGCGACTGTACAATTCTGAGACGGCTTTTACTCTCAGTCATAAGGAAATCTGTAATTTACACTACGCCAAAAATGTGTGTCTTTAATTCAAGAACCTGTTGTCACCACCACAAGCCATCGCTACATGATCTCATAAAACAAAACCAGCTAGTAGTATCTTTTCAGCCAAGAAGCTATGAGTGATCTGCACCGAATAGACAGAGCTCCCCTCTCTACCCTCTTTCAGCGCAGGAATTACTGCTTGTTTGTTCCAAACGTCAGCGCAAGACAATAAATACTGAAAACCAACCAGGTTTCTCTCCCGATTCCAAAAGCACAAAGAGTCGGAGGGTAGGGGTGGGGGGCGCCTGTGACTTTAATCTAGAATCATTTTGCATTATAACACCCGAAGGTAGCTGTTACCTGTTTTAATGGCATATTTTAGCGCGATCCTGCAGTTCGACAGAATTTCTTCCAAAGTCTGGGGTTGATCTGCCAAATCCCAATTATATTCCTGAAGTAGCTCGTTTGGGTAATGGAAATCAATAACTTTGGTTGATCTGTCGAAATTTGTCACCAGGTACTGGAGCAAAATGTCCATAACATCTTGTAGGAAAGACAAAGTAGCTAATTCTCCGTCCGAGGCTGGCAGAAGATCTGAAAGGATGGAAAGCGGTGAAATACGACATTGATTTCATAGTTAGGTTTGGGACACTTTTTCTACTTACGGTGGACCATCGAAATTGGTCTATTTTATGTTAAATATTATTCAGAGGTACAGACGACTACAAAAGCCAATGAAGCTTTATTTTACAAATGTTCATTTCCTGGTAATATAAATACTGTACCTTTATGTCTCTGTTAGTAAACAAAACCCCGTACTTAGAAGTTGATTTATTACTTGAAAATGGTTCCGTTAAAGATCTCATTGCTCCTACTCATGTTTCTAATTGTACTGGATATTTGAGCTTTTTTTAAAAAAACAAAAATAAAAATAAAAATAAGAGTCATCTACCAAAAAGCGGATTAAATGAAAAAGAAAAATTTAGAAATCAAGGTGCAATTGCCTCGCTTTCAAAATAGTAAACATCTTTGTACTTCGTGCATGCCATGTCTTGTAATGAGTTCCCACCACTAATTTCTCCTTAATTCTGACATTTATGTCGTCAATTACCAATATGCCTCTCCCCGCAGTTAAGGCTTAAATTGTTCTTAGTCGCTGTCCCTCCAAGTGGTGCTGAAACCACCATAAGGTAGTTAGGAAAAGAATCTACGGTATCAGTCTCCAATATTTCCAGGCGCTGACTAATTGAGAATGTCGAACCAGCGCCTGTGATTCCGAGGAAGGCCATTTATCGGTTTAATACATTGCCACTCGGCGTAGAAGGTTTCGGAGGGATTTGATGAAGCAGAAAGATTCATATCCTGTCAATAAGCTTTTTGGCAAGAGTTTCCAGAATTAACAACCTGATTCCAACTGCTGGATTTCCCTCTCGCCGCACACCCATTCACACATCACCACCGAACACACGCTTTAAAGTGGGATAACGACATTTATTGCCTTTAGAACCTAGAATGCTAACGACAATCAATTGTGTCCTGGTATACACACACACACACGTATTTATGCATTGCTCAGCCTCTGCCTAATCGAAATCCGCTTGGCAAGGGGAAGCCAGGGTGGTCGCACAGAGATGTTTACCAAGGCTCTGTCAATGGCAAAGTTCCCATTGGATTTAATGAACCAGGATTATTATGCTTTCCACCAAAAGGCTTCCTCCTTTGGAACATATACCAGCTGATGAGTGGCTTCCGAAGCCTTCAGTCCGGCTGACCCCATTCTGACACCCCCACCCCAGTTAGGATATGGTTACCTGATGCGTGTAAAAACGCATAATTGACATCCTCTTTCTGGCAACCGCAGGGTTTTTTATTGCAGGTGCAAGGGGCCTTCCTGGCGGCCGAGCTCGGGTCCTCCTTCGCAGCCCCCGTTTCCATGGGCTTCTCCCCATCTCCGTACAGCAAAGCTAACAAAGACACAAAGGGCGAAGCCTAAGTGGCACAGCGGAGACTCAAAAGCACGGAGTGGGGGACCCAGTACAGTTCGTTCAAGGCGGCTCCATAGACCCATCACCGAGTCTTCAACTTACTCTGGGAAGTCCTCCTCGGATCCTTTGGAAAAGGGAGGGTGCGCGCGCGGGGGGTGGGGTGGGGTGGGAGAGGGAATGTATTTTTTGTTTTGTTTTGTTTTGTTTCCTCCCCCGCCCTATTTTATTAAAGCGTCTTCCTGCGATTTGGTTCCCCCATTTCCTTCTCATCGCTTACCACAGAGTTTGGTTGAAATGCCTCCTGTAAACTTCTGGGCAGCTTGACACCAAGCTTTTGCTGAGGGGGGAGAAACAAGAATATAGGATCAGACGGGTCGTTTCGTGTGGATTCGATGAGGAAGATGGCCCCCCACGCAAGCACACATAACAGGGTCACTGCAGACCAGACATGATGCTTCCCCCTCGCCGGGGGCTTGCTTAGGATTTAGCGCATGGTATATGGGTTATGTTATGGGTAACGTAAGGGCTGCAATCCTGCGCATACTTAGACAGCAGAAAGCCCCAATGAAATCAGAGGGTCCTTACTTCTGAGTAAGAAGATGCTTAGGATTGAGCTGCGCACGTATTGCTAGCTGCCCCCAAGCCCTCCGTATGGGAAGAGGCGCGTTAGAATGAAGCAAGCGGACAAATGCGCGCAAGCAGTCTTGGCGATGCAAGCATATGGATCCTTCAGCAATCCAGGACACTTTTTAAGCGAAAAGCGCTCCCGTCCCCTCTCAGCGACGCAACCTGTGTCCACCCTTCTGCCCACCCCGCTCCTTCCCTTTATTTAGGGACAGTTGTGTTTGGGTGAGTCCCAGCCGGGTAGCAGCATCCTGAGAGATATTCCACTGAGCTGCTTTTCTCCGAGCCGGCCAGGGGCGCTCCGGGTCCCTCGCTGCGCGCAGGTGAGGCGGCCCGCTGCGTCTTCTTTAGGTCCTGGTATTTTGGCCCCTCCAAATGAATCCCTTCTTAGAGGGGCGCCTTCTCCAGGCAGGCACGGGAGGCCCCCTCGGTCTTCTCAAGGCGGCCAAAGGCACGAACGATTATAAAACCAGACGACGGTGGCAGCGGTGGGGGATGGAAAAAAAAGTCAGGTCAGGGTCAAGCCAGCCCTTCCAGGATCTGGGCTGGCAACTTTGCGCAGGAGGCAGGCGCTGAAAGATGCGTCGTGGTCTTTCTGGGGGGTGACTGTGTGAGTGAGTGAGTGGGGGCTCCTACCTGGACCGGGGTTCTCAGGGTCTCCGGATCCATCTTCAGACCCGAAGGACCAAAAACCCGCGCCGGGAGTTGCCATCTGCGGTGCTTGCGAGGAGCCGGTGAAGTGCAGCGAGCGCGCCGGGGCTGTGTGTGCGAAAGACAGAGAGACGCGGGGAGGGCGGGGGAGGGAGGGAGCGTGTGTGTGTGTGTGAATGAGCGTGTGGCGGGGTTGTGGCTGGGCGAGAGGGCCGGGCAAGGCGGGTGGCGATGGCGGCGACGACGGCGCCGGGAGAAGCAGCTGAGCGTGGCGCTCTGGCTGTGCGCTCCAGACAGACACCGGCGCTTGGCTGGCTGGCTGGGTGGGCGGGAGACGAGCGAGCGGCTGCGCTAGGCGCTCTCCATGGTGCTGATCCGCTCGCCCTTCGCTTTCACAGCCAAGCGGACAGAGGAGGCGGGCAGGCGGCGGGGTGCATTTATTTGCGCTCCGCCAGATGATCGCCTCTTTAGCCCCGGGACTTGTGGCGCGGATGGCGAAGGGACGCGCTGCCTGTGCGTCTGATCACGACTCCCTTCCAGGCGGCGGAAAGGGCAGCGCTGGCCGACTCGGGCTCTGGCGACAAACGCGCTGACCCCTCGCGGAAAGAACTGCCTCGCAGGGACAGCGCAGAGGTGTAGGAGACGTGGTGGCCGAGGACTCCGGCTCGTGCGCTCAGACGGGGAATTCAGACGTTCGGAAGGGAAGACATTCGAGATCGGTGCTGGGATGCTGCTTCAGGATCAGCCTGGAAAAGTGAGAGGGATCCTCTGATCGCGTTCGGATTTCAGGCGGCTCTGTCTGGAAGTGACCTTGCCTATTGGGGAAAACACATTGGATTCCACCCTGCCTGCCGCAGCAGTGTAGATGCCACAACGGACTAGCATCTGATGAAGTGGGCTTGAGTCGCAAAAGCTGATGCCGTAATGGATTTGTCAGTCTTTAAGGTGTGCACAAGACTCTGTTGTTTTTGCTGCAACCTGCTGCTCCTCTGGAAATGGATTCTTCAAGTCTTCTGCGTCATCGTGAAGGGGATGGAGACTGTGGCAGAGCCGTCTCCCAACAAAAGGAGGTGCCAGGAAACAAACTCACTCACACATCACATATGCCCCAGTTATTAAAGATTCCGTGGTGAACCATAACCTTCAGAGTGTCACCAGTAGTCTCTGCCTGCAAATAGCAACCCACCAGAACAATCCATAAAGCAGGGACAGCTAGGAAGAAGCTAGGGGAGGTGTAAGTAGCAGTCATATTTGAGCAGCCTTTGGGCTGTGACTCTCCTACCACAGACCTTTGGGGACAATGAATAAAGCAACTCTCTGAACATTTCTGGTTCCTGAAATGTTTAACACCATCCCACCACAGCCGTGCCCACCTAGAGAGAAACTGAGAAGAGTACAAAGTCAGCTTGCAGTGAGAGCAAAAAGTTGGATGGTTCAAGCCCGGCTGGAACACATCCTTGATCTGTGATAATGCCTGGGTGTGCATCAACCTCTGACTTTTGCATGGCTGGAATGCAGCCTACTGTACAGATATGAGAGTCGCATCTTTTATGTCCTCCACTTCTGCCTCTAGCCCCTGCTACTCTTTGCTGCTGGGTCCCCAGGAAGTTGCAGGTTCAGGGAATGTGCCCTCAGGCTGAAAAAGGTTCCCCAACCCTGGTTCAAAACAACACCCATATGGCTGGTTGTACCATGTAAGACTAGCTCTTAGGTCCCCATCTCCTAAACCATGGCTAGACCCCTGGTTCACCTTCCCTTTCTCTCTCTGTCCCTCTTACCATGGTGACTGCTCCTGAGCTCCTTCACCCCCAACATCTTGTCTGGCAGATGGGCAAAAGTGCACTGAACAGAAGAACTACTAAGGCTTCCCATGAATTATATTCATTTTCTTCAATTCCATGTCAGGTTCTGGTACCCCTGTAACCTTTACAGATGAGCTGGAACTAAATACACCCCAAATAATGGGAGGAAAATGTGGTACTATGAACATTCCAGAGCAGGAATGGCTAACCTGTGGCCCTGCAGATGTTGCTGGAATACAGCACCCATCAGCCCTGCCACCATGGCCAATGGCCATGGATGATGAGAGCTGTAACCCAATGACATCTGTTAGGCTGCCCTGCTCTAGAAAAATGTGGAAGCATGTTGTCAGAGCTACCCTAGGTCCCAGCTCACAAAGGACCAACGCTGCTTCGTTGTTAAGTACAAAAGTCTTTATTGAAGTTCAGTTTCACTTCCAGAGCCGCAGCGCGCAGCTCTACGTCTCAACTGTCAGACCACTGATGCTCCGTCTGAGTCTCCTCCCCCTTGACACCAATTTAAGATTCTAGCCTTGCTCCACCTTTTCCGCTGCTCTTTCCTCCTCTGGGTCCGCCTGCCCGCCGGGGTCTCGCCCCTTCTAGCCTCCTCTGAGGCTGATTCCCCTGAGCCGTCTCCCTCCCTCCGGCGGGCTTTAGGAGCTGGTTCCCCATCCGGGTCTCCTGCTGTCCCGCGCGCCTGCACATTTGAACTTGGCGCGCGCGCCCAGCCAGCAGCTTTCCTCCTGACCGTTTCACTGCTGCTGTCACTGCTTCCCCCTTCGGGGGGGGGGCTAGCTGCAACTGACCTCCCTTCCGTTCCTCCACTCTCCGATGGAGGCGTGGTCAGCCCTGACTCTCTCTCTGGAGGAGACGCTGGCCCTGACACATGTGACTCTTCCCCCCCCCCCCTACGCTCTGGTGGGGAAACTGGTCCCGATCCTCCACTGCTGTTTTGGGGTTCCCCTCTGGCTCCTTGTTTCTGGTGCGTCCCCCCTGGGACCCCCCCTTGCCCTGACCATCGGCGCCCCCTTCTGGGAATCTTCTGATTCGCTGGAGAAGCTCATGGAATCTCTCGGGCCACTGTCATACTCCCCTACGCTGCCCTCGGATTCTTCCCCTTCGCTCTCCCATTCCTCTCTCCCCATTGCTCCTGCTCCTGATTCCCTGACACATGTGAAAAGAGAAACGAAAGGCACAATACATCTTAGCTCCATTGGGCTTTGTTTCTGGAGCATCCCAAACCAGATAATGGCTTTCACTGAAAGATGCCCCACTGGTGGGTTGTTGGATCACAGAATTCAGAGAAAGCTGATGAACTTGGCTGGCAGTGGAAGTTGGTAGCCTTATGGCACAAGTGTGGGGTCAGGACTGTGCATTTGTATGGGCACTGTGAAATCAGCAGTAGGACCATAACACAGTTATAGTCAGGTGTGCTCTCCATATAATCTAGCACTGCTGAGGCCTCTGTAAGAGACAGAATGAGAGAGAGAGAAACAGAGAACCTTTCTTTCTTGCCTCCTGCCTGCCCTTATTCTCCCAAAGTAGCTTTTGGCTCAGCATGTCACTAAACAGGTGGTACGAAGAGGGACCTCAGCTGGCTGACTGAAGAACACATTTGTGAGTTAATGAACTGCAGAGACAAATGTATTAGTCTCTCCAGCAAGCTATGCTGGAGGCATTAAGGACCATCTCTGGGGTGACTGCAAGCCAGCGAAGTACACATGGCAAACACACCAGGTCCCTGTTTCAGGGTATCAGTTTCCAAAATGTATACATTTATTTTGGGCTCTTGTTTTGAGCTGGAAATAGGAGTCACTGTGGAATTTGGGGGGAACCGTTTGACAATGCCCTGTAATGTTCTGCAAAACTTGTGAATATAGAAAGCATGAGCACATTCCCTCAAAATCAAGGGCCTCTTGAAGCTATTGCTCAGTTCTCCAATTTAACAGTAAGACTAATCAGCAGCCTCAAAGCAGAGGGTCCTTTCATTTATGAACCATGCCAGGTTCATGGAGATTGGCAGTGCAATACAACAGATGATTTCAGGAGCTGCAAAAAGTTAAGAATGCACATGAAACAAGGGTGCAGGCTCCAGACAGTGTGGATGCTAACATGCTGTTGGTTGAGTTATCTGAATATTTGAAGTTAGGGGACAACGCTCCCCCCCCCATGGAGACACCTCCCCCCCCCCCATGGAGACACCAGGCAGATATTAAAGCTGCCAGCAGCCTCTCTTCCTTTGTTCTCTGAATTCTTCTTCTTCTTTCTTTGGTGATCACTCTTAGCCGAGTAAGATTGTCTTCCATAAACACGGTGTCAGGGCTGCCCAAGGTCCCAGCTCACAAAGGACCAACACTGCTTCTTTGTTAAGTACAAAAGCCTTTATTGAAGTTCAGTTTCACTTCCAGAGCCGCAGCGCGCAGCTCTACGTCTCAACTGTTAGACCGCTGATGCTCCATCTGAGTCTCCTCCCCCCAGACACCAATTTAAGATTCTAGCCTTACTCCACCTCTTCCTCAGTTCCTTCCGCCTCTGGTTCCGCCTGGCCATTGGGGTCTCGCCCTTTCTAGCCTCTTCTGACGCTGAGTCCCCTGAGCCTTCCCCCTCCCTCCGGCGGGCTTTAGGAGCTGGTTCCCCATCCGGGTCTCCTGCTGTTCCCCGCGCCTGTACATTTGAACTTGGCGCGCGCGCCCAGCCGGTAACTTTCCTCCTGACCGTTTCACTGCTGCTGCTGTCACTGCTTCCCCCTCTGGGGGGGCTAGCTGCAACTGACCTCCCCTCCATTGGAGGCGTGGTCAGCCCTGACTCACTCTCTCTCCCCGCTGGAGGAGACGCTGGCCCTGACACATGTGACTCTTCCCCCCCACTACGCTCTGGTGGGGAAACTGGTCCCAATCCCCCACTGCTGCTTTGGGGTTCCCCTCTGTCTCCTTGTTTCTGGTGCGTCCCCCCTGGGACCCCCCTTGCCCTGACCATAGGCGCCCCCTTCTGGGAATCTTCTGATTCACTGGAGAAGCTCATGGAATCTCTCGGGCCACTGTCATACTCCCCTACGCTGCCCTCGGATTCTTCCCCTTCGCTCTCCATTTCCTCTCTCCCCAGAGCTCCTGCTCCTGAGTCCCTGACACACGGTTTTAATAATGAGTCTGTAAGTGACTGTGGAGGCCAATTCTGGACCCACAAGTCCTTCCACAGTGGGGAAAATGGTTCCCAGGTGGGAACTGATCATGGTGTGGATTTGCCAAGCGTGCCTTCCTCTTAGCATGTTTCTCCCTTGCGTGCTGAGTTTGAGTGTCTTCAAAGCCCATGACACTTTTGGTAAAGGCTGTTCTCCAACTGGAGCGCTCGCAGGCCAGTGTTTCCCAGTTGTCGGTGTTTATACTACATTTCTGAGACAGTCTTTAAACCTCTTTTATTGACCACCAGCATTACGCTTTCCATTTTTAAGTTCAGAATAGAGTAGTTGCTTTGGAAGACGATAATCAGGCACCCACACAACATGACCGGTCCAACAAAGCTGATGTTGAAGAATCATTGCTTCAACAATGGTGATCTTTGCTTCATCCAGTACACTGATATTAGTTTGCCTGTCTTCCCAAGTGATGTGTAAGATTTTTTAGAGACACCATTGATGGAATCTTTCGAGAAGTTGGAGATGGGGTTGGTAAGTGGTCCATGTTTCACAAGCATACAGTAAGGATGGTAGTACAATAGCTTTGTAAACAAGCATTTTGGTTTCCCTGCGAATGTCCCAGTCCTCAAACACTCTGCACTTCAATTGGGAGAAAGCCACTCTTGCAGAGCTCAGGCAATGCTGGATTTGCAGGGCATCAATAGCACACATTCCACCTTCCTGTATCCTGAAGCTAGTTTAAGTCTTGTGTTCAGTGAAGCAGGCAGTCTCTTGGTTTCCTTTTAAAACTGCCTGGACGGGGAAACAAGACTCGTGTTTATGAAAGGGCAGGTCTGGCTTGAGTTTGTTTCAAGCTTCCAGTTGACAAGCACATAAAAGTAAAAGAGGAACATGGGCTTCAGTGCAAGAGAATCTTGTACATTCTCCTCCCCCAATAGATTTATCTTTCACTGGAAGTAAACCAAACGTTGCTTGGACTCAGGTTCCCACTTTAAACGGTCATTTTTATATTTGTGTTTATTTAGCAATTCATAAAAAAATACTAATGGGCATGACTGAACTAGTCATACAGGAATAAAAGACATCAATACAAACATAAAAAACTGCAAATAAAACATATTCCGACTTCCAGTATGCAAGGTGCACTCATTGCCACAGCAGTCCTGCAATGTAGGCCAGCCTTTGGCAACCTAGCATCCTCCATCACATGCTGGCAGGGGCTGACAGGAGTCAAAGTCCAAAACATCTGGAGGGGGCCAGACTGGCCAAGGCTGATCTAGGTCATTAATATTCCCCAGTTGACAGATAGGGAACAGGAGCAAAGGGAGATCGTAGCTTCCTAAAAGTCATCTCCTGAGTTTGTCTCTGGTTGACTGTGGCTCAGTCGCCCCCTTTGGTCTTGCTTCCTCCCCCCTTTTTTGTAGAAGTATGCTAATGAAAGTAGAATCTACATTTTAAAGGGGATTTTCAGTTTCAGCAATTGAACACCCCTCCTTCCAGCAACTTTCAAATGTACACTGTAAAAGAAAGAAAAAGCACCCACTCACACGCATACCAATGGAATGGAAAGTGAAGAACTGCTTTTAAAATGGTTGTGTGTATGCCTAAAGAGTGGTAGAAGGGCTTGCTGGCAGCGCACACCTTAAGTAGCTTCTGAGAAAACACCTGGTTTGAAAATGGGAGTCACTCTTCCCCTCTGTGCAGAGAACCTACCAGTCAATTATAAATCACTGGTGCAGAAACTGGAATGCTAGCAGCATTCAGTATTTCCATTTGTTTCAAAATAGGTGAAATTATTGAAGAATCCGTTTCTCTCTCTTCTTCCCAAAGTAACCAGCAGGAAATAAACCAATTCATATTTCCCTAACCGTTGTGAATCCCAACAAAGACTAATGGTTTTCAGGAGAATCTGGATCTATACCAAACGGAGTAGAAGCGAGAAAAAGCAGGAACACTTGTCTACTTACAACCCCTAACAAACTGAATGGTGTTTTGCCTTCTTCCCACGGAATCCTTCTGGCAGAATTTTGCTATCAAACACACTTTGCATTTCCTGTTTTTTTGGGTATGAACGGGAACTCAGTATGGCGAAAGCTGGCTCAAGTTGGTTCCTTGTTAAATTGTACCAGATGTTTATGGTTTGCTTTTTGTTTATGTGTTTGCGTGAATTGAAATAGCTCCATTTTAACAAGATATAATGTGTCTGAGAGTTTCAAAGGTCAGCAGACAAACCTAGTCTAAAGGAAGACCCACGTTTGAGTTTTCACTGTAGAAAAATGATAGGGGAGAAAAAGAGAAGAGAACAATGATTTGCTTTTTCAGTTATCTAGACTTTTAATAAGTTACAGCATACTAATAAAATAATTTTTCACACATTTACATTTTCTTTTTTTTAAAAAAACCCACCTAACAAATTACAGTACTCTGTAAACCCTGACATCTTTCCCTGTAAGGCGCTACAATCTTGTGTGTCCACAAACGTAAGCACACAGTTGATTTAAAATGCCAGAGAGAATTGCGGGGCGGGGGGAGAGATTAAAAAGAAAAGGACACAGTATAAAACCATACAAAAAAAAAAAAAAAAGGAGGAGAAGCTTATGCTGATGAAAACCAAAAAGCAGCAGCAGCAGCAGCAGCAGCAGCAGCAGCAGCAGCAGCAGCAGCAGCAGCAGCAGCAGCAGCAGCAGCAGCTAATACTGCTGGATAAGGCGCCGGCGCTGAGAGGTCTTCCGTAACAATTTTTGATAGTCATAAGGATTATCCTTGCTTTTGTTCTCTTCCACTGGAGTCTCTGTGACCCTTGGCCTAGGAAGAAGGGAAACAGAAGTGCTTTTGCAATAAGAAATCAACACATTTACTTTGGAAAACTTTGTTAATCCACTACTTAACCTTGACCTTTGGCAATAAAACAAACCAAACCTGCACCCCTCTTCTCCCTGCAGCTGTTTCACTCTCCCTCTCCCTCCCAGCCTCCTTTTGCAGCAGGTGGAAACTGCACAATGTATGCCGTGTGGGGGACATCACATAAAAGCTGGGAACTAAAGCAGGGTGCAGTGAAAACGTTGACTTGGCAGGAAATGATCCTCTTGGTACGATCCATCAGCTGTGTTATCTGTCTTCTTAACCCCAACTGTGCTAAACCATAAGAAATGTAAGACTTTATGGACCAGATCCAGATGCTCTTTGAGGAAACCAAGATATTACAGAGCACCTCTCACCATATATTTCTTTTTATTTATTTTAATTAGACCATTTCTGTACTGCTTAATATATAAAAAAATATCTCTAAGCAGGGTGCAGAAATGTAAATCAACAAAAGACAAGTTAAACAACAAGAAACACAGTTACATTCACACACATTTCTAATAAATATAGACCAGTATCAATTCATTCTCTTTCTGACACACTTCCCTTCTCGGCCTTCTGGCACTCAGTCAGGACTCAACCCATCCACTCTGGCTCTCGCCCAGGGCCCAGACTCACAATTCATCCACAAAACCTCACGTAGAAGAGGGACCCTGGATACTGCTGACATCACCCTAACCCAGGGGTCAGCAAACTTTTTCAGCAGGGGACCGGTTCACTGTCCCTCAGACCTTGTGGGGGGCCAGACTATATTTGGGGGGAAAAAAGAAGAAGAACAAATTCCTATGCCCCATAAATAACCCAGAGATGCATTTTAAATAAAAGCACACATTCTACTCATGTAAAAACATGCTGATTCCTGGACCATCCGTGGGCCGGATTTAGAAGGTGATTGGGCCAGATCCAGCCCCCGGGCCTTAGTTTGCCTACCCATGCCCTAACCTCTCACTTTTGGCTTGCTTTGTACGGGAGGGCATCAAGGTGGATGGAGCTTTCAAGGGTTGCCCACAGCTGGGACCCATATCCACACCCAATGATGACTGAGCTAATCTCTGAGCACCATACTCCAGATCCTCTTCTTTCTTTCTTTCTTTCTTTCTTTCTTTCTTTTTCCTTCTTTCCTTCCTTCCTTCCTTTCTTCCTTTCTCTCTCTCTCTCTCTCTCTCTCTCCTTCCTTCCTTGCTTCCTTCCTTCCTACCTACCTACCTTCCTTCCTACCTTCCTTCTCTCTCTTTCACTGTGAATGGGGCCTTTTCAAGTGACAGTCCTATGGATATGCATTTATTTTTCTTCACCTCTGAGCTCCAGTTCAAGAGCCTAAGGCTTCTTGGTTCACAAAGGCCTTTGGACAGGCTGAAAGAGAGCACTAGAAAGGCCTGGCTTCTGCTGTGAACATGGCTCGTGGCTTGTGCCACTGTGACTTTTGATTAGGGATGTCAGAGAACTCTGATGAAAACAGGAATGGAAAAGGCCAATGTTTGCTTATTCGTTCTATGGCCAGAATGGAAATCAATCCAGTGAATGCAATTGGTATTCACTGTTGCTTTCAGTTCACAAACGATACGTAATTTATTACTTTGCATTGTGATTCCTTTGCATGGAAATGATTGGGGTGGAATAATGTAATGAATTACAAAAGTTATATAATTCTGCCACAGCAGAGAGCAAGATGAATAATTTAGCTTTCGGCATAAAATGAACTGCAATGGAAGAGAAACAGCGCTGTATGCTATGAATTTAGGACAGAATGGAAAACAAAGCTTTCTTACATCCCTGCTTTCAGTCATGCAGTCTGTTTACATGGATGCAAGACCCGAATGTACAAAGATGCAAAGGATTGCAGCCTGGGTCTACCTTTTTATATTGTTTTTTGCTGTATAAATTATGGTTCGAGACCAGTTAAGCGGAGCTTAGACCTCACTGAAATAAAGGGAACAGTTTAGTCTTGGCCTGAAGCCTCCTGGTGCTAATAGGAACTCAGCATACAATCCATATCTATAAGTGTCTTTGAATAACATTGTGATGAGCTAACTTGTGTGTACCTCAGAAAAACAGGATGCAAATAGTTCAGATAAAATACAATATACACATTTGCAAATTAAGCTGTCTGTAGTTCCTTCTTCTGGATAATCTGCATGATCCAGTTGCAGCTAAGCAGCTAAACTACTGATTTCACTGGAAGACTTGAGGATAGGTCCCATTTAATTCAGTGGAATTTTAAAGTGTTTGACAATTATTTGGTATAACTTACCCTTCACTAACGCTTAATGTTTCAGTTCTGGGCTCTGTTGGCGGTGTCTTTTCTCGTGTGCAGGTATTACTTGCATTTGAGATTAAATCAGTGGATGAAAATTCTTGGTAATAGGGATCTTCTACATCTAGTATCTTGCCCAGACTAAAACAAACAAACAAACAAACAATATGGTAAATTCCTATTCTGTGTCATCTTATACAGTTAAAAGACATTCCGCAATGGAGATGTCATATCTTGGAATATGCAGAGATGGTAAAATTGATGGCACTGATAAAAGATACACATTTAGAATCTTTTTAAAAAGGCTGGAAACCCTTTCTAGTCTATATAAAAAGTTATTTCCCATATGTGAAGACCACAGCGGGGTTTGAAGTGTAAAACAATAGCAGAATATATTAAGAAATGTGTTAGAGAGGATGAAATTAGATAAGACAGAACCTTAAGGTGCAATTGTATGTAATTTGGGTTATAAACATCGATGTCGGGTGAGCAGGAAGTCACTAGTTTTGTGGAATTGGAATATAATATAATTGTTGAGCAACAAATGTAACTTTCTATATGGAAAAGAGAAGAAATTATTATTATAAGAATACAATGGAAATGTCATACCTTGCTTGGAATATATCTGCAAAGCAACAGCGCAGTACAACAAAAGACAGCTAGAAAAATGCTTTTCAATATAAAAGTATGTAAAGCTACAGACATTATTTTTTATCAGCTACTTAAAGAGCTACATTACATACCTTATATGGTCTACAAAGTATTCATTCAAAAATCGGCAGTGGGATAATATGCATGTTTATTGATAATGGGGGCAGGGGCATTGTGTTTTTAAAAGGCTTTGAAAGCCCTTTTGTGAGCATCTACTTTTAATTATATCCATACAGATTTGAATTTGGGAGGGGGCAGCGGAATCTACTATAAATGAGGAAATGGATCTCTTTGTGTCCAAAGTGAAAATGGGCAGGAACAAGACTTAGAGCGATCTGTCTGTCTTCTCTGCGTTGAACAGTCAAACATCCTTATGATGGAAATATGTTTTTCTACCAGATATCCTTTAATGACCATCTTCTAACAATGTTGAAAGGCTGGGCAAACTTCTACATCCTGCAGAAGGTCTGATCCAATAAAAGCATCTCACATTATTTTGCTCATTCTGTATGTAACACTTTTCTGGGACATACAGACATAGAAATTAGTATCTGTGGGAAATGGACCTGAGGTCGTTATTCAGTCTTTGTGCATTGCTAGGTTTAAGGACAGTTATTAAAAAGCACTCCATAAATTATATTGTGCCTAAAAAATGTAGTCCTTGAGTTCCAGAAAGATGCAATGGGAATCCTCAGAATTCTGAATAAAAAACTGCTCCCCCAAGTCTTACTGCAGGATAGAAAAGCAAAACACTGGTCATTTAAAACATCCACTGCTGTGGCCCAGAGATGGGGGTCTTTTGGAAGGTATACAGAAAATCTGCGCTGGGTGTACTTCAGCGTTGTACCAAGACTGAAAGGCTCTACAATTATTGGGCAATTTTCCGCAATGCTACTCTTACTGATATAATTAGGGCTGTATTAGAACTCCCTTTATAAGCCCCTATTTCTAAGGATTTATGCATTTAACACCAAAATGCACTCCACTTTGCAATTTCGTAGGCAAGGCTTCTGCTAAGCCAAGGCTGCAAGGCATTGAAATTCAGCATTTTGCGGTATCAGTGAAAATGTGACATTATCAGAGGCAAGTCAGGCTCAGAAATGAATGAATGCCTTAGGCTGATCAATAAGGAGCACAGAGATAATCACCATCTCTATGTTTAACTGTTTCAGCACAGGGCCGGAGAGCGCTTATAAAATAAAAGAATTCGATTCATGTACAGCACCTCCTGCGACAATCCATGCCACTGATTTTTATTTTATTTTCTGCAAACTATTGGTAGATCTTGGTGGACGGTACTGGAGACCACAACAAAGTGAAAGGCGTGCTGGTGTTTGCACAGTTAGATGAGCCCTTCAACTGGCTGTCTCATGGGGCTGCAAGAGGGTGATGAGGGCTTCAGTCAATCTGATGGCAAAGAGACCACACTACATGTAACATACCCCACAACATTTCTCCAATGAAAATAGGGATGCCCTAAGGAAAAGTGGACACGGGTGGCACTGTGGTCTAAACCACAGAGCCTAGGGCTTGCCGATGGGAAGGTCAACGGTTCGAATCCCCGGGACGTTGCTCGGTCCCTGCTTCTGCCCACCTAGCAGTTCGAAAACACGTCAAAAGTGCAAGTAGATAAACAGGTACCGCTCCAGCGGGAAGGTAAACGGCGTTTCTGTGCGCTGCTCTGGTTTGCCAGAAGTGGCTTAGTCATGCTGGCCACATGACCCGGAAGCTGTACGCCGGCTCCCTCAGCCAATAAAGCGAGATGAGCGCTGCAACCCCAGAGTCGTCCGTGACTGGACCTAACAGTCAGGGGTCCCTTTACCTTAAGGAAAAGTGGGGTGTTCTGGGATCAAATCAGAAACCAGGACGGCTTCTGTAAAACTGGGTCTGTCCCTGGAAAATAGGGACACTTGGAGGGTCTGCATAAGAATATTAAAAAGCCCTCTTGGATGAAGCCAAAGGTCTGTCTACTCGAGCATCTTGTTTTCATAGTGGCCAGCCAGATGTCTATTGGGAAGCTTGTAAGCAGGACATGACTGCAAGCATAGCTTGTGATTCTCAGCAACAGGTATTCAGAGGCATACCATCTCCAACACTGCTAAATACTGGCGTTTCCTGACAGGAATCCCTAATGTAACATGCTTCTTCAAAGGCAGCCATGAGGAGTATGGCTGATGGCAGTGGGGTGAGGAGGCAAAGACCCAACTTCCCCCCCTCTGCCATCGTTGTGGGTCAAATCCCCTGCCCCCCCAAATGCTATTAGCCTTAGAGGAGAAAATGCAACACGTATAAAGATTGTAAATGAAAATATGGACATTTAAGGATCATCAATATTTTTGTTTGAGTTGAGGATTTTCTTTGATTTTTTTTTTAAAGTAACCTAATTTACAGATAGGTGTGTGATGCCACAGTCAAACTGTGTTTTATTTTATTTATTTTAAACACTGATAGGCCACGTTTGAGCGTCAAAACACTCTAAAGGGGGGGGGGGGTTCCATAGAATATATTAACACTGGTAACAGCAACATCAAAAGAACCCCCCATCCCCAAACTGTGATAACCATTAACAGAATCAGTCATGATATTGAGAAACATTCACCTCAGTAAAATACTAAACTCCATTAAATATTACAGCTAAAACCAATTCAATTCAGCAACCCAATAAAAACTATTTAAGCAAATGCAACAGAGAACAAATGAGTCGTTAAGGCTTTCTCAAAGGCCTGCACCTTGGTCATGACTGGATTATGCTTGTCCACCCTTACCCCCCACAATTTTTTTTTTTAAAATTGGTTTCCTGTTCACGTCTTTCACAGTCTCCCTGGGACAAGTAGATGGGATGCATAAATAAACCAATGTTCAGAATTCAATAACAAATTTTGTCCTAAGCAAAAGGCAAGAATTCGACCCTGCAAATGTTTGTCTTCAGCATTGATCGTGTAACAACATTCCTTTCCTTACATATCAATTAACAATTCCCCCTTGCTGTCACACCAACATACAATTGTGCCTTTCTGAAGTAACAAGAAAAGCTACCTGTTTTTTCTTGGTTTCCGCTTTTCATCCTGGACTGATTTCTGAAAACACAAATTTTGGAGTGGTTATAACTATGATTATGTGGTCTGTACAAATGTTAATTTATGGTCCTTTTCTGTGACCCAAAGATGTGCATCATGGTCTCATCCGCTCCCCTCTGCCACCCACTCCTTCAGGTTACAGACTCTTCCATGCCACTCCTGAAACTCTGTTTAATTTAATTTTTTAAAAAAACCTGATTTAAAATTCACAGATGGCTTGACCTAACCCTCCAGCCCAACCCCACTGTCTATATTTCAGAGATGCCACAATTTTTTTTGTAAGCCACACTACCTGCTATGGTGAAACACTGAAGCATGCAAACGCAGTGGCATTTGAGAAGATGTACCTGGGGAAACATCAATTCTTGGACAATTGTAATGTCCTCTTATCCTCAAAAGCTTTTAAACCATCATTATTATTACTTTTATGCAATATATTTCTTAACCACTGAATGCTGAAGAGTCTGGCTTTGGATGCCATGCTAAGCCAAACCATGGCTTAGCTCAGTGCGTCGTAGAGGCAAAATGATTTGGGAGGAGTGAAGCAGCTGTGATGTCTTGTCCAGGACCAGCATGCTAAGCCATAAAGTAAAGGTAAAGGGACCCCGGACCGTTAGGTCCAGTCGTGGCCGACTTTGGGGTTGCGGCACTCATCTCGCTTTATTGGCCGAGGCAGCCGGCATACAGCTTCCAGGTCATGTGGCCAGCATGACTAAGCCACTTCTGGCAAACCAGAGCAGCGCACAGAAACGCCGTTTACCTTCCCGCTGGAGCGGTACCTGTTTATCTACTTGCACTTTTGACGTGTTTTCGAACTGCTAGGTTGGCAGGAGCAGGGACCGAGCAACAGGAGCTCACCCTGTCGCGGGGATTCGAGCCGCTGACCTTCTGATTGGCAAGTCCTAGGCTCTGTGGTTTAACCCACAGCGCCACCCACGTCCCTATGCTAAGCCATAGTTTGGGCTTAATGTGACACACAAACCATGCCATTGTAACAGACATGGAGCGTGTCCTCTCTCTCTCTCTCTCTCTCTCTCTCTCAATGCCTATTATGTCACAGGATATGATGCCACAGGATACATCACTGTGCCTTTCATCTCATGCCCTTGGCTTACATCATTGTCTCCCAGTGGTATGGAGGAGAAACAAACAGGGCAAGGATGCCACAGCATCATGCATTTATCATCACAGATGTGTGAGAAAGAGGGAGCAAAGATACGTGAAATGGTGGCTGCTCCAGAACATCTAGTTCCACCCTTGTTTTGCTCTCCTCTTCTTCCAATTCCTCTGCTGTACTTTTGAGTGCCAGCAATAGCGGCAGCCTGACTAAGCAAATGTATTCTGTCACCTGCTGCTAAGTAGGTCAATAGTATGCATGTGCCTCTAGCAAGTGGGCTTAATTGCTCTTAAGAGGAACCTACAAAACAGCTTTTTCCATTTCCTTCTGACATATCTGATCACTGTCCCCCTCCCCTTTCCCCTTTCTCCCCTTTTAAGCAGCAGTAGGGTCAGATTTGGAAAGCTGTGGCAGATAGTGGACCTTGTAACCCTCAGTCCTTCCCTTTTGTGATTACCTTTCACTTTGAGAAAATAAGTTGCAGCACTACGACGCTGCCTTGGTGCAGATGCTCAGAAATAATGAGATTCCAAAACGTGGAATTGCAATGAACATTCTGGTTTCGGGGTACATATCTAAGCCATTGAAGGCCAGAGTTTGGGGGATTGACCTTGGAAGAACATACATCACACCAACATTCAACTCGCCAATATTAGTCTTGAATTAGAGCTGCTCATTCAACTACAAGCTAAAGGGGCAGATTTTAGCCATATCGTTTGACAGTAATGCTTACATGTATGAGAGTGTAATATGTTGAGTCTTCGGGGTTGTTTAGTGTCTTCGGTTTCTGGGGCCTCCTTGGGCTCCTTTGCACAGAGTGAGCATCCTCTGATTTGGAAGCAACTGCAAGAGAGGAAAATACCTTTATTTTACGCAAGAGAAATATGGGCAGGATTCCTGCACTGAAGGGATTTGGACTAGATGATCCTCAGGGTCCCTTCCAAATCCTACAATTCTATGAAATACTTTAAATTAAGGCAGTGCCCTTTAAATTACGGCAGTGCATATTTCCAAGATCTGCTAACACCATCAAAACCTATAGAAGATGGCTGTCTCATATCATTGTTTCCCATGGCTGCTATTACGACATTTAAAGAATTAAAAAGATGGCACAGGTGGAAAATTCTTCTATGTTCTTATATTGCTTCTGGAGCAAACTCAGTCATGGGCACACGCTGCAACAACTATCTCAGCTTATGTTTAGGGGTTCTACATGTTCAGCAAAGCCACAGATAACCAGTCACCTGACTTATGCCCTCGAGACAAACAGGGACAGAAGCTTTTGTAAACTGGAAGCAGCTAGCCAGACACCTCAAGGTTAGGAAAGGGGAAGAAATTGGTCTGTGTTTTAATGTGACCTTACTTAATTCACTCTTCCTGAAATGGTACACAAACCGAAACACAGCTATCCTTCAGGATTCTCTGAATTTGCTGATACAGTTCTTCCACCCCAAAGTACGACATTTAGAGTGTGTATTCAGAAGGGACTCTTGCCTTCTGAATTTTCTTTTTTTTTTTATATATTAAATATTTATTGGTTTTTTCAAAAAACACACAACAAACAAAAACTAAAAAATAAAAATAAACAAAATGTTCGAAACTAAACAAAAAAAAAAATAGAAAAAACACATACAGTTTCTGATACTTATTTTCCTCAACCTTGTTTCTCAGACCTCCTCACACCTCCCCTTCTTGTATTCCAATTTAAATTGTCAATTCAGCAAGTCCTTAACTTATTTCTTCACCTTAACTTAAACATTTATTCTAACATACTGTTATTTTACTTTACTTCTTTTTTCCATTTCCTCCATTTATTTTTAACAGCCTTATTCTCACTTAGTTTTAAAAAAAAAAAAAACCAATTTCACTTTATTAAAATTACACATCAATACTTATACCTCATTAATTTATTCTTGAACCTTTTTCCTAAAGTCGACCAAAATTTCCCTTCCACGGTTTACCCAATTTCCTTACCACTAACAAAATATAAAACAAACAAAGCAATGCAAATTATCCTTATGTACCCTTTGGATTCCCAACCTCCACCCACCCTTCTCCCGGTTCCAGTCCCCAACCAATATCCATCAGTCTTTATATTATTTATTTAGCCTGGAGATCTCAGGTCCGAGGCCCTTATGTCTCTCTCAGTTCCTTTCTGCCGGTCTCTTTGATAGACCTTGATGTTAAGCCCCAGGTCTCGGAGGGGCTCCGGCCCAACAGAATCGGTGTTGCTTCTAGCCAGTCCTTCATACTTAAAAGCAAAAGCAAAGCCTATGGGGTATTCCAACTCTTGTTTCAAATTTCTTTCAAATCCAAATGTCCCCACAGCTCCAGCTTCCACCTTCAACAAATTTATAATCCTCAGGTCTTCAGATCTCCTCAAAAGAGGATCTCTCCATTTTCCAAATTCCCAATCAAACCAGGCTTTCCGCATCCAGTTTTTATTGTCCTTTTTTATCATCATGTCAGGCCTCATATTGTAGCTCTCCTTTGACTCCTGCAAACCTCCATCTCCTCCTTCGTTTTCTTCAAAAAGAACATATTGCTCCATCGTGTCTACGCTTTCGGTTTCATTTATTTGTTCAGTTGAATAGGCTTCCTGTTTCAAATCCTTATCAGACTCCAAGCTGTTGTTTACTGTCCAGTGTAATAGCGCTACCTCTGTAGACAAAGCATCGTACTCATCTTGTAAGTTTCCCAAGAGAACCAGTGCTCTGTCCAATTCTGCTTGGAATTTAGACACTCCAGCCATTTTTGTAATGTAGTATCCTTGTTACCCCTCTAGGGGGATTTAATTCCTTGATCTTCCTTTCAGCTCAAAAACCAAAAGTCCAGTTATTTTGTATCAACCTTATTTTCAACAAGTTATCCCGAATAAACCAGCAAAAACAGCAGAAACAATGTTCTCTTTTTCCAGCTGACAACTAGCTGACTAGCAGCTCACTTGACAGCTGTCAAAATCTTCCATGCAACAGGCTTTCTCATCGGACGTTCCCGGGTCTAGGGGGGGGGGTGTAGTTTCAGCTCCCAAAATTCTTTTTATCCTCCAGAATATCCTCTTATAATGTCCAAACCGTGAGGTCAGGATCTTTAGTTAAAAAAAAAAAAAAAGCAAGAAACAGATTCTCTCGACCTTAGCTGCCCAGTCCTTTGCTTTAAGTTGTTTACAAAGAGGGGGGGGTGGACTTCCTTTTTAGCCCCTTCCCGCTCGTTCCAAATCCAAGATAAGAAATTTTTTAAAGTTCCAATCTCCGTATTACTCACGGGTTGATGTTTTAGGATCCAATCACTCTTAGAAGAAGTTGGCGCTCTCTGTCAATGGCTTGCGGCTTCACTCCGTAGACGAGGGAGTACTCTCAGCACCACGCCTTACCCTGCCTCCGTTCCGAAGCCTTTAAAAAGGCTCCGTCGCGGATTGGGGGGGCGCAAATGGTGCCCGCCGAGTCTCTGTGTTCACAGGCATCCGCGCCTGTGATTTTAAGGGTCCCCGCTTCGCCGCAGCGGCCAGACCCAGACGCTACGGAGCCGATTCCCTCCGGAACTCGGAGGGAATCCGCCATTAAACAGTGGCACCAACCCGGAAGTCTCTTGCCTTCTGAATTTTCTCCCTCTCTTTAATTCAGTGGTTTAAAAAAAGTTAATAAAGCAGAAAACTGAATTAATGCATATTTTAAAATCTGAGTTTACAATAAAAAAAAAAGGTGGTGTGCATTCGCGTTTATAGCTCTTGACATTACAATATCTCAGTACAAAGGAGGAAGACCTGGACACTGTTCCTTTCCAATCAGCTACAGCCATACACTACAATTTTCTACTCATATACTTCAAGCAGTTTTCAATAGCTGGTAACCTCCCAGACTGCTATTCCGCCTGGTCTTGCCCAAGCTAAGCCTCTCAGAGACTGATGTTTAGCTTTTCATTTACACCTGGAAATATACATTCAGATCTGAAAAGGAAATATTGCAGAGTTTAGCATTTATTTATAATTGCAAACATAAACCTAATTCTTCTAGAGGTGGTATGCCTGTGTCTGGGACATGTCACTTCAGGCCACAGATGTTGGAATCTATCCCGGAACAATCTCCAAGACATCTATACACATAGGAAAGCAGCATGTCAGTGACAAGGCTCAGCTCACGGATTGCTCTTTGGTGTCTAGTTTGTTTTAAGCAGAGGGGATTTTTTTCTTCTATGGAGGATCACACAATCATGTGGCACCCCACCCCCCACATCTGCAGACTGAACTGGTATTTTATCAGGAACATAGGAACATAAGAGGCAGGCTGGATAATGGCAAAGGCCCAACGAATCACGTCCTGTTCTTACAGTGGCCACTCAGATCTCTTTGGGAAGTGTGCAAGCAGGACGTGAGTGTCTCTTTGTTTGTCCATCTTGTGATTCTCATCTGTGCCTTTTGGGACACTGCAATTTTGCCCCCCCCAAAGTGTTTTTCTCGGGGAGGAAATCGCTCGAGATCACAGCAACCGTAATGGCTGCCGTTCTCTCGCAATAGAAAACAGGGTGTCCTGGTTTTCTAGGGACACCTGTGGGGTATGCCATTGCTATAGCCCTTGGGAGAAAATGTTTAACTGTGCACTGCGTAAATAAATACTTTTTATTTGTCTTCTGTCATTCAGCTTCACGGCATGGTCCTGAGTTTTAGCATTACTGTATAAGAGAGGGACAGAAACCTCCAATGACTAGGACACAGTTACAAGACCTTCAAGCAGAGACACATTTAGGGGAGCGCAACAGGTTTGACCACAATGGGTGTGGAGTTTTTTTTTGGGGGGGGCGCAACTATGATGTAGAATGGAAGGCAAGAGGTGGTTGTGGTGGTGCCAAAATTTAGCATTGCGAAGGGTGCCGCTGAAATTTCAGACCCAAAGGTCCTCCGCTACTTTAATGTGGCAATATTGGGTTGTAGTCAGCTATGTTCTACTCAAAGTAGACCCACTGAAATTCATGGACCTAAGGTAGTCATGTCCATTAATTTCAATGGCTCTGCTGTGAGCATAACTAGTGTTGGACCCAATCTTTAGTCTGTATTGTGCCTGGGACAATCGTCCGCTTTGCCCAACTGAAGTTACACCATCTTAATGCGACATGCTCATATGAATGGCACCCAAGCTCTTTACTGCGTTCACCTTGGTTTGACCTATATGGATAGGAAAAGGAAGTATTTGCTCTCTTATGCTTCACAGAAGCTTTCATCCCTGGTGGTAAGGAAAATGCTATTCACCCACCACCATAATACCATTTTAATTAAGAAAGTGGCACAAGCATTTATAATCAAAATGATCAGCAATACATCAGTGTAAGCACCAGCAAAATTAGCTGTATAACTTTTTCTTTGTTATGTGTGATAAATGCAGCCTTGGAAAGGTCACTGATATATTGGAGGACCAGAAGGAATAATGTTAATTTACAACGTAGTTGAGTAATGATTACATTTATTGTTCTAGCTTCTTATCTGGAATGCAGACGGTGCCTAATTTAATGAATGGACAATTATCTCTTAACATTTTGCCTTTTGAAGAACAATGGCGCTTTTCTAAACCAAGGTGTAGTCAATTTACCTTAGACAATGAAATTTCAATGCAATTAATTAATTTTACTACACTGAAAGCAAATATGAACCAGAGTCTTTAATTTAAAGTAGACAGTCAGTGCTAGATTAGAATCTCACTTAAAACTCTTTCATTGGGACATATACATACACATACACACACTCGTGCTGTTGCAGTGTAATGACTAAGGCCACATTCAGATATCACAACAAATCGTGGTTAGTATCAATGAGAATATGCTGTAGTGAGCCCCAGGGCCCACATCCTCAAATTTTCCTTTCCATCTCCTTTGCACCTGGGAGGTGAAAATGTGAAGGTTCTCTTAATGTTTGGAATCAAACCACCATTTCCCATTTCATATAATATGGGAAACCACAGGCAGTTAACAAACTGGAATATCAAATAATGGTTTGAGATCCTGGCTTGTTAACTACATTTGTTTAAGCCACGGTTCCCTGCATTCAGGCGAAACCGGAAACTGTGTTTTGTTCCAAACCATGAATGGAAGTTTCAGACAGTGGGGTCTAAACTGATTATGGTGACCTAGGAAAATTATGAGGGTTAATATTATGTTAATATTCGTCATACCAATTCCATGTGCTGATAAATGCGCCCCTGTGCAGCCAAGCGCAGGACAACAATGCTCCGAGACCTCCTCTTCCTTAAAGTGGCTATTTAAAAACATTAAATTCTCAGCCATAAGACATCAGCTTGTTTCCCTGCTACCCTTTCACCTTGGGTGGCCAACAAAAATAATCTACAGGAAATATAGCTAAAATCAAAAGTTAACACAATAGCCATCGTGGGTTGTCAAATATGAGTAATGTGCTCCTATTCATAGCTAGAGGCAGACAAGCATTCCTGTTCGGCATACAAAGTACTATTTTTGGATTCACATATCACAGCTGTAAGATGACATACAGAACAAGTGAAGTTGAAGGAAACATGTACAATTATCACTTGAACTATTACAGTAATTATGGAAATTGAAATGCCAACTGATTTAAAGGAAAACAAAAAGATTAGCAGTTGTTGCCGCTTGCTGATTAATGCCTTTATCAGAAACGGGTTCCACTAGGATGCTATTCAGCAGGAAATTTTCTTGAAGAAAGTATTTGCTTTCTAAAGGGTAGGAAAGAAGATGTGTTGGTTTTAATTCATACTCCACTTAGAGGCAGGTCTTTGTCTCTGATAGATGGAACAGCTGAAAAAGCAGAATCGTTGCTGTGGGGGGCAAATATTTTTATTTTGTTTATTAATGAAGAAAAGGTCAGGATACCCATTTTATTTATTGTATAATCAATGTTTCTAGTTATCACCTAACATATTACTTCATCCCCCCCATTACAGTATATTTTTAAAAATCCACAATAGATCATAATCTCTATATTACAAGACACTAATAATGGAAAAAGAATGTATTGCTATTATTTTTAAAAAAATATAAACTGCCCACCACTGATTCCAGGGCAGTATACCAAGAAATTTGAAACTACAGAAATACAATATAGTTAAGAAGAATAAATCCATTTAGCATGCTCAAACTTTCTTAAACTAATATGTGTGAGCAAATAAAAAGGTTTTATTTTAACCTTGCATTGAGAAGACAACAATGCCAGCATCAGGCATGCTTCCATCAGGAGGCCACTACAGAGAAGGCCCTCTCTTCGGTACATACATATATAATGTACTTTTTCTAAAGAAGGAACATGGAAATACAACTGTGCAATGAAATAAGAGCTCAAATTTGTGACTTTTTGGAACTGTTATAACACACACTATATTGTTTAGACAGAACAAAATAGGAGACTGGTATTGTTTCTCCACTTGTACAGTTGACCCCCATCCTAGATGATCAGTTGGGATACACAGCTCATGCTGGAACTACTGTAAAAGGTAAAGGTAAAGGACCCCTGGACGGTTAAGTCCAGTCAAAGGCGACTATGGGGTGCAGCGCTCATCTTGCTTTCAGGCCAAGAGAGCTGGCGTTTGTCCACAAGCAGCTTTCTGTGTCATGTGGCCAACATGACTAAACCGCTAGTGGCGCATGGAGGACTGTGACGAGTGCCAGAGCGCACAGAAACGCCACTTACTTTCCTGCCACAGCGGTATTTATTTACTTGCACTGGTGTGCTTTTGAACTGCTAGGTTGGCAGGAGCTGGGACAGAGCAACGGGAGCTCACTCTGTCACAGGGATTCGAACTGCTGACCTTCCAATCGGCTAGCCCAAGAGGCTCAGTGGTTTAGACCACAGCGCCACCCGCATCCCACACTACCTGCATGTTTACTGGTTGTGTTCAGGGACATGTGGAAAACACTCCAGAACAGTTGCTTACTTTAGGGTTGAGTATAGGACTAACCCCAAGCTAATGGCACTCAGTACTGCTTAAGAACATAGCTACGTAGCATTTATTTGTGGGGTGGTGGTGGAGGCAGGGGCTGGTGCACTCATGATACGCACTGGATGCCTACAGTCCACTTCAATCTCTCCACTAATTCCAACAACCAAAGGGAGCAACTGTGAGCCCAGCATGCATTCTGCCACCTTAACAGCCAGATTTTCAGGGCTGATGACGAATCAATCTAAGATATTGGGTATTTTTTTTTAAAAAAAAATACCCAATAGTTTATGAGGGTTTTCACATCATTACAATAGAACAACAGATTTCATTAGTCTCCCTCCCCTACCCCAGCTTCCCCCTTCTTTCCAACCTTGTCCCCACCCTCACTTTTTAGCTGCAATAACATTTCCTATTTGTGCATTTAAATGACGATTATGGGAAGGTGCCCTGCCGGTGTCTTCAGGAATTCTGAAGCAGGTAGTTGGGTAGCTAAGCTAGTTAGGTCTTGTTTTTCCAGTTCCTCCAAGTCTCTGCTGTTACCTGGGAGGCAGAATGGAACTCTGGCTGCCCCCAGTTGTCAGGCCTTAAAGGATGGGCTCAAGTCACTTCCAGGTGAGCTGTTTATTGAGCATTCATCCTGATTTGCTTGGAGCGCAATTAGACAACCCTGACTAGTAAATGGCAATTCATTCGGAGTTGGATATGGGAAGGTTAGAGGCCGCCAGGGCTTTTTTCATTGGAACTTCTCAGCAGCGGCGCCTACCCTGTGGAGTGCCCTCCCATCAGATGTCAAGGAGATTAAGAACTACACAACTTTTAGAAGACATCTGAAGGCAGCCCTGTATCGGGAAGTTTTTAACCTCTGACGTTTTATTATGCTGTTATATTCTGCTGGAAGCCACCCAGAGTGGCTGGGGAGACCTAGCCAGATGGGTGGGGTATGAACAATAAAATTTATTACAAGGTGTGACTGGAAAGTTCGATGAATGGTCACAGAAATCACATAGCGAGAAATATTTGAACATGCAATCGACATTGGAAACCCACAAAATGCTCACAAATGTGTATGGAGATGAAGCTGTAACTCGAAAGACAGCGTATGAGTGGTTTAAGTGTTTCTGTGAAGGGTGGCAAACCATTGAAGATGACCCTCAGCCTGGCAGACCATTGATGAGCAGAATGGCGGCAAATGTCAACAGAGTTGGTGAGTTATTGATGTGGGATCGCCGTTTGTCCATCCAAATGGAGGTGGAAAAATCGCATATTCTGCATGAAATCATTACTGAGGTTACTGAGTTGTCCCACCCTCCATATTCTCCCGATCTGGCCCCACCAGATTTCTTTCTTTTTCCAAAACTGAAATCTGCACTGAAAGGGCACTGATTTCCCAACATTTCACATGTCCAAGCTGCTGTGACGAGGGAACTGAAAGCAGTACAAAAAGAGGACTTCTCCAGAAGTTTCCAACAGTTCCACGAACGTTGTCAGTGGTGTATTGTATCAGAGGGGGCCTACACTGAAGGCCTGTAAGGGATGTATGTTTGAATATTTCTCGCTGTCCAATTTATGTGACCAACTTTCAGGTCACACCTTGTGTTATTATTATCTCAGTCCCAGCACCTCTCAGGTGGGTTCCATTGCCATTATAAGAAAACAAGGGAGGTGGGAGGTGTTTATAGTGAGTTCCAGCACCTCCTGCTCTTGTCCTTATCACCCAAAGCCTGACCTTTAAAGGATGCAGGTTGGTTGCACAAGAGCTCCAAATCAAATGAGCAACCTGGATGTGTCAAGGTGCGATCGAATCCCATCCCAACATAATGACAAGTGTGCCCTCAGGGCCATAGCTCAGTGCTGGAGCACCTGCTTTGCATGCAGAAGGTCCCAGGGTCAATCCCTGGCATCTCCAGGTAAGGACTGGGAATTCCCCCTGCCTGAAATCCTAGAGAATTGCTGAAAGTCAGGGGAGACTAGATGGTCCTTTGGTCTGGGTACTAGTATAAGGCAGTTTTGGATGTTCCTATGAAGTGCACACAGAGGACTTCATTACCCCTTTCTCCCACAAAGGCCTGCACTGAATGCATTTGTTTTAACCCACCACACCAAAAATGGGCCAATTAAACTTCTTTCAGAACATCAATGCCTTTCCAAAGGGCAACAGAACGTGAGACATAATGCCTATGATTTTGTGCCTCTGGGGCTCCTATACTGTTTTTGCCAATAATTGAATGCTTGAAAGGTGCTATTATTGCTCCCGATTCCACTCCAAAAAGCAATTAAACCATGCCTTTGCTGGGCAAAGAAAAGCAATGAAAGACAACTTTAAAAAATATATATATTTAAAAAGATACCATTGCTTTTGATATCAGGCTTCTCAATCAAATTATTGCTGAAAAGATGACTAACTACCCCGCAGGTACATAAAGAAAATGAAAAAGTAGCATTTTAGAAGGTTTAAAATGCAAAAGAAGAGCCTCATTTAAAACAATATTTTTTAAAGGGCATCTAGACCTTTAAAAAAAAAAGCAAATTGCTCGCAAGAGCATTTATTCAGTGAAGGCCATATTGTCCCTGAGTCCAATCAAATTGCTGCTGAGTTCAGAAACATTTGTCCCATTATTATTTATATGCAGTTTTAAAAGGGTAAGGAGAACAATTTTCATTTGCCATATTGTGGGTAAGAAAAGAAAGTATGAGGTAAGGGATGGGTAAATAATACATTCAATGCATATTACGAAAAAAGGTAAATTTTGTGTGTAGGAGATTTTTTTTTTGTATTGTAATAGACTTAGATTTCATGAACATGCATTATGAACAGGGTATCCAAAATTGCTATCCAAAGCCTACTTGGACCAAAATATTCACTTTTAAGTAGCTTTAATCTAAGGCTGGAAAGCAGACAGGCAATTTAATTTGGTTTAGTACCTGCTCAATGGGACTTGCTGTCTATTTCAGCCTTTCCCAGACTGGTTTTGGACCACAACTCCCACCACCAAGTTTTCAAGGTATTAAACACCTTGAGTCCCTTCTTTCCTTTTCTGCCATGTGTGAACGGACAGGAGAGGAAATGCAGTTTTAGCTATGCATTCTCTTATCCCTCTCATGTGTGTTCTGTGAAAAGTGGCATTTGCTACTTTCCCAAAATATTATTTTGAACATTTAATCCCTATTAGCTGGGAATGATTACTCATGCTGTCAGGCCTCACTTTAAATTTAATCCTAGAATTCGGCTTAAAGCTTAAAGTCATCGGCAAATAGAGTATGATGAAGGTGAAAGGTCCTGCCAAAAATAATGAAGAGAAGCTTTCGATTGACTTTTCTCTCTCATGGGTTTCAGAAACGAAGAGTAACTAAGATAACCAAAATGCAAACTTCAATTTGCATCGGCACTGGATCTTTTCATTATGCAAAGGCATTGCTAAGTGGCAGCAAAATTGTACACATATTTGTTCCTCACAATAGCTTGGTCCACATGTAATGCGGACCATAGGATAACCAGAAACAGAGGAGCCTCTGTGGGTCCGAGCAAACAGAGACTCTCACCCTCCCCACTTCCTTTCCATTTCCTTCTGCACACTGAGGCCAGGAAGAAGACTTCTGTCAAGTTTAGCTGCACTTTCAGACAATTTGAGCTTCCTCTCATGTACGAACCAGGGATCCTGGGTTTAATGCAGACTTTGGTCTGATGCTAAACAAATCAACTTCCACCCATGAATTATGAAGCTGGGCTGGATGTAATGCTAAGCCAAGAAAGTCTGAAAATGGAACTGAACTTGGCAGACTAAACTGCTCCTGGCTGTGCACAAGGAGAGGGCAGGTGAATTGCACAAGTCTGACACCTTGGAGAGCCATAAAGGTAAAGGTAAAGGGACCTCTGACCATTAGGTCCAGTCACGGATGACTCTGGGGTTGAGGTGCTCATCTCGCTCTATAGGCCGAGGGAGCCGGTGTACAGCTTCTGGGTCATGTGGTCAGCATAACTAAGCTGCTTCTGGCGAACCAGAGCAGCACACGGAAATGCCGTTTACCTTCTCGCCGGAGCGGTACCTATTTGTCTACTTGCTAGGTTGGCAGGAGCAGGGACCGAGCAACGGGAGCTCACCCCGTCGCGGGGATTTGAACCGCTGACCTTCTGATCAGCAAGTCCTAGGCTCTGTGGTTTAACCCACAGCGCCACTCATGTCCCATGGAGATGTAATCTAAAGCCAGGCATAGGGAACCCGTGGCCCTCCAGAATTTCTTGGAGACGCTTCAGGAATGAAGAGAGTTGTAGGGCCACAGGTTCCCCATCCCTGTAGTTGCAGAGTATATTCCATTGAGTCAGATTAATATTGCCTTTCAATGCTGAGAGTGGCTTTTTAAAAATTTATTTTTTACCAGGCTGGCACACACGAGGAGGGAGGTGGCCATTTGTTTGCTTGTCTTTGGAGAGCATCACAGGCCTCAGCTGATGGGACAGAATCATTTCGTTCAGCTTCTGCTGCAGCACCAAATAGTCTTCTGATAATTTTGATATCTAGGAAATAAAAACAGCAAGCTTTAATGCAAATCAATGCTGGGAAGTGGGAGCAGGAGAAGCAATGATGGAGAGAGAGAGAGAGAGAGAGAGAGAGAGAGAGAGAGAGAGAGAGAGAATTTTGCTTTTGTAGATAGGTATCTTGACAACCTCAACAACCCTTACTGCTGAACTCATACTACTTTCAAAGGCATTACTATTGTTATTATCAAGCATATTTTTAAAATTCAGAACAGGAGTTGATTTCACCAACCCTTAAATACACCTCGGGATGTGCGAGGATATAGAAAATAATCTACATTACAAAGGTAAAAATCGCATTCATTGCTCTACCCACTTTTTCCTCTGGCCCTACCTGCCGCTGGCATGTGGCCCTCAGAAGGCTGCCCAGAATGGAATACAACCCCCAGATTGGGAAAAGTTCCCCAGCTCTAATCTCCTCACCTGCCTGGAAAATGCCGCCAGATCAGACTTGTCCTTCTCTGGGCCATCTTCCGGAACATCATTTGATCCCTCAGCCTCAGCGCTGGATCTCTGCCTCTCTATTGTTGCCTTCGGACCGGGATTTCGACTGCTCCCTCCACCATTCCCCTCATGGTGTGCTCTCTCTTGGTTCCCACCTGGCAATTTCCCTTCTTTCCTGAGCTGTCCTCGCCTTCGGTATCCTCGATAATTACTCTGAATGACTAACGCTGCCTTTTCTTTGTCTCCTGAGATTTGCTTGCTGGCTTCAATATGTTTCTGAGAGCCTCTCACAGAGCTTTTCCTTACACTTGCTTTATTTTCAAAGGGAGGCGGCTGGCCGTGTTTCAAAGAACCTCTTTCCAGGTGACTGCCATGGGGAACAATGGGAGACGGCCTTTGCACCTCCGAGCCCCTTCTTCCATGCAGAGTTGGCTGGCTCGATTCACTTGCCTTTCTGATAGATGCTTTCTTAGGCAAGCCGTCGGAAATGGCCTTTTTCTCACCTTCCTCTGGGAGCTTTTGTTTCACAGAAGACTGTCGTTTCCTGGGAAGTACTTCTTCCTTCTCCTCTGGTGCCTTCAGATCTAAGTCAGAGATGCCCTGAGTCACAATAGAAGCTGCACCTTTTTGGTCGACACCAGCTTCTGCTTCTTGTGCTGGTTTGAGGTTCTGCTCTGAAGGTGGTTCTGGCCCTGCCACATTCTTGCCACCCTGCTCCTTGACCTTCTTTCGTACTCTGTAACCGCGGTAATTACTCTGAAGGATGACAGCGGCCTCCTCTTCACTTCGGGGAGGAGACGTGTTGTGTCCAACAGTTGTGTTACTCTCGATCTCTGTAATTTGTACATCTTCTTCAGTCTGAGGTGGTGACTTGGGCACAGCAGCTGCACTGACGTGGACCTCTGCGGGTGAGGTCTGCCCCTTATCTGTACTTCCCAGTTTCTTACACTGCTCATCCTTAAACTTCTTCCGTTCTCTGTAACCCCTGTAGTTACTCTGGAGGATAACAGCCGCCTCCTCTTCAGTGTGAGGCGGTGACTTAAGCTCAACATTTGCGTTGACCTCAACCTCTACAGGAGAGCTTTGCACTTCATCTGCATCTCCCATTTTCTTACAATGGTCCATACCGGCTTTGGCTTCTGGTGCTGGTTTGAGGTTCTCCTCTTGAGATGGTTCCTGCCCTGCCACATTCTTGAAGCCCTGCTCCTTCACCTTCTTCCTTTCTCTGTAACCACGGTAGTTGCTCTGAAGGATGACAGCGGCCTCCTCTTCACTTCGGGGAGGAGACTTGTTGTGTCCAACGGTCGTGTTATTCTCGATCTCTGTAATTTGTACATCTTCTTCTTCCTTTTCACTTGGGGTAGCTGCCGTTTCAGCCTGTTCCTTCCTAAGAAGTGACTCCCTGACAAGAAACATATTATATTTAGGAGATATTGTAATCCTGATACAACATGTATGCATTAAAAGGTTAATATGATATGTGCAATTTTAAAAATGAGAACAATAGAATATAATACTAATAATTTATTATGTATACCCCGCCCATCTGGCTGAGTTTCCCCAGCCACTCTAGGCGGCTTCCAATGTTAAAAACAATATAGCAATACAGAAAATGTTGGGGGTCCTTTTTTTGTTGTTGCTTACAAGAAGAAAGAGCGTTAGGGGGGAAAACAATGAAGAATACCCCCTACTCAAAGTAAAAAGGTAAAGGGACCCCTGACCGTTAGGTCCAGTCATGAATGACTCTGGGGTTGTGGCGCTCATCAAAAAACCAGCCATTTCAGATTGTTTAAAAGATAGTTGGCATCATTCACAAAGAGGTTCCCCAACCCTGCCCTAGTACACACATTTCCGTATAGATTACTTGACTGGAGAACTGAACCTCAAAATTTGGAGAAGTACAAATTTCAAAGGATAGACTAAGTTTTGGTCCACCTATCAGTTCAAAAAACATGACTTAAGTTCCCTTTTTGATGTGAACTGAAACAATTTCCCTTTCCTCCCTACCACAAACTGTGGTTACTCCTTTCCCCTGGAGATACAGATGGCATTTCCACCACCAAGCAAAAGCTTTTTTTTCATTCTTCCAGGATGTGGGGGTAAATAAATTATTGGGGCTTACTGCCTTTTATTTTTTGTTCTACTGTGTTTTGTCAATTGTTTTAAATTAATGCATATGTTATGTATGCAACTGACCTCCCTGAGATCAGGGAATCTGCTCCTGAATCTGTTTTGCTCCTGAATCTGTTTTAAAGAATAGAGACATTTGTTGCAGTTAATTGTACCCTAGTTTGAATGTTAGGTAAGGAGATTATTCAACAATATTTTCTTGTTCATGCTTCCCCCCCCCCGCCACCCCCTGTGTTGAGCTCTCAATATCTGGCTGAAAGGCCTTTTCTTGTTTTAATGCAAATGGAGCCAGGAATCCAATATTCAGACTTAGAGCTACCAGACCTTTTACAAATCAGATGTGGATAAAATGTTAGCAGTCAAATATCATTTATTTGCATCCAGTGTTTTTAATGGAAATCACATGCCCTTCTTTGACACGTCTACTGAAAACAAAACGCAATATAATGAGATATATCTCACCTTGTCTGCACGGAAGAATGCAGTTCGTCATGGTCTAGGATATATTGCTGCTTTCTGACTATATTTTATTGCAGAAGGAGACGGCATTTAACAGAACAATCACAACGAGAAAGCAAACAGTACCTTTTCCTTTTGAAGCTCCTTCGCTCCCTGTATCCCCTGTAATGACTCTGAATTGTCGTTGCTGCTTTAGAATTTGCTTCCTTTTCTTCCTTAATTTTCCTCCTGATTAAATATCCTCTTGCAGCTGATGTAAATTACAAGAGGAACATAACTCAATAATTTGTTTATTCATTTGAGCTATTCATATACTGCAGCCTCCCCCAACCGGCTGCTCTCCAGATGTTGTTGGACTACACCTCCCATCAGCCCAAGCTAGCATGGCCAAAGGCCAGGGATGATGGGAGTTGTAGTCCAAAAACCTAGAAGGCACCACGTTGAGCACTCAAAACAACTCTTAGACCCTCCAAATACCCACATCTTGCTTTGGAGGGGAGATATTCATGCATAATAAACACATAACACTGGTAACAACTCTTTTTGGATAATTTAATCATTTGCTGTGATCTTTGTATAAGGCATTCTGCAGCTACGGTAGATACTGTCATGTATGTTTACTCTAAGCTGTTTTTATTTTTATTTTCGATACCAACAAGAATTATTTACAAATTATAAAAAATACTTGCCAGCCTGTAGCTTGGTAATGCACATTTCGATTTTGTATGCTGCCTTTGCATTTGAATACTGCTTGCGAGTAACATATCCCCGGTAAGCTAAAGAGAGATAGTGAAAGCTTTTTTAAGCAGACGCAATTATTTTCACTGAACTACTGATGCATGCTCAGAGTAGAAACAGAGAAGAAATACATTCGGAACCAGGTATATAGATGAGATGTTATGCAGATTCCAAGATCATGATAAGAAAGCACATTTGGATCAATATAAACACAGTTTTCTATACTCAAAATCAGCCTTCCCCCAAATTGGTACCCTCTAGAAATTGTTGGACAACAACTCTCACCAACCATGGCCACTGTACATACCAGCTGGGGCTGATGAGAGCACCAGGTTGAGGAAGGGTGCTCCCAGTTCAGGACCACACTATTAGTATTATTCTCTTGACACAAAAGCCCATTCAGTTTTAACAGGGAAGAAATCTTAAGTGTGGTGAATAGATCAAAGTTCCACCCATCACATTAAAAGTATGAAAGCATTAACCATCAAAAGGGCAGATTCTCCATATGTTGTGATAAAAGTTCCGTTTGTGGTTAACACAATAAAATCATAAGAACCACCTACTAGATCAGACCAAAGGCCCATCTAGGCCAGCAACCTGTTCTCACAGTGGCAAACCTGTAGAAAACAGGTCCCAATACTGATCCTTGAGGAACTCCACTTTCTATTTCACTCCATTCAGAGAACTGTCCATTTATTCCTACTCTGTGCTTCCTGCAACTTAACCAATTCCCGATCTTCTAGAGGACATCACCCCCTTTTCCTTGATTGCTAAGCTTACTCAGAAGTCTTTGGTGAAGTACTTTGTCAAAAGCTTTTCCTAAGTCCAGGTACGCGATGTACTTGCCTTGTCTAATTCAATGAAATTTTCAGATGGTCTTACGCTTAGATTGTTCCTGTTCTTAAAATAACATGTCATTCTTTAAATGGGGCCTGCCATTATATGCCATTAAAAATACAATTTTCTGGAAAACAGTCCATGCGGAGTGGGAACACAACTCGGGGGTGTGTGTGTGTGTGTACCCATTAACCCCACCCCAGCTACAACTGAACCTTCACCAGATATTCCCCAGGCCACCAGTTCAAGGTGCTGTGAGCTTGACTCTTGACATCACCATGCAATATATATATAAAATTATATATGTTAAAATATAAAATTTGCCACTCAATATGACTAACAACAGCATAAAGGTAACAAAACAAGATAAAATATTATCCAACAACCAGTCAACCGCAACAAAAAGAGCACCTGCTGTTTTACACCGAATTTCTTATTTCACATCTATATGAACAAATACTTGCACATAATTATGTTTGTTACATTGAACCATTACCTGCTTGTATTTTAATTGCACTTTCTTCCCTTTTCTCCTTTATCTTTTTGTATCTCTTTGAACCAAGCCACCCTCTGACATACGCTTGAATCAAAACAATCCTGTTAATGGTCTCCTTTCGCATTAAGTTCAGCTGCTCTACATGATAGTATTTGAGAAATACCTGTAGGAGGTAAAAAGAGAAGAAAGAACTACATAGAAGGCTGACGACTCCTTCCATCCATAAATGGCACCCCAGTGTTGGACTCTCCAGAGTTTAAAATAAGCAGTTGTAGATCTGCCTTAATAATGGCTGTTTGTTCTTGAGGAATATATCTCTCTATCTCTCTGCCAATCCTGGGCCCCATCAGAACAGGGAAACTACTGACAAACACAGTAACTTTTAATTCCAAGCTGGCTGAAATGCATGTGAACTTGCATACCGTATCATAACAAAACATAATGTACTTATCCAACACACTTTCCCTCTCCTTGGATCTGACTGTAGTGGCGGAGCAGGCAGAGAATATGGGACAGTCTCCTTTAGGAAGGCAATTAAGCTGCACCCAGTTATACAGGTGGAGCTGAGATCAAAGGAACTGGGCTCAGTTACTGCTTCAGCTCCAACATGATGTGTGAATTTAGACTGGACAACTTTTAGTTTATCTACCTTTTACTCACCCACCTGCCCAAAGAAAAGAATGAGAATATAAGGTGATGTTTTATGAAGTGCAATGCACACATGATTGATAAGAGCAATATATCTAGTGTTAGTGAATTTGTAATCCTCAACAAGAGAATGGATGCCACACCTTAACAGGCCCCAGTGGAATTTATTTATTTCATAAAATGTATATACAGCTTTTTTTAAAAAAAGCCCCAAAACGGAATTACGAGGGATCTGTCTTCATCTTTCCTGTCTTCTCTGCAGCCCATAAGATTACAGTAGGGAAAGACTTACCGTACCCAATGTACAGTAGGTGGTACATTGGGTAGTTTTGTGGGTAGGGCATGGATGGATCTGTGAGATGGACAAGGAGCTTTTGGGACCATGTTGCCCTTAGATCCCTGGCCACAGAAACATTCCAACTTGTATTAGCAGAGGCAACTCTTTTCAAATCCATCAGTATAGTCATTTATACCATTTATTTCAACGGGGGCTGCATCTAATGAGCAAAGATACTACCTTAGTTTTCCCAAGTATCCAGTTATCAAGCTGGGCTTTTTCCAAGATGGCAGCACAAGTTTCAGGGCTTACAGGGGGTTTGTCACTTGATTTGTAACAAAGGAGATAGTATCTAAGACAGAGAGAGAGAAACCCAAATCCTTTAGTATTGCATTTGCAAAAGACATTCAGCGCCAATCAGTTAACTTTTATTTCATTCATACAAACTGTGAACTTGCATGCATAACAGTTCACAGCTGAACTGATCAGCACATTCAGAAAAACCATGTGGTACAGCCCCCAGTACGGTGCCATGTTAACATATCAGTGGCGAATGGCAAGTCTGAATGGTCCCCAACATAAAAACGAAAGAAGTGTATATACCAGATATCAAATATACCAGAGAGAAGGCTAAACAACAAATCTTCTTCCTGACAAACACAAGTTTTGCACAGGAAGCGGGTTTTCTGAATGGGAGAGCATTCCGTCATATGTTTCCCCAGCTGCCTTCTGATGCGGTGCAGGCTGAGAGCAAGCGTTTTTCTGAATATATAGATTGGGCTTCACTCCAATTTACAATGCTCCCAACTTGCTTCTGAGTCAAATGACTCTTTAGAGCTAACCTTCACCACTCGCACACACAATAGATTAGCACAGGAGTCAGCAATCTTTTTCAGCAGGTGCACCGTCCCTCAGACCATGTGGTAGGCCAGACTATTTTTTGGGGGGGGGGGGAATGAACGAATTCCTATGCCCCACAAATAACCCAGAGATGCATTTTAAATAAAAGCACACATTCTACTCATGTAAAAACACACCGATTCCCAGACCGTCCATGGGCCGGATTGAGAAGGCGATTGGGCCGCATCCGGGCCACAGGCCTTAAGGTTGCCTACCCCTGGAATAGCATAACTGTTCTTCAGTGTATTGTTGGTTGGTTGTATTTGTTGTTTTCACTGTTCCTAATTTATTGTGAAGGAATTGTTTAAGCTGAATTTTTTTGTATCCGGAAAGCTGCTTCTTTGTAGACAGAACTACAGCACAGGATGTTTAATCTGTGCAGTATTCCTGAATCAAAATGCAATGCCTGTTCTCCAAGACTTTTCACCCCCACTTTTTCAGAAGCTTTCCCAGCATCAAGGGATGATTTACACATGCTTGTCAATGCTGGTTGACTTTAACGGCAAGCGATGATTTGCATGTGTGAACAGATAGCTGGAGGGATGAGGGTGGCGCTGTGGGTTAAACCACAGAGCCTAGGACTTGCCGATCAGAAGGTCGGCGGTTCAAATCGACGGGGTGAGCTCCCATTGCTCAGTCCCTGTTCCTGCCCACCTAGCAGTTCGAAAGCACGTCAAAGTGCAAGTAGATAAATAGGTACCGCTCCAGTGGGAAGGTAAACGGCGTTTCCGTGTGCTGCTCTGGTTCACCAGAAGTGGCTTAGTCATGCGGGCCACATGACCCGGAAGCTGTATGCCGGCTTCCTCGGCCAATAAAGCAAGATGAGCACCGCAACCCCAGAGTCGGCCACGACTGGACCTAATGGTCAGGGGTCCCTTTACCTTTACCTTTTTACAGATAGCTGAAGATACAATACTGCAGACAAAACGTCTGTATTACCTTGCATCACTGAAAGGGCAAGACTTTTCAGTGGTGACATTTCCCACCTTTAACTGGCAGTTGGCCCATGTGCAGCAATCCAGTGTAGAAAAGCCTGAGTGAACCAGAATCTGGTTTGGTACTAAAATGTCATTTCTGGACACAGTCTACCAAAACAACATTTGTAAAGGACTTACCGCTCTATGAAGTTAGCAAAGAGAATACGGTGAGAATAACCCTGTCTCCTGATCCGTGCCGTTTCCAGAATTCCCGTGTAGCGCAGCTGTACCAATACCTTTTCTCTGTCATATTTGTTTGCCTGTCGATCATTGTTCGGCTTAATGCAGCGCACAAAGTGAGGTTGGCCAACCACCATTTTAGATAACAAATCCATGAGCGAATACTGAAAAGGAAATACGGGGAGAAGCCTTTGGAAGCCCTTCCATACAGTGCCTTTCTTGTGAGTGCTCAAAAGCTTTGCAAAAGTTGTATTCTTTGAAATCTGTTTGAATTTTCCTTGCACCAGATTAAGAAGATTATGGGCCTGCCCACATTTTATGTAGGCAATTGTACAGTACACTGTATTTGCGGTACCCCTGTAATGCATCTGGTATAACACGCGGGCAGAGAATTCACCTATAGTAGGAACTAGTACAGTTGCACTGTTCCCATGCTGAAAACACCTACATCCTATCGCAGGCACATAATTTCACAATTTATTACTGCCCTAAACTGTACTTTTATGGCAAATTCTAGACTCCAAAAGCAAGGTTTGGTGCCCTAGTGGTTGAAGGTGTGGGATATACATTTATTAAATTTATTAAATAAATAATACTTTTTCAAATAGGTTGCATATGCGCTTTTGATTGTTCCAAAGAAACTGAGAACATTCATTGTCTTGACTTTTCCAACAGGTGAGTAAATCGTGGGGTTGCTTTATGTACTGTACTGAACTGGTTTGTAAAACAACAGTGAAATTCGTAAAAGTTAGTGTTGTAAATTGCTATGTAGATTCTTAAGAAAGGCTTGAAAAGCAGTGCCTGCAGCTTATAATTTACAACACTTGTGTCATCTTCTGGCTGATATGCACACTGTCACTTTTAAGCACTACTTCTTGGTTGCATACTTCTATGCTCAAAGTCATGTAAGAAATCTCAGTATGACCTTTAGTGCTCAGAATTATTGATCCTATTTTGTTGTGGCTCGTGGCTTAAAACAAAACATTGAAAAAGGGGTCTGTGGCCCCCTGTCTATTCTGCAGCCTTTATGAGCAGATGGGTGATGTAATTGCCTGTTGACAAGAAATTGTTAATGGCAGTTATGGCATAAAATGATGTTCTGACAGGTGTTCTGGAGAGTGTTTCCAACGCAGATTCTTATGCAAAACCAAGGAGCTAATTGTGCATCAGGTTGACTCAAAGGAAAATAACAGCAATAATGGAATAGCGCATTATTCAAATGTAAATTCAAAAAGTGCATTACGTTCTCCTTTGGTTGTGTATTGTAGAGTACCAATTTGGATGTGTACCACAGAATTATAATATTATCAGTGACATAATAATGAAGCCCAGACAACTTGGACAAAGCAACTGTTAAAATGTTTGGCAGTGACACATTTAAGTGCTGTTATGAACATTAAACATGCTAACAAACTACAGCCAGACTCTTTTTCTGACTGCCATTCTGTCCCTGTGGATTTCGGCCTCTCATATAAAATGGGGCCTGTTCAACCAATAATATCAACTATATTGTATTTTGCTTAGGTCAGTGAAGCTTCTGTCTCCCAATTGGCTAAGCTGCTATAGAAGCATAACAGGTTCAGCTTTCCTGGGATCTAAACGGTTTTTGTCATTTCTATGTGAGGAAAGGAAAGTTGTCAGTTTGATTGGGATTGAAATCCATGGTAGCCGTGGAAAAAAGAGCTAAAAAAACCCCTTCCTGTGTTTTTCTACTTGACTAGAAGGACCACCTCTCCTGGTATGTCCCATGGAGGACCTTACGGTCTTCAAACAAAAACATATTGGAGGTCCTGGGCCACAGGGAGGTTAGGCTGGCCTCAACCAGAGCCAGGGCTTTTTTGGCTGTGGTCCCGATATGGTGGAATGCTCTGTCACATGAGACTAGGGCCCTGTGGGACTTGACATCTTTCCGCAGGGCCTGCAAGACAGAGCTGTTCCACCAGGCCTTTGGCCAAGGCACAGTCTGACCCCCTCCTTTGGCAATCCTCATAGAACTCAAGCCCAATGGTTGCCATTAATTTGATTCTGAATTGATTTTAGAATGAATTGATTTTAGAATGCTGTGTTACTTTTATTGTTGTTAGCCACTCTGAGCCCAGCTTCGGCTGGGGAGGGTGGGATATAAATAAATTATTATTATTATTATTATTATTATTATTATTATTAAGCAGTTCAAACACGGAAACCATTCAACTTCTCTACAATAGAGAGAGGAACCTTAGCTCAGAGGGGCCTGGCAGAAGTCCCCAGGTTCAGTCTTCGGCATCTCCAGTTAAAAAGGCTCAGGGACCAAGGCCAGGAAAGATCTGTGCCTGAAACCTTGGGGAACCAAGTGTTGCCCATCAGTGGAGATAATGCTGGGTTAGATGGGCTGATAGTCTGACTTAAACGGCAGCTCCTTGTGTTCACATGGCTGGAATCAGCAACTGGCATGGGCAGGAAAATTCCAGGGACCATGAGACTTGGAGGATCAACTGTGGCTAATATGGGTACCCTTCTACTAAAAAAAAAAAAAAATACTGAGAAAACAAGAGCCAGGTGAGATGGCCCTGTCATCACATCCCCTGCTAAGCTAACTTGCGGGTGCACCAGAGAAACATTGGCCAGCACCTAGCCTCCCCCTCAAGGTCACATGGGAGATGAAAAAATATATATCAAAAAGCCGGAAGAGATATCCTGAAATGTAAACATCTGGAAAATGGCAGAGTATCAGTTTGAAGAAGAAGAGGAGTTTGGATTTGATATCCCACTTTATCACTACCCGAAGGAGTCTCAAAGTGGCTAACATTCTCCTTTCCCTTCCTCCCCTACAACAAACACTCTGTGAGGTGAGTGAGGCTGAGGGACTTCAAAGACGTGTGACTGGCCCAAGGTCACCCAGCAGCTGCATGTGGAGGAGCTGGGACACGAACCCGGTTCACCAGATTACGAGTCTACCACTCTTAACCACTACACCACACTGGCTTGAGTGAACCAGGGTGCCCTGAAGTGTTTTTCCTCAAAGGAGAACCTGTGGCCCTCCAGATTCACCCCCCCCCACTACGTACTGGTCATGCTGGCTTGGCCTGATGGGAGTTAGAGTCCAACAACAGCTGGAAAGGGACAGGTTTCCCACCCCTGCTTTGGATATTCTAATGTCAGTCTAAAGGCTTTCAAGTTCCAAATGAATTATCTTATCCCTAAGGAGAAATAGAACTATTGCATCTATAGAGACGGGCCCAGAAATCAGCAGGCTGGCTGCTGCATAAATCATATATATTAAGAGGAAGAATAACAGCTAAAGCTTACTCTGAAATATGAAGCAACTGTCTGCGTTTTCATATTGGTTGTTTCCCTCGGATGATGCGTGGAATCCTCTGGCTCACTCTATATGTATCAAGAAAGAAAATAGCACCTCTTATCTATACAGTGTCTGAAGCTTATTGCACCAGTTCAACAAAGTGTCCTCTTAAAGAACACTATTAATAATAAAAAAATAGTCATCCTAAGCTGCAGATGCTACTGAGTAATCACTAGGAAAGTCAGAGGTTATTACACTAAAAACATTACAATACTTTATCACACTGTACACACATGCAGAAACACACACATATACTGAACACAGTTTGATAACTGAACATACAGATAGATATCTGTTGCAAACGCATTTGAAGGAAAAATGGTTTGTCTAGATTTCTCTCTTTCTTTTTTTTTAAAGATCAGGACTGTTAACATCCTGCAAATAATAATTCTGTACCCTTGTCGCAATGGTTGTTTTCAACAGAGCCTGATTAACCCCACAGCCAGAACCTTGGTATGCTCTCATTTTAAATAAACATACCAATCAGGAACACATTTACTTGGAATTAAAACTTCAGTGTAGTCCAGGAAACATACTTGCAAGGAAGCAGGCTTAGGGATGAGTGCTAAGGACAGTGACAGCAGAGAATTAATTTAGTTTTCCCTGAAGTAGTTATAAAACTATAGTCAGAAAGAAGGGAAATGTAGGTTTTTTACCTCACGGAAGGAATACGAATTGCACAACACAAAGAAATCCAGCTAAACAGAAAAGAAAACAGGAGAGAGAAAGAGAGAGGGAGAGAAACCAAGGTAGGGGTTACTTGCTTACTTTTTTTTTGTTTTGTTTTAGTAGCAACAACAACATTGCCCCTCTCGACTTCAATATACAGGTCCAGGCAGCTGCCCATGCGGTTTCCTTACCTTAGTTTGGCTGATTGATTTCTGTGGCGTCCATGTCTGGTAGTTTATCGCACTCTTGGTTTTCGTATGTGCCAAGTTACCTAAGAGAAGAAAGAAGGCACCTTACTCAAAATGTCCACCCCTCTATATATTAGTCCAGGGATGAGCAGAAGGTTGATCTACTGGGATAACTCTCAGAGACTTGCAATTGATCCGAAAGATTTCTGACTCCCAACTGTTTGACAATAGCAGTGGCAGAACGACTACCTCTCCCTATGACTGATGAAGTGGAGAAAGCTTTGGCAGAGGTCACACACCCAGGAGGTCAGAGCCTCAACACTCCCTTCCCAGCAGTGGTGTTGCTTGCTGTTTACCGGAGGGAAAGGGCTGAGGGAGCAGGGAGATCAGGAGTGTGCGGGTGCACTGGCAGGAGTGACAAATTGTTTCCACTGGTGCACCTGCACTGTGCAAACCTCCTTTGCCCCCTCTCCCTCTGATGAACAGCAGTGACACTGCTCCCAGGAAGTTAGCATTGTGGTTCCACCCAACTGGGCAAGCTGCTTCTGAGTTTGGAGCAACCAGGAATAGCTTTCTGGGTGGAACGAGAGTACGTTCAGCTCAGTTCTGGTACTCAGAAGAAACCCCTGTGCTCAGCATCTGCTTAAGCAGCACCATATTCTTTAGTTCCAAGTGAATGTATTTTGCCTCTCAGGGCTCTAGTAAAAAACAACAAAAACCAGTGGTCCCCCCCCTAAAAAAATGTTTGGGGTACTCTCATTTTCCTACTCATATTGAAATACTGCCCCTCGATGAGGCCAAACTTAGATTCACAAAATGTTTAGGGGTATGTATCCCCCCAGAAAAAAGCACTGATAACACAGTAGATTCCATAGATTGAAGTCTGCCCTCCATGTATGATTATTATTAACAAATTTATAGACCAGATGAAACTTCTTATGTATGCAAGCACGGCTGTGCAGATTCTGTTAGTCCAGAAATGGAACTATGCTGAAATGGCAAAACTTACAGGAAGAATAAGAAACCAGGAAGAGGAGGTCTTTAATAAAGAATGGGGAAAGTTTATAATTTATTTGAAAAACTATTGCAAACAGTTACACACATTGGTAAGATTGACAGAAAACCTGTATCAAAAATTTGAACTATGGAATGAAAAAGGATTTATCAGAATAGTTACGAAAGAGATGCAGAGGTGAAAATCATTAGATTAAGATCCACAATGGGGTGAGGGAAGTCAAAGGGGACTACCGTATATTTTATTTATTTTTTAATTCACTTGTTTAAATAAAATAAAAAATACAAAAATAAAATTTATTTAAAAAAACATAATACATGTAGCTTTCAACGAGCCACAAGCACATTCCTCATTTCCCTTTTGCTTGTGAAGAGAGAAGATAATGAATACTTGGCATTTACATTTATTCTCCAAATCTTATTGATGTGATTACAGACACCAGAGCCCCCCTTATCACCCTCGCCTTTTGTGGAACTGCACTACCTTAGAGAAGTGACGGGTGTGTTCTGCATCATTTTGAAGCATATCGTACAATTTTATGATGGCCTACCAAGCTCTAATAAAAACGAGGAACAAGTCTTAGAGTGCATTGCCCACGCTGGTGCAGGAAGCAAAGAGGGAGGCTATATTAATGAGCATTTTAAATGCCCTTATAAAGGGTTTATTTTTATGTTTTGCATTTATATCCAACTTTTTTCTCCAAGGAGCTGGAGATGGCATACATGGTTCTCTCCCCCTCCTTGGGTAATCCCCACAATAACCCTGTGAGGTAGGTAAGGCTGAGAGACAGCGGTTGGCCCAAGATCACGCAGTGAGCTTCATGGCTGAGTGGGGAATTGAAAACCTAGTCGCCCAGATCTTAGTCTGACATTCAAACCACTACACCACAACTGCCTCCATCCCCTGCAACTCTATTGACAGGCCCCCACCTGGTCCCAGAGCCAAACCGCAGCTGCTCCGTTGCCTGCCTCCTGATGGACAGCTGAGCAGCCTTTGCTAAACTTTCTTCTTTGTGTGGACTATGGTAGCCTGCAATTCAGATAGGGCAATGCGGACTAGCAGGGCCTAGTCTGCTTACTATGTGATTTGTGGGGACTTGATGCACCCAGTTTAGAGCATTTGCTCCAAGATTTTTTAAAACCCTTGACTATGAAAAATTCTAATCCCAAATGCCTTCTATAAAGCGACTTCCTCATTACAATTCCAGAAGTGGCTTCAATTATGCAGAATTTAAATATAAATTAATCTTGCAGTTGGGTACTTGGGGGGGGGGGGAACAAACCATATACACTTGTGGGAAAACTAATTATGTGCTGGCTGCTGAAATAATTGACAAATAGTGCATAAGCATAATTTGCATTTTTCATATTCTCATGCCATATTTGAGGTGAGCAGTGACAAATATGACTAGAATGGCTGACCAGCATTGCCGGCAGCTTCCTTTCAGCTCCGCCCCCGGGGCCGCAGCCGATTGGTTGGTGGTGCAGGTCACCTGGATGACGCCACAGCCTACGGGGACAGCCCAGGGGTCAGAGCCATGGTTGGCGTGACCCCCTGGGTCAGGGGAGCCAGCGATGGGTCACAAAAGCCGCCCACGTCATGACTGGTGAGTGGTCACTGCTGGTTTACTTATATATGTGGTTGGTGGATAATAAACATGAACCAAGCACTATGCATCCTTGGGGGGGTGGCAGAGGGTGCAACTGGAGCCTGAGAGAATGTCAAATGTAAAGAGAAAGAAGGTATCTTTTTTCATATGTGGTACCACATATGGTCCTGTAAGATTGCAAAAGCCTTCTGGGAAATGATCCATAATGAATTGAAAATAATGTTGAAAACAACCTTTGTTAAAAAAAACTAGAAGCTTTTCTTATAGGTATACTTGGAGACAAGGTGCCGAAAGACCAGAATAAACTATTTATGTATCCAACCACGGCTGCCCAAATGATATATGCCCAAAACTGGAAAGAGGCTTTGGCCCCCAAAAGAGACCATTGGCAATTAACATTGATAGATTTCACAGAGATGGCGAAACCTACTGGAAGATTATGAGATCAAGACAATAGACTTTTTGTAACAGAATGCGGGAAACTGAATACATGAAAACAAATTGGAAACAATTAAAAACGTTAGCAGGATTGATATAAACAAGAGCAGTAAGAAATTTATAGGAATTATAAAGGATAAATTTGTAAAAAGGATAAATTTGGATTTGCAGTAAGAAAATAAGAAACTGTAGAAGGGGAGGGAGGGAAGTGGCAGTAAATATTTTTGATTTGTGTAGATTTATATTCATTGTTGAATATTGCAAAATGGAAAAAATATAATAACAAAATAAAAGAATGTCAAAAGAAGAGTTCATATTTTTTCTTTCGAGTCCTTCCTTTATTATACTACGGCCAATTTCCCCTGCAACATAGTGCTACGCAGGAGTAGGGGCATAGAGTTGCACCTTACATTTTCTTTACTGGACGTTAAGCAAATAAATCGTTCCCCCATGACTTTTTAGCTCAGCTGCTTTGCACACAAGAGGTCAAAGGCTGAACTCTTCACATCTCCAAGTAGGTATGCCAGAGACACCTGCTATAAACCCTGGAGAGTGGCTGCCAGTCAGTGTAGACAATAGCAAGCTATATGGACCAATTATCTGACTCCGTGTAAGGAAGCTTTCTTGGTTCCTAGTCTCTGAAACCCATGGAAGTGCAACAGCTGAGGCACAGGGGTTCTGCAGCAGGCCGAACTGTGTGGAAAGAGGGTAGGACATGTGGAAGGACGGCTTGTAGGGAATGTTTCCTGGATGAGGGCAACACATCCGCTGCGTAGCCTTCATTCTGCTGCTCTTTTCCTGTGGCGCTCAGTAACATGGCAAATGCCTGCTTCCCTCCATGGTAAGGTGGAAGATGCTAGCCCAGTTGTGAACTCAAAGGCAGGCAGCACCTAACACTGGACCTGTTAAAGGGTAGCATTAGTACTGTAAGACACATTACCTGTTTTTGTAAGAGGGTGGATTACCAGTTGCCGAGTCAAATAGTTTTCCGAGGATCGCAAGAGCAGTACAATGTCAGCTGGTAAGGTGTCTCGGTTTTTGTTCAAGAACCCACTTGCGTTATATAGAACCTTAAAAAAAAAAAAAAAGGACGGCAAAAGTTATACAGCAAATTTCCTTACGTTGACCAATACTTCCATGTAGGCCTACTGGTTCCAATGTCAAAACATTCATTAAAAGCTACAAAGTGGTAACAATCTACAGCAGTGGTGGTAGTGTGGAGATGCTGAGCTGTTCTCCTGACACTGTCCTTGCTGCTTACCTGTATGGGGCTGTGAACAGGGTGGTGGCATGGTCAAAACTGGACCTCTACCACCCACCCAACACTCCTGCCGATGTGCTCATGTGCTGCTGACATTCGCACCGACCTGCCTCATCCCAGTGCTGCTCAGGTATGCTGCAGTGATGCTGGTGTTAGGAGGGCACGTCTGCCTCACCACATGCTTGGCTACTGGTGACGTATGAACTGGGCCTCAGGCTGTAATCAGAAAGCTGAATCACTTGCTACCTCACCCACCAAGTGATCAGCATACTTCTGATCCCTAAAAACCTAACATGCCTACAATGGGTCTGTCAGTGAGTGAGGCGCTGCTTCAGGTAGTTTCCAAATTTGTATTCCATTCCTTTGTTTTTACAGTTGCATTGCTTATGCATGCCTTAAACAGCAAAAAGGATGCCATGACTGTTTGTTTTTGGGCTGTGATACTGGAGGATTTCTCTCCCAGCAAAACTTTTTTCCATTTATTGGGAATAATATAAATGATTATTCTCAACCAATAACATTTAATTATCTGAAGTCTCATGTCCTCATGTGCCAGAAAGTAAACAAGTATCATGATATATTATTGAAATTATGCAATTTGACAGTGTTCTATAACCTGCTTTGGAAGAATTCTGCTTTGATAAGTAGCCTAAAAAATATTTTTATAAACCAAACAAATAATTTTACCTTCCCTGCATAATGGTAAATCCCAAACGTCAAGTCTATTCTTTTTGGTCTCCAGAAATATTTTGATTTCAGGTTGTCTTCAAATTTTTCTGTAAGGGAAACACACAGGTTTTATTCTAAGGGAATAACATAAATGCACTTATGCCCATGGTTGCTTTCCACCACCTATTCCTTCTCCATCTGCAAATGTGTGGGCATGTGCAGATGCTTCCATAAAAACTTCTAATGCCATTTTGGTGGTTTCTTCTCAATTGATGTCATACAAATGGCCAACTGGTGGTGATGGGCATAAGACGATTAACTGCAGAGTCTAAAATTACCTGGCTGCACTACTGCATGTAACTCACCCCTGCTGTAGACAACACTGAGCTAGTTAGTCTGAAGGTGTCTTTCAGTAAAAGGCAGCTTCCTATGTGTGCTCTTCCCAAAGGCACAATAATAATAATGAATAATAATAAATTTTTATTTATACCCAGCCCTCCCAGGCCGAGACCGGGCTCAGGGCGGCTAACACTGAATATAAATACAGTAAGGCAAAGGTAAAGGTACCCCTGCCCATACGGGCCAGTCGTGACCGACTCTAGGGTTGCGCGCTCATCTCGCTCAAGAGGCTGGGAGCCGGCGCCGTCTGAAGACACTTCCGGGTCACGTGGCCAGCGTGATGAAGCTGCTCTGGCGAGCCAGCACCAGTGCCGCACACGGAAACGCCGTTTACCTTCCCGCTATAAAGTGGTACCTATTTATCTACTTGCACTTAGGGGTGCTTTCGAACTGCTAGGTGGGCAGGAGCTGGGACTGAACAACGGGAGCTCACCCCGCCGCGGGGATTCGAACCGCCGACCTTACGATCAGCAAGTCCTAGGCACTGAGGTTTTACCCACAGCGCCACCCACGTTCCTATAAATACAGTAAAAACATTCAAAACAAAAACACAAACAAAAAACCCCCAAAACACACACACAAAAACAGTTGATTAAAACATAAGTTAGAATACAGTTTAAAATGCAGCCTCGTTTTAGTGGTAGCCTATAGATCAAAGCCATAAGGAGAGAAAACGTCAAACATTCTCCAGGGCCAACTATTCATGCTTGTGCTACATGGATTTTTCCCAGCGAGGGAAAATTTATATACAAATCCCATATAAGGGGTTCCATTAAAATAAATAAATAAATGAGACACAGAATTGCCACTGGCACCCTTTGGTCTATTCTGATTGGCAGTGGTTGTCCAGAGGTTGAGACTGAAGTTTTCCCTGACCCTAGCTGGAGATAGCAGGGATTGAACCTGGAACCCTTTGACAACGGAATATGTAAACACAAGGAAATGCTCTTTAACTTGGACTGTTAATACCTTTAAGTACAAGCTGCAAATGGCTTACCCACAAGCGTCTGATCAGTGGCGCGAGGAAACCGGCTTTCCTCATCAAGCAAGGACAATAATCCCATTGGTTTTTGCAGGAACATATCTAACAGGGGCCTGTTGTCTTCATACTCAATAACTCGTGCATCAACGCCTTCGTACAGGTATTCATTCTGCAACAGAGGACAAAATGTGCTTTGCTGAGCAACACTGCAAAGTGCTCATGTAAATGAAGAACACAGAAGGGAGTCGGTGCTTTTAGCACCCCCATCCCCGGAAATAAATCTGTTCTGCAACAAATCTTTTATCCTTAGTTTGGGGAAAACTAAAGCCCCTGTTTCCCGTCAAAGGCATTTTTATGACCCAAAATCTCCACACTAAGTATTTTTAAACCTACAGACATGATTCTAAGATGACTAAAACATCGCCATGATCCTCACATGCACCAGAACAAACACTTCTGTGTCGTGCTGATAAAAGGTGTTCCTAAAATAGTCAATTCTTGTGAAAAGTAGACAGGTTGACAGGGTTGAAAATGCAGGGGTGTGTGGGATATTAAACCACTATTTATGAGTTCTCAGTCAGCTTTTGTATGACAAAAGCACAGTGTCCCCACTGATGTGACATACTGACAGGAAATGGCCACCACACAATAACCTCCCATCTTCATTAAGTCTCTAGATTCTCCATCAAGATTACCAAAAGCAGCATCAGTGAGCACTAAAGGTGTAGGTGAGGTTAATACCTGCCTCTTACAGTAAAGCTGTAGAGGAGTACATTGAGTGGGAGCTGGTTTATGTGATTTGTGGTGGCTGGTGATTCCCCAGCGTTTTCTCAATGGGCTGAAATTGGCGTTTTTGCTCCAATTAGCAGGATAAGTGCCAATTTTCATTATATTTTAGCAATATATTCTATCTTGTTGGGTTTTTTTTTTTGTAAACCTCTTTGGAAACTTTGTTGAAGGGTGAGTGGTTAATTAGAATTATAGAATTGTAGAGTTGAAAGGGACTGCTAGGGTCATCTAGTCCAACCCTCTGCAATGCAGGAATCTGCTTGAACGTATGACTCAGATTAAGAGTCTCCTGCTTTCCCAACTGAACTATGGGTGGTATCTCCACCTCTTTATATATATAACTGCAAATATGTGATAGGTTGTCATAGCCACTATGATTTGTCCAGTTAGCATTGCACACATAGGAGCTGTTACATTAAGTGACCAGTGCAAAAGCAGCTACAGCAAATAGCTTGTATCTGAGCCATTCAGGTTAATAGTCTCCTTCTCTTGGTTATAATGATATGTGTTATGTGGGTTAAGTGCATTTTACAAATATAAATATATTCTGCCTCTAAAGCAAAAGACACATTAAGCAGTAGAGTAGCCATCTGGAAACCACTTATTCAAAGTGCAGTTAAAGGAGTTATTTTAGATTATAGCGTATTCCAAAGGGACAAGCCTATTTATTACCTTATTTGGCACTGTAAAAGCCTACTCTTCCAGGTGAGAGCTGTTTTTTCCTCACTTATTCTTGTGGTATGAAACTGGGAAGAGTTTTTACTAAGCCACCCTTGAAATGGCAGGATGCATGCTATGAAGTGGGGGAGGGGTGGAGGGAAAGAATAACATCTCTCCTTCTTCCACTATAAAGGGAGACTTCTGGGGAGTAGAAAAGGTACCCTTTATATGGCAATTAAGCTGCACTTTGGTTCAGAGCAGAGAGCAAGCTCCGAATCTACAGCACAGTGGAGGAAATTTTCAGGTAGGCAGTAAAGAGGTCCTTTCCTTCCTCTTCTTCCTCCACAAACCCTCCCCCAATGCTCTCCAAGTCTCCTGATTTAGGCTGCTAAGAGCTCGTATTAAGAGTCTGGGGGTATCTAAATTTAGGGTTCTTCCAGATGACCCTTTTAAAGCATTCATCCTGGCTTGCTTGCACAAAGCTTGTGGGAAGAATGTAAGCAGGACCAGAGCTCAACAACTGAGATGCTTGACATATAGCAACTGTTCCATGACAAGCATCCATCCTGATTTGCTTGATGAACTTCTCATTTGTTCACCCTACGTGTTCCAGTGCATTCCACTGCCATTTTCCTACCCACAAAAAAGTCAATTTCTTTGCAAAAGCGGATTTGTTGTGCTGCGGCAACAGAGTGCTTTAATCCACTTCAATGGCACAAACCCAGCTTGCCCCGGTATGCTCCTGAATTCCTCCCACAAAATACTGACAGTCTGGGGGGGGGGCAGCATAATAAAAAAAAGGAGTTTACTGGATCGAGGCTTATAGTCAGCAGTTTCTGTAACATTTGCTCTTTTCCTTGACTGGGGAATCTTTTCCTAAACAAATACCCCACTGCCATTTTAAACTGTTAAATATTCATTTTTCACCCTTTTAATAAGCTCCTGAAGTCTGTTCACTGACCCTTCAAGTTCATTAGCATTTTGGTAATTGCACTATCTCATTTGGCATCCGTCTTAAAAAATCAGATTAAACTGTACAGTCAGACTAACCCCCCCCCCCCCACCTTTTGAATTGCAATAAATTTCAAAACTGAAATAAAAGCAAATTGTCATTTCCCTCTCCCACAGAATATTCATGGTTAATATGCTTGTTGGCAAATGATTATAAAAGTTCCAGGTTTTTAAAGAGCTGCTCTGTATGATATTCACTTAAAAAAAAATATTCTGCTGCTGAACCATAAATTACACAGTACACCTTATTCCTCATGAAAACAACATAGCATTTGCACCAAACCTATTATCACTGTGTTCTGTTGCCTGGATACTGTAAATGGGAAGCCTAATGTAGTTTTAGACGGACATTTAAATTGCAGAAAGCAATCATGCAGTTCTGCATAGAATGTATTATAAACAAAGCATTTTACAGTCTTTGGTTGTTCGTTGGCTCTCCAAGAGAAGTTGTAGGTAACTTCTCCTAGATAAAATTGGGTATGGGTTCAAAATTACCAGGCTCACTTTCACCACACCCACCCACAACCTTTTAGCCTTTGCATTAAATGCTCTTTTTACATGTAGAATGACCTTATCCTTAAAAATTAGCGGGATAGACAAAAGAAAGTACTTCATGCACCAAATCAGGTACTCCCTTAAAGAGGAAATGTATTGCAGTGAGACCTGGAAAACCGACACCCTGTGTTGTGGGTGGGTACGACTGGTCAGCCACAACACCCGATTGGTAGGTCCCTCGAAGCTGGGTACAATCTGGCCAATGGGACGCAGTCCAAACAGTTCGAGGGACCTATTTATGCCCATGCAAATGACCCAGAGCTTCCTCTTTCGGCACGTGCATTCGGAACACCCGCCCACCTCTCCCTACTTTTAGGGCTTTGCACTTGACCTTGCTATGCCGTCGTGTTGTCTGTCATTGGGACAGGGGCATGGCAGGAATTTTCCCCACTTGGCTGTTTGGCTCTTGCCATTTGGGTTTTGCCTGCCATCTAGCAAATCGTCACAACTTGTAAGGTTGCGGATAGGCTCTGGTTCAGGTGATAGGGATAGGAGAACACTCTCGCCATCCCTATGTGAAGGGTATTCCATTAAAGGAATCCAGGGACTCAGTGGTTTGGTCAACCCCTGAGAGGGGGTTGTGCCTGTGCCTGAGTCCAGGGGGGCATTTGGGTGGTGGAGGTAACCCGTTCCCAGCTTTCCACTTATCCAGGTGTTCACCCTTGGCTGACCTAAGCTGGAACCCTGGGTCAGCGCTACCTGCATGGCAGGGAGCTAGTTGAACCAGAGCCTATGCAACCAGTCACTTTCTGTAACCAATAAAGTTGTGGCCTAAATTCTGCCAAAAACCAAAACCAAAATTTTGAGTCAAGTGTGAATTTATTTAGGGGGGAGGTTTCTGGGTCTGAACACGCAAATATTTAAACTATGAAATTCACTCTCAGAACCAGCGGTGGCCACCAACTTGGGTGGCTTTGAAAGAGGATTAGACAAATTTGGTAACGGTAAAGCTATCCATAGTTACAAGCCACAGTGACTTCCTCATACTTCTATTGCTGGAGGTTGCAAGCCTGTGAATTCCAGCTGTTGGGAATCACAGGTGGAGAGAGTGGGGCTGCCCTTGGTTTCTGGTCAGCGGCTTCCCCTGAGCAACTGGTTGGCCACCGTGAGAAGAGGATGCTGGGTAAAAGAAAGGCATTTCGTTCTTATGTCCTTAAATGGGACAGGGGTGGCGCTGTGGGTTAAACCACAGAGCCTAGGACTTGCCGATCAAAAGGTTGGCGGTTCGAATCCCCGTGACGGGGTGAGCTCCCGTTGCTTGGTCCCTGCTCCTGCCAACCGAGCAGTTCGAAAGCATGTCAAAGTGGAAGTAGATAAATACCGTATTTTCCGCTCTATAACACGCATCCGACCATAACACACATGTAGTTTTTAGAGGAGGAAAATCCGTAGGCATGCCACCCGTAGGCATTTCCTCCATAACACGCACAGACATTTCCCCTTACTTTCTAGGAGGAAAAAAGTGAGTGTTATGGTGCAAACAATACGGTAGGTACTGCTCCAGCGGGAAGGTAAACGGCGTTTCCGTGTGCTGCTCTGGTTCGCCAGAAGCGGCTTAGTCATGCTGGCCACATGACCTGGTAGCTGTACGCCGGCTCCCTCAGCCAATAAAGCGAGATGAGCACCGCAACCCCAGAGTTGGTCATGACTGGACCTAATGGTCAGGGTCCCTTTACCTTTACCTATGTCCTTAAACACCTCCCAAGCAGGGGAGGTAAAGAGACTGAAAAGGTCTGCTTGGTCACACTTGTCAGCCCTGCTTCCACCAGAGGGTCTTGCACCTTGGGGGGCCTGACATGTGTTGCACATGCATCGTCGGGAGGAGGCTGAGTGCAGTGCGGCTTCCTCTCTTGCGCTCAGGAGGAGCCAGCCACGGAACTGTGCCTTGCTTGGCTCTGCCGTCAGCCTCCTCTGCCACCTCAACATTGAGGGGCCCCGGCCCTCTGCCAACCAATATGGAGGGGAGTAAAAGACACCTCCACCTCTAGGAGTTGGCATGCCTAGCCTCCACCATATTCCTTGGGTTGCCCTACATTCAGAATGTGTGAGAAGGGGTCCTATGCACATAGATTAGTACGCTCGTTAAGAATGGGGTGAGGGATGCATTAGCTGAGAGGCGCTCTCCCTGTCGGTGTGCAAAAGGTGTTGGTTCGAACACTTGAGGTGGCATTCAACTAGGTTTACTCAAAGTTAGACCTAGTGAAGTTAATGGACCTAACGTAGTCATGTCCACTGATTTCGATGGGTGAACTCTGAGTAAAACATAAGCTGACTGAGAGTCCTACCTCTGTGTTTGCCTTTAGCGAATGCATCTTTTTTTCTCCTGGTTTTTTGAGTGGCCCAATAATTCAGTAGGCAATTTGATGCTGTCATTTCAGTGTTGTCTTTATGCGATTTTAAAAACTGACCAACTCTTTTGGTTTTGTACGATGCTTTGAGCTGGTTGGTTTTTTTTTAAGCAACATAAAACACTTAAAATAAACACAACACAGACACACAAATTATAGCACCCACCTGCTCCCATGCAAAGACATGTTGGTTGAAGTAGAACTGGATCTGCTCATTGGCAATGTTGATGCAGAGCTGTTCAAACGAATTCTTTTTGAAGTTTTCAAAACCAAAGATGTCAAGAATCCCAATGTTCAGCCCTTCGTCATTTCCGCTGAAATGTACAGAATTTGCACATTAGATTCTCCAGCGCCGTTTGGTTATTTCACATCAGCTTCAACCCTGCAGCTACTTCAAAAACATAACTATTACATGTCTGGTTTAACACGGTTGGGAGTCAGCAACCGGGCAGGGTCTCCTCTAGTTTGAGATTCTGACAGAGTCTAATGTGCTGTGTGCCAAGGAGAGACAGCTGGAGACCGAATGTCTAACTACAAGCCCTTTATTTCTGAATGTAAGAGTGGCCACAAGATCAGCCAGTCCTTGCTCCTGGGCAAAAAGTGTTCATACAAGGCACAAGTATTTGCATATCCCGTGGGTTAATTTGCATTGCAAATCTGAATTTACAAAGGCATCTTGCTCTACAGCAATGTATCCCGGCTGAATCAGGACAAAAGCCCCTTGCTTAAAATATATGTAAGAGATTGGCTGCAACACTTACAATTAAACGCAGTATTTAAAGAAGGTAAAAAAAGGATTCAGCTATACTTTATCTAGATTCCAAAGTGAAATCATTGAAGATAATACAAAACTCCTAAGGAAAGCATGTAAGTTACTATTAGAGTGGGAAACTAAAGACAAGGAAGTCAAAAGTGTGATGATAAAGTGGGCACAAGACCTGGGACACAATATACAAATGGGAGATCGGGAAAAATTATGGAAATCTAATTTAAAATTTACTGATTGCATATTGTTAAAAGATAATTATATGAAGATGATGTATAGATGGTATATTACACCTGTAACAATGGCAAAAATGTATAAAACAGGCTCTAAAAAATGTTGGAAGTGTAAAGAAAAAGAGGGTATGTTTTTACATATGTGGTGGAATTGTAAAATAATCAAGAAATATTGGGAAATGATATATAATGAAATGAAAAAGGTGTTTAAAATAACCTTTGTTAAAAGCCCAGAAGCCTTTTTATTAGCCATTATAGGTCAAGACCTGCTGAAAGGTGAAAACTAGTCCAGGGTCTGCTGCTAAATTAAATTGGTTTGGTCCATTTTCTGCAAGGTGGAGAGGAAGGAGCACATCTGTTTGTGCACTATGCAAATGTTATCACTACCCAGGCAAAAACTAAGATAGCAACCTGTAGTGAATTCTCAGGGCAGGTTTATCATGAATGGCACATGAAGGCAGATTGAAACTGCTTTCACTGCAGCTGCTGCAACACACAAAATAGCACTGCATGGATCACTCTGATCACACTGTCAGTTTTCACACCTTTGGCAGCAGCTGCCAGAAACACCAGCTGACAGCCAATCCACATGGTGAGCTCTTCTTTTCACCCTGCTGCAGGCATAAGCTACCACACACAGAAGCCATGGCCAGTGCATATCACAGGCTCCTTGCAATGTGTAAATCAGACCTTATGCTTGCATACTGGAATGAAGAAAGGAAGAGGTGAGGCTTCTATATGCATGGAGTGGTGGAGTGAGCCCAAACTGTGAATTTAAACCTAAGGGAGGGATAAGGCAAGGGATGTGGCTAAAAGAGACATGTTTGTGCTGCTGAGAAGAACAACTACAAACTGTTCACTCTTGTTCTTGCTTCGTTTGCAAGGGCTTAGAATAGAATATCTTAAAAGTTGAGTTTAGTAATAGCTAGTGAAATTGGTACTGTATTCCATTTGAAATTTCTGGTCTGGGTGACTGGGGTCGCGGGACATTCCAGATACTATGCATTTCACATTGAAACAAGGTTCTGTTCCTTACAAGAGAGGAAAAAACCCTTACCTTAAAAATGTACCTGGCTTGAGCAGCGCATTGATGCGGTTGACTATCCAACTAAAGAGACGCCCGTACAAGGCTTTGGCTGTGGCGTCTCTTACATCAAAAGCTTTTTCCATCGTGTTGGGCCGTATAATAGTTTCCCCTCGGGCCACCACACAATGAGAGGTCAGAGCTTCTTGCAGTTCATCTGCCTGTATACACAGCAAAGATGCGGCTGGAAAACGGAGGAATGGTGTCACATCCATAATGTATCAAACATTTCTTAATTTTATATGTAAAAGCTCCTTACAACAGGTGAGGGGGACCCCTGGACCACAGACTGGATACTACATGCATTTCATTAAGCACCCTGGGTCCCCTTCTGCCCGTCAACTGTACAGTGGGAAGTAGCTGAGAAGGAAAAGGGCTTTGATGTTGTGCAAAATATGAAGACTGCAGCTCCTTGCTCTGCAAGAAGATCAAAGCAGAGGGGGAAATACACCAGCAAAGAAGTAGACGTGTGTTCCTTACAAATATACATAAAGAGTCTTTGCGTTTTGCAACTGCGTATTTGTAATTTTCACGATGCAATTGCATTTGGCTGTTTGAGGCTTTAAATAAGGCAGGGCTTGTTTTCACCTGTGCTTTTCATTATTTGCATTCTTCTGTAAGGGCTGCTGAGTTCTTTTGGCTTCATGCGATCTGGGCTGATAAAGGGTGCTGTAGAGGGTCCCTGCCAGTTTTATAGCCTTGTCCTCATGATATCACTTCCCAATGGCTATATCTTCCTTTATCCATGATCACTGAAACTGGGGTGGCCTGACCCATGTCCCTCCTTCCCCAAATGCTTCTCAAACACATTGTGCAAACAACAACAGCACACGACAAAATCAGCCCCAACTAATCATCCCAGAGGGACATGGGTGGTGCTGTGGTCTAAACCACTGAGCCTAGGGTTTGCCGATCGGAAGGTTGGCAGTTCGAATCCCTGTGACGGGGTGAGCTCCCATTGTTCAGTCCCAGCTCCTGCCAACCTAGCAGTTCAAAAGCACGTCAAGTGCAAGTAGATAAATAGGTACCGCTCTGGCAGGAAGGTATAGGCATTTCCATGTGCTGCTCTGGTTTGCCAGAAGCAGCTTAGTCATGCTGGACACATGACCCGGAAGCTGTCTGTCGACAAATGCCAGCTCCCTCAGCCTATAGAGCGAGATGAGCACGCAACCCCAGAGTTGTCCACTACTGGACCTAATGGCATCATCCCAGAAGGCACCTGACAGAACTGGGAACCATGTTACTAAAGTCCACAGAGCTCACCAAGTTACTATCATGCCAGAGCGCATCTACTCCCCCACTGTCTCACACCAAGGGAGGACCAGCCTTCTGTCAGTTACAGACTCTCACTCTGAAGGCATCTGGTGTCTTTCTTTGTTGTACAGGCTCTCACCCTGTGCAGGAAACCAGACATGCACCTTAGGCCCTCCCACTATCTAACCTCCTCCAGGTTCGTGGGGGGGGGAATAGAAGGGGGTAGTGTTCTCACTGTTGGGACTCCTGAAGAGATGAAACTCTATGGTGTCACCCCTGTTGTGTAGGCTCTGCCAGCAGGGCTTCTATGCTCCCTGACCCAGCAAGGAGCTGGTGCAAGAGGCTGCAAGATTGAGTGCAGCTTCTCTCTGGACTATGGACCAGGCAGGGGGTCCCATTCCTTACCACACTTACCAGGGACCTCAGCTGTCCCCAAAGCAAAAAACTAATCACCCAGATGCTCAGGTACTCAGCCTCAGGAAAGATCTTCTCCAGTCCCCCAGTGCTACAGCTATTCATCTCAGGAAATAATCTCAAGGTTGAGGGTCACAGGAGGAAAATCCCTACTCAAACTCTAGACCAGTGTTTCCCAAACTTGGGTCTCCAGCTGTTTTTGGACTTCAGTTCCTATAATCCCTGACCATTGGTCCTGCTTAGCTAGGGATGGTGGGCGTTGTAGGCCAAAAACAGCTGGAGACCCAAGTTTGGGAAACACTGGTCTAGGCTTTCTAAAAATTCATGTGGCCTGTTGTGGGAGACACTGAGCTTAGCTCAGTTGGTAGAGCATAAGACTCTTAATCTCAGGCTCATGGGTTCAAGCCCCATGTTGGACAAAAGATTTATGTATTGCAGGGGGTTGGACTAGATGACCCTCACGGTCCCTTCCAACTCTACAATTTTATGATTCTATGAAAAAACAGGCCATCCCAGCCCCACTAGCTGCTTTAAAAACATGTGATGTTTGTTAAGAGCCTGGGCCCAGGCTGTGTAGAGCTTTTCAAGCAATGAGGTAAGATTTCTGCAATATGCAGATAAGTCTGGAGCTCATAATTATGGAGACAGTTCGCAAAAGGCATTTAATTATTATAAAAAGGAAAGAAAACTCACAGTTCTCCAGAGGCGTTGGATTGGAAATGATGCTCTTGTCAATCATGTACTCGGTTACTACGGAAGAGAATTCGATGTTGCCCACGTTTAAAATGGCAGCAAGGATGCTGTATACGCTCCCTAGTTCCTGAAAGACAGATGCACAAAAACATTCCCATTCATAGCCTTATAATTGACACCCCAGGCAACAATCACAGCATTTCATTTCTTCATTTTCATATCCAACTTGCATTTAGAGAACCAGCGTTTTACCAGGGGCTGCACCCTCTTCAATTTGCTTTAACTTTACAGTGCAGCTTGAATGTTTTTTTTAATAAAAGGTACGGCATGGAGGTTATAATCGCTAAAAGAGTAAGAATAGTTCTATTAAATACTCAATGGGTATGTTTTTCTGGATCTCCCCCCCCCCCCCAGGTCTTTTCTTCTAAACATTTTTCTGATTCTTAAAATCTTAGGGTTAAGGAAACAAACAAACAAACAAAAGACCTACTACCCATAGACTTGTGTTTTGATTCTTTTTCTTTTGAAGAAATAATCACCCACTATGTCTATTTGTAAATTATTCTGATAAATGGAATAAAATGATTATATTGACTACTGATTATACCGACTTCTGTCATTACACTGTGTTACATGTATTGCAGCTAACATCTTTTGTACCCTTTCCTGATTTCTTGTAAGGCGTGATTACTTTTATTCCCAACACCCCTTTTCCTGCATCGTGTGTGTGTGTGTGTGTGTTGCCATGTAACCTTCAGTTTGATTTTAAAGGAGCAAAGGAATATATAGGCTATGTGTTTACAGCACAGGGACCTGCCACGCTGTTAAAAAGGGAGAGATTTTCTGAAATGCTTAGGGGGTTGTTTTGACCATACTGCAATCAAATTCTGCCCCAGAGCCTTTCTAAACATAGCAGAATCTGGAGGAAACAGAAGTCAAAAGAAGACATTTCTGGGGGCTTCACTTTTTCACGCACTCCCATGTAATTTCCCCCCATCCTGTGCACCCAGAAAAGCAGAATGCTGTCAATGGAGAGTCAAAACTTGCTGTGTGTGTGGCTATAGCTCAGAATTCCCTCCTAAGGGAGCACAAATTAGACAAGCCAGCCTCTTCTGTTAGGAAACAGGGTACACTGAAAACTAGAAAAAAGACGTTACAGCTCATCCCACTTGTGTGTGCTTCAAGGGCTAATTTTGCCCGATGAAAAGCTTGTTGAAATTACAGTCTTTTGTACTAGCTGGTCCGAAAAAGCCAAAGCTGACACTGAACACAATTTCATGGCAGTGTTCACAAATCACAGTAAGGCATTAACTATGCACAAGCAAATTGGACTGGAGTTGCTCCTCCTACTCACACCGGGACGAAAGAAAGCACAAATCCCTGGATTAGCTGCACATATTGTTGCACTCCACCCCAAACTCTGAGCAGTGCAAGATTCCGGGGGTTCCAGATGCTTATGAAGGGTTTGTGTTTCCTTTTGGAAATGAGGCACAGCAGAGACTGTGGTGTCTTTATGATATAAGGTTTATTTACACACATATACAACCTGAGCCTTTGATGGAGGGGTTCACAGAATCAACACCAAAAGAGGGTCTTGCTTCTCCCATAGCCACAGCCTTGGATTCTAGCAGAAATCAGGCCTGGCACTCTCTGCCTTTCCAGACTTCTATTGCATCCAGTTTCTAGCTCGTATCACTCAACTCTCTGTTTTGTCTTTCCAAATAACAGACAGCTGAGGGAGGGAGGCCTACCCATTTGGCCTCTGGCACAGAGTCACTCTCTTTGTTCCCTTAACAAACCATATTTAGTGGGCATTACCAGGCTGGCTTGGGTATTCCAGCAATTGAATCCATGCTAGATCCAGGAACTAGAAAGGAAGCTCTGACATACAGCCTATCTGTGTGCCTCCCCCCCCCCCCCGACTCATAGTAATATGAGCTAGGAATTGTAGTTTGTTTTGCTACCAAGCAACCGTGCTCCATAGTCAACTGATTATGGTTCGTTGGAATGCAGACTCACAACTTAAAGCTACCACCAGCTGCCACCTTTAGGAAAGTACTCTAGAATGGGGTGGTCAACCTTTTATGGACCAACAGCTCACTCTTTGGCTAGAAACTGAGGGCTATAATCTTAGACATACAGACCCTCCTTCTCAGCTAATCCAACATTTCTCCAGTGAAAATAGAGACATCCCATTCCCTACTGATAATTTTACTATTTATACTCCACACATCTTGCTGGGTTGCCCCAGCTACTCTAGGTGGCTTCCAACGTATATAAAAATGTAATAAAATATCAAACATTTTAAAAACTTCCCTATACATACCCTCCCACATTTCTCAAATGAAAATAGGGACATGCTACCATACCCTCCAACATTTCTCCAGTGAAAATAGGGACATCCTAAGGAAAAGCAGGACATTCCAGGATCAGATCAGAAACCAGGACGGCTTCTCTAAATCAGGGACATCTCGGGAAAATAGAGACAGTCTGGTGTTATTTCCCTCTCTCTGCTCATCAAACAGCTGATCTGATGACTGGAGAGGAGGTGATTTGCATTCCCATTAGGGCAATGGGTTTCAGCCACTCTAGTACTGTGTCAAATGTATTCCCCTTCTTTTTGCCACTGCCTCCAAAATTAGTAGCATCTTGGAGGGAGAAATTAGTGTGGGGGTTGGATCAGGCCCCTGAACTGAGAGTGAGACACCCACTACTCTAGAAATTATTGGCAACCTTCATATGCGCTACTGTCAGTCAAGACCTACTTTTCTCTCTCTAAGGTGCACAAGTTAAAATATCACTGACACTCACCTCCATCGTAAACCCAATCACCTTGAAGCACTGCTCAATTAATTCAAACTGGGATTTGTAGAAGCTATTGTTCATGAAATCTTGTACAGTTCTGAGATGTTCATTTTGTAGATACCTAGAAGGATGATGGGGACAGGGAAAAGAGTATGAGAAATTGTGAATCAACTCTACATTTCAGAAGGCTCACTCTACCAAAGGCAGCCCACATATGCATTTATCCTAAAGAATGCAATACAAATGGAATGTTATACCTGGGAGGTTTATTTTCTGGCAATTTGTAATGAGCTAGTTTTTTCTTCTCAGCCAAACCAGCATAGATGTAATAGAAAATATGAAAATTCTTCTCTCCTCTGAAATGGGAAAAAACACAACACCACACACCCCAATATGGCAATTATTGAAACACAATCAACATTGAACCAGTAACGTCTAATTTCTGATTGTCTTCTACTATTATAAAATTTATTTTATTTGAAATGTTTTCCCACTGCCTTTCAGGGCAATGAGCCCTCCTAAAACAGTTTAAAGTAGAATTGCAATAGCTAACAAATGCAATAAATGGTAATAGTAGTCATAGAAGTAGCTTAGCCCAACTCAGGGGAATGAGACGACATCATGATTCCCAGTCCACTGTTAACGCTTAATCCACATAAATCAATGTGTTGGTCATCATAACGTTTACACAGAACTTAGATCAGGCTTCCTCAAACTCGGCCTTCCAGATGTTTTGAAACTACAATTCCCATCATCCCTGACCAGGTTTGAGGAAACCTGGCTTAGATGTACAGGCCTAAGCTACATGGGCATTAGCCTACATAAAATGTAAATAATAATAATAATAATAATAATAATAATAATAATAATAATAATAATTACACAGTTCAGGTTATGCACAATGCAGTTTCAGAGGCTGCATCCAAGGTGTCTGATTGGACTAGTCCAGGCACCCCCAAACTCGGCCCTCCAGATGTTTTGGGACCACAACTCCCATCATCCCTATCTAACCGGACCAGTGGTCAGGGATGGTGGGAACTGTAGTCCCAAAACATCTGGAGGGCCAAGTTTCCCTATGCCTGCTAGACTTTACAGTGCCGGGCTAGGCAGATGGAGTCCCACCCCAATGAGATATAGGCTGTACCACCCTTAGAGCTTGTTTGAACCAAGCCTCCCTCTCTCTTTCCCACAGCCAGAAAAGCACCCCCTTTGTTTCCCTTTTACTTACACAGCTTGATGTATGACTCTTGATTTTTCTAGGAGGTATTCTGAAATCAGAGCACTTACAACAGTTCCACTGGAAGTGAACTTCATTTCTAGGTATTTCCCAAATCTGCTGGAATTATCATTAATAATAGTGCCTGCATTTCCAAAAGCCTCCAGCAGATTGTTGACTTGGAGAATTTTTTCCTGAAGTGTCCTGTTATTAGCCTAGATACGCATTCCAAAATAACAACAACGATAAGGAAAATGCACAGAACTTTAAAACACAAATGTAATTTTTCAGAATAGTGACGGAATAGTAGTCCTTTCCTCTGTGGGGTTGTTGGAATCCTCCTTATCTGGGGATGTTCACCATCAATAACTAGCAGAAAGTAAGGGCTAGTTCATCTATTAGTTTCTTAACTAGGGGAACATATTTATTTGAACCGCTCTCCATTTTGTTGGGGAGTTTAAGGGTGCAAAAGAAAGATGTGGCAAGGCTTTATTTACAAGTTGGTGGCTGGGCTGGCATGGTACAGGATGGCAGAAGGCAAAGACCAGGCATAGGCAAACTCCGGCCCTCCAGATGTTTTGAGACTACAATTCCCATCATCCCTGACCACTGGCCCTGTTTGCTAGGGATGATGGGAATTGTAGTTCCAAAACATCTGGAGGTCTGGAGTTTGCCTATGCCTGGCAAAGACATAAATAAAGAGGTCTAGGATATGTCTTACCCTTCCAAGGACAGTCAACTGCTGAACCAGAAGATGGGCACTTTGTGTCTTCCCTGCTCCACTTTCTCCAGATATGACAATACACTGAAGGCAAGAGTGGAAGAGCACATGCTATAACCGGCTATCTTCACAACCCAGAGGGGTATATCAAACCTGGCCCACCATTACCACTACCTGATCAGAGCTGAATGTGACCATGGACTGGTATGCGATATCAGCCACAGCAAAGATGTGAGGAGGGTTGGCAGTCCGTTTGGCCCCAATGTACAATTTGGAATGCTGAAAAGTTAAAAGAGAAATGCTATGTACTCCTCTGTTTTTAGACTATCATCTTGTGTCACTGGCCTCATGAGACTGACCAGTTATGAGCAGTGATGCTGCCAAAATTTATAATTACTGTATTTTTTTGCTCTATAAGACTCACTTTTTCCCTCCTAAAAAGTAAGGGGAAATGTGTGTGCGTCTTATGGAGCGAATGCAGGTTGCGCAGCTATCCCAGAAGCCGGAACAGCAAGAGGGATTGCTGCTTTCACTGCGCAGTGATCCCTCTTGCTGTTCTGGCTTCTGAGATTCAGAATATTTTTTTTTCTTGTTTTCCTCCTCCAAAAACTAGGTGCGTCTTGTGGTCTGGTGCGTCTTATAGAGCGAAAAATACGGTACCTGGTTCGGAATACTCATTTGCCTAGCTCAGAATGCTCAGAGGCAATGTTCCACTCAATGTTCTCTTCCAACTCAGAGTGAGAAATGAGACTTTGCACAACTTCTTCCCTTGTGACCTGTCTTTAGTCCAAGCGTAGGACATCAATCACTTCTCCGACAGATCTAAGCAAACAGCTCCAGGGAGGACTTTGAAAGCTCCAGGGACATGTGGTCAAGCCCAGTGACGTTACCAAGGGGTGTTTGTGTGTGTGTGAAATCACTCAAAATTGCAAGATTTTATTTTCCTACCTGAGTAGCGTAAAGGTCTAAGTTGCGAAAAGGATTGACTGCAATGAGAATGTCCCCCACGTAGGTGTAGATCTGATTCTTGGCGTAGCTCTTTTGCAGTTGCTCTGTTACTGTATTCTGTTGGGGGGGCGGGGGGCAGAGAAGGACATGTCTATTGGTGTCTGGTTTTGAAAATTTATTCAAAGGAATTAAAATTCAGGACTTTCGGGCATCTTGATACTACACAGACATCAGAAACATTTTGGTGTCTTGAGCCATATTGCCAACATGCATAATTGTGTGTTCCCTTACTATGTGCTCATTTACCTTCAGTTCTGTGCATCTGCATTAGTGATTAGTAGCACAAAAATGTATTAGAGCCACAGGAGACCTCCTACTATGTCACACAGTGAGTCCACCCAGTTCAGTATTGTCTGGAATGACTGGCAGCATTTCTCCAGGGTTTCTGATAAGTGACCTTCTCACTCAGCCCTACCTAGAGATACTGTGGGTTGAATCTGGGGCCTTTAAAGCATGCAAAGTATGTGCTCTGTCACTGAGTTATGGCCCATCCTAACTGTGTCTGACTATTGCTCTATTTAACTTGTCAACTCTCACCGCCACTAACTTTCCAAGATTCTCCTAATCTGCTGCCTAAGATCTATTTAAAATTAAATGGTGACACCAAGGATGGAACCTGGAACCTTTGGTGTGCGAGGTGTGTACTCTACCACTGAGCTATGGGTCCTTCCACTGAGTCTACTCACTCTTGTACAGAATACACACTTGGGGATCTCCGTCATTTCCTTAGTTGCCTTATTTTGTCATTTGCCCCAAGTAAGAAGTAACAGATTGACTCTAATCTAATTTAGCCACTTCGGGTAACATTATGTAGGAGACCCTAACATATCAGGCCACAGTTTGTAGATATACAGCACTTGTGTTGGCCTTGTGTTGCCCATGATTTTACCTTCACTCTTATCACCCACCATGTTTTTATACCTGCCTTGCAAAATTCACACAAGACCGGAGAGGAGAGGAGAATTTTGCTACTTCTTTCTCTCATTAGCTACACATGCTATCACATTTAATGACTTTTGCCTTTTGGCAAAAAAACAACTTCTTAGCATATGGCTCATCATAGTGCAAATAAATGTTTGGATGAGAACCTAACACCTTAGATTAATTGCATCCATTAGTTCAGCTCCTGTGCCATTAATTGGCCAATGTTGGCAAAGCTGTTTCAAAAGTATAAAACACTCTAGAAACCGACTAATAATGACGAACCACTGGCTTGGTGAGTATCAAAATCAGAGGCTAACAGCATTTCCAGGTGGTAGGGTTGATTCTTTAAGGCTCTCCAAATGTTGTTGTACTCCAGATCCTATTAACCCCAACCAGCATGCCCAATGGTCAGGAACATCAGGAACTATAGCCCAATAACACCTGGTCCTATAGTCCAGTGTTCCCCAACCTTGGGCCTCCAGCTGTTTTTGGACTACAATTCCCATCATCCTTGACCACTGGTCTTACTAGCGAGGGACGATGGGAGTTGTAGTCCAAAAACAGCTGGAGGCCCAAGGTTGGGGAACACTGCTATAGTCCACTGACTCCCATGAGGGAAATACAACCCCATCCAGAAATTTAAACCACAGATTGTCCTATCACTGAAGACTATTACCCAGGGTGGGTGCCTGTTCTCAGCATGCAGCTTCCCCAATCTACAAAATCCCCTAGCATTTTTTTCTTTACAAAAAAATGTCTTACCTCATCTAGTACTTCCAAGGTTGCCAGATCATCTACATCTTCCTGGTTGGTAACTAGAGACCTACTGTAATTCCCTTTCTTAGTATGAATACGCTCAAATCTGTTCAAGAAAACAAAAACATGGAAGGATGCTTCTACTTGCAAAGAAAAATGCAGGAAGAACAGTTGCGACATTAGCAATAACCCTGTTCACACCTTCTACTCATGTTTAGAACCAACCCAGTGAGTTGAGGGGGGCAGGGGTAATGTTGCTAAGCTTTGCCCCGTTGCAATCTCTCTTTACAGTCTGAAGGGTGTGAAACAGGGGCCCTCCTGAAGAAGAGGAGGAGTTTGGATTTGATATCCCGCTTTATCACTACCCGAAGGAGTCTCAAAGCGGCTAACATTCTCCTTTCCCCTCCTCCCCCACAACAAACACTCTGTGAGGTGAGTGGGGCTGAGAGACTTCAGAGAAGTGTGACCAGCCCAAGGTCACCCAGCAGCTGCATGTGGAGGAGCGGAGACGCGAACCCGGTTCACCAGATTACGAGTCTACTGCTCTTAACCACTACACCACACTGGCTCTCCTGTATTTGTCAAGACTCTTTTTGGCATTCATATCCCTGATCTTCCACCATAGGAAGCTCTCTACTTCAGATGCTTCCTCTCTAACTTGAGGAGGGTGACAGTAGTGGTGACAGTGTGCGGAGCTTATGCATATGCACACCATACATTTAAAGCACATTCAAAGCATCTCTGCCCCTGAAATACTCCTAGGAATTATAGTTTACCCTTCACAGAGCCACAATTCCCAGCATGTGCACACACATTTTCCCCTGGCCCTGACCTTGGATTCCCAGAACAAGATCTTATGCACATTCTCACAAAGAACATGAGAAAAGCTCAAAGGTGACATGAGCCGCGGGCACAAAAACGTCTTTTGATAACGCCCTGCTGTTCAAATGAAAGGTCATGGTACGTTACATGTACATCCTAAGGAACTTCAGGCGGGGGAAAGTATTATGTTGAGGCTGCAGGCATTTCAATATGGGCAAGTGATGTTTGGCTTTCACACAAATCTGTAATTTCTGAATCCATTTGCTCAGCAACGTTGTACATGAAGGTCATCTCCTTTCCAACGCCTGTCCTGTCAGCAGGGTGACTTTGATCAAGCAGCTGCCCACAAACAATAGATGCAGGAAGTGACAGCTTATCTTTCCCATTCTATTCTATTCCCCTCCCCCCACATCAGGAAAGGATGTAGACCTTGAGTCAACTTGTCATTTCCCATTCCTAGTGTCAACCATTACACACTGTGATTTTTTATTATTATTAAAAAAATTGGAACCATGCTGGCAAATACATAGAAGTGTTGCTAGAATAATTGCCAGTGTGGTATATATCACATTCAGCCCACAGGGTTTAGCAGTGGCTGTAGCTGGGGAGAAACAGAAATAAGCCAAGACGCAAGGGGAATCTTCTGTTCCTCCTCTTGCATTTTCCTTCTACCTGGGCTTTCCTCTAAGAACGCCAATTTCATTCCACCCGCTTCACGTTCACTGATGCTGCTCATATATTCAGCTTTGTAGCATAGTTTCAGAGGGAGTTCTTCCTTACTGATGCTTTTACGACTAGCTTTAGAAACCAGCTTCATCATGCAACGTATACAGAAGAGACAGATATGAGAACACGATGTTTTGCCTGCTCTAATGTGAAAGGGCATGGATCCCTCGAGGGGTGTGAATGATGCCGCTTCTCTTCATTTGCCCCCAAAGAGTTGATAAAAATAATTCTCCCATCTGACGTTGGCGGATGGATTTCCAACCTCCCCCCATCCTGCTCACGGGCACTGTAAACAAAAATATCACTCGTTTCCCTATCTCAATCTGTGGAATTTTATTCTTTGTGTTTGCCACAGACGTTCTGTTCTAAAGGCACTTCCAAAGACCTGACAGCCTGATTCATCAAGGCTGTATCGACAACAGAATGACTCAAGACAGTTATTGTTTCTGCTCAGTTTCTCTCCTCCCTGCCGCCACCCCCACTTCATCCCCGCCTTTCAATCAAAGCAAAACGAGGCCACTGGAGCTCTTTCAGTTTCAATTGTCAAAATGAATAAAAGTGATCTTTGATGGCTCCAAAAATAGCATGGAAAATGCCAAATCCTTGGCAATTTGTTGCCATTTGTAAAGTAATTAGGCTGACATTTATCCCATCGGATCCCAGGGCAGTGTGCAAATGACAAAAACCAAACAACAGTATGATGCTTAACTGTGGGTGGTGTTCACCATGGTTTATTGCTTTAACAAGTGAAACGATGGCAGTCAGAGTAATCTAAGGCATAGTTTAACTGTGACGTAGGTTACCAACATCCGCGGTTAAGCATCATACTGTTTTGCTTTGGTCATTTGCACATACACTGCCCTGGGATCCTATAAGAGGCATAGCAATCTCAAAGTCTTCTTCTTCCTCCTATTCCAGTGGTGTCTGAAATCTTGGTATAAGCCCACCCAAATCATTGGGCAGGTGTGGATACAACTACCTACATCTCTTTCATATGGACACACTGTGGGATGATGCAGAATCCATTTGCAACAAGCTTTTATTTTCAGAATGAAACCTGTTCCTCAATAAGCACTTTTTGTGGGAGCTTTGGGGGGGGGCGGGAATATGCAACAGATCTAGATGGTGTGTGGGCTACATAGAAAAAACAAGCACTCAGCCTCCATTGATTCTGGAATAAAAAGTCACATGTACACGGTAGTCTTCTCTCAACCCATATTTCCCAACATCTATTGGTCACACCCAGCTCCTTTAACACATCAACAAGCAAGATGCTTTCTAGATCTTTTCTTTAAAGTTCTCCCTGTAAATCCTGTCCAAATGCTTGTAGGGCTGGTTTATGTGTGTGTGAAAAATCTTTTGTAGTGAAACCTAACTGGATCAGCTACAAAAACAACAACAAAAACCCCAAAGCAGAAGCATCACTATAATCCTTCTTGGACTGGCAAACACAAAATGGGCAGATGAGACAACAGAAGACAAGCTGATCTTGCCAGATAATGCTTGATGGAATAACCTCCTTGTTTGAGTGTCACTTTTAGTCATCTAATTGCTATGCACTGGAGCATGTTAGGATGAGCAAGGCTGCTTTATATGGGTGAACTGTGGAGGAGGAGTGGGAAAAAAGAGTGTTGTAAAAGCCGAGGGTAGCCTTTTGCAAACACGTTGAAAGTGTCAGAAGATCGCTGATTGTGAACACTGATGTGAATGTGATCAAGGAACATCCCATGGATTATTATGACCTCAAATCAAATACAGGAGAGGGGTGAAGTCAAAATGAAATCTGATTCCATGCGCTGGAAGAGTCTTGGACCACAATAAGTGCACTTTAAAAGTGAGTGGACCACACAAAGCACCTTAGAGTAGGGCTGCCATTTCCCCAGACATTATTGGGATTTCAAAGGTGGAATTGATGTCCGGGGAAATTTCTGAAAAATCGGGGGTTTTCTGGCAGTTTTGGGGCTCAACAACTATTTGGGATTTGTCTGGGGGGGGAAAAACCTCAGAAGCTTTCAGGGTGTCCTGGTTTTCACTTTTTGAGAGCCAATGTCTTCAGAATAACTGGGGGAGGTGCAGGTTTTAGCCCTTATGGCTCTGATGTTAGTCTTCAAAATGTGCAAAATCTGGTAGAGTTCTAGGAGTCTGTTAATCCCCACACAACTCTGTGAGGTAGGCTAGGCTGAGATGCAGTGACTGGCCCAAGGTCACCTAGCGAGCTTCATGGCTGAGTTCTGAACCCTGGTCTCCCAGCTCCTAGTCTGACACTCTAACTACTACTACACTACAATGGCTCTCATTTTGGGCACCTATACCTTTGTATTTCATTCAGTAAGGTTTGCATTTGAAATACACATTCAGTGTTTACTACTTGTATGTTTTTTAAAGGGACAAGTGACCACTTTATCTGAACTGGAATGCTGTAGGAGGAGAAAATGAAGGAAAGGTTGCCATGAAGTTATTGGCTAGCTGACTTGTCAGTCAGAACTGGGGCAGAAGGTAGCTGTTTGGAGGAGGGACCTTGAAGTGCATTATTTGCAGGCAAATTATCCCTGGTTCAGTCCTTGATATTCTCCATGTGGGACTAGAAAAGAAACCCCACTTAAAACCTTCACATCAAGAGCTAGATAGAAGATGGATAATACTGATGGACCAATGGTTTGACTCTACACAAGCCAGCCTCGCATGATCAAACTGAGAAGAGGAGGGAAGATTATTTTGATTATCCGCTGTTTTGTCACTGGCAACATTAAATAGCAACACTTAAGCAACTGTGTTCTATACAGTGTTTACAATTTCAGTATTTAGGTTTGCAGCTTGCATCAACTCATACATCTAATTTGATTTCTTGGCTTTGAAGTTCAGGCTCTCTCCTTAGCACCATGCACTGAATTTGTTCATGGTCATTGGGATTTTATTCCTGCAAGAGCTTGTCACTTCTTGGTTAAAAGAGTTTTTCAAAATGCTAAGGGTAATTATATTCATTTGCAGGGGGGCGGGGGGGGGAATGCATCCTTATAAGATAAATTGCAGACTATAAAAATAACAAAATAAATCCTCAGATCTCACTAGAAGATTGCAGAAATGAAACAAAACACAAACCAAAAAACATTAAGCCACCAAAAATATCAATAAGAAGAAATTCAGCTGATCTTAATCAGATTTCTCTATACAGCTCATTTGATGTGGGAAAAAGGAGACATTAACAATTGTGACTGTTAAAATAGCACTGCCTTTTATGTTCTATGTGCTATTTGATCCCCCTCAAAAAAACCTATTATCTGTTACCTTGAAGCAGAGTAGAAATATATCAATATTCACCAATGACTAAGTCTCACATACAGAACATTACTTTGATGAACTTGTTTCAGAATTTCTGAAACAGAGCCAAAACACTTTGGGCAATTTCATACAAGGCTCGAAGATTATGAATGCTTCATAATGCATAATTACTTTGCTAAATACTGTTGGAACAAGGATGAAAATATCCCCGTCTAAAAGTGGCATTATTTCTGGCAACACATTTCCTTTCCTTTGCACGTGAAGGAAACGTTTTGCCAGAAATAATGCAACTTCATAGAGGGGGATATTTTGGCCACAGTTATCCATGTGGAAGAGCTTCAGTGGCCTCAAACCTGTGAGAACAGTTAACAGACATTACTAAGTGTGTATTCCACAGCTGAGCAGATATGTATGGTGGACCACTAAGGATTGCCTGACTGGGATTGTAAGAGCAGGGAGTTTCCAACACCTGGCAAACAGCCACACGTGAGCAGTGGGTTGTATGCAGTTCGGTTAAGTCACATATTATGCTTATCTAATATTACATAATCTGTTCAAGTCTTAGTTCAAATTCCAGCTTCCTCACTGGTTTACAGAGATGCTTGCTACTTAAGTGGGTTGCATTCATAAAAAATGAGGATGTTGCTTAAAATAAAAATTTGAAGAAAAATTTAAATAAATGGTCTTCAAGATCACATTTTCCCCCAGTAGTGATGTATGGAAGTGAGAGCTGGACCATAAAGAAGGCTGATCGCCGAAGAATTGATGCTTTTGAATTATGGTGCTGGAGGAGACTCTTGAGAGTCCCATGGACTGCAAGAAGATCAAACCTATCCATTCTTAAGGAAATCAGCCCTGAGTGCTCACTGGAAGGACAGATCCTGAAGCTGAGGCTCCAATACTTTGGCCACCTCATGAGAAGAGAAGGCTCCTTGGAAAAGACCCTGATGTTGGGAAAGATTGAGGGCACAAGGAGAAGGGGACGACAGAGGACGAGATGATTGGACGGTGTTCTCGAAGGTACAAACATGAGTCTGACCGAACTGTGGAAGGCAGTGGAAGACAGGAGTGCCTGGCGTGCTCTGGTCCATGGGGTCACGAAGAATCGGACATGACTAAATGACTAAACAACAACAACAACAAAGACCACATTTTGTTACATGCAGACAGACCCTCCCCCCCAAAAAAAGTACCTTGCTTTTTCTGTGATTCCCATTTGCTGGTGAACATCAATGAATTCCATCAGCTGCATCTGCAAGACAGTCTCTTTGCCCTCCACTTGCTTCACAAAGTCATGCTGCAGCAGGTCAGACACTGTTGGGCGTTTCTCATAATCTTTGGTCAAACACCTGCACCATTGGAAAAAGCACAGCTTTTAGGAAATGCAGATATTTAATAAAAAGACAGGCGGTAGCAGAGAACTAGGGAGGAAGCCTGATTTCAAGAAGTGGGGCATGGAAGAGTCCTGTGGGTGTACTGACCTCCCCTATGGGAGCAGGTGGCACTGTGGTCTAAACCACTGAGCCTCTTGGGCTTGCTGATTGGAAGGTCAGCAGTTCGAATCTGCATGAACGGGGTGAGCTCCCATTGCTCTGTCCCAGCTCCTGCCAACCTAGCTGTTCAAAAGCATGCCAGTGCAAGTAGATAAATAGGTACCGCTGTGGCAGGAAGGTAAACGGCGTTTCCATGCACTCTGGTTTCCGTCACGTTGTTCCGTTATGCCAGAAGCGGCTTAGTCATGCTGGCCACATGACTCAGAAAGCTGCTTGTGGACAAACGCCGGCTCCCTTGGCCTGAAAAGTGAGATGAGCACTGCACCCCATAGTCGCTTTTGACTGGACTTAACCGTCCAGGGGTCCTTTACTTTTAGTGACCTCCCCTCCTGGCAGCACCATGTTCACCAGCATGGGAACATGGCAGGGTGAGGGGCAGAGGAGCTGTGGCTTAGTGATGTTGACTCCAGGCAGCTTTTTATGTCTTCAGCTCCCCTTTTAATTGGTGCTTTTATAATGTTGCTGGATTTGTGTGTTTCTTGTCTGTTTTAATCTTGCTATAGGTTTGTGGGGTGGTCAGTCTGGATGATACTCATGGATGTCCCTTACGAACTTGTGATCCAGTGTAGGGGAAGGTAAAATGTATATGAGGAAACCAGCAAGATTTGTTGAGACAGCCTCCTCCATCCTATGATCAGGTTGCGCATACATTTAAATGAAACCACCCTAACGACACAATACAGTCATACCTTGGTTCTCAAACTTAATATGTTCCGGGAGTCTGATTGACTCCCAAAATCATTCAAAAACCAAGGCGCGGCTTCCAATTGGCTGCAGGAGCTTCCGGCTAAATCGGAAGCCACATCGGACATCCAGCTTCCGAAAAACGTTCAAAAACCAGAACACTTACTTCCCTCTTTTCGGCGTTTGGGAGCAAAAACATCCGAGTACTAAGGCATTAAAGAACCAAGGTACGGCTGTAGTCTCCACTAACCTACATTCCAAGGAAACAAAATTTTGGGCAAGCGCAGGCACCCCTGAGTCTCTTGCCATTCAGAAACTGGAGTGCGCACAACAATATTGCTTTTCTTTTGTACAATGCTCAGAGAGCAATATTCATAAGTTCAATGGGCAAACAAACATACTTTTTTATTAAAAAAAGAGGAATATGTTACTGGAATAACATGATTTACCTAGTACCTGTCTCCTCATGCCCTTTTTTGGCAGTTTCTAGGTGTGGGCTTTGTATTCTCTCTGTCACATCCACAACAGTAGTTTGCTAAGGGTGTTGACCTCACAGAGCTACAATTGCCAGCTCTCTTAACAAACTATAATTTCCAGGATTCACTATGATGGTTAGGAGTGCTTTAAGGTGGGCGTGACCCAAAAAAAGGTGGTGTAACCCACCAATTCCCTGGGGGTTAGTCTCTAGCCAATGGACCAACATACACAGAGCATAGGAAGCCACATTATGCCAAGTAGGACCAGTGGCCCACCCAGCTCAGTATCATCCACAACGATTTGCAGTAGCTCTCCAGGATTTCAAACCAGGGATTTCCCCAGCCCTTCCTAGAGATGGGATGGAGTCTGGGAACTTTGGGATGCAAAGCATGTGTTCTACCACAGAGCTACAGCCCCATCTCAGATCTTTGCCTCTGCCCATGGTGAAGCTACTGTTATGGCTCTAAAGAGCATTATGTACTCCCAGATATAGTAAAAACAAGAGCATGGTCTGAGGGCCCAAGATGGAGCCACCTTGCTAATGTAAATCAGGTCTATGTCTGCCTGGGTAGGAGACCACCTATGAAGCCCATTATGGAACCACTGTGATGTCTTCAGTTTCATGATGGACGAATGGTGGGATATAAACGTCCTAAATAAAAATAATAAAGAATGAAACCTATGCTACAAAGACATTGCTTTAAAATTCATAGTTTCTGTATATTGGAAATTGCTCTGAGTTTTCTGAATAGTAGATCCTGTGTAAAAATTACAATGGTTTACCTAAGCATTAATGGTGCAGGAGCAATAAAATTGCTAGTCCATTTGCAAAGGTAAGCAGGGTCCTACCTGGTTTCAAATTGGATGGGGAACTGTATTGTAGGGGATTGAACTAGATGATCCCCATGGATCCTTCCAACTCTATGGCTATCTGAATATTTTGGATGCTATCTGACTACTGTAAATGTGGCTACATTATTTTTAACTGCATGGTGCTCCTTTATGCATTGATTTATTTTTAAATGGCTCCATTGTCACTCACTTGCTGATAAAGTCATTGAATTCAGATGACCATATCTCTGGCTGCCGCAATGTAGGAGGCGGATTTCTGTGGAAGATGACATTAAAATAGGTTTACATGTAGAATTACAATAAGCTCGAATAATTTTTCAACCAAATAGAGTGAGAGAAGTCAAGCTGAGTAATGGATTTCTGGAAGAGTCATTAAAAAATACACAGATTTCCTCTAGCTTAAACGGAGCATTGTTTAGAAAAGTATAATGCACCACTGATTGTCTTAATGTTATAAGTCTTTGGAAAAGGGGGATTTAAAATCTCTATCAAATAAATCAAGAACTGCAGTAATTTTCTAGCATTCAAACAAAATGATACAACTAATGACCTATTCATCATTATTTATGTGTCGTGGCAAGTCCCCTGCAGTCCTAAAAGCAGTAGGCTTTACAATTCTTTGGTTTGCTAACACTGACATGAAATTCAGTTGGATTAAATATCCTCTTGGAGTTCACTCCAGCCAATGACAAGAGGCTGAAATGGTTGAACAAGTTAATTTTGTTAAGGAAATGGGTCTGTTAAGTGTCTTCTTTGTTATGTAAGCCAGGGCCAGAGTGTTGCCACAGAAACTAAATGGTTGGAGACAATTCTGGAAGGTGAACAAAAGAGTCCATATGTTTTCTATCATCCTCCCCTGGCTGGAGTGATGCTATCATAGTGTCTATATGTGTTTGAGAGAGAACAACAGACTTGCAGTCATGGAACTGGGTCTGAAAGAGACACAGAGAGGCTGATCTGCTCTCTGTGAGAATCCAGTGTTATAGCACAGGGTGGGGTGGGGGCACAGAAAAGCTTAATGGGGAAGTGGGATCTGTTGGAGAGTTGATGCTGTGAATCTTCAATCTTATGCTCAGCCTGAATATATGTGTAAATAAAATCACAAAAATGTCGTAAGACTCCAGTGACGTTCATTCCTAGGAAACCAACTCAGGGTACATACAGGGACTTTGTGAAACGTCTCATTAATGGGGGTACACATTAAAAAAACAATTGTCAGGATTCCTTCTAATTCCATTAGGATCATAATCCACCTATTGGTCAATTGCATGACCCATGAATAATTCTTTAACATCTAAGAAACAGGTATATGTCTGGCATCACCACATGTGCCTGCCTCTGCTGGGCCAGATGTACATGGACTTCAACTCCCATCATCCCTGACTAGCTATGTTGGTCCTACCACATTGACTACTGCTAGTTTAAATGGTTAAATTGGCACCCAGCACTATATTTACACATATATCTACTTGCTGCCAAAATAAGTATTTATTCATGCCTTCCCAAAACAGATTAAGTTCTAGAGTCTAACATCTCTTGGCTAGAAAGTTCCATGCAGGACCCACTGAGCTCAGTTTTCCCCCTCCAATTAAAATTGAGGGAAGAAGTAGACAACGCTACCATAAGAGACTGCCATTGCGTGGATGAAATCACTGAATACATTTTACAGAACTGTTATCCCTCCCCCTCCGCTCCATTGTGGTCAAGTAGCCTGCCCAATGAAAGATATGTGGAATAAGACGGTACCTTGGTATTTTGAACAGAGCTCTCATAGGATGCAAATCAGCCAGTGGTGGATCTCCATCACCTAACTCTATAGCGGTGATCCCAAGTGACCAGGCATCACATCTGGCATCATAGGAACTATCCAGCTGCTGCTCACATGCAATTACCTGTTAAAATATAAAATTAAATAACAGCATCTGAACTGGAGGTGCTGGCAGACAGGCATTTCACAGCCATCTTGCTTGCATTTGAATCACGTTCCTAAGCCTTTTCAGTGGAGCTATGAGAACAGGCCATAATTACAGGCTTTTTGCCCTATGAAGCAGACGTATTCTGAGGAGGCAAGTATTTAAGCTGCTTTTTGGCCTTCCACACTGCCTGCCAAAGAATGACAGTTGTGAGGCCAAAGCACCTCAAACTGTGACTCTTGTATGGCAATAATACACAGAGGGTGGAGGGAAGTGCTCATCCATGTTTCTGCAGCTGTCGCCGTGGCAACAAAATGTCTGCCTCAGCAACTAGCTTAGTCTCCCCTTTAAAAAGGGAATTGAATATTACTTCCTTCTAGGATGGATTAGTAAAATCCAGGACCAGGTGAAGTCTTTGATACTGGGTCCAAAAACAACTACTGCCTTGAACTACAGCTGTAGCAAATAACTGAGGAGGTCTTAGCAAGGCACTTAGCTTAGGAGTGGCAAAATGGCCTCTTCATCACGTGTGAAGGATGAGGTGCAAACGGGCTTATTCCAGAAAATTTACCTCTGCCTGGGCAGGTTTCTGGGTCCTCGTTCTACACTAGGCCTAAACAACTTCAGATTCTCTAAACGAAATACACCAAAGTTCAAAGAAGTTCTGTATTTACCTGCCTGGTACTGCAGAGGGAGTGTGGTGGTCAAGCACATGGCAGACCATGGGACATGGCTGGGGGAGGATTGGTTTAGCTTTAAAAGAGGATTGTGCAGATTTATGGAAGATATCAACAGGCACACCAACTGGGGGGAAGTTCAAAGGCACCTCAGCTCCCTCAATATTTGTTGTAAAGGGAGCCAGCCCTTTAATGGGTACATGTGATGTCACATGTGCATGTGACGTGTGCTGGGCCCCCTCAATCTTGGGGACAACCTGGTACCACTGGCTGCCAATAGCTACTAGCCCAGAGACTGTTATCCCTCTACCCTCAGAGGAAGTATACCTCTGAATGCTAGTTGCTGGGAATCATAACTGGGGAGAGTGATGTTGTGTTCAGGTTCTCCATGCAAATTTCCCATAGGCATCTGCTTAGCCCCTGTGAGAATAAGATGCAGGACTAGATAGAGCTTTGCCCTGCTCTTACTGTACAGTCTTTTGTTGGTAGGTCATGTTGTGTAGACGTCCCCAGAGCGGCAGTCCTTTTGTTGACATTCTATTGTGATCCACAAAGGAGCCCAATTTCATGAAATGCATTATTATTTCAATCCCTCAGTGACCTAAGTACCAGTCGGATAGGAGAAACTAACAAACCTCTGCATTCCCCCCTGCGCCTGAGTTTCAGCCCCAACAAAGAATGAGCAAGAGAAATGAATAGAGTGTTGGTTTGTTGTCTTGGTTTGTTTTTGACTATACGTTTCATCACACATTGTCCTTCTCTGAAATCCCCTGGGATACTCCATTAAACATTTGGTTTGGTGGCTGAATATTGGGAGGGTGAAAGAATACATTTGGTTTTCCAGGTCTTATTTAATTTTTCCTCAAGGAAATTTACGCAGAGAAAATGTCATGCATCGAGTGAGCTGAAGAGGCAACTGAACATATTAATAAGGCTGCAGGCACACACCATACATTTAATGTTCATTACTTCCCCCAAAGAAACATGGGAACTGTAGTTTGTTAAAGGTGCTTGGATCTGTGAGAGGTCAACCAAAACTTCTAGGATTCTTTGGATGGGGAATTCATGTGTTTTAAATATGTGGTGTGTATGCAGCCTCAACACTTATTATGTATGAAACCTGACAGGATTATATAGATTTCTGCAATAAACCTATCAACACCAATTTAAACATGAACGAAGTTAACTTCACTGCCAGGGATTTATTTTACTGGACCCAAATGAATAATGCCAAAACATGAACTTGGCTGCAGTCTGTTTTAATAGTCTTAACACAGATCAAATGCAAAGTCCTCCCCCCCCCAAAAGATGGAATAGTGTCAGAACAGAGAGAGCTAGAAACTTGGGGTGGGTATAGCAAAGGATTTAGAAAGTGATAGATTAAAAAAGAGAGAGGGAAGCACATACAGACACAACCCCATAGTAGGAGTTAATAAAATTTCATCTAACCTCAGGAGCCATCCAGAAAGGAGTTCCCACAGATGTATTCCGTCGGAGACGACTGCTGGTCAGCTGGGCTGATACACCTAAAGGGAACAAGCAGATTGACACATCTATGCTTAATGAATTCTATGCAGAGAGTATCACACCTATTGTTCTCATAATTTTGTTCTAACATGGTGTTTCTCATTCAAAAGCTTAGCAGCATTTTTTCAGCTCTCTGCCAACAAGCAAGCAAGAAGGCTGGTAAATATTGCATGCCTTGCTTTCGCCACCCACCCTGAGTTTCATTCACTGCCAACAGCTTGAAAGGGGTTTGAATTTAGTTCTAAATTCGGGTTTTTACAAGCAATCTGACTGCACATTTTTTGGGACCGATGATTACAGTTTTTCTGTCTCCTATTCTTAGTGGGAGGAAACCACAACGGGCATTTGAGCGAGTCAAACTCGCTCTTTCGTTTAAGGCATACTTTTAAAAAAAGAAGAAGAAAGACATTAGCGATACTCAGTGCTTTTTTTCTAAAAAAAAATGTTTAGGGGTACTCTCATTTTCCTACTCATATTGAAATACTGCCCCTCAATGAGGCCAAACTTAGATTCACAAAATGTTTAGGGGTATGAGTACCCCTGCGTCCCCTCAGAAAAAAAAGCACTGGCGTTACTCTTTTAAAGCCAGCACCAGGAGTGAAAGAAAAAGCAAACCTCAGCTACATTAATAGTTTGTGCATTCATTTCATTTCATCCTCAGGAAACATCTGAATTGCATGCATCCTTCTGCTAAAAGCACAATTAGTCGTAAAAAAATAAAAATAAAAAAGCCAAGATGCATGAAAACTGCACTGAGCAAGGCTGCTCAATGACTCCTAGCACATTTCTGCTAGGATGCAATGACAGGCTGAAACACATCTAAATGTGTACACCATTGAAAATCCGCTCACATGGAACACAAACTGTTGTTAAGACCTACACTCTAACCTGCACAAATGGTTTTAAAACTTTTGACTTTCAGGGGATTTGTGCCCCATTGATTTCTCACGCAATAACACAAATAAACCTAGTTTAACGGCTTAAAACCAAACAGGAGAGAGACCGATGCGTAAACAAGAGAAATAAAAATAGTAGCCTGCAAGGCTAAAAATATCTCCTTTCTACAAAGGTTTGCTACAATTAACTTACTCATGGCAGTTAAACCTATTTCTTGCTGCAGCCACCTTCCCAGAAAGGGTCACGAGGGACACAGAAACAGTCAAAGAACCAGCGTGGCTACTGCCATGCCTACACACTCCTATTTTTACCATTCTTAAGCTTCAGAGAAAAGTTTTCTAAGAATGTTGGAGCAGTGGCAAAGAAGGCAAGCAAGAGTTATTCAAACACCTCTGCTAGGAGACCAGCTGCTGCTTTTGCTTCTTCTCAAATGTCACCAAACATCAGGCTGCAAAGCAGAGGGAGAGAAGATGTTCCTCAGTCATAGAACCATAGAGTTGGAAGGGATCCTGAGCATCATCTAAGTCCAGCCCCTTGAAATGCAGGAAGATGCAGCTGTCCCATACGGGGATCGGACCTGCAGCCTTGGCACTATGAGCACCACACTGTAACCAACTGAGCTATCCAGGCATCACTGTGCAGCCACCATTCCATCAGGCTACCTGAACTGATCCCCTCCCAGGTGGTTGTTATAAGAACTGTCACTTTAAGAAACTGGGGCCACAACTTCTCCCCTCCCCCCATACTTTCTTGGTTGTGTCTTTTAGATTGTACATGCCTGAGGACATTGTGGTGGTGTGGTTAAGAGCGGTGGACTCATAATCTAGTGAACCGGGTTCGCGTTTCTGCTCTTCCACATGCAGCTGCTGGGTGACCTTGGGCTAGTCACACTTCTCTGAAGTCTCTCAGCCCCACTCAACTCACAGAGTGTTTGTTGTGGGGAATTCCCTCACACTTTAAATGTACAGTATTCAGATAAATACATAAATACATAATGAAAGATGCATAGCGTCATGGAACAGGGAGTGCCACATATGGGGAGTCACTACTAAAAAGTCCCTGTCACACAATCTTGGGAAGTTGGAGACTGTGCTCCATCTGAACTAATATCAGGCCGCAAACACACCATACATTTTAAAAAAGAATCCTGGGAACTGTCGTTTGTTAAGGGTGCTGGGAATTGTAGCTTTGTGAGGATTCTTTGGGGGAAATATTGTGCTTCAAAAGTATGGTGTGTCCGCAGCTAGTCATTCACATTTTGCAAGGGTTTCTTCCAGCTAGATCGCGTCCTCTCCCCATTGAACCTTCAACTATCAGCTGCCCTGCCAGGACAATCTTGATAATATTTCATATATTGCAATCATTTGTTGTGATTCTTAAAATGAATTTCAGTGTAACCTATAAGCTGCTTTGCCAGAATTTCTGCCTCGAAAGGTGGGATATAAAGGATTGTGATAAATAAACATAATTGGGAAAGGGGGAGATGCCATCTTTTCCTCGCCTGCTATAGATTGTGCTCCTGAATTAATTTCATTCACTTAGGCTTGGCAAAGGCAAAGACATGGACAATCATGCCCAAGAAGCAACTGAGTTATTTTTTATTATGCTTCTGTTGTCAAATTTGATCACCATAAATTGCCTTGCAGAGGAAAGGGCAAACATAAATCTAACATTAATTTGCAAGAGATGCTCAGTTGAAATCATGGCCCATTCAATTATTCTAAAGTGCCCCAAAAATATTGACAGTGCACGTGGATCTCTCTCTCTCTCTCTCTCTCTCTCTCTATATATATATATATATATGCAACACGATGCATGTTTTAAATCTGAATCATGAAAAGTGGCTTTCTGAAAGCTGACTTTTAAATTTATTAGCATTATTCTTAACCTTTCGCTCTTGGCAGCAAGCTGGCATTTCAGTCTGTGTCATCTGCTGAACAATATTTCCTTAAGCGCTTGCCTCTTGCAAAAGGATCGTGATGTTATGCCACACTTGGCTGTACTCTCTTTCAGCACCTTGTCAGCCAGTCAAGAATAAGGCCAGGCTTGCAAGTTTTCTAACAGCAGCTTTTCTGAGGGGAAGGCGGGGAAGAGAGGTCGACATTATTTTTGGAAGAAATCTAAAAATACAGCAGAGAAGCATATGGATCAAAACCACAGTGCAAATCTTTTGCAGATGAAAGGTTTCCCAGAGCTAGACAGTTATGCCAGACTGAGCAACAGAAACTTAATCCAGATAAAACCAAGGAGGTGCTGTGGGTTGTGAGCTTGACTGAGAACAGAGCCATCACTCCTGCAGTTGTACGTTGTTTGGGAAAATGGGTAACACTGATGCCTGGTATTACCACACAGCATCCTTGGATTCTCCTGAAGAAACAGGGCAGCTTTCATTACAATTAGATTTTCTAGAGTCATAGAATTGTAGAGTTGGAAGGGAAGCCAAGGGTCATCCAATCCAACCCTCTGCAATGCAGGAATCTCAACACGTGGTCACCCATCCAAATTGAAACCATACTGGACCCTGCTTAGCTTTGCAAAGGTGTCAGTGGTTTTATTGCATGAACGATATATGATATACGATATACAATATCTTTATTGTCATTGTCCCATACAGAACAATGAAATTGAAAAACTACATAAAACATTCAAAACCCCCTAAAAACTCTGAAACCCCATTTTAAAACACACTATACTATACTATACTATAAAAACCCCTAAAAACTCTGAAACCCCATTTTAAAATACACTATACTATACTATAGAATACACTATACTAAAAAATACACTATACTATAGAGACCCCTTATGCTGCGTTTAGAACCAGAATTGCATTTGCGTAGAAACTGTTTCTCAGGCGGCTGGACCTGGCCTTTATAACCCTATACCTTCTTCCAGAAGACAGAAGCTGAAAGAGATCATTTCCGGGGTGCGTACTATCCTGCGCTATCTCTGCCGCTTTCTTATGGCAGCTGGCAGCATAGATTTGATCTAAGGTGGGAAGAGTGCACCCAGTTATTCTCTCTGCAGTCTTTACAACCCTGTAAGAGTAAGTTGTTTTTGCTGCACCACTCCCCCAACTGCTCAACTTCCTTCCTATAGGCCGCCTCCCCCTCTCCAGTCATGATTAAACCAACCACCGTTGTATCATCTGCGAACTTAATGATCTTATTACTGGGGTATTTGGGGGCACAGTCAGCTGTATAGAGCGTATATAAAAGCGGGCAGCCAAACAATGTCCAACAAGGCCCTCTCTGTGATGGCACCAAAGCTGGGGAACTAGGGGAGCTAACCTTGTTTCACCCTTATTATCTTTGAGATGACAGACTGAGGTGGCTCCCTTCAGGTGGGTTGTGTGAGGCATTGCTACCCATCTTTACTATTAGATATGTAAAGCGCAGTCTTTTAAAAAGTCTAGTCTTTTTATTATTCCAAAGCAAACGTGTCCAGAATTGCCATGCCACACGCGATGGACAAATTATCTGGTGTGGCGCAACAACTACACAATGATCCCTGATTGGAATCAGCGAGGCAGGCAGTTTTATTTACCGATACATGAGACCATGACTAAAAGTAATCACGAAGCCCTTCTCTGACTCACGCCTAAACATCAGCTAGGGGGCACAGAGAAACGTCTTTTTCTTTTGGAACAATTTCAAGTGAAATTGCTTTAACTAATGGTTACGCCTTGCAGAATGATTCACACAAAGTTTACAGATAGTGAAAGCCAACAGCATTCTGAGTACAAAAGGATGCCAACACATTGCTTCAAGACAACAGAGGCTTTGTCAAACCTTTGGAAAGCTTTCCGAATGTCACTACAGGCAAGAATAACGTGACACTGGATTTAAGATTCATAGCAGAGATTACAGGAAATCAGAATTATAGAGCAGGGGTGCCCTTGGGAGTCTCCCTAGGCCTGTTCCTCTCCACAGACCTCTTGGCAGTCCTGTTCCACACCCTTGGGTGTTTTTGCTTGGCTGGAGTGTGTCCTTGGACTCTGATAATGCCTCTTGCTTGCCGGGATGCAGGGTGGAGATGTGTGATGTGTCTCATTTTTGCATGGCTGCACTGAGCCTACTGCACAAAGGAAGAGTCACATCCATTACTTTGCTCTCTTTTGCCACTGGGCTCACCAGTCACTGCCACACAGCTCCCAGAAGGTACCTCCACAAGGGAACATGACGCTTGACTCAAATAAAGGTTCCCTGCCCCTGTCATGGAGAGCACATTTGCATTACAACCCCTCTCCTCCAATAACATGCTTGAAAGCAGTTGTTTAAAGAAGTGTAGGCCTAATAGGGGTTCATGGCAGGACTTGGCTGGCACACCTCACTCTGGGTCATGCAGACAGCACAGTCTATACTGGCTCTGCTAAACTCTCCTTTTGCTGGGCAGTCAGATTGTTTTGTGTGGGGATGAAAATTAGAAACGTGGGATGAAAATGGAATGTGCACATCTAATAACTGAAGAAGAAATCTGAAGGATTTCCCAAAACCATAATATGGCATAGAAGGTGTCAGGAATGAGCCAGCTCCAAGTATAACTTTGTATCCAGCTGCTGAATACAGTCAGGAACAGAGAGGTTTGGAGTCGACGCTGGCTGGGCAGAGCACACAGCTGCCAGAGTCGACTCCCCCTGATCTTGGACGACCGGTTGCCAAAGGAACAACTGAGAGCAGGCTGGCACACAGCCAAAGCTCTCAGGAAGCTCAAAAAGGCGCAAACAACAACAGAGACAGTTTTTTAGAACAAGGAAGAGGCTGTAGCTGACACAATAAGTCTGAGGCGGCAGCGAATAGTGGGGCTGCTAGACAGGAAGCAAAATAAGAGACGAAAGGGTTGGAAGTTCAATATCTTCTGTTGACACCAGTAGGAGTCTTCAGAAGGGGCATCTTGAGTGATAATAATGGCGGCTTGGCTAGAGCTGTCCAGAGCTATCTGTTCATTTTTGCAATGAATCCTCCTTTTTAATTACCTACGCTTACCGTGTTATCAAGCCAGGAACCTAGACTCCTGACAGAAGGGCATCTCAATTTATTTAAGTTCCCCCACTGACACCTTACGCACACCCACACCCCTGTCAAAAACCACAAATCCAATACAGCAAGTGAGGGAATGACCTAGCATCAAGAACGCTTCTGAGATGACCGACACAGTAATCATACAAGTGACTCTGCCCATTTGCTGGGCAGGGTGCACATTGGTATGAATCTGACGTACAACTGGCCTGCAGCATGTTGCAGATCCCAGAATTTATACCAAGGCAAGCGTCTGACTTAAAAAACCAATCTGCAGGTCTGCACCAGCACAAACAGCTGAATACATCTGCATTATCTGCACAATGGTTTTCCATGGAGTCGTGTCAGCAATGCTCCAGATATACCCAGAGGACAGAGTGAGGCATTGGGACAATAAAACAAATCAGGATAGGTGAAGCAAGCGACTTATGGCATATGTCACATGAGAAGATGAACAAACCACATGTTCACGAATCATCTGGAGTTGAAAGAATAGTCACAGTAAGCCTTAGAGGTGATGGTTCAAATAGACAAGGAGTGTAAAAGCAACTCCTTGCCCCCTGAGCCATGCTTCCAAAGAGGACACCAGTCCACCTGAATGTTTTCCCAGGCCTTTGAGCAGAGGAATCCCACCTGGAGGCAGGGGAGAGAGATTCCAAGCAGGAGGCAGTGGCGTAGCGTGGGGGTGCAGGGGGGGCCGGCCGCACCGGGCGCAACATCTGGGGTTAGGGCAAATCCACGGGTTAGGGGGCGCAAATTACTTGCCTTGCCCCGGGTGCTGACAACCCACGCTACACCACTGGCAGGAGGAACCACCCAATCCAAAGCTCTGCTGGACTCATGTTGGTGGAGAGGATATTTCTCCATTATTTTCTTCTTCTGTCAGCCTATTGCTTTTGGAGGGAGGGTGGGATTTCACCTCCCATTGGTCCCAGAGCTGAGATACTTTCCCTCTCAGAAGAAGAAGAAGAAGAAGAAGAAGAAGAAGAAGAAGAAGAAGAAGAAGAAGAAGAGTTTGGATTTGATATCCCGCCTTTCACTCCCCTTCAGGAGTCTCAAAGCGGCTAACATTCTCCTTTCCCTTCCTCCCCCACAACAAACACTCTGTGAGGTGAGTGGGGCTGAGAGACTTCAAAGAAGTGTGACTGGCCCAAGGTCACCCAGCAGCTGCATGTGGAGGAGCGGAGACGCGAACCCGGTTCCCCAGATTACGAGACTACCGCTCTTAACCACTACACCACACATCTCTCACTCTGGAGATGTTAGGCAGAAATGGGAGGGCCTGGAATTTTAGGTGTGTTTTAGCACTGACATTGTCCTTTTACTAGCAACCATTGCCCTCTGTCCTTCCTTACATCTGGGCCCCCAAGAGGTGGGAAAAACGAAAGAAGATGGGCATGTTCGATTGAGCTAAACCTTTATATGAGTCTCCAGCTTTATATGAATTTGTCAGTAACCCACAGGGTTTGCCTAAGACATTTTGCTATCTGAGATGTTCCCTTGCCTGTTCTATGTACTGAAGTCAACTGGTCTGCTAACTGAATCTTATTTCAGCACTGGTGACAAGGACAGCGTCTTCCACCATACCTGACAGCAGCAGGCTAGCTTAGAGGGCAGCCTAGCCCACAAAGGACACCCACTGCTGCTGCTGCTGCCCACCCACGTGCAGCATCTGCTGCCTGAGGCTGCTGCCTCATTCTGCCTAATGGTAGGACCAGGTAGGACCTGACTCTTATACACCGCTTTGCTGCCATAACATCTAGATTGGCTCCAAGTTCCACAAGCAGCTTAGATAAATTGTTTCAGTTCAGCATTCCCCTGGTACTTGTGACACGCCAATGTCAAATATTCTAAATAAAAAGCCAATTATCTTCCCTCAGCTTCTCAGAGATGATTCATAGTGGAGTCTGAGCCTCTGGTTTAGTCACGCTGCTTGATGCTCCAAGCAAAGCTGTCCATTTCTGTTCTTTTGATTTGGTTCATTCTTTAATTCATACCCTCAACTTTACCTCATTGGATTACTGTAATTGTTTCCTGTTTGGTTTACCTGGGTCTTATCTCAACCGTTTCATTTCAGTGACAACTCAACTGAGTTACAGGCAAACCACGGTTTGGCCACCACCGTGATGGTGCCTCAAGCTCATATTTTCTTCTCTTCCCATGGCACTTTCAAGTTTCCTTTTGCACTACCTGGCTTGGATGGGCAACTGTTTTATTTAATTATTTACAGCATCTAAATTTTAACATGTATTAGTATTTTAACTTTTGTACGTTTTAAAGCAAGGTTGCATTTTTTCCTTGATTTTACTGTTTCATGTTTTCTAAGAGTTTGTTTCTTTACTATCAAATGGCATATAAATTGAATGAATGAATGAATGAATGAATAAAATACCCTGCTCTTTAGTCAAAAAAGACTCCCTGAGTGACTTACATACAATCAACTACATACAACCAGGATTTTATTATTATTTTTTAAGAGAAAGAGATGAAAGGTCAAGTTAAGCTTGTTGTTAAAGAAAAGAGCAGGCAATGTTTCTTCAAAAGCCACATGTGCTACTGGTTCAAACCTACTTTAGCTACAATCTGGCACTAGATGAGAGACAGAGCAAGTATTGCTGGCACCTGATGTTATTAGCACGGCTGTCTCATGAAACTCCTATAAGGTTTATTCAAACGAAGGAATTCTGACAGATTCAACTTCTCATACAGAGGTGGGGAAAGTTACACCTGCTGGAATTTCTTTTTCGACTCAACAAAGAGAAGGCTCAGGAGCCTTGCCTTCCAGTAGATTCACCGTATTTTTCGCTCCATAAGACGCACTTTTCCCCTCTTAAAAAGTAAGGGGGAATGTGTGTGCATCTTATGGAGCGAATGCAGGTGGGAGGCAGGCAGGAAAAGCCCCCAAGAGCTGCACACACGCTCCGTGGGGCTCTTGGGGGCTTTCCCCCGAGAATGGAGAAGGGAGCGTGGCTCTTGGGGGAGCCTTTGCCGTGCGCAGCCTCTCCTGGGCAGGGGATGAAGGCTCCCCTTGCCCGGGAGAGGCTGCACGCAGCTATCCCATAAGCCAGGACAGCAAGCGGGATCGCTGTACAGCAATCCTGCTTGCTGTCCTGGCTTCTGGGATTCAGAATATTTTTTTTCTTGTTTTCCTCTTCCAAAAACTAGGTGCGTCTTATGGTCTGGTGCGTCTTATAGAGCGAAAAATAAGGTGATCATCCTAGATATTACTGCAAGATATAGTACTGCAGTAAATTTGCTCATGTAGTAAATACACTTCGGGTTAAATACAATGACGGGTCATCATGGATGGAAAGCACATTCGCTCACACAGAATGGCACATTGTACTTCATTGATCCTCCCGCCATCCACTGTAGCTCCTCACATGCTATCTAAACTGAGGTTTGGGGAACACTGCAACAATATGGGATATAACATTTGTAGAATCATTATCTTGAGCATCCCCAGTGTGGGTAACTGCTAATAACTTGTCAAGCCACAGACCTAACAGATTAAATATGAGCTGAAAATATATCAACACAAGGAAAGAATTTTAGGTTATTGTCCCATTCAAAGATCCAGGTGCCTAAATATGTAGAGATAACTTTTGATTTCAATAAAATGTGTTGCAATAAAAAATATTCACTAGTCATTCTGAAAAGTCCTCCAGCAGTCGTTACAATCTCTATAAAACAATTCTTGCATTTCAAATCGCCTAAAATTAGCATAAGCATTCAAATTCATTTTTTTACAGCTGTCAACTTCATATTCCAAGTAGGGTCACCACAGTTACCTATCTATTTATAGCTCACTATTTGAACTTAATTAGCAATTAGTTATTTCCGTTCCCTACATACGTTAACTCTTTCCTGTAAATTGCAGACCTAAAGTACATTACACATGACACAACATGAAACTAAATGAAACAACCCAGTCAAATCAATTAATTAAAAAATTAAAAAATTAAAAAAACCCTCAAATCTAATTATTTGTGACTAGTGCTGCTTACATGCCACATGCCACGCCTTAAATAACACCAAAGTAAACTACGTCATAGTAAATTAATCAACAAGGTTTAAATGGATGAACACAATGTGAGGTCAAATTATGCAAAGCTTGCCTCAGTTTGTGAGGTGGGGAAGTGGGCATCACATCATGTAAACCCCATAACACACATGTGGTGTCATGAGTTATCCTACAGGGATGTGCCTAGGAATGCTTCAGGGTGGAACGTGAGGGCATATCCTGACCGGACCATGACAGAGAAGCATGAGGATGACTGAAAGACTACAGCAGGCTCCTAAATATGGGACTCACACAGTGCTTTTTTCTAAAAAAATGTTTATGGGTATTCTCATTTTTACTCAAGAAAATAACCATTTTATAGTTCAAATCGGGGAAAATAAATACAAGAGTACAAAGTACAAAAGCACAAAGAACATGCATTACCTCATGATGATGAAAAATAGTAATTTTCCTACTCATATTGAAATACTGCCCCTCAATGAGGCCAAACTTTCATCAGTAAACACCACACATCCACATTGCGCACTGTTTCACACATTAAATGCTCACTTCTGTCTGAGACTCTGGAAACACCAGGATAGGAAAGGAAGCCTCCATCAGAGGTGGTAACAACAAAACTGACCAATAACTGTGCTAGATTCCAACTCCTACTTCACACATTAAACGCTCACTTCCGTCTGAGACTCTGGAAACACCAGGATAGGAAAGGAAGCCTCCATCAGAGGTGGTAACAACAAAACTGACCAATAACTGTGCTAGATTCCAACTCCTACTTCACACATTAAACGCTCGCTTCTGTCTGAGACTCAGGAAACACCGTGACAGGAAATGAGGCTGCCATCGGGGGTAGCAACAGAACTGATGATTCACCGTGCTAGAGAAGAAACTAAAAAATTTAAAATTTTTAGTTTCTTCTCACGTTAGAATCACAAAATGTTTAGAAGCATGCATACCGCTGCGTGTCCCCATAAAAAAAGTACTGGACTCGAACATTACAGAAAATGTGTGCCCGAGAGCCTGCGGCAAAAGTAGGACATGCAGCATAAGTGGAAATAAGTAGAGTGGCTGAAATCTGGATCTTTACTACTGTGGCGCCATTGTCTGTAATGGCTGTACTAATCCAACAGTGTCTGGAATGACTGCTGGGGGGCGAAATAACATGACAGCCAAGAAAGAAATGTACAAAAGGTGCAGGCCGTTCACAAAGGCTAGCATCACTGCTGTGCAAAATAAATTGGCTTAGCAGAACAGGAAATATTATGTCCCACAATTCAGAAGTTCACAAGCCACAAAGGGAAGAAAAAGCCAGTTCTGTTATCAAAGGTCCATTAACCTGCCTATTATTGACAGCAGCTGTCATATGTGATGTCAAGCTGGCAGAGTACAAACCAACTAGTTGCAACAACAGAAAAAGAACCAGCAAAAGTCCAGTGGAAAAACAGCTGAACTTTGACCTGGGAGATCCGAGATAAAATCCCAAACTAGCCACAGATATACTGGGAGGCTAGTTCTTAAAGGCACAACCAGTGAAAGAGAAGCACATTTTGAGTTTGACGGATTTAAACAGAATTAAGGCTGTTCTTAGATCTTGTCCACTGAAATGCAGTGAAATTTACGAGCGTTTAACTTTGCTCATATTTATTTAATTGAAATATATTCCCTAACGATCTTATATCAGCTCAAACCACCAAACGACGAAAGAATTACAGTAATGTGAAACAAGTAAAACCACAACCAATCATGTCAATCCTAGGATGGACAACAAGGTCAGAAAAACCACATTTTCTTTTAAAAACCTCTGTATAGGTAAGAATGTCTCTTTCCTTTTAACAGCTACTACAGGTATTGAGCTCTGTCAGGGCTCCTGAGGCAGGTGTTTCCAAGTACAAATCATGTAAAATTAACCTTGGATATATTCTAAGGCAGGGATAGCCACCGTGATGCCCTTAAAATGTTATTGGAATATCCATCATACCCAACTCCCATTATTCCTGAATGATGGTCAAGCTGGGAGCCAGAGCACACCTGGAGGGCACCACATTGGCTATCTCTGTCCTAAGGTAAGTCCCTCTCATTCAACATTAATTCCCTAACTGTAAAATATCCATATTCATCCCAACTGGTAGGACCGGTGAGATAGTGTCTCTCCATGTTTTGCAATAGCCAAGCAGCCAAACGTAGGCTCCCCCGGCCTGTAAAGCAAGATGAGCGCTGCAACCCTAGAGTTGTTCGCGACTGGACTTAAATGTCAGGGGTCCCTTTATCTTAACCTATGTGTAAGTATTTATTGAAAATATCCATAGGTTTGGCTAGAATACTGAAGTTAATGGAAAAGTAGCTCTAGATGCAGTTACTAGACTAAGATTCTAAAAGAACCAAACTCATTCCAAACACTACATGAAATAAGAATCTGGTTTTAATTTAAGATAAGCCAATATCCACGCCACAAGCAAGATTTTAAGACTTCAAGCTTCTTACTCCTGGAAATTTATCTCAAAAATTTACAGCCTCCTATTCATGGTCAGCATGGGTGCTTCTGACCAATCAGCTTTAGTCTTTGTTCTTAATTCATTTTACAGTTGAATGAGGTGTTCCCTTTCTGTTGTGAATGGGACACTATCACACAGGGCTTGACCTAATTAGTACTGAGCGATATGGCCAACCTCATTAACATCAAGGCTGCATGAGTAGGCACAGTATCTTGAGAGGCAAGAGAATATTTTTCCAAACCTTACAGCAATCAGGACTTCCCAGCACACCCATGATTAGTGTTTTAAATAATCATATTTAGCATTTCTACAGCACTTTTGAATGTTCAGAGTGATCACATATTAGATAGAAACACACACACACAACTTGTTATCCTTATAATAACTATGAAAGATAAGTTAGTAATAAAGGTAAAGGGATCCCTGACCATTAGGTCCAGTCGTGGCCGACTCTGGGGTTGCGGCACTCATCTCGCTTTATTGGCCGAGGGAGCAGCCGTACAGCTTCCGGGTCATGTGGCCAGCATGACTAAGCTGCTTCTGGTGAACCAGAGCAGCGCATGGAAACGCCACTTACCTTCCCGCTGGAGCGGTACCTATTTATCTACTTGCACTGGCATGCTTTCAAACTGCTAGGTTGGCAGGAGCTGGGACAATGGGAGCTCACCCCATCGCGGGGATTCAAACCGCTGACCTTCTGATTGGCAAGTCCTAGGCTCTGTGGTTTAATCCACAGCGCCACCCAAGTTAGTAATATTACTTCCATTTTACAGATCTTGAGCTGAGATTGGCTTCCCTAAGGCCAAAACATGCATTCACATCAGAGGTGAGGTTTGAACTGAGGCCTTCCTGATCTGACATATTGGCCACAATCCTGTGCCCAGTTTCCTGGAGGTAAGCCCCACTGAAGTCAGTGGGGCTAACTTCTGAATGTATAGGATTGCGCCACTGGTCTCTTAACCACAAGACTCCCATACATTTAGCCATATGTCAGTGTATATACATCATGATCCTACATTATTTATTTCAAATATTTATATCCAAGTTTAAAATGTTAACCAAAACTCCAAAGGGATAATAAAAATCAGCCTGCACACAAAAAGTAACTTTATGAACAACCAAGATCAACTCTCAGAACAGGAGACGAGTCATATAATTGCAGCACTGGCAATAACAACACCAGATAAAAAAGGGGATGCAACAGTCTATGCAAAAGTCTGTCACCTCACCACATGGAGTTAATCTGCACGACAGGAACCTCCAAAACACAATTCAACTATAATGTCTGATGGGAGGGGCGTGGGACAAATGGCTTGTGTCATGGATGGGTGGAAATGACTTAAAGGTAAGGGTAAAGGTAAAGGGACCCCTGACCATTAGGTCCAGTCGTGGCCGACTCTGGGGTTGCGGCGCTCATCTCGCTTTATTGGCTTCCGGTTCATGTGGCCAGCATGACTAAGCCGCTTCTGGCAAACCAGAGCAGCACACGGAAACGCCATTTACCTTCCCGCTGGAGCGGTACCTATTTATCTACTTGCACTTTGCCGTGCTTTCGAACTGCCAGGTTGGCAGGAGCAGGGACCAAAAAATGGGAGCTCACCCCATCGCGGGGACTCGAACCACTGACCTTCCAATCGGCAAGCCCAAGACTCTGTGGTTTAACCCATAGCGCCACCTGCGTCCCTTTTGGAAATGACTTAGCAATAAGTTATAGAATCCCACTTTTTAGGGGAGGCACCAGTCACCCCTGGGTTAAGCCAAAGTTTTACACCAACTGGAAATATACTTTGCTCTTTCTATTTGAAATCAAGGATACTGCATCATGAACTACTTTTAGGCAGATCCCAAGGTGAAAATCAGTGCAGTATTTGGTCAGAACAGGTGTAACTTTCTTCTACCTGAGGAGAAGGCAGGGCATGAGTATATTGAAGCCCAAGGCTTGTTCTACCTCACACTGGGTCATGTTTGTCCAGACCCTAAGTTGGCTGCTTTTGACAGACAAGTGCAACATGACATCTCTTGGGTATATAAGGACATTGCAACTTACCAAAATCCACAAGTTTAACACCTCCTTCAGTGGTTAGAAGGATGTTATTTCCCTTGATATCACGGTGGATAGTTTTGTTTTCATGCAAATGCTGAAGCCCCTGAAAAGAGAGTTTATGCTTTCTTTAATGAATTTATCTTCAATAGAGAAAATACAAAATTGTCAAAATATTTGTAAACTTAGTAAGTATTCCATTTACAGTGGTACCTCGCAAGATGAATGCCTCGGAAGATGAAAAACTCGCAAGACGAAAGAGTTTTTCATTTTTTGAGTTGCTTCGCAAAACGAATTTCCCTATGGGCTTGCTTCGCAAGACGAAACGTCTTGTGAGTTTGTTTCCTTTTTCTTAAAACTGCTTGAAGAGATGCTGTTGCGACTTGACCGTGCTTCGCAAGACGAAAAACTCGCAAGACGGAAAGACTCGCGGAACGAATTAATTTCGTCTTGCGAGGCACCACTGTAATGTGTTTTTAATTCAGGAATATACCTATAGTACAAATCCACCATAATTCACATGAGTTTAAATTATCTCTCATGGTAAACATCTGCATGGTGGGAAAAAGCTTAATGAATAAAACTTATACATTTCCCAAGCCAATGAATCTTACAAACTTACAGTGTTGTCCTGAGATTTGCTGTGTCTGTAGTTAGGAAGATGGGGGTGAAGGAAATGCTATACCAGCAATATGTAACAAAATTCAGTGTTTGTATGTAACCCTAAACCATGGTTTAGTGCTATGTGTAAAAGCCTTGGATTCATGCACTCCCTTCCCCTTCTTTCATGCAGCCATGAGATAGACTTGCAACTTTACAACTCTGAGCAGTTTCTAAACAAGTCAACTTCAAACCATGGTTTACGAAACAGGCTTGTTTAACCATGTAGAGTAATGGAGAATGATCTCCATTTCATATATAACAGCATGCAAGGCTGCTAGAACCTGTTAGGCAGTGCTACCCACTGGACTGGTAGTAAGGAAGAAGGAAAGCAGGTGAGGACTAGGTAAGGACTGGCTGAGGGCAGACTGAGGTTGGCGGGGCCGTGTCCCATTTCCCTTCCAGTGCTTAACTCTGTACCAAAATTAATTCTCCACCAAAATCAAGAGCCAATATTTGAACTGTTAATGCATTTCCTTACTTACCATCAGGGCTTCATGTAAAATGAAAGCAATAATAACTTCACTCATTCTTTCTCCTCGCTTCAGAAATCCTTTTACAAGGTCAGTCACAGATCCTCCATTACACAGCTATTTGGTTGAAAAGAAAAGAAAAGAAAAGAAAAGAAAAGAAAAGAAAAAAGTAATGATTACATTTTTTGTTTTGTTTTTTATTAGGCTTGTTAACCCAGTTGCTATTCATTCATTTAAAAGTACAGTGGTACCTCAGGTTACATATGCTTCAGGTTACATACGCTTCAGGTTACAGACTCCGCTAACCCAGAAATACTACCTCGGGTTAAGAACTTTGCTTCACGATGAGAACAGAAATCGTGCTCCGGCAGTGCGGCAGCAGCGGGAGGCCCCATTAGCTAAAGTGGTGCTTCAGGTTAAGAACAGTTTCAGGTTAAGAACGGACCTCCGGAACGAATTAAGTACTTAACCTGAGGTACCACTGTATATTTATAGTCTAACTTTCTCCCATGGATTAGGGATGGATCAAAAAGTAAACCATGTAGGACTGAAAGCTCTCCCTCAAAATAGGTCGCCTTAAGACCATAGGGAGCTTTCTTATTTATTCCCAGCTAAGATAATTGGTCTGTCTACCTAAGCATCTACTCTACACAATAGGCAGACTTCAGCTCTCATGAGTACACTTCAGCTTCATAGGAGCTACTTGGTGGTTTACTACAACCTTAAAATCCACCAGCTGGAGCAAGGCACAAGACACATCGCCATAATATTACTACCACATTTATATCCCACTTTTCTTCCAATGATCTCAATGAGGCCTACCTACATGGTTCTCCCTTCTCTCCATTTTATCATCACAACAACTCTGCAACATAGATTCAGCTGAGAGACAACAACTGGCTCAACGACACCAAGAGAATGGCACACAGGTGTTGAACCCTGGTTTCCCAGGTCCTAGTCCAACACACTAACCACTACACTGGCTCTCTTCAGAACAGGATTTTGCTTTTGGTTCTAGAGCTGAACAGAGGTTTCAGACTGGATTGACAATGATCTGTAAAAACACTTTTTAAAAACCTATGTAATAGAACTCTCAATGCAATTTTCCATTAATAACAGATCACTTCTTTACAGTGCCCTCTGGTGCCACATTTTTATAACACATTTTTTATGTTTTAACTGATGAGTGTAGATGAGTCCACAGTCGTCATACACTAGGCATGGCCAAACTTGGCCCGCCAGATGTTTTGGGACTACAACTCCCATCATCCCTAGCTAACAGGACCAGTGGTCAGGGATGGTGGGAATTGTAGTCCCAAAACATCTGGAGGGCCAAGTTTGGCCATGCCTGTTCTACACAAGCACAAAAATTGTTCCTGGTTACAGCAAGATTTTGTTAGATCATCAGTCTTAGCTTGGAGGGGGAGTAGCTCGTTACTGCTATTATTAAATGACCGGGATTCTAAAATTCTTGCTGATCTGCTGCAAATTACCCAGAACTCCTTTATCAAATTCCTATAATTATTCTCCAGTGCTTTTTGGGTAGAAAATGAGGTGTCAGTACTCATATATTAGGGTGTGGGTGTGTGCTGCGAATGCCAGTACAAAATGGCTGCCACAGGCTGTGAAGGAAAAGAAGCTGATACTCCATACCAGAATACTGTCACAAAAAAGGCCAGCCTTCTGCCCACCTCTTTTCCATGATGAATGGGATCAGAGATGGGATCCTTTCCCCAGCTTTAGATGGAGATGCCAGGAATTGAACTTGGGACCTTTTGTACGCAGAGTATGTCCTCTACCACTGAGCTACATTCCTTTTCCAAGATGAACTATATATCACACCTCAAAAACTGGGAGCTTTCACATAATTTTAACAAAATACCCTATGCTGTTTTGGAGGAGAACCTGAGGAGATCCCTTATGATTTAAGACAGTGTGCTTGTAGTTTAGGCTACTATGTAAGGTATTCCTACTTATTTATTGCAATGGCCCATCTAGAAGGAAGTAAGAGCTATGTTATTCAGCCAGCTCACTCGTTTGTTTTGACCTTTGGTAGCAGTTAGCAGGAAACTTGAGGCCTTGCACGCAAAGAGATATAGGCAATCACTAGAAAAAGAGGCTCCGTTTACCCTTTTCACAGAAATACTTGACTTATTTACCTAGATTCTCATGTGGCAGTCTGTTTTAAGGACAGCTGAATGCTTCATTAATTGTCCATGTTTATCTTGTCATACAATCGATGGTGAATCCAATAAACAAACTGAAACTCAATGGAAGTTTTGCAGTCCTGTGGGAATCTGCGGCGTATCGACTGCCCATTTGTCAAAATAATATGCTGAGGTTAGCTCTGTGCTCTTCAGTGAGACTCTGTTGGGCGTGAGCCATCCAAGGACAGGGCTTCTCATCAGTTTAAATATTTGCAGAAGGCCTGGCCCTTTCATGAGCCACAATGAACACTCAATTCAGGTGAGGGATCAGAAGTGGTGCGTTACCAGAACAAGAACACACTCAATCTCCCATCCACACAATTGATCCTCACTGATGGGTCTCTTTCTCTTCTGATTGAAGACACATATCTTTCAAACACATACCCTTAACATGACACAGTCCAAATCTGGGACGCCATCTTCTGGGTCTGCATTCCCACACAAATCACATGACCCATGCGAGATCTCAAACCCTGAAAAAATGTTGGTGTTTTTCAGGCATGGTACCCCAAAATGTGTGTTTTGGGTCACCACATGAGATTGTGGACCTGAAAAAACTGTGTTTTGGTGTGCCACCCGAGATCATGAACCCAAAAAATCTGCAAACATGACATGAAGGCTGGCAGCATCCTCATCCCTGCCATGTGAGAATCCCTTGCAGGCAACCGCAGTACCTGGAGACAGGCAGTCAAGTCGTGTATCCATAGCTGTGATCAGAGGAGAAATGACCACTGGAAGGAGCACAGAGAGAAGAAATGCCATGCTGCATCTGCAGGAGCATAACTAGAAACCTTCATCTGCCCCAACTGCAACAAAACATGTCTCTCCCTCATTGATCTCTACAGCCACAGCAGGCACTGCAAACATCCAACAGCTTGACCACCTCCAAAGGCACAGTCCTCCATTGTCTCCCAAGACAGATGGATGCCAGCCATCTTAGGTTTACATAAGAACCTAGGAAGCAGCCATACACCAAGACAGAATGTTGGCCCATCTAGCTCAGTACTGCATTCACTGACTGGCAGTGGCTTTCCAGGATTTTAGGCAAGGGTCTCTCCCAGGCCTGTCTGGAGACTGAAGCTGGCACCTTTTGCATGCCAAGCAAGTGCTCTACCGCTGAACTGTGCCCCCACCTTTTTAACACTGAGTATAAATTAAAGATTGGCACGCCAAGAAACCTGTTAACAATACAAAATAAACACGCTTTTCACACAACTCCCTTTCTTAGTATCTGATACTTTTTAAATTATTATTTGATCTTCCTATAAACTGGCACTTTGGGTGGTGCATAAAATGAAGGCGTTGAAAAGCAGTTGTCAGGCGAAGTTAAAATCACTGATCTTCAAAGGAAGAAGCCGAAGCACTCTTCAGCACATGCAGGAACAAATGTATGCAAAGATGGTTTTTTGCACGGCATCCAGCACATTTATTTGTAGTGAAATTCAAAAGGGGGATATTTCAATACATAATGGAGAAGGAATATTTGGAAGCATAGTCCTACATGTCATTTTTTGAACTGGGCAAGCAGGACTCCACGTTCCCTGGGTTAATATAAGCCTTGTTCTATTTTCTCCACAGCCCAGGGAAAACCTCATGGGCAAAGTGTCCCCTCCAATTTATTTTTTCTGTTCCTATGTCTATTTTTACTAATTGTGTCAAGACACCACGACTGTCTTTGTAGGCACAGATCAAAGGTTAGGTCTTTACAAACACACAACACACACAGTCAACCGTCTAAATTGGTGCAGCTGAACATACAGCAGTTTAGCAACAATATCCATGAAAATATGATTGGGGAGCAGAAGGAAATGAAAAAAACAGAATTCACCTCCATTTGCCTAAAATATTCTGCTATGCTTATGAATCACCTTTGAATTGCATTTGGGGAGGGCAGTGGGGAAGAACAAAATGGAACTCTAGCTCTGAGCCAGCAGACTTTTATATAACTACGAACACGTGTCACGATGTTAATCTGACACTCACTGAACCAGATGTTAATGCAACCACTTGCAAAGGTTTTTAAATCACATATTCCCAGTAACAGTTAGCAGCAGAGAGTGGTGTGGTCATGCACCTAGTACCAGGACCGGGGTCAGTGCCACTGCCACTTAGTGGAAGGGAGAGGTTGGCACTGGGTGGACGCATTGGCAGGAGCACAAGGGAAGCCACATTCTCCTGATATATGGAGGAACAGGGAACAGGTCTGGATCCACTGACCCAAGCCCCTGTGTTCAACTGGGGCTTCTTCTTGACCCATGTCTAGAAAGCACGTGTCCAAGCGGTTTTCTGTTTGTCCCACCATTTTCCACAGGAAAACCTGATGGATGTTTGCTCCTATTCAGTGGTAAAGATTGGGTTTTCCTGGGGTGGGGGTGGGGACAGCAGGGCAAGAGGAAGTCTGGAAGGACTGGGGGATGCTGGTCTCCTGTTTCTGTCTGGGTCTAGGCTCTTTTCCACCTTTGGCTAACGTTTGGGTACCTGGTTCTGCTTCTCTTCCATCCTCTGCCCCATGTGAACACCTTAGCACTGGGGCTAATGATCCTTGAATCTACAGGCACAGCAGCTTCCTAATGCCCGTGTTGAGTCATTGGTTACCTGGGGTGAGAAGAGGCCATGTGCTCTGCTAATAGAAATGTGCCGCCTGTGTTACAGATGAATGATGAGTTAAAACTGCAAGATGAGCTGGATGATTTCGATGAAGGGGTTGCAATTTAAAATGACACTTGGAAGCACTGGAAGCAAGTGCTCCATTATAAATTTGGTCATTCAAAAAAATAAAAAAAATCATTTGTTCACTTGCTTCTCAATTAGCCCATCACTGAGCTATGCTAGACAGGCAATGAAGATGAGACCCATAAAGCAATAATTTTTCTTGATATTGAAGGGACGTGGGAAGAGGAACAAGTACTGAGTATCAGACATAAGAACACTGGAAACTGCCTTATGCCAAATCAGACTAGTCACCCATCTAGCTTATATATTGTCCATGCTGAGAGCCGCTCTATAGGATTTCAGGCAGAAGCCTCTCCTAGCCCTTTCTACAGATGTTGCAGATAGAACCTCTGACCTTCTGTGTGCAAAGCAGATGGCTGAAAACTGACAGCCACTTACCAAGTCGCAATTTCTCACACTAGAAGCGGTGGGGATGTTCTCCCAAGCTTGGCTTATAAACAAACTTCAGGAGCTGCCCATCTCAAAACCAAGGTGAGCTTTATAGTTGCCAGAGTTATCCAGCTTATAACCTGTAATATGGCTGTAGCCCTCCAGATGTTGCTCAGAGGGGTTCCCCCCTCCACACACACTCCACAAAATTAGCTCAGGGGGTCAGGAAAACCCATGGATCAGCACTTGGGGGGTGAGAGGCGGCGGCGGGGGGGGGGGTGTCATTCCATCTGGCAAGTTGAAATGCTTGCCCAGACATAACATTTATCATAGCTTGATGTTGATTTCTACCTAAAGTTCCCAGCACCCTCAAACTCTTCTTTGTGGGAAAAGTCATGTGCTTTAAATGTAAGAACTGGATCAAATGTATGCTGTTTGGATCTCTATTCAGCTGTTCAATCCTTCCAGAAGTTCCAGAAGTATTTAGAGGCCGTATCCAGGGACTGAATTAAAGAAAAAGAGACCAGTCATCTTGTGTAGCTCAACTTGTAACTTTGAAAGATGATTCAAGGATTCTAGGCTGAACTACATCATAGACCTTGCATACATTTGCCAAGACATTTTTTTTTTTAAAGTCCAATCTTCTTATGGCCAGCATTAGAATTTGCATTTGTATTAGCACATGAAAATATGCAAATTTAGTCTGACCACTCCTTACAACATTTTCAGCAAAGGGGTCTTTTTAAATGTGTTGCTCATCATCTCATCTCTCACTGTAGCATTAATGTATACATTTATATATACATATAAATTCAGAACATGATGAATTTTTAAAAGATATTTATAAATTATCCTTTTCCCAAAGGAGTTCAGTGTAATGCACAACAAACATATATAAACACCAGAACACAAGCAATAAAAATATAATACTGAATTAGCAACTCATCAATACACTGATTCAAATATTGCTGCTGATAGTGTTTCGGGGCTTACCTGAGAAGAGCTCTCTACAAGTTTCCCCCCATGTTGAAGCAGACACCCCGCCAAAAAATGCATTGTGCTGTTCTCTCAACCCACACAGCATAAATAAATAAATAAATAAATAAAGCAAGCAAGCAGTCTTTTTCGTCTTTTGTGAAAAGCGAAATCAAGCTTATGGGAAATACTTTTGGTCAAAATATATATATATAAATTTTAATAAATGTTGAGTAGCACCTTAGAGAGCAACTAAGTTTGTTCTTGGTATAGGCTTTCATGTGCATACACACTTCTTCAGATACACTGAAACAGAAGTCACCAGACCCTTATATATAGTGGGAACGTGGGGTGGGGTTTTCTCAGGATGGTAGTAGGAGATGGGTGATTGACTCAGTGGATATGGTAAACCTGTTGAGAACTGTTAACGACTGCCCCCTCTGTATATTTTAAGGACTCCTGACACAAAAACTTATGCAGACAAATAGGTCTGATCTGCCAGCTTTCTTACCTCTCTCAAATCTTTCAGATCAATAGCCCACATAGTATTAGGGGAGGTAAAATTATTTCTATTTTTCGTAACCCAAAACTGTAAAGTCTGCACTAGTGAGCTATCACTCTGAAATATGGCAGCCTTCACCACCTCCCTCAGAATGTATGACCATGCCTTCACATTTCATCCACTTCTGCCCAAAAGGAAGGGGGAAGGCTAGAGCTATTTTGACTCCCCATAATAAGTGATGAGAGGAAGAGAGAATGGAGCTTCCGTTTTCACTCAGTGGATTCAGATCCTGACACAAGATCAAACCTGGCTGAACCCAGAGTTCTTTAGGATGAAAAAGACTGATTCTCAAACAGCTGACTCTGGACATAAATCAAATCTTGACACTAGTAGTGCAGATACCTGAGAACTCGTACCTAAACTTTCATCTGCCTTTTTGCTTTTCTACATGATGATGAAAACAAAGTGTTAGGCCTTTATTCTGTACCCCAGGGTAGGCAACAATTTATGCCCTCAGTCTGCTCAAGCAAGGGATCGTAATATGTAATTTCCCCCAGAAAATTACGAGTATTTACCAGACCTCAGTATTCTAAAGCCTACTTGTAGTCACAAATCTTTGATCTTGCAGAGAAAGGGGGACATAATTTTAAAAGAGCGGAATTACTGTAATTGGGAAGTAAAAAAAAGAGGCATTACGCGGCTCATTATTAGAAATGGCTAAATCAAGGCTAGTTTAGAGCCGTAATGGATCAAAGAAGGCAGAGCTGGATTGAAAGGAGCAATTATACAGGGCAGCATGGAAAAATACCCAGGTCTGAAGAGTAGGAAAAGGCTCTCTTATATTGGCTTGCACATTTATTTCCCATACACGGCTTCTTTTGAAAGACAATATATTATGTAGTATAATTAGAGCACGCAGCCAAAAGCAAAGCAGCGCTATTTTCAGCGCTATTGCAGTGAGCAGGCATAAGGGTTCCTTAGTGAACCATTTCATCATTATCGATAAAACGGGTTCAAGTAACCTGCTTTTTGTACACATTGTTATTGGGCTATTGTTTCCACACAGGCGGTGGCACAACTGATTAGGCCAAGGAAGGAGATGTACAAGGAAATGTAGTAGATAGAGGTGGACAGAAGGAAATGCAATGCAAAATGCAAGCAAGCATTTATAGGAAATACAAGAGGGGGGTGGGCAGAACTCTTGATTTTAAGTAAAAGAACAGATATTTACTTACTAACTTACTTACAGCAAAGTCACCTGTTTCCATTAGGTGGACTTGATAATATGAAGCAGTTGGGAAAAACTGAGGCTGCTTTCTGTATGACATATACCAGCTTCTGCTCTCTGGCAAGTCTCATGAATTGAGAAACTTATAATAGTTGAAGCAGGCTGCTGCTACCTTTGGTCTTCATAGATCTGGACTGTTTTGCACACTGTCCCAAACAGGGTTGAGACTGAACAGAAGCAACATGTGATGGCTCTCTCATACATATACATATACATATGCATATACATATACATATACATCTTGGGGAAAGGCTCAGGGGCAAAGCACCTGCTTTTCAGGCAGAAGGTCTCAGGATCAATCTCCAGGCAGGGCTAGGAGAGAACAGAGAACGAAATCCTGGAGAGCTCCAGTCAGAAAATACTGAGCTAGATGGGCCAATGCGATCTTCCTATACTTCCATGCCTGGCTTGCCGCAGGCTGCAAGTGCCACCATGTATTTATTTTGCAGATGTATAAACTGCTTCACAGCCAGAAGCTATCGAAACAGCATATAATGAGGTAGAATACGTACTATAAAAGCAGTAAAATCACTTCTGCAATTAATATTCAATAAGTTGACTGGGACACGCTTCGGAGAAACCCTTCTTCTTAACCAATTTATTTTACAGACAACTGTGGGAGCTTATGAATTGGAGGTTTCTATTCTGAGAAGGACCACTTATCACTGTTCTGTTTTATAGGTAGCTGAATGTTTTCGTTACCAAGTTCAAGGGGAAAGGGGGAAAGACTATAACTGCATTCTCCAACCAAGTGTGCTCCAGATATTTTGAACCACAACCCCTATCATCCATGATCAGGTTGGGGAAGTCTGGAGCAGAAAACTTGCTGGATGGGTAGGAAGAGAGTCACAGAACCTGGTAGAAAAACATCCTTATATAACCAGGGATTACTCACTGCTCCAAATAAAGCACACCAGTTTACACAGTGATGTTGGCCACATAATAAGAACCAAGGTGGTTTGCATGATTCTTCCCCTAATCTAAATCAATTCTGACTCCACACACATATTCTAAAAAATCGCAAGGAAGGAACACTCTGCGGCCTGCATAAACTGGCTTGTGAGATCTGAAGCACAGTTTCAGCTATGCAAATATTTAGATGTCTCTGCATATCAAATAGTGTTCAAACATCCCTGTAGCCCATTGTTAATTCCTCACAGAACATTTGTTCCATTTATTTTGATAAAAACCAAACTCACAACTGATAAAGTACAGGCCTACTGAGGAATTTACAGTTAAATTTAAATATTTATACATCTCTTCTGCGGAATTAAATGGGAACAAAATGCAAACGCTTGATGTTAACTCTTAAAAGAGAGCGGGGGGAGAGATCAAAGCCGAATAATATAACTTAGTATCACTTCAGGCAGGGCTTTAAATTAGCAAACACTGCTGCCAACTGGATCACAATAATCCTCCATGATAATTATTCTTTGGGATTAGTAGTGTGTGTGGTTAGCATTATTAATTAACTTCAAGGACTGCTGCAAGGAAGAATTCATAACGCAACACTTATCAGGGCAGGCCTGCAGCTGAACTACAAAGATGAGTCATCGTATTTCGTGCTCCCCATTCTCTGGGTTCAGGCTATGAGTGGTGATGCAGCCAAAACAGCACCATTCATGAACGAGAGGGAAGCAGCAAAAAAAGCCTACAGGAAGCCAAAGCTTTGTAGAAATCATTTGAAAAAAATAAAATAAAAAATCAGGAGGAATAAACCCTAAGGGGGAGAGGGAACTCTCCTCAAAACATCCTAGTGGGGACTAAGCGTGTTCAGTGGCCCTGGAATGCTGACTCTTGCAGGTGTGTGTGTGTGACAGAAAATGGGGTTGGAGGGAGAATGGAATACCTGGGTAAAGGGCATGGCCGGCATCTAAAACTGAAGCGCAACTTTTTGCTGCTGGCCTCACTTACTCCCCAACAATAACGTGGTAAGTAAAATTGTGGGCGTTAATATGCCCACCCTTCAGAGACTTCCCTAAACGTCTAGCAATTGTTTTCCAGAGTCAACATGGGCATAGCCAGGATTTATTGGGGGGGCAGTTATTATGGGGGGGGCAGAACCGAGTTATCTGTGACACAGTTGGTCAGTTAGTTAGGTATTTTTATTTATTTACTTGATTGGGGGGGGGAGCTGCTCCTCCCCCCCCCCCCGGCCCTGGCCCCGTCCGTCAATGGAGCTGCTGTATAACTCTCATTCATTGAAAATGGGGTTTTCTGCAGGAAGATGTCTATGGATGCTGCTGCAGATTAGCAGCTGACTTGCGGGGCCAAATCAAGACACTACTACTGTCACATTAAATAGCAGCTTAGGTGCTCAAAACAAAGCAGAAACAGTCTTTCCTTGGCTGTACTGCAATAGCGAGGCATGAAGATGACAAGCAGAGCTGCCGGCAAACTCTGGCATTTCTAGGTTCTCCCCCCAAGATCTGAGGTGCCCAGTCACTTAATCTTTATCTCACATGAGATCAGCCGATGCCTGGAACAGGCCAGAATATTTTCCTCAAGTCTGTTGGCCCTTCCCAGAGTGCTTCTCAAGAAGACACTGGGCTTGCCCTAAGCTTACAGGGCTGCATTGATCTGCTGCGTTCTTCTCACTGTGGACTGGGCTTCTCTGCTGTCATGAAAAAAGAAAGGTGAGGCTCTGCAAGGGCTTCCCTTCAAGGAAAAGCCCTTGTAAAGCTTTGCCACAAGGTGATAGGAAGCAAGATTTAGCAAGGGCCTCTCCTTAAGGAGAAGCCCTGGCTGAATCTCCCGTCCCACCAGGTGGCAAAGCCGACTTGGTGAGAGAGGGGAGGCATTCTAGAGAGTTTTGCTACTTAGAGGTGCAGGGGAGACCAGTAGCAAAGCAGAGTCTCTCCGGCAACAGAAGTGGTAGGATGGGCAGGATGCTGCCTCTTGTATTTCCACCGCCTGAGGTGACTGTTTCACCCCAGCTGGCTCTGGCTATAAGCAGCACATATCTGCACATAAAACCACCTAAAAGCCATCATAAACACAAATGATCACACAGGGAGTGGTACCAGAGACCATAGCTGTCAACCTTCCCTTTTTTTTTTGTGGGAAATTCCCTTATTCCAGCGCTGTTTCCCGCTGCTTTCCGCTGCTATCCCGGATTGTTAGATATCCCGTAGACTGTCCCCGGGACAGGTGAGGCTGCTGATCCCTTATTTCCAAGGCTGCTGGTCCCTTATTTTCAAATCTGAAAGTTGACAGCTATGCCAGAGACTCCTAAGGCATGACTTAGGCTATTGGGATATGATGGGTCCTGAAAGTCAATTGGATGTAGTATCTCAGGTGTAAACAACATTGCATCTTCCAGATGTTTTGGACTACAACTCCCATCCTCTCTGACTATTGGCTACACTGTCTAGGACTGATGGGAGTGGTAGTCCAATGACATTTTAAAGGCGTCACACTGTCTACCTCTGTTGTATCTAGTAAGTGCAATTAGAATGAAATCCTGTGACACTCAAAACTCTTTAGTAATGACATTGAGCTTTCTCACTCAAGATCCTATTGGGGTGGTCATTTAAAAACCAGGAGAACAAAAACCAACCAATAAGCAAAGCTCCTACCTCCAGAACCAGCCACAGCTGGTCTCCATCCTTCGCATCTTTCTTGTAGTACAGACCATAGAACTTGACTACATTTGGATGGTCAGAAAGAGCTTTCAAAATGTTGTACTCTGCTTCAATTTCCTCATCAATGTCCTAGTAACATGGATGGAAAGCATAAGAAACAGTGAATTAATGGAACACCTTCTGAACATGTTTTACGGACAATATATAATAATATACTTATGGGGTATACTTATTGATGTGCAGTCAAAAGGTTTTGCACTGCATAGAATCTGAAAACAAATTGGTCTTTTGAGAAATACTGGAAGAATAAAAGAGAAATTGGGGGAAAGGTTTCTAGCCATAAATATCTGAAGTCTGAGAAAAAGTATAACCTGAACTCAACACTTCTAGGGGCTTTTCCCCCAGTGCAATCCTAGACACATCTACTCTAAGTAAGCCCCACTGAGTTCAATGAGACTTATTTCCTGGTAAGTGTGTATATAGCTGGGATGGGAGACCTGTGGCCCTCTGAATACTGTACCCAACTCCCATCAGCCCCAGGCCAGCATGGCCAATTGGTAGGAATGCTGGGAGTTGTAGTCTTATGACACGTGGAGGGCACCAGGTTTCTGATCCTAGGAAGTAAGGCTTAGTGCATTTGCTGTAAAGTCCCTTTAGAAGGCAGGATGGAGGTTTTTATAGAAACTGCAGCCTATAAAACAATTGGATATCAATAATTGGGTACTGATAGCATTATTCCTGTTTTTCTACATTGCAGGCTACAAAAAGGGGGTCTCCTTAAGTTCCAATTCACATATTCCTAGTTTTGCTAAGAACGTCCTCTCTTTATATTTCACATATCTTAAAACCGCTGTAAAAATCAAGAAGCATTTAGAAAAAGAAAAAACAAGCCTACAAATGAGTTAAGTCAGAAAAAAGGTAAATTGATAGCAGTTGCTTGGCTTTTTTTTAGTTAGTTATTTCATTTCTTCAGTTCAATCCAGTGCAGTCTTCTCAAAGAAAGATGGAAATTTTCAAGCACCTTGTTTATTGCAATGGCTCCCTCTTCAGACACTCAGGATTCCTTCAGTTTAAGGAAGCGATATAATCTATGCGGTCCAACTTCCACAGATGAGGGCATTACATTCACAGTCCATGAAGCAGAAACTATGGACCAGTTAGCACCTGACACCCCACCTTTCTCAAACAGCAGCCAGCATTTCAAGAATACAAGGGCTTTGTGGCAAATTTATGAAACAACAGAGGAAGAATAAGCTAGCCAATAAAGGCAATGACTATATTGTTATAGATGGGGGACACCCACCTAAACACTATAAATTAATAAATGGTAGGATTTTGATTATTTGCTGTGTTGAAGGGAAGACTGGAGGCCAGTGGAAAAATACAGGCTAAGCTTTCTTCCAGAGATACATTAACATGACAAAAGGTGTTGGTGGCCCATTTAGGAGGAATCCTGGGCCTGGGCAGATAGAAGGTTGCCAGGGTAACTGGGTGTGGGGTGACAGGAAAAGAATCTTTAGCAAGGTGTGCTGGGAAGATGACGGGGGAGAACCAACAGTGGGCTCCATCTTGGGCAGGCTGGCTGAAGGCTAGCTGGGGGAGATGACTTCGACGCCAGTGCTGCACTGCTGTGGGGAACAATACCCTCTTGAAATGATCATGCTGTAAGATCTGGACTCCCTCCATGCAGATTGAAGTGTAAATATGTGAATAAAACATAGCTCTTAAAGCTACAACAGTCTCTGCTGTGCCTCAATTCTAAAAGTAAACTTACGTGAACTGGATCCAAGATTTTGACTGCAGCTTTGCTCCCATTTTTCTTGTTGAACACCTTGAAAACCTTGCCATATGTTCCTTTGCCAATCGTCTCAACTATTTCCCAGGTGTCTGAAGGATCAGGAAAGCTGTCAAATATGATCGTTTTGCCAGTTAAGGGCAGCATCTCAAACAGCAACTCCTGGTGGGAAAAAAGAATTCTGCATTGAAACCATCACTGAGAACGGTCGTCCCAGTTACAGAGGGAGCTGAACAGAAATGCTTTTATTCATTTCACTATGTTTCATAATTAATTTTTACCAAGAAATATTTGTAATAAAAAAAGTTTCAAAAGAGTAAGAGACATAATTTTAAAATCTCAGCTATTTGGGGCAAAATTCACGTCATAGTGCCAAGACAACACTAGAACCACATAGTACAGAGGTAGCCATTGTGTTTTCTTCTGGATATGGTTGGACTACAACCTTCACAATAATATACTGGCTGGGAATGATGGGAGCTTGGAGGGCACCACAATGGCCACTTCTGGTATAGTGGCTTAGAGGTCAGCTAGGTAGTCAGTTCAAATCTTGCCTCTTCTCTGATTTCAACAGAGGCCTCTGACGAGCCAAAAGCAGTTGGCAGATTCCCTGTTTCTGAAATGCCCTCCCTTGGTGAGATGTGTCAGCCTCCCTCGCTATTAACTTTTCAGAGGAATTTAAAAACATCTGTTTGCCCAGACATGTGATGGCTGAAGGACCTGTCCCTGGCAACCCTGAAATGATTAGTTTTGAGAGTAAATTATTTATTCCAGGAGTTTCTAAAGCTTTCGTCATGTGCCTCCTCCATGAGAGGTACAGAGGGTGGCAACACAAGAATGGGACATTTCTGCAATCATAGAATCTTTGAGTTGGAAGGGACCCATGGGTTATCTAGTCCAACCCCCCCCCCCCGTAATGTAGGAATCTCAGCTAATAATAATAATAATAATAATAATAATAATAATAATAATAATTTATTATTTATACCCCGCCCATCTGGCTGGGTTTCCCCAGCCACTCTGGGCGGCTTCCAACTGAATATTAAAAACAGTACAGCATCAGACATTAAAAACTTCCCTAAAGCATCCATGGCAGATGGCCATCCAACTTAAAAACCTCCAAGGAAGGAGAGCCCACCACCTCTTGTGGGAGTCTCTTCCACTGCCGAACAGCTCTTACTGTCAGAATTTTTTTCCAGAATTTTAGTTGGAATCTCCTTTCTTGTGACTTGAAGCCATTGGTTTGAGTCCTATCCTCCAGAGCAGAAGAAAACAAGCATGCTCTTCATGTGACAGCCCTTAAGATATTTGAAAATGGTTATCATATCTCCTCTCAGTCTCCTCTTTTTCAGGCTAAACATACCCAGCTCTTTCAAGTGCTCCTCAAAAGGCTTACTTTCCAGACCCTTGATCATCTTGGTTGCCCTCCTCTGTACATGTTCCTTCTTGAACTGTGGTGCCCAGAACTGGACACAGTATTCAAAATTGTGGTCTGACTAAGGCAGAATTGAGTGGTACTATTACTTCCCTAGATCTGAACACAAGACTTCGGTTGATGCAGCCTAGAATAGCATTAGCTTTTTTTGCTGCTGCTGCATCACACTGTTGAGTCATGTTAAGCTTGTGGTCTACCGATACCCCTAGATCCTTTTCAAATGTACTGCCAGTAAGCCAGGTGTCGCCCATCCTATATTTGTGCATCTGGTTCTTACTGTCTAGGTGCAGAACCTTACATTTGTCCCTATTGAAATTCATTTTGTTAGCTTGCGCCCAGTTCTCCAATATGTTAAGGTCATTTTGAATTCTGATTCTGTCTTCTGCAGCATTAGCTACCTCTCCCAGTTTGGTGTCATCTGCAAATTTGATGAGCATCCTCTCAGTTCCTTCATCCAAGTCATTTATAAAGACGTTGAACAACAACGGGCCCAGGGCAGAACCTTGCGGCACCCCACTTGCCACTTTTTTCCAGGATGACAAGGAACCGTTAATCTCTTTGGGTTCGGTCAGTCAAATCCACCTAACAGTTACCTCGTTCAACCCACATTTTACCAGCTTCCTTGCAAGAATATCATGGGAGCCTTTGTCAAAAGCCTTACTGAAATCAAGATACACTGTGTCCACAGCATTTCCCTGATCCACTAAGTTTGTAATCCACTAAGTTTCCCCAAAAAAGAAAGAAAGAAAAAGAAATCAGATTGGTCTGGGATGATTTATTTTTGAGAAACCCATGTTGGGTCTTAGTAATCACAGCATCCTTTTCTAAATGCTCACAGACCGACTGTTGAATTATCTGTTCTAGGACCTTTCCTGGTATCAATGTCAAGCTCACCAGTCTATAATTACCTGGGTCTTCCTTTTCCCCCAGGCAAAAATGTTGCTCTTTAATCAGGTCTTTGGCTATTTAACATCTTATATCCTTTTAGATGTGGGTTTTTTTTGGGGGGGAGGTTATAGTTTTGTTTTGTCCTTGTTTTTATTATGTATTTTGCATTCTTATCTTGTATTTTTAGGCTGCAAACTGCCCTGAGATCTTCAGATGAAGGGCAGTTCACAAATTTAATAAATAAAAATAAAATAAAAAATTTCCAAGAAGGTTTTTTTTCTTCACTGTTTTAAAGTTTTAATTGTATTGTTTTAGTGTGACAGGTCTGCCACCTTGGGCTCCTTTGGAGGGAGGTTGGGATACAAGCGGCGGCCATATTGCACACGTCTGACAACTGATGCATGACCGCTGATGCCTGCGTTGTTTTTGGCCATGGAAGAAGGCAGAACAGGGGTGGGACAGCCTTACAAACAACCGCTGGCATGCACAATGACCTAGAACGCAACCCCCACACAAATGGGGAGCAGCCTGCAGATATTCAATAAATAAATTGGGTGGGGGGAGGAAGTGGCCCCACCTTTTTTGGCTCAGGGCTGAGTGGTATGTGGCTCTCAACTGTTTCCCCTCAGGGAATGAGGGCAACGGTAAGAAAAAAAGATTCCCCTCTCCCTACTCTAAGAACTAAGGATTTTTAAATAGCATTGGACAGTGTTCCCCTGCCTTGGGTCTCCAGCTGTTTTTTGGACTACAACTCCCATCATTCCTACCTAGCAAGCCCAGTGGTCATGGATGATGGGAATTGTAGTCCCAAAACAGCTGGGGACCAAAGGTTGGGAAGCACTGATATAGGAGATGCGGCTGCTATCATTCTGTATGGTGATGGTGCCCATGCTTTGTGCATGGCTAAGCAGGAGCTCGAACACAGGTGGCGCTGTGGGTTAAACCACAGAGCCTAGGACTTGCCGATCAGAAGGTCGGTGGTTCGAATCCCCATGACGGGGTGAGCTCCCGTTGCTCGGTCCCAGCTCCTGCCAACCTAGCAGTTCGAAAGCATGTCAAAGTGCAAGTAGATAAATAGGTACCACTCCGGTGGGAAGGTAAACGGCGTTTCCATGTGCTGCTCTGGTTCGCCAGAAGCGGCTTAGTCATGCTGGCCACATAACCTGGAAGCTGTACGCCAGCTCCCTTGGCCAATAAAGCAAGATGAGCGCCGCAACCCCAGAGTCGGCCACGACTGGACCTAATGGTCAGGGATCCCTTTACCTTTACCTTAAGCAGGGGTTAGGCATCAGTAGTCCACGAACAAACTCGCGTTTACTTTCCTCTTAGCAGCACTCAATTTAAGAAATGCAGCAAAACAAAACGAAAACCCAAAGTGATTTTTCAACAAGTGAAGAGCAAGCCAGATCTCCAAGTCTAAGCACCTTTTAATTTTCCTATGTCAAGCCAATGAACATTTACAAGTGTCATAAAAATCAATACCTTTGCTCAAGTCTATTTGTCAGAGCTGACAACAACAAAGCATCGGTGGCCAAAGAACTGGGTCACCCGTAACCCAAGAATTGCTTGCTTTATCTGAGTACTGATATCCAAGTTAGAAATTAAGGAAGAGTATCAGATAACCTGGTTAAGGAAAGGAAAGGCTCCGGGCATTAAAACACAGTTACACATCCAACTGCACATACCGGTACATAACATCATTAGTTCTCCCAAAGCCAGTTAAGAACAAGGCATCTATAGACCCTCCAGAACAGGCTAGATTAACACAAGAGCTGCGCTTCCTTATAACAGCACCAATACTGGCAGTGAGTTTAGCCAGCAAGAAAAAAGGTAAACAATATAAAGTTAGGATAATGGCAGTTGTCAATATATATTTGTAACGTTGCCTACTGCATACTACATGTTCTCATGGTCAAACCACTCGTGGACCTCTAGACTAGACAAAGTTGTGATGTGCAGAGGTGTGAAAAGTGCAGAAGCTGAAGGCGCCACACCTGTGACACTCAGCACACTGACTTGGAAGCACATTTCATTGAAATCGATGGGACTCAAGGCCACATCATATGCAACAGGTTCCCTTCTATGCAGCAGCTGACCATATCTCATTACAGCCTGTAAGAGGTCTGTGTTTGCACATGGGGCAAGAGAGAAATTGCATCTGCAATTGGATCCTGCTTCTTGTCATGTGTAGTCCACATGTACAAGTGACAAATCAACACATGCATTAGCTACTCATGCTTTTAAAATTAATATTTTGCTATTACTATGATGTCACTAGGGTTCACGAGACTTCACACTGATACCAAACCGAGGCTACTGCCAAGTTTCCGACCATGGGCATTTGCAGCCAGTGAACAAACTCACTTACTTTCATCTTACAACACACTTAAAACGTTTTATTTGCAGCTTTATAGCTGCAACTCTTTCGTTTACTAGGGAGGCAGCCCGATAGAACAAAGGGGACCGAGTAAAACACCCGGAAGACTCAGTTGCACAAACCCCAATGAAGTCCATTTATCTTACTTTACTCCCACAATCGGTTTAGGATTGCTGCCTACGCACGCAGCCCGATCCTATGCAGCTTGCTCCCCAGCAAGTACGCGCCATGAGTTTCAGTTCAGTCTGATAACCGGGGATTGGCGGTGGTGGGGAGCAGGAGTGCCAGTTTGGCACCAAGACCGTGGGTGCCCGGGGCCGCGGGTGCCATGCAGCGTACATGGCCCTGGCGCCAAAATTTGCGGGTGCCCGGCCCCTTCGTGGGGAATTCTGTGGGTGCCCGAGCACCCAGGGCGCCGGCACCTATGGTGGGGAGATAACACGCAGCAGATCCCTTGCTGCCTCAACGAGCAGCAGGGCACACAGCTCGCCGTTCTGGTAAACGCGCGCTCCTTGCGCGGAATCCTACACGCTCCCTGCAAGGGCGATCTTCCTCCCCATCGCGCGCGCTCAGCTGCTCCTCTGCCCCCAACCTTCCCCATCTTCTCGACACCACCCTGGGGAGCGAGGGGGCTTACCTTGCCTGGTGGTGCAGGGCGGAGACAGGAGCCCCACGCGACTCTTCCTGCCCCGCTGGAGAGAGGCTCGGGTTCGAGTCCTGCGCGGCCACCAGCTCCCTCTGCCCGCGGGTAGTTCGGCCCATCCAGCGGCGCCCGCAGAGAATCAGGGCGGGAAGGCAGAGATCCCGGCGCCAGCGGCGCTCAGCTCTCCTCGCTCCAGATGGCCAGATCAGGTTGCTCCGGCGGAGCAGGCAGCTGCCCAGGGGTTCCGCCCGTCGGATCCTGACCCTTCGCCTGCCCTGCAGCGGATGCTTTACCCCGGGGGTCAACAGAAGGCCACGCGAGCAGGCTCTCGCCCTCCTCCTTGTCCTCCTCCTATTTTCCAGGCATCCATAAGGGAGACACCCATCTCAGTCCCCACCACCGCGCCCCCCCTCGCACTCTTTCCAATGAGACATGCAACAGATTGTTCTTCTCCTTAAAAAAAAAAAGTAAAATAAAATCCGCCGCCTGCCCTCCTCCTCCTAGTGGCCTGGATAGCAGCCACCTGGCGTTAGGAGAGACAAGCAATAAGCTTTGCATTAGTAGCAGCAGATCAGCCCCTCCCCGTGTTGATAGTCCTTTTTCTTCCTCGTCGTGGACGTGAACGGCAGGTGCTGCTGCTGCTGCTGTCTGCAACCGGGCTAAAGAAGGATGCCCATATATTTTGATAACCCGAAGCAGAAAGCCAGGACTCTGGGAAGGGGCTCTGAAGGCTGAAACCCTAAGCAAACTATTTCTTCATATCCTACCTTCACTCTGGAAAGCTGCAGACGGCGCACACCTGCATGCCATGGTTTGTCCTCCCAGCAAACCCTGTGAGGAAGGTTAGCTTGAGAGACGGCCACTGCACCAGGGTCACCCACTGTGCTTCAGGGCAGTGGCGTAGCGTGGGTTGTCAGCACCCGGGGCAAGGCAAGTAATTTGCGCCCCCTAACCCGTGGATTTGCGCCCCCTAACCCGTGGATTTGCGCCCCCTAACCCATGGATTTGCCCTAACCCCAGATGTTGCGCCCGGTGCGGCTGGGCCCCCCTGCACCCCCACGCTACGCCACTGCTTCAGGGCAATACAGGGATTCGAACTCTGATCTTCTTAGTCAGATATTCTAACCACTACACACTGAGTGGCCTAGGAAACAGAGAAGGGGCGAGGAATATTTTTGGCCTGGCCCGGCCACACCCCACATCCTTGGGCCAACTTTGAGAGGTGGGAGTGGGGGGTCACTCACCTGATGTCACTGTAGGTGGGTGATTCTGCCCACCTGTCAAAGTTGACCCACAGAGGTGGGGAAAGGTGTCTGCTTCACTGGTACAAGGAAAGGGCTGGCGAAGTCACGCCCAGGAGAACTGAACCCTGCCCATCAGCTGATGTCACCCAGTGATGACAGCTGTTCGACAGGTCAGTGTGGTTTGGGGAAAATGGCCTCTGGGCCAAACTGGACTCTCTGGCAGGCCAATAGGTCCCTCAAACCATAGCATAGAGTAAGTTCCCATTAACTCACTTTACAGACATTACACCAGTGCTGAAAAATCTGCACTCGCTGACTATTAGGTACTCAGTCAAGTTCAAGGTTTTGTTGTTGACATTTAGAGCCCTAAACAAATTGGGAGCGGCACACCTAGAAGATATATCTGCTGGCATATTTTCCATGGTACAGACCAAGCTGATGATTGATATCTTCTGATGAGACCCTGCTGGGGTCATTTCACCAGCACCCATCCTCTTGAATGCTCTCTCTCAGATAATTCATGAGATGGAGACAGTGGGGATTTCCAGAAATCTCTTAAAAACTTACATGTTTACCCAGGTTTTGCTAGATTGTGGTTCCTAATTTTTTTTAAATTTCCTGTTCTGTACACTTTCAGTTTTATTTGATGTATAGTTTACTTTTGTTTTTAGGAAATATTATTAAAATATTCTCGCAATGTTATTGCTTTTATTTATTTAGAAATGTTTGGAAACCAGTTCGTTTTTTTAAAAAACCTAAGCTGTAGTACAAAAACAGTCTAAGTTATTTTCAATAAAAACACAGGTAAAATCTGCAAAAATTTAAAAGCAAGTGCACACAATTAAATAAGTGGGCTTACTGAAATAAATATTTTCAGCGAACCTAACACGCAATATATTTGGGGCACCTGTTTTACTTTTAAAGGGAAGGGAATTTTATGTAAACTGCTGAGAGGAATTATCATTGTCATTGATATTAATATTATAAGCTAGGGAGCTAATTTTGACAGGTGGGCTATTCCACCCACCTGTCAAAATTAGCTAAAGGGGTAGAGAGATAGCAACCAAGCAGGACTGAACTCCCTACCCCCCCCACACATCAGCTGATGTGCAAGAGGTATAATCTTGCTTTCAGCAGGGCAGCCACATCTTTGCTTGCCTCACACCTGATGTCAGGTGTGCAGCAGGTGAGTGAGTTTTGCATCATGGGTCAAATGTGGTCTGCAGGCAGGCCAGAGCTTTCCCACCCCTGTACTAAATGGTATACATTTTTAGCAAATAAAAAGATGGTGCCACCTCGTCTGTTTTTAACTCTGCCTGCAGATCAGTCACAGGCGTTTTAGTTGAGTGACAAATAAATTATGTACATGGAAGGCAATTAATAAATAAATTCTGTCTTCTGTAAAGTTGTTAAAAATACAGAAACCCCCTCCTCTTTTGCATTTGGCCTGCTATAGCAGTCTCTACTCTTGAAAAAACATCAAGCAAGAGTAGAATTCACCTTATGGATCTGGATCTGCCAAAATCTTAACCACAGATGACTGAAGAAACGCTTGTGTGGTCTGTATAAACCCATTTTAAAAGGCAGCATGTTAATAGGACACATAGTATTTCGTATCTAGGGCATGCCGTTCAACTCCTTCCAAAATGGAGCTATTCTTCAGCACCCAACAGAAGACAGGCTTACTGAACGGCTGGTGAATAGTTGCCCTCAAGTCTTTCTGGGCAGAAATGCATTGAATTAAAATGGACCAGACAACTAGTAAGACCACCTAGGGGTGGTCAGGTTTTGTTTTGTTTTGTTTTGAAGGAGCACATGCACCTTTCAGAATCTCGTGAAATATTTTTCTGTGGATTTCCCTCTTCTCTGGAGTTGTTAAAGGTGCAGTAGGCCCCATTGCCTTTTTCACCAGGCCACTCTAGATAGTGAGAAACAGAGGAATTCAGCCCCGAGGAGAAATAAAAATGGCTGTCAATCCAGAACAAGCATGAACTCTTGTGTTTAACGCTGGATGTTGGTTACAGCTTGCTTCGAAGATCAACAAACCGAGGAACAGAATTAGGAGGGAGAGTGTGTATGATGCCTGAGTATTGCTGTCCGATGTGCTCCACATACCAAAATAGGCTGCCCTGAGCACCTAAATGGATTTCCCTCTGACAGCAGACTAAGAGGTGGTTCCTATGGAAACTTGGCTCTAAACCATAGATGCCTTAACGGGTCACACAAGCTACAACTGGAAATGAAATATACTCAGAGTCACAAAGTGATTTCATGCTCTTTATTCAGCTCATAGTGGTGAGGAGGAATGAATGAATGTCCCCTCAAAGTATCTGCTTTATATACATTATTTACACAATGGGCTGCACATGATTGGCTAATTCCGGAATTCTACTGTAAGCCAATCAGGTTGTGGATTCACTTCTATCTGGAGCATGATTGGGTGGTTCCTGCCAACCAATCATACTGCTGTATTGTTCTAGGACCAATCAGACTGCTGCCTTTTGGATCCTACTGTTCTGGGACCAATCAGACTGCTGCAGTTTGGATCCTATTCAACTCAGTACATAACACCCCTCCCCTCTAAGTTCCAGTCCTGCCCGGGAGGCCGCATTCATAGTCCTCAAGGTACGCCGGCGGCCTACGTGTGCGTTGCGGCCTGGGGTGTTCCCTGGTCCGGGGTTCAGGTTCTGGCTCATGTTCCAAGGATGCTGGCTGTGATGGGGCTGTTTGGTCTGGCGCAACCGGCTCGCTCAGTCGTGGTTCTGGTTCCGGTGTCCTTTCGGCCTCACGGGTCCTCTCTGTATTTACTGATTCTGCCTCTCCTGCTTGCCCCTGCTGCTTTATGGGCCCCACTGCCCCCCATCTGTTAGCACCTCGTACGACACGGGCCCAGTGACCCTGGTGACTGTGGCGGGTACCCATGCAGGGCCTGCCCCAAAATTATTTGCGTACACTGGGTCCTGGGCCTCGAAGGTCCGGGGGTTCCTGCCTTCCCCCACCACTACCGCATCCTGAGCTCTATCGGGGTGAAGGCGGTCCAATCTGATTGCAAGGCGCCGACCCATTAGTAGTTCAGCGGGGCTCTGGCCAGTCGTTGAGCTGGGGGTGCTGTGCTGTGCTGTGCTAGAAGGAATGTGGCAAGGCGGTACTCCCAGTCCCCTTGCGTCATGCGGCGAAGGGTGTCCTTGGTGGTCCGCACCATGCGTTCTGCTTGGCCATTGGTGGCCGGGTGGAATGACACCGAACGGATGTGGCGGATGGCGTTCTGCGCTGTGAAGGTTTGGAATTCTCCTGACATAAATGCAGTCCCGTTGTCTGAGACGAGAGTGTCAGGGAGCCCATGGGTTGCAAACAGCCTGCGTAGTACCCGGATGGCTGCGGACGTAGAAGTGGACGGTACCAGTGCGACTTCCAGCCATTTGGTGTAGGAGTCCACCACTATGAAGAATGTTTTCCCCTGAAAGGGGTCAGCGAAGTCCACATGCAGGCGTGACCATGGTGCTCGGGCGGACTCCCAGGACTGGACTGGGGCCCTTGGGGGATCTGGGCGGGATTCTTGGCAGGCCTGGCAGTGTTTGACCCAGGCCTCTATCTCTCCGTCGATCCCCGGCCACCACACATAACTCCTGGCAAGGGCCTTCATTCTTACTACCCCTGGGTGTGTCTCGTGTAGGGCTGTGAGGACCCTTTTGCGGAGGGGCTGGGGAACAACGACCCTGCTTCCCCATAACAGGCACCCCTTGTGGGCTGACAGTTCATGTTTGCAGGTTGTGTAGCCGGCGAATTCTGGCCCGGGGCTGCTGCTGGGCCATCCCCTCCACACCCAGTCCAGGACCCGGGAGATGACCCTATCTTTCTTGGAATGGTGTGCAACTTCTTGTGCCTGAATGGGGCAGTCAGGAAGCAGCTCCAGGCTCATAACCTCTTGTGCAGGTGCTGGGTCGGGGCCTGTTTCCGGTAGTGGTAGCCTGCTGAGGGCGTCCGCATGGCCCATCGCCTTCCCAGGGCAGTGAATCAGTGCATACTGGTAGCTGGCAAGGAAAATTGACCACCTGAGGACGCGAGGAGACAGCACTTGGGGGGTCTGCTTTTCGGGGGCAAACAAGCCAAGCAACGGCTTGTGGTCAGTCACCACGGTGAAGGGCCGCCAGTACAAGAAATCATGGAATTTTTTTACTCCCTTCACGATTGCCAGACCCTCCTTGTCGATTTGCGAGTAGTTCCGCTCGGTTGCGTTGAGTGTCTAGGAAAAGTATGCCACCGGTACCTCTCTTCCATCCGGGAGTTGGTGTCCCAGGACAGCGCCAATGCCATAGGGCGAGGCGTCGCATGCTAGCACCACTGGCACTCTCGTCGAAGTGTGCCAAGACCAAGTTTGAGACAAGCAAGTCCTTGACTGCCTGGAATGCGGCCTCCTGGCGCTGGCCCCACACCCAAGGGGCCCGCTTGTCCAGGAGTCTGTGTAGGGGCTCCGCTACCGCCGCCTTGTGGGGAAGGAAGGAATGGTAAAAGTTCAATAGTCCCAAGAAGGCCTGAAGTTCAGTCTTGTTCTTGGGCGCTGGGGCATCACAAATGGCCCGTACCTTGTCCCCAGTTGGGTGGACCCCTTCTGCGTCCACCATAAATCCCAGAAAGTCCACCTGAGGCACTCCTAGTAGACATTTTTCCCGCTTCACCTTGAGACCCGCCATCTGGAAACGGTGCAGAACGGTGCGGAGGCGGTCCTCAAACTCCTCTGGTGTGGGCCCGGCAATCAACACATCATCGAAGAAGGGGGTGACACCAGGAATCCCTTTAAGGAGAGAGTCCATTAGATTCTGGAATATGCCTGGTGCCACGCTGACACCGAATTGCAGCCGCTTTAACCTGAACGCTCCTCTGTGCGTCACAATCGTCTGTGCCTCTGCTGTGGCCTCATCTACTGGCAGCTGTTGATATGCTTGGGCCAAGTCCAGCTTGCCAAAAATTTTCAACCCAGCCAGGGTGGCAAGGACAAGGCTGACCACTGGCACTGGGTATGCATGGGCCGTGAGGGCCTTGTTTATGGTACATTTGTAGTCTGCGCAGATGCGGACCGAACCATTAGGCTTGACGGGTGTGACGATTGGGGTTTCCCAGGGGGCATTAGGCACCGGCTCCAGCACTCCTTGCTCCACGAGTCGGTCCAATTCCTCGTCTATACGGGGTTTCAGGGCGAACGGGACCCGGCGGGCCTTGAGCCTGACCGGTCGTACTGCGGGGTCAAGCTGTAGAGCAATGGGGGGGCCCGTATGCTGTCCCAATTTCCCATCGAAAACCCCTGGAAATTCCTTGCATATGGCGTCCACGTCCACTTGTAAGCTTGTGTGGTTCACCCCGGTGACGGCTAGCCCCAGTGGTCCAAACCATGCCAATCCCAGTAAGCTAATGTAGGGGCCCTTGACCACAAGCAAGTCCAGTTGCCGCGTCCGCCCTCGGTATTGCACCCTGAAGGTCCCTACCCCCATTGTGGGGACCTTACGTTTCTGGAAGTCCCGGACGGTGAATGTGGCCGGCCTGAGTTTGGGACCCCCAGTAGGACACAGTTTCCTTAAGGTCCTTGCTGAGATTATGGATAGAGCTGAACCCGTGTCAAGCTCCATGCGGTATGGGGCCCCCTCTATCTGTACCTCTACATAAATTTTCTCTACGTTGGGGTGGGGCAACTGGTATACCTGGAAGTCCGTGAGCTCCGTCGAGTTGCCTTGGTGCGTTGGGCCCCGGGACCTAGGGCTCTTGGATTGGTCATCTGATGCCTGGCGTCGGGTGGGCCGAGCCCGACAAACCCGGGCGATGTGTCCCAATTTTCTGCACTGCCTGCACTCTGCGTTGCGGAAACGGCAGGTCCTCCTCTCGTGACTTTCTCCACAGCTTGCGCAGTTCCCTCCTTCTCGTCGAGGCAGCTGTGGTATGTGGGCTGCTTGAGTGCGCTGCTGTACTCGGTGCACCTCCTCCCTGTTGGATCCTGAGTCGTCGGTGAGGTCTTCGTGGTGGACCCTCGGTTGGGATGGCTGGCTCGGCCGTGCCTCTTGCGTCGACCTTTCGGCAGCTTCCGTTGCCAGGGCCTCTCCCAGAGCGACCTGGAACGTTAGGTTCTTCTTAGCGTAGAGGCGTCGTTGCAGCTTCTCATCCTTCAGGCCACCGACGAGGCGGTCACGAAGCATGTTCTCCAGCTCTGAGAAGTTGCAGAACCGGGTAGCTTGGCGGAGAGAGGTCACAAACCCAATTATGGTTTCCCCAGGGGCTTGCCGCTTTGCGTAGAAGGCATTTCGACGAGCCACCACTGAGGGCTGTGGCGAAAAGTGCCCCTTCAGCTGTTCCATTATTTTTTTGTATGGAACAGTAGCGACGTCTTCAGGTGCAAGGAGAGCCCGGGCGATTTCAAACGTCTCCTCTCCGCAGACGCTGAAGAATATTGCCCTCTTCTTGGCGTCTTCTTCATCGGTGACCCCTTTGGCTTCTAGGAGGAAGGTGAAACGGGAGGTGTACGCTTCCCAGTCTCCAGATGCTGGGTTGAACGGCGAGAAGCTGCTGTCGGTTGCCATTCTGAGTTCCTTGTGTCCCGGAGCTGAAGCCTGGATACACGGTGCGAGGCAGCGGTGCAGCAGGTGGCGGTGCTGCGGTGCTGTGTGTGGCAGTCAGCTCAGCGGGATCCCATCCTCGTCGCCAGTGAAATATACTCAGAGTCGCAAAGTGATTTCATGCTCTTTATTCAGCTCATAGTGGTGAGGAGGAATGAATGAATGTCCCCTCAAAGTATCTGCTTTATATACATTATTTACACAATGGGCTGCACATGATTGGCTAATTCCGGAATTCTACTGTAAGCCAATCAGGTTGTGGATTCACTTCTATCTGGAGCATGATTGGGTGGTTCCTGCCAACCAATCATACTGCTGTATTGTTCTAGGACCAATCAGACTGCTGCCTTTTGGATCCTACTGTTCTAGGACCAATCAGACAGCTGCAGTTTGGATCCTATTCAACTCAGTACATAACAGGAAACTAACAGGAAACTACGCTGACTTTGCAGTGCAGGTGTCTCACGTTCCCTGAAAGTTTGGAAACATTACTTTAGGGCGCTTTTGTGTGGAAGAACAGACAGACAATTTTGACAGCTGAATATATTTTTGTCATGGCAGGTGTTTAAACGCAGAGGTGCTCCTGCATGCAAGTGAAAAAGCTGGCAACGTATAAGGTCTGTTCACTCTAACAATCATAGTGGACTCAATTATGATCAACTGCACAATGGACTAGGTTTCCATGTTGCCATCCCGCCATCTCACAAATCCGATGCTTTTAGCTGCCAGTCTATAGGTTCATCCACAAATATCCCTAGGTCTTTCACTAATCTCTAGGGGATGTTCCAAAGATAGCCATCTGGAGATTTGGATTTGTCATCTTTTCTATCCAATTAGGGAGAGCAGCAAACAGTGGCACAAACAACTTTATATTTTCTGGAGGATGCTAGGCCTAAAAGGATAACTGTGACAAGAGAGTAAAAGTCTTGTCAGCTCTGCCAGCTTGTTTTACTAACCAGTCCTTTCATAGCTCATTTCTAAGGTTGCCAGATCCAGGCACTGAGAGGGCAACTTTAAGATACAGATGAGGAATCTTTTTCAATCCAAGGGCCAAATTTCCTCATCAAACTTCTAGAAATCCCATGCCATTGGTGAACGGGGGTCCCCCTGACAGGGCCTTTTCTGTAGTGGCTCCTCTTAACCCAGGCATTTGGTGGCATTTCCTGGCAACTCAAATATCATTGGGTACAATAATGTTTACATCTTTAACTGCTTTTAATTACATTTGTTTTTAGAACATCTTAACTGCTTTAGAATGTTTTTGCTTCTTAAAATTTGTGTATCTGTTTACCACACTGGGTTCCTAGGGGAGGAAAGTTAGTATATAAATTAAACAACAAAAATGATTTCCTACCCAACTTTTAAGGGTGCAGGACTCCTATTCTCTTTTGCATCTTTTCACCCTAAATGGAACAAGTTTAAATGGAGAGGAAAGAATCTTCTGTACTCTGGAACCAAAATAACAGTTTAGAAAATTGGAATCCTCAAGATTTCCTTAATGCAGTACCTTAGCAGCAATGGGCTGGATGCAAAATCTTGTTCTGTTTGTGTCAATGCACCTTGGGAAACTGGAAGTAAACGAATGCATGACTGTTTCTTAAAACATTTATTAGTGTAATGGCAAAGTGGGTGCTGTATCATGGTGCTCTTTTGGTTTCAGAGGGTAACCTTTTAAAAGAAAAGAAAGAAAGTAGCTTCCCAATACATTAGTGTTAGTAATTTCTCTAACATTTTGCTGTTGAAAGGTGATGCGTGCTTGTTTGTTTGCCAGACTAGCAACAGGGATATACATGGAGCTTAACAGAGCATCAATAAAACCCAAACCTTTCCCGCTCCCAAAACTGAACACACGGAAGGCAATAGATGGAGAGTATGAAGATGGAGTTGAAGATAAGTGGTCCATCAGATATTGTTGGACTCCAACTCCCATCAGCCCCAGGCAGCATGACCAGTGATCCAGAATGATGGGGATTGTAGTCCAAAACATGTCTGGAGGGCCACAGGTTTCCTATCCCTGTGCATAAGCCATTTCCTATTTCAAACAAAATCCCACTTACTTAAAATCATGTCAAGGAGAAATAACTCTTCAGTTGCAGACATGACTAATGAGCTTTAATTACAGTACTAATACCTCTGCTTAATTAGTTGAAGTGAGGCATATGTACACTTGTACCATCTTGTGCATTGTTTGTGGATCAGAAGCCACAGTGTTTTTGCATTTCTTGGGCCTAGCCTCGATCCATGCGAACACAGGAGAAAACTTCTATTCACGGCAAAAAGGTCCTACCTTATAAATGCACATTTATTTCATGGGGGAAACATAATATGGAAGGCCCTGGCAGAAGCAGGATCGCAGGGTGGGGCAGAGCCACTAGACTAGCTTGCCAGCTGGTGGGTCACAATTGCTTAGATAGAGAAGGAGGGGGCAAGGCAACAGGGAGGTTTTTGTGGTGCCAATGCAGGCAGCTGAAGTGCCGGATTGGTTCAGTTCATGCGTTGGCACTGTAACATGTAGCTGTTTCTCTAAGCGACCTTAGGAACACCAGATCTGTGCTCTTGTAGGGATTGAAGGCCTCCCATATCATGATAAAGGTAAAGGGACCCCTGACCATTAGGTCCAGTTGTGACCGACTCTGGGGTTGAGGCACTCATCTCGCTTTATTGGCCGAGGGAGCCGACGTACAGCTTCCGGGTCATGTGGCCAGCATGACTAAGCTGCTTCTGGCAAACCAGAGCAGCACACGGAAATGCCGTTTACCTTCCTGCCGGAGCAGTACCTATTTATCTACTTGCACTTTGACGTGCTTTCGAACTGCTAGGTTGGCAGGAGCAGGGACCGAGCAATGGGAGTTCACCCCATCACGGGGATTCGAACCGCCAACCTTCTGACCGGTTTAACCCACAGCGCCACCCGCGTCCCTTCATATCATGATACACCATCATAATAAGAGTATTCATATTTCTATATTCTTTGTATTTATTCCCTCCATTTCTGCCCCACCTTCCGGTACACCTCTAACCAATCTATAAAACAATCATATTTTATTCAAACAGTTAAGGGGAACAAAACAAATAAATGCCTAAAAACCAATTAAGGAAGAAGTATACTGAAAGCACCACTGAAATGATTTAGGTTTCAACTGGGCCTATATTTACAGTCGTACCTTGGATCTCGAATGACTTGCAAGACAAATGTTTTGGGTCCTGAACGTCGCAAACCCAGAAGTGATTGTTCTGGTTTGCAAACGTTCTTTGGAACCCAAACGTCTGCGGCTTCCAATTAGCTGCAGGAGCTTCCTGCAGCCAATCGGAAGCCGCACCTTGGTTTCTGAACCATTTTGGAAGTCAAACGGACTTCCGGAACAGATTCCGTTTGACTTCCAATGTAGCACCGTCATTCTCCTCAGAATTTGTCAGACTACAACTCCCATCATCCTCAGGCAATGTGCCCAATACTCAAGGATGATAGGAGTTGTTAAAGGTTCTGGAAGGCTTAAGGTTCCACATCCCTGAATTCAGTAATTTTGGACTCTGGACTTAATGGTGGGGCCTTTTAGATAGCAATGAGTATCATATCACTTACTTCAAAAAGTATTAAGCCAGCTTTGTTGCAACAAACAGCCCTCTCGTCAGGGCCCCTAGACATCTGTCCCTAGAGTCCTATCCTTCCCCCCAAAGTCCCTTTCTCTCGCCCACCTACTGAATGGGCATCTGACAGTAGGACAAGAGGCAAAGGCCCCAGGAGTGGGATTTTAGAACTTATTCTAGAGACAGGCAGCTAAGCAATTGCCTACCACTATCATGGAGGCAGTGAAAGATTTTACTTTCATGATCACTGTAGATGGTGACAGCAGCCACAAAATTAAAAGACGCCTGCTTCTTGGGAGAAAAGCAATGACAAACCTAGGCAGCATCTTAAAAAGCAGAGACATCACCTTGCCAACAAAGGTCCGTATAGTAGAAGCTATGGTTTTCCCAGTAGTGATGTATGGAAGTGAGAGCTGAACCATAAAGAAGGCTGATCACCGAAGAATTGATGCTTTTGAATTATGGTGCTGGAGGAGACTCTTGAGAGTCCCATGGACTGCAAGAAGATCAAACCTATCCATTCTTCAGGAAATCAGCCCTGAGTGCTCACTGGAAGGACAGATCCTGAAGCTGAGGCTCCAATACTTCGGCCACCTCATGAGAAGAGAAGACTGCCTGGAAAAGACCCTGATGTTGGGAAAGGTGGAGGGCACAAGGAGAAGGGGACGACAGAGGACGAGATGGTTGGATAGTGTTCTCGAAGCTACTAGCATGAGTTTGACCAAACTGCGGGAGGCAGTGGGAGACAGGAGTGCCTGGCGTGCTCTGGTCCATGGGGTCACGAAGAGTCGGACACGACTAAACGACTAAACAACAACAATCTTCTATCTGGTCAAGAGGATTAGGGCAGAAATGTGTTTTGCACCTGCTATGCAGGAGAGAGCCATTTGCCAGTTAATTTGCGAGGTATTAAGAGGGACATGATAACATGTCTTGGATTCCTTTCTTTTAATTTATTGAACAATGGTTGCTGAGGGAGTCTAAAAATAACTTCATCAGCATGCAGGCTGATATTTTAGAAATCCACAGAGCTTCCACTGCCTAGATAAACTGCCATGAAGAATTGCTCCTGAGCACCAAAGTAAAGGCAACAGAAACTTTCCAGCAGGCACAGGGGCGGGGGGGGGGGGGGAGAGATTCCCAGGAGTGGGATTTCAGAGATTTTTAACGTCGCTGTTCATATATGCCGTTCCCTCTGAACTGCCACATTTTGAGTCGTTTTCACACTTTCCACAAACTCCAGCCCTCTTGGTCCATTGCTATTAAAAAAGGCAACTTTGCTTTCATAATAGTTATCCTAAAACCACACAAAGCTGCAGCAGAAGGAGCGATGGGGAGCCTGGCAACAACCTGAGCCATTGCACTAGCTTACAACAGAGGGAGAGATGGGAAGCTGCTCCATTGGCTCTCCTGAGGATTCCATTGGTTCTTGGGGCTTGTCCAAAATACAGGTCCAAGCAGTTTTCTGCTTGCCCCATGCTGTCTAGGGAAAAGCGGTGGGGAAAACAGAAGTATGGATGAGCCCTTATCTCCCTGAACTGTTTCTGGTCCAGCTGGTCAATATTAGAACTACTATTCAACTTCAAGGACGGGCTGCCTGAGGGGTTTTTTTTGGGGGGGGGTTGGTAGTTGTTTTCTGTTCCCTCCTTGTTTTATTTGTGCTTTGTTTTTCAAATTGTAAGCTGAAGAGCAGGGTAGAAATGCTATAAATAAACATACAATGGGATCAAAGTGACAAGCTGAAAAGCCTTTGTTCTGCCATGGTCTCTGGCACCACACCAGAGACATACATTTATCTATCAGTCAGTCAATCAATCAATCAATCAATCAATCAATCAAACAAACAAATAAGTTAGTATACCACCCTTCATCTGATTACAGGGTGGTTCACAACATAAAAATACAAAATGAATATATGTCCTGTGGTGCTCTAGAGATAGAATCTTATACTTTCCCCCCAATAAGGAATTAGGCTCAGTAGTTCCAAGAAGGATGTACACACTTTGCTTACTTATGGGAGGGGTGGGAAACCTCCAATGCGCAGATCAACCTCCACCCACCAGGGAGTGCAAGTTGGCCCATGAGACCATTTCCGCACTCAGGACATAAGCTAATGGATGGAAGGGTGAAGTTAAATCCTGCATTGGCTGTGACCACCTGTTCCCAACAAGAAACAGGGGAGTGCAGCCAAATTGAGCAGGATGCCATACAAACCCCTTCCTGATACAGGAAGGAGTTTGTACTGAAATCCCTTGCTAAAATGGAAGTGAAACACTTTATTTTAGTGGGGGATTCCATTGCAAAGCCCTTCATATGGAGTGCGCGGCAGAAATCACTTCATTTTTGCAAGGTGCTTTGAAGGCCAGCCTTTGGGACTTCAAAGCTCTTTGTGCCTGGCTCCATTGGGATGTCAAGTGATCGGTGAGCAACACCACCCACCTGTTGAATTTGGTCCCTAAGGCCAATCCTGATAAGTACCTGCCCTACAGAGCCAAAAAAAGGTTCCCTCCTCACCCCTGACTTATGGGAAGACGTTGACCTGAATGACTTCAAAGAGCTTTTTGTAACTTGATGTTGAACTTCCTGTGCCTATTGTAGCATCATTAATAATAAGTGTAGGAACAGGTAACATACTGGCAAGTCTTTGTATGCCATGGCTAACACTTGGGAACTTCTCAGTTTCACAGTAATAAATAAGTCAAACATTCCTTATTCATGAAGATGGAAAGGTCACATTTCTATTCCCACTGTGTAACTAAAACAAATGCAGCTCACCAGACTGCCAAATCCAGGCAAACTCCTGACTTGCTCAGTGCACCATCTAGTGAGAATCCCATCTCTGGTCTTCTTACATTCCCTGGGTTAGTGATGACAGAGATCAAGACCCAGTAGCAGTTTGAAGGAGAGAGAGGGAGGGTGGGCACATACAGAGTGCAAAAAAACAATAACAAAACAAGAGAGGATAAAAGAAAGCCCAGGTTTTCAAAGAAAATTTTAAACATGCATATTTATTCATATGTATAGATGCAAATTTAGAAACTCTGGGGTTGCGGCACTCATCTTGCTTTATTGGCCAAGGGAGCCGGCGTACAGCTTCCGGGTCATGTGGCCAGCATGACTAAGCCGCTTCTGGCGAACCAGAGCAGCGCATGGAAATGCTGTTTACCTTCCCGCCAGGGTGGTACCTATTTATCTACTTGCACTTTGACGTGCTTTCGAACTGCTAGGTGGGCAGGAGCAGGGACCATGCAACAGGAGCTCACCCTGTCGCGGGGATTCGAACCGCCAACCTTCTGATTGGCAAGTCCTAGGCTCTGTGGTTTAACCCACAGTGCCACCCGCGTCCCAAATTTAGAAATGTACTAAAATTTAAATAGAAATACAAAACATCTCACCGTAGTAGGGAAGGTCACTGTGTGCCTGGCTCTTCTCTGCCAGTGGTTCATGGGCCTGAACTTAGACAGTATAGCCCTCCAAACAGAGGATGTTTGGAACTGAAAGCCAGTCCTGAACCTTTGCCATCTATGGTACACCAGGAGGCTTCAGGGTGAAAGGAAGGTGTTGCTTTTCTCTTCCCCTCTCTTAAATCCCGCCCCCAACATGGCTCTCTGAAAAGAGGCATTCTTCTTATAGGATAGGGGCATAGACTGCAATACTTTGTTGAAGTCTCCCCCTCTGTGTTTCCTTTCTAATAATATTTGAGCCTCTATATTTGCATTGGAAGTAGAGTCCATGAGCCGACATCAAACAAGATGCAGATACTTCCATTCCCATGAAAAAAAAATGCAGAGGGTATGTTTTAAGAACCGTGTTAAAATATTTACCCCTTTCTTGCATCTTATTTCTACCCTCATAATCAAAAGGAATAAAGCAAGAAATAAGTAAGACAGATATAATGTTTTCTGGTAGTAATACAACCAGTTAAGGAAATTGTTTCCCTGAGTTCTTTCCCTTTTATCATCAGGGACAGTCAATATGGTGCCAACTAGGTGTTGACGCTCCAGTATACCTGAAGAAGCGTCTCCACCCCCATCGTTCTGCCCGGACACTGAGGTCCAGTGCCGAGGGCCTTCTGGTGGTTCCCTCACTGTGAGAAGCAAAGTTACAGGGAACCAGGCAGAGGGCCTTCTTGGTTGTGGCATCTGCCCTGTGGAATGCCCTCCCATCAGATGTCAAAGAAATAAACAACCATATGACATTTAGAAGACATCTGAGGGCAGCCCTGTTTAGGGAAGTTTTTAATATTTGATGAATTATTGTATTTTAATATTTAGCAGGAAGCCGCCCAGAGTGGCTGGGGAAACCCAGCCAGATGGGCGGGGTATAAATAATATATTATTATTATTATTATTATTATTATTATTATTATTATTATTTAGCTCCCATCAGTCCATGCCAGCATGGCCAATGGTCAGGAATTATAGGGTTGCAGTAGTAGTAATAATAATAATAATTTATTTGTACCCCAACATCTGAATGGGTTGCCCCAGCCCACGCTTCCTCAACCTCAGCCCTCCAGATGTTTTTGGCCTACAATTTCCATGATCCCTAGCTAGCAGGACCAGTGATCAGGGATGATGGGAATTGTAGTCTCAAAACATCTGGAGGGCCAAGGTTGAGGAAGCCTGCCCCAGCCACTCTGGGCAGCTTCCAACATATATATAAAACCAACATGATAGGATAGATAGATGATAGATAGATAGATAGATAGATGATAGATAGATAGATGATAGAGATAGATAGATAGATAGATAGATGATAGATAGATGATAGATGATAGATGATAGATAGATAGATAGATAGATAGATGATAGATAGATAGATGATAGATAGATGATAGATAGATAGATAGATAGATAGATAGATGATAGATAGATGATAGATAGATAGATAGATAGATAGATAGATAGATAGAGATAGATGATAGATAGATAGATAGATAGATAGATAGATAGATAGATGATAGATAGATAGATAGATAGATAGATAGATAGATATAGATATAGATATAGATATAGATAGATAGATAGATAGATAGATAGATAGATGATAGATAGGTGATAGGTGATAGATGATAGATGATAGATGATAGATGATAGATAGATGATAGATGATAGATGATAGATAGATAGATAGATAGACAGACAGATAGATATAGATAGATAGATAGATAGATAGATAGAGATAGATGATAGATATAGATGATAGATAGATAGATAGATAGATAGATAGATAGATAGATAGATATAGATAGATAGATGATAGATAGGTGATAGATAGGTGATAGGTGATAGATGATAGATGATAGATGATAGATGATAGATGATAGATGATAGATGATAGATGATAGATGATAGATGATAGATGATAGATGATAGATAGATGATAGATAGATAGATAGATAGATAGATAGATATAGATAGATAGATAGATAGATAGATAGATAGATAGATAGATAGATGATAGATGATGATAGATAGATAGATAGATAGATAGATAGATAGATAGATGATAGATAGATAGATATAGATGATAGATAGATAGATGATATAGTCGAAAAACAACTGGAAGGCAGCACATTGGCTACCACTGATACACATGACTTTGGGGTGAAGTCACACATAAAATATTGGCCCTTTTTGAGTGTGTGGAACTCTTCAGAGTGATACCCATCTGAAATGGTTAAAAATGCCCATTTCCAGACATACACACCAGCAAAAAACAGCTGCACCTGGAAACTGAGCAAGATTGGACTAGATGATTCTATGCCTGCACATTTAAGCACACTTGGGTTGTGCCTGCCTGTACAGAGGCAGTACCACATGGGAAGAAATCAAACTGAATTTAGCACAAGCCATCCCATTCTTAGCCAAAGCTCACTGAAGCTAATGTTCATTTGTACTGATTGGTTCTTGTCCCTCAGGCCCAATAGAATCACTGCGCTTTGTCACATGAGGGTGAATGACATCGCTGATGAATGGTCCATAGCATAGCAGCCATTTAAAGAGCTATTGTTGCATTAATACCCGAGGGATTTCTGCATGTGTGGCAGATCATGATTGTTAAGAGGCGGACACGGGGGGTTCCCCCCCCCATAAATCTCGGAGACATTCAAGGGTAAGAACTTATCACATGGTCAGTGCTAAAAATCATGCCATGTGTGTGATATAAAATCTACACTTGTCACCTTCCTATCCATTAACTGACTGGCAGGAGTCGTTTTTACGTTTTTCAACTAATACTTGCAAGTTTAAAAATTCAAAGCAATTTAGTGATTTGCAAATGTAAAGATTTGGGACATTTATAACAAGAATACAGAGCAAGTCTTGGGTTTTTTTGTTTACCCTGAACAGGAAAAATAATAAAAAAAGAGCTTTTGTTGTTGTGAGATGTAAAATGCCTTTGTGAATATTCAGTGTGGGGAAACAGGTAAACAAATCCTCGCATTTCGGGAAGCTTATGCAGTACGTGCTACTAATTGGAACTATAATTGTCACTTTCTCTTTTGGAAAAATGCAGACTGTTGTGTGCTTTCAACATGCAGAATCGCAAGCAAAGTCTATGCCATTCTTGTTATTGGTATTCCAGCACTTGTGCTCTTGGTATGTCTGTTTAATTTCTTGCTCCACTGATTTACAAATGGTAGAAGTAGCAGGGGATCATCACAGTGCTAGGCTGAGAGAAAGACCCTAATCTCTTAACAGCTAGCAGGCAGAAGGCCAGAGAGCACTGTTATCTGAAACAGCAGAGTGACAATTGAAAACACAGATGATGGGCGATAATGGGAAATCTGGAAAGCTAGAGGAAAACGGCAGGTTATTGGTGCTTAAATGATTCGCATCATTCTTTGCAGAGGGAAAGCTTTATATTTGGATTAGGGCAGTTGGGGGAAATTATCACACAGGAAGCCTGAAATCTTGATCAAGGAAGGTTCCTAGCCCAACCAAACCCAAAGAACAGGAGACACAACGAATCTTGCAAGTAAAATGGTTCAGATATTAAACAGCTGAGAATAATGCATACACAAATCAGGCTATGCACAGCTCCAGGTCTCAGTTGGAGGGTTTCAACAGAAACAGGGAGTAAGCTCCATTGAATTCAACAGGACTTACTTCCGAGTAGGCATGGTTAGGATTGTGTCTTTTAAGACACCTCCGTTGGGTGACAAGGATTCCTTTCTGGTCTATGACTTGCATCAAGCCTTTATAGGCAGCCATCATCCATAACCAACATTGTTAAATGAATACATAAGAAGCCTAACAGTAAGTAACTGAAACCTTTTCCACAAAGAAATAGGTCAGGGAGGATGCCAAAATATTTTTCGATAAGAGTGCAATATCTCTGTTTTGTTAGACTGTAATATACAGTCATACCTCAGGTTGAAGTTGCTTCAGGTTGAGTGCTTTTGTGTTGCGCTCCGTGGCAACCCAGAAGTAACGGAACATGTTACTTCTCGGTTTCGCCACTCGCGCATGTGCAGATGGTCAAAATGACATCACGCGCATGCGCGGAAGCGGCAAATCGCGACCCACACACAGACACGAGTTGCGTTTGCTTCTGGATGCGAACGGGGCTCCAGAACAGATCCCATTCGTATCCAGAGGTACCACTGTACTATCTCTCTATTACTGCTGGAAGAAGTAGATGGTGGCATCTTGTTGCCATGAGGCAAAGATTGTGAATAAGTAGCACCTGCCACCTGAAAAGAATGCAGAGAAGTAGAGCAGAGCAGAACAACACAGCATGCCAGCCATTTGCACTTGAACAGTTCTTTAAAAACACCCACATATTAAGTAGGGTTGCCGAGTTAGGAACCTCCCAGACCCTGAGGTGTGGAGCCCAAACCTGATACCTAGAGGCAGTCCCTGGTGATGTCATGGGGCAGGCCCTGGAGATGGAAGTTCATTGGGAGGAGAGTAGGCCCACCCCCATGCCCTGAGTTTCTATGCTATACAATTTGCAGCTGGCTCCTACCAGACTGAAGCTTGCAAGCTCCCTGCAAAGTCTCCAAATGTGCAGCAATCAAAGGTAAAGAAATCTAGTGAAGAAGATGACCGTGCCAGAGTTAATGCGATTCATGTGAATTATGAATTTTGGTGTCTAACCTCAACCACCAGTTGCCCCAGGAGTTCAGAACCGAAGGGAAGCACACTTTGGCCTGCACCACTGGCCAGGGTACCAAAAGACACTGGGAAGCTGCACCTCCTGTCTCCCAGGAAGATCATCAGCGCTCTGCTGAAACTGCCAGTTACCTGGGACCGCAGAGCTGAAGATCCACACTCTGGCTTTTGCCACCAGCCAGGTGACCTCGTGTCACTGGGAGGCTGCTTCCTCCTGCCTTCCAAGGAGAACATCACAACCAGGTGACCTGGGCCCATCCATTGACTAGTGAAAGAGCAGCTGCTCCTGTGCTTGCTTTCCTCTTCCCTCCTGGTTCATTTTTCTTTTGTACTGTGTCATATAAGTACAGTGCTTAGCAAATCCTTAGGTGCTTTTGAAAGTTTTAAATAAAATTAAAAATCCCAAATACAATAATAATAATCACCACCACCATCTCAATGTAAGATGAGTTCAGTTTTACTGTCCATAATAATTTTGGCCCAGTAGGGGGCAATCCTGCCAAAGGGCTTAGTTGTAAATGCACCATTCATTAAAATTTCTCCCCCTGCAAAGTCCTCTGAAAAATGCATTTCTGAAACCAACAGAACAGCTTGTGGGGTTTTTCCTCACTTTATAAGTGCAGGCCTTCATTTAGGAGGCTGAAGAACTAGACTAAACCAGGAAAGGTCCCTCTTTTCAGGACTCTGGAGCTCAGACAGGTCTCTAGCTACTGCAGAGAGATTGCGGCCATACTCCTGCCATCTCTAACCATCATTAAGGCTGGCTTTGAGCTCACAACTCACTGACTCTGCTAATTATGAGAAGCAGTGACAACAGCTTGTGGGAAGAGTTGTTGTTTAGTCGTTTAGTCGTGTCCGACCCTTTGTGACCCCATGGACCAGAGCACTCCAGGCACTCCTGTCTTCCACCGCCTCTCGCAGTTTGGTCAGACTCATGTTTGTAGCTTCGAGAACACTGTCCAACCATCTTGTCCTCTGTCGTCCCCTTCTCCTTGTGCCCTCCATCTTTCCCAACATCAGGGTCTTTTCCAGGAAGTCTTCTCTTCTCATGAGGTGGCCAAAATATTGGAGCCTCAGCTTCAAGATTTGTCCTTCCAGTGAGCACTCAGGGCTAATTTCCTTAAGAATGGATGTGTTTGATCTTCTTGCAGTCCATGGGACTCTCAAGAGTCTCCTCCAGCACCATAATTCAAAAGCATCAATTCTTCGGCGATCAGCCTTCTTTATGGTCCAGCTCTCACTTCCATACATCACTACTGGGAAAATCATGGCTTTAACTATACGGGCCTTTGTTGGCAAGGTGATGTCTCTGAGAGAGTTGCAAGCTACGAAGACGGAAGAAGAACTGCCTGGTAAGAGTATCTAAGTCTTTTGCTTACCTCAGCAAATCTCACCAAGCTTTTACTGCCACAAGCATTTTTTGCCACTCAGGGGAAGGGATGTAGCTCACAGGGAGAGCCCCTGTTTTGGTCCCAGGTTAAGTCCCCAGCATCTCTGGATAAACTTGTGCCTCAAACCTTGGAGAGCTGCTGTCGGTCAGTGTAGATACTACTAAGTTAGATGGACCAGTGATCTGAATCGGTATAAAGTCCCTAAACTTTGTATCTGGAAACAAAAACAATTGCTTACTCCAGTGGAAAGAAATGACCCACTTCTGAAGTCTCCACTGCACAAATTGTTCTGCACTTTCAGATGACCAGCGCTAATGATCTATTTTATCTTCTTAGGACTCCCTGGGGCAGCTAACAATAATAACCAGATACAGACCAGTTGGGGTAACTAAATTATACACAAGCAGACATCATTTATTTTGTCTGCAATCACAGGCAGCCTATACCAAAAGACTTCAAAAAGAGCTAAAGTAAGTCTATAGCAGTGGCAGGCTTAAGACTTGTGACTGGCAGATCTACTAGTATCCCAAAGTCCCCCAGCTGAAGCCAGGTGCCAAAGAGGCACTGGGTTTATAGTAGTGCCATATGCAAAACTGAGACTCAGGAGGCGGAGTTGATAACCTGTTGCATCCCATGAACCATGTACTGAGATAACCTACATATATGAGTGCAAATCTACGTCTGAACAACCAAAGACCAGAGATTCTAAAACAGCATAATTAGATCTGGCAGAGGTCTGAATTTGATCTATGAGGCCATTTTCTCCACCTGTCACACACACACACACACACACGCCCAATATGTGAAATCATGAGAAGGGCAGGTAAAAATATGACTGCAAAGGAACAAATGAGAGCTTGAAGCACATTCCTAGTTTTTCCTTGGCTGATTGGCACTGATAGCAAGCCCTTTGCAGGTGTGGTTTGGATTTAAACCACACCTGCAAATAGACATTTCTGCTCAGACTAGGTTTGCTGGTCTGTGGAGGTAAAAATGTTCAGAGGTCCAAACTGCTTGCAAATGCACAAAGCAAGGCTCTGTGTCAGAGCTGATGGCTAGCTCCTTTGAAGTCACATGGCAGCTTTGTGGCCCCACCCACCTGCCAAAGCAGCCCATGGGGGCTGAGGAAGGAAAGGATCCAGTCTTTCCACCTGTAAACCTCCCCTTCCCCTGTTCTAAAACAAACCTCAAAAACTAGTCAGCAGGGTTTCACAGAAACCTAGTCAAAAAAGCAGCCATCCTTGTATTTTAAAGGTGAAGATCACCGAGGGTGCCAGATAATTGTTGAGAGCAAAGCTAGGCATGGCAGAGATATTTTCCCCCTCGCAATATTATTTGCTGTTATTAAACTACCGAGAGACAGGAAGCTTTGCTAACCTACTGCAAATCACTCATAGATCTATGAAAAGATGCCAAGCTATAGTTTCTATTGAAAATGTTTCAAATTGGAATTAAAAGAGCACTATATAGCATGAACAGCAACAGCAAAAGAGTTTAGCCATACCTACCGCCTGTGGGAAAGCTTACACGTCTCCTCGACAGCAGATCAGAAATATTCGAAAGTGAATATTATTACGGCAGCCAAGCTACTTTAGCTAAGAATGGTTGCATTCTTTTGGCCAGCCAAACACAGGATTTAACACAGGTTTTTAAGATTTATGGTTTGATTCTTTGCATTTAATAGGGTTCTTTGATTTATTTCAAGGCGTTTGTATCCTACTTTGCTTTTCTACCTAGTAGGATTTAAGTTTTGGGCTTCTGGATAACTGTAATAACTTAAAATGTGATCGTTATTTTGTATTGCAAAATGCTGCTAGGCTGTATCTGACATGCTGCTATATAAAACCTTGTAACTAACTAACATCTTCCTGGATGTCATGACTTCCCCTTATCCCCGCCCCCCCCCCCAATATGAAACCAGTAGGGTAAAAACTATGAATTGGTCTTACTGGGCAAGTAGACAGAAGGCAGGGCAAACAAACTGTTTGATGTGGAAGGTTGTTATTATTTGCCTCCATTCTTTTAAATTAGCATACTGACAATGTTGAATGAACCCAAATGACACTTCCCATGGATCAAGGACCACTTTGAAGACCCTGCTGTATGTCCTACCACCAAGAGAGGCTAAGAGGGTAAGGGGCATGGGACATGGCCTTTTCTGTGGCTGCACCATCTTGTAAGTGAAGTTAGAGTGGCTTCATCTTTGTTTGTTTTCAGACAGGCCTTTAAAATATTGTTTGTTCTACATAACTTTTGAGGGAGTTTAAATGTAATTAATTCCGCTACACACACACACAAACAAAAAAACAAACACACTAACACTCACATACACACACTGACCACTCTTGATCTTGCTCAGTTTGTTATGATCTTGTCTTCAAGTTAACAGTCTTTAAATTGTCTTGCGGGGCGTTTGAAGGCTGAAAGGTGACTCATAAAAAACTGTATTTATAAATACATGCTTGCCGAGCTACAATGGTCTCAGATTTCCCTCCAGTGAATAAAGTTCCTGATTTCTTCACAGAAGAATACAACAGTTATTACAGGCAAGCAGCTTCACACACTCTCCTGAACTAGGCTGGAATGTAGGGCAATTTTTTGCCTGCTTAAAAGCCCCATGAAATAATCTCAACCCCCATAAACCTCCCTCTCTTCTTCTGAAGGCTTTGACACAATGCATTTTGCTGAAATCTTTGAGCTCTTGCATTCATTTTTTGTTTGCTTAAAAGCCAAACAAACCATCTCACCCCCCCTCAACAAACTTCCATGTCTTCTTCTGAGATCTTTGACACAATGTTTTTCTGCAGCCATCTTTGACCTTCTGCATCCATTTCTGAATGACTGTACAATTTGCCTCTAACAGTCTGACACATGTATAAGATTTTTCCCTAGTGCACAAAAAAAGTGCAATTTAGAATGGGGGAAGAATATGTATATATATATATATAATTTTCTTCCTGCACTGCAATAGGTTAGGCCATGGGTCATATAACCTCTTGACGCTACATGCAGAATCGTGAACTGTTAGGGCAGCCAAAAGTCATTCCCAGACTCACATTTGAAGAAGAAGAAGAAGAGTTTCGATTTGATATCCCGCCTTTCACTCCCTTTAAGGAGTCTCAAAGCGGCTAACATTCTCCTTTCCCTTCCTCCCCCACAAGAAACACTCTGTGAGGTGAGTGGGGCTGAGAGACTTCAGAGAAGTGCGACTAGCCCAAGGTCACCCAGCAGCTGCATGTGAAGGAGCTGAGACGCGAACCCGGTTCCCCAGATTACGAGACTACCGCTCTTAACCACTACACCACACTGGCTCTCACAATCCCACTCCTGACTCACAATCAGACCGGCCTTGAGGCTATCGTTAAACACCAGCAAACTAATAGTTTACATGGACAAGACATTTTATACAAAATTGTTTTTCATTTAAGCCACAGGCTTTGAAACAGTTCTTGCCAAATGAAAAGGGTGGTGGGGAGAGATTTTTTCAGCCTGCCACACACTGCTTTTGCCTTTCTTTCTGAAGTCAAAGCGGGCAGAAATAAAAGAAACAGCTTGTTCTTTCTTGGTCATACTATGACCCCAGTTGTCATTGATTAGGTTTGGCATGAAGGAGTCTAACTTTAATAGTTAGACTCAAAAATATCAAATGGTCCATATAGCACAGAAGAATGTTCTCTGTAAAGGAGGATGCCTGGTGACCTTCCTGTAGGTAGAGGGTCTTGGGGCTATAAGATCAGACTACTCATTCCAAGTTAGATCGAACTAATTTGCTAGCTGCACATACAAAGTTGGTAGTGATGGTCAGATGGAGAGGCATTGGTGACCTAAGCTGGCTTTGCTCTCTGCAAAAGTGGATGTTGCTCTGTCAGTGGTCTCGGTTGTTTGCCTTAACAGCAAAGCTGCCCTTGGGTGAGCTTTACCTTGCCACTCATTGGCTAATAAATGCACCATATAGTACAACTCAAGTCTGTGCAAATGTCCTCAAGGAGGTAAAACAATAACAACACTCGCTACTATTCATTAGCTAGTTGCGAGTGCCAATTCATTAAGGCAAGACTTTCTCTACCTGATCTGCAGATGTTTTTGACCACAACTTTCATAATCCCATTTCTACAAAATTATTATTTTTATTTGCAATGTAAGCAGGGAAAAATAATTAAGGAAGAGAGAATAATAACAGCAGCAGCAATCTGAGTGGACTACCGTCAATTCACATTGCAGATACAGTGACCACCAGTGCACAAATATTAAATAGAACATGTAACTTAATATAAGCCCCCGCCCCAGATATACAAATTGGTATCCACACAAAATGGATGCTCATATGAAATATGTTTGAATGCAGCCAGGGCAGTGAGGTCCTCAGACCACAGTGTAACAGACAGTGGATATTTATCCTTCCAGGCTGAAGGTAGAAGTCCCTGAGCCGCTATAATGGCTCTCAAAATCCACTTTGGTTGTCTATCCATTAATCACCCTACTGCTTCCATAATTCCATTATATGTGAAGGGCACCAGGTTGGGAAACGCTGCTTTATGGCAACTCACCTGCCCCTTCCATTTAACCCTGATAATTATAACCAGAAATCAACTTCACGCTCATGGGAATAGAGCAACAAGACAGAACCTCAAAGAATGAACAAATAGCAAAGCCAAAAAAAAAAGGCTGGGAAAATATGTTGATGTCAATGAAATAAACCCAGAAGATGCCCGAATTTGACAAGCTTTATCACACCAGACTGTGTGCATCATATAATATGAAAATAATGGGGAAATAAAACAGTCAAACACAAGTCTCTGTGAATCATTTATCAATGATAAGAGACCAAAAAGTGCAAGATAAATCTGAAAGACCACAATAATGATTTAGTACTTCTTTATCAATGTCACCCTGGGCATATCATAAAAAATAAAATAAATGTCGCAAGTATAAAAATTGAGTTTGGGTGTCATGAAATGTGGACGGTGTGGACTATGAGTAGCCCTGGTGCCAGAAATGAAGTGGGGACTGTTTTAAGCAGCAGGGATATCCCTAGATAAGTGTATTGCAGATATTAATATCATGCAGCTTGAAGCAACTGGATGCATAAAAATGGACTCCTCTTGGAATAAAACATTGTCTAGACCCATAAGTATTAATCAAAGCTTTACTAAGCAGAACTTCTTGAAAAACAGGTAGAAAACAATCAAAGATATATCCAAATAATTCCATAAGACAGATGCCTGTCCAAGGCATAACATACTGTAGCTTATAATGAGAGCTGACAAACAGAGTTCTCTCTCTCTCTCTCTCTCACACACACACACACACACACACACACACACACACAGTCTCCATTAGCCTGCATTTCAGCCCAAGGCTGTTGAGCTCCTTGGAGTGAGTCATATACACAACTTTCTCCAATCTAGCTCTCCTCTAGCGATCCCTTGCACTTTCTAGTGCGCTTTAGTGCTCTCTAGCTCTCTCTGTTATATGCTGTGGCTTCAAGAGACCTAGAAACATGGGTGAAATGTTCAGTAGAAATGTGCATGAAGTTCTCAGCTTTCAAGATTACTAACTAAATACCACATAATGCACCATTTTGCTCTGTCTTTGAAGCAAGCCTACATTGAATGAGATCCTATGAGCGTTTGTGGGATTACAGTGCGCTGGACTACCATCTCCTGAAATTTACATAAATATTTAGCTACACACACACACACACACACAGTGCAGGATGGGGTACAAGAAAGGCTAGACCGCAAAGAAATTATGAAACCAAATCTGTAGCAAACTAGGAGGGGCTCAAGAGTGCATGAAAGCTGAACGAACAGGCACTCTCTATCAAATTACATCTCTAGTGCTGAATCATTAGAATCCATTGCCCTTTCATGGTAATCGATGCCATCCAGACTGATGCCAAGGCATTGCTGCCCTCTAGCCTTTTATGAACAAGTCTGAACATTATAAGCAACCCACGTTTGTTGAATGGCATTGAAAGTACCCCAATTAATGAAACTGGCCAGTTGGTTTTCCTCATTCTCCCCCCCCCCCCCCGCCGGCATGGCTAATGCAACTGTAACTGCCAAACATTTCATGCCTATTGCTTTTGTACAAAATTAGCACTGTAGGTTTTAATTGTGGTTTTGGACGTTTCATGCCTGTTGATTTTACCAGCAATCAAGCCTATGCAATTTAATATAACTCGTTACTAAGCATGGCAATAATCCTATGCGTTTTTCTTTAATGGAGTTGCGACAGCTTCCCCTTTCAAAGGCTGCTCCCAGACTGATTGACTGGCAGACAGCTTCCTACATGGAAGTCATTTTGCCAGATTTACTTCTCGGCCAACTGTATGCCGCTGTGTCGCACCAGCTAAGCATGACGTGGCCGGCTGTACCCTTGGAAGGGAAGTGAGGGTGAATGATCTAGAAGAACGTGGAAAGCCTTTCAACCAGCTGACATCGTTCAGCATCTGAAGGAAAAGGGGGGTTTCCTTATATTTCAGTGATGCAGAATATTTTAAAAAACCATAATTGGCCCTCAATATGACAGGCTGTTCATTTTAACATGTCGCAGGTCAGAAGGCTCTCTGAGGTTCATCGGGTACGCTTTTCAAAACTCTGCTACTTTACAATAATTTATAATAAAAAATTAATTATTATTTATACCCCACCCATCTGACTGGGTTTCCCCAGCCAGTCTGGGCGGCTCCCAACAGAATATTAAAAACACGATAAAGCATCAATCATTAAAAACTTCCCTAAACATGACTGCCTTCAGATGTCTTCTAAATGTCAGATAGTTGTTTATTTCCTTGACATCTGATGGGAGGGCATTCCACAGGGCAGGAGCCACTACTGAGAAGGCCCTCTGCCTGGTTCCCTGTAGCTTCACTTCTCACAGTGAGGGAATCGTCAGAAGGCCCTCAGCTCTGGATCTCAGTGTCCAGGCTAAACGATGGGGGTGGAGATGCTCCTTCAGGTGTACTGGGCCAAGGCCATTTAGGGCTTTAAAGGTCAGCACCAACACTATGAATTGTGCTTGGAAATGTACTGGGAGCCAATGTGGAGCTTTCAGGACCGGTGTTCTATGGCTTATTGGCAGAATCATTTTAATTTGTACTGCACTTACACTTTATTAGAATTGGAATAATTGTTCTCTGTAGCTTTATTACAACGGACATCCCTCCTCTTTGATCCAAGCATCTAAAATTAAATGGAATATTAAGCAGTAACACCACCGTCCTATGCCTGTTTACACATAAGGAAGCCCCAGTCCACTGTATTTTATGGGGTTTACTTCTTAGAAAGTGTCTCAGGATTGCGTCCCAGTGGCGTAGCGTGGTTTGCTATGGCCCAAGGTGGGTGGGTGCCCAGGGTGGGGACAAGGCACCAAGGGTGAACGGAGCCCACCAGCCCAGCCGTCAACACCAACTCTGTTGGAGTGACCCACCGCCACCAGACCCAAGTGGAGGCACACTGTGCCACCTGCCCACTCAACTGTGCAGGTAGGAACTTGGCCGGCCAGCACAGACCCTGGGTTATCCCAGCCTCCCAAAATGACTCAAGGCTGGCAGGGTGGCATGAGAAAGATGCAACAGCCATGCACCCTTTGATCCTAGTCTTGCAGACATATCCCAGCCTTGCAATCCTAGCCTTGCAAACTGGATTGGACTTCATTGTATGCTGCCCAAAGACTATGGCATGTACAGTGGTACCTCGGGTTAAGTACTTAATTCATTCCAGAGGTCTGTTCTTAACCTGAAACTGTTCTTAACCTGAAGCACCACTTCAGCTCATGGGGCCTCCTGCTGCTGCCGCGCTGCAGGAGCACAATTTCTGTTCTCATCCTGAAGCAATGTTCTTAACCCGAGGTACTATTTCTGGGTTAGCAGAGTCTGTAACCTGAAGCGTATGTAACCTGAAGTGTATGTAACCCGAGGTACCACTGTAAAGGTAAAGGTAAAGGGACCCCTGACCATTAGGTCCAGTCGTGGCCGACTCTGGGGTTGCGGCGCTCATCTCGCTTTATTGGCCGAGGGAGCCGGCATACAGTTTCCGGGTCATGTGGCCAGCATGACTAAGCCGCTTCTGGCGAACCAGAGCAGCGCACAGAAACGCCGTTTACCTTCCCGCCAGAGTGGTACCTATTTATCTACTTGCACTTTGACGTGCTTTCGAACTGCTAGGTTGGCAGGAGCAGGGACCGAGCAACTGGAGCTCACCCTGTTGCGAGGATTCGAACCGCTGACCTTCTGATCGGCAAGTCCTAGGCTCTGTGGTTTAACCCACAGCGCCACCCGCGTTCCAGCACCACCATCCTGAAACAAAGTTCTTAACCCGAGGTACTATTTCTGGGTTAGCGGAGTCTGTAACCTGAAGCATATGTAGCCTGAAGCATATGTAACCCGAGATACCACTGTAGGTGTATATAATTTATTGAAATTAATAAAGGAAATAAAGATGTCCAAAATGGGACTATTCAGTCTGCCTCCCAAGTTCTTACAATTATGTCTGAATTATCTCTTATTGTAGCTGTGTTCCATAAAGGGAAGGCATGTCTTTACTTTAGAAATGCTTTGTCCCTAATATTTAGAAACCTCCATGTTTGATTCTGCACTGTTCCAAGGCTAGAACTTGGCTCATTTCTGCCAAGAAATTGCAGCCATGATTTAGGACACCAGTCTGTTGCCATGGCAATCATTGTGTCATTACGGTTTTAGTGGAACAGACCCTCTGCAGGTAATAAAAATGAAGGAAATGGGCTGGGAAATAGAAATGCCTTGCTTTCGAATGATAAGTGATCATGAAGGGAAAATGACAAGAAAAAGCCATGGGAAAATGCATAGGATCTGATGGGAAAACACTACAAAGGAATTCGTGCTTCATAAAACAGATTAGTGCTTTTAGCCACATTAGCAGCGTTTGGTTGCTGTTTTCCACATTCCAGGTTAGGCTATACTGTGAAATTCTAATACATACATGAGAGATGGGGGGGGGGGTTCCTTACAGTGAATTATAATTTTGGCCAGTTGTCAAGAGGCAACTAATTGTGAATCAGGAAGATGAGGATTCAAAATATTATCCAGAATGGCCAATAAATGAGTATTGGACTTGGGTAAGATGGCAAAGTTAGCATGCTTAATTAGAGGGAAAATCATTGTCAACATTTATTCAGGACTGGAAATTTCTTATGCACTTTTTGCATGAAGAGAAAACGAACTTGTAACATTGGAATTTGGTTGGATTTTAATGATTGAATAGCTGTAGAGCAGAGAATCAGAAGTCTTTTTATCATTCTTTATCTTTCTTTAATCTCTTATCTCGCCTTTTGTTTTGCTTTCTCTATCTTTCCGTCTCTCTTTTTCTGTTCTTTGTTCTTTTTTAGATCAAGTAGCTGTTTTATTTCAGTGTATTATAAAAAAGATACTTTGTAATGGGTATGGACTATTGTATATTTTTGAATCGGTATCAATAAATGAATTTCTAAAGAAGAAAAAGAAGAATGGGCAATAAATAAGGATACAAAGGTGCCTTTGGCTTGCCCCCCCTAAATCACTCTCCCCCATACCTAGTGCCCAGCTGATGTTGCTGTGGACTAGAGCTCCTACCATCCTTTACAATTGACCAGGCAGGATGGGGGCTGATGGAATCAAAGTTCTGGAGGGCACCAGACTAGAGAAAGCTGCCCTAGATAGTATTTTTTTTTTAAACGAAGGAATTCTCAGTGACAAAATTAAGGGAGTGGCACATACCAAATCTTAAGCCAATCAACCTGTGTGTGATGAGTAAAACAGGGTGTTTGTGATAAAAAATTGTTTGAAAGGAAGTGCAGACCTTTTATACAATTTGAGAATGCAAGATGCAAGACTTTCCCAATCTCATAAGTTTCTGGTTGCTTTTTTTATTTTCTTGAGGCTTTTCAATATGTGTTAAATGTATTTTTCTATACACACGCAACCTACCAGAGAAATTTTACTAATTGTATTGAACCCCTTTTGCCTTCCTGAGTTAACTTCTCATATATCTCACCAAGCGAGGAAATTCACTTTTCATTTTACTTTAGGTGATTCTCTGTGATTCTGTGTTTCTGTAGTAATCCTACAGATGGCTGTCATGCTATACAATTGGAGACAAATTCCTAGGGAAGGAAGGATCAAGGTAACTCGACCTGTTATCTCCTCTTCCTCCTTTACTGCCTTTTTCCATCAGAGTGCCTACAGTAGGAACAGCCCACTTGGTGCTGACCAGATTTGTAAACTGCAACTTCCATAATCCCTGGCTATGTCTTGTGACATGGAGAGAGTCTGTCACAAGGAGGAGGAGAATGAAATGCCCCCATTTGTTAGCAGAAGCAAGCTTGCGCTTCAAAGCCAAGTCTACGTTGATGCTGCCTTGTAAAATGAACATCAGCCTTTTGTGTGTGTGTGTGTGTGTGTGTGTGTGTGTGTGTGTGTGTGTTGTTGTTGTTGTTGTTGTTGTTGTTGTTCTCAGATTACTGAAACGGATTTTTACAATTTCCCTAAAACGGATATGAAGGAACGAGTCAGCATCTGTAGAATGACGTGTGTCTGTACGAAATAAATAGTATATGCCAAAATCCTTAAAAGGCTGCTCCTATCAGAACTGGCACCCTGTTTCCCGGGGAGACAGCTCAACCATTTATCTAAATTATCTTGGTAATATGACAGAGTGATTGCTCACTAATGGCCAGTAACAGTTTTCTTTGTCATTTTCCTAGTCATTACCTCCTCTGAATGAACTCCCGAATAAGCTTCTGGGACATCGTGACTGGAATATCAAGCGAGACTATTCCGATTCAAACCGCTGTACCTAGATATCTGGCCTTTCTTCTCTCACACCATTTTCATTTATGAAAAATAATACTCTTCTATTACAGAGCCCGATGAGCTTAGGAGATATTTTACTCTTAAACAGATTAGAAGCAATATTTATTTTTCACAGCTGTCTTCTGTTTTGCTGCTGACACATAATACACAGTAGCTCCGCTCTCCGCAGCTGTTGACGGTATTTATTGGGGTTTCTCTGCCTAGATGGCTGCAATTTTTTCCTTTTGTTTGGTTTGGATGTTTAAGTCCATTTGCCCTTTTTGCTGGCTGTGGAGAATTGCTGATTACACAAGGCCGCCTGAATCTAATTTTCCCTGCTGAGTGTTTGAAAAACCTTTAGCTGAAAGCTGGCACGTGGGCAGCCTCCAACTTCTCAAAAGGTTAGTGATCTTCCAGATCTTCAGATCTGGCACATATTTTCGAAGGTGTATTTATATTGATTGATTTGACATATTTATAGGCCACCTTTCCAGCTTTCAGATCCTCTCAGGGTGGTTTCCAATATGTCAACAGTGGCAATAAAATAGCAACAAAGCTATTTGGGTCTCATTTTATGATTTCAAGACTTGGAAGCGCCCCCACGTTTGTTGATTTTTAAAGGTGCAACTGTATTTCATATCTGAATAATAACTTTGGTTCAAATTACCTTAAGGACTGTTTGATCTCTTCTGCTGCACCTCATAATCCGGAGCTGACAGTAACATTAAAACACTTTTGTTCATCTGCAAATATGGAAATTGGCACACAATCCATTCTGACAGAGATGGGGAATTTGAAGTGAACTCTGGATAAGAAGCGGATTAAGTGTACAGATTCACCCTTACTAATAACCATTCAGAAGGGGTCCTAGTCTACTGCACACTTAACTTCTTGATTAATCCCACTCTGACACCATGGACCTCAAGTTTAATATTGCAACGATCCAGTTCTCATATCATGCCTGTTTTGTGTGTCTCAGTCTTTCAGAAAGAGAGAGATGCTTTCATCTTGGCATAGTGCATAGTTCTGCAAAAGTTCTGGTTTGTTGTTGCCTGTCACTTCTGCTCAAAGTAAAAATGTGAAGGAGAATAGTTAAAAATGTGAAGGAGAATAGTTAAAAATTAGTTAAAAATGTGAAGGAGAATAGTTCATGGTTAGGGTTGTGCTCCAACCACAACATTCAGCTTGGACCCTACAGTTTGCTGCTCTGGAAAATAGCCTGTTTTGGCCTGAAGAGCTGTGGCAGCTGCCTGATATGGCTCACATTGGAATCTCAATTCATAAAAAATGAAGTTTTGCACTTTCAGCAAGTTCTATTATGGAGAAATTAAAAATAGCTATACTGTTTGTTGTTTTAGACAGATTTTGATTAAATCCTCCTGACTGGATACAGCCTGCTAAATTAAGAACAAATGTGTGTGCTGGGCATCTTGGAAGTTTTATTTTTATTTTTTAAATGAAACATGTATACTATTGTGTGTGCGGGGTTGTTGTTTTTTTTGCAGAAGTGGATGAAATTTGCAGGTTTGTTAGCTCTGAGTCTCCATGATGGGGGCTTGGGGCTTGGCAGGGTTGGCAAGCAAGGGGCTGCAACCCCTTGCATTTAAAATTGTTGTAAACCTGCCCTGGGACCTTAGGATGAAGGGTGGAAGATAATTAATTTCTTTAAAATGTTAATACTACTACTAATAAATACTATTCACCTTATTTCTATGATTTTAAGTTTTTTAAACTCTGTTTTTAAATATTGCGTTTAATGTTGCAACTCAACTTGGGACCTTGGGGTGAAGGACAGGCAATTAATTACTAATAATATGGGGTAGGACGGGAATGCTCACCTGACCTTTGGCCACCAACATTGCCACGTTTACAGGGAGGGGGAGGGGAGTGGTGGCAGGGAGGTCAGTGTAGGGCAGCTGCATTGGCAGAGTCAATCCAGTGTGCCTGCCAGTGCACTTACACCCTGCTGACCTCACCTCTCTCCTCTCCTTCCTCATAAGTGCAATGTCTTCAGTGACAGGACATCAAGTAAGTGCCACATGGACCACTACTGGTGTTGTCTACAGGGACTGGTGGAGACTCTCTAGAGTTTTAGTCAAGAGTCTCACCCAGCCTTTCTGGAGATGCTAGAGATATAACTTGGGACCTTCTGCCTACAAGGCAGGTGTTCTGCAACTGAGCTATGGCCCTTCTGAAGAGTGAACTGCCTACCAGCTTCTCCAGTTCCTCGAGTTTATAGGGTCAGTTATTCAATGAGGAATAACTAGGGCAAGCAGGGTGTTCCCTTTCTTTTGGTTCTCGGAACTGCCTGCTACTGAAATTATTTAAGAAGCCCCTCACAGTGACTGCCATCTGGATTGTAGCCACATTCCCTGTTGTCTATGATCTGGGACTAATTCATCTTCCTGAGAGTGTTGTATTAAGGGAGAGCAACTGCTACCGCTGCCAAGTCTTGAGGAAAGTGACTACTCCCTCCCCTTTGTTAAGAAAAAAGCCTAATTTGCAAGTAAAACAAGTTTTAAAATGACACCGGCCTGCCAAAAGAGCGACAGCTGAGCCATAGATAAGTATCTCATCAGTGCTGTAGGCTGCTTGACCTGAGTTCAAACATTTCAGAGGAAAACATAAACATCACCACAAATGGGCAATAAATATGTCACCAGGCCCTGCTAAAAGCCAGCGACAAGGCCCCATTGCCGATAAAAGTTTCCCCCTGTCCCTCCCAAATATATGACATTTGGCCTTTTCAGTGCATGTGAAGATAAAACGAGAGCTATGTCTAGCTGAGTTTTGGAGAGAGAGAGGAGGAACACAGAAATATGAGTATCTGATAGGACGGTTGACCCCTGCCAGCGACTCCAATCTCTGGAAATTTAACAGCATGCATTAAATGTTGTGTAGGTGGCCATAGAGGAGCTCCTTTTGTGCAAGCTGTTCACCATGTCGTTTCAGCCAGTCAAATGGAGAATGAGCACACCAGTTGAATGCAGCAAATGGACTGGCAAAATGGCTGCATTTCACTGTGTTCCTATAGAGACTTGCATGGGGTGGGGGTAGGGGTGGGGGTGGGGGTGGGGAGAAGAGTGTCCTAGTGAATTGACTTTTTAAAGAAGCCATTGACTAACATGGCCCTTGGCACCAGATACACACACACACACACACACACAGACACACAGTGCTTTTGGGGGTAAAAAAATAGGGTGCTAGTACTCATCAGTAATCTATTTCATCATTAATCTGTTGATAAAAGTGCTGTGGGGGCCAGCACAAAACGGCTGCCATGTTGTTTTGTTGCCACCCGTCTGTCTCAGGAGACAATGGAGTAGTGCTCCTTGGGGGTGAAGTCAAACTGTTGGCAGGTTGTTGCAGCAGCTGCTGTGGCTGTAGAGGCCAATATGGGAGAGACATGTTTTCTTGCAGCTGGGGCAGATGAAGGCGTTTGGTTGTGCTGCTGCAGATGCACCATGGCGTTTCTTCTCTCTGCGCTCCTCCTCCTCTGGTTACCGCCAGCAAAAAAAAAAAAAAGATGTTGGTACTCTGTATGGGTGAGTATTGTCACAGAAAAGCCTATATAAGGGTGCCAACTTAGATTGGGGGGGCAAGTACGCCCTGCCCTGCATAATTGATCATATGAGGTGGTGCATGGACAATTTAAATGGCAATGCCCATCAACTTGCCCCCCCAAATGTTTTATGGGGGGGAGGTTGAAGACCTCTTGCCCCCTAAGAGTTGGTTTCTATCTATCATCTATATCTATCTATCTACCTATCTACCTATCTACCTATCTACCTATCTACCTATCTACCTATCTACCTACCTATCTATCTATCTATCTATCTACCTACCTACCTATCTATCTATCCTCTACAAATTTGCCCAATCTTCTTTTAAAGCCATCCAACCTATACCTGAGAAATATCATCAACTGCCATCCAAAGCATTGCTAGCAAAATTAAATTACAATATCATTACTAATTAGTATTTTTCTTGTGCTACATTGTAGGAAACAGTCCAGAATTCCACAGCCAAGCCTATTTGAATTCAGAGGGCATATGATTTACAGAGGCATCTTAATCCCTCTGTAAGCACCAAAGAATGGTAAGAAAGAAACAGAATGCCTTTGACTATGCTTGACAGAAATAATGTGACCATCAGTCAGAGATAGACATTTTTAGGATGATGTATTTGCATAACATGCAATGTTACATCCTAGGCTGTGTCAGCTAATGCCTGTAAACATATCACAGTTTCTCACTATTGGCGGGGGGGGGGGCGGGGACTCCTTTTGGTGTCGTTGCAAGAATTAATCACAAATTCAGACTGCCATATCCAGTCTGTTTTTGTTTTGTTTTGATTTGATTTAAGGAAAATTCTACAAATGTTTACTGCTGAGGGCTGTAACCTTCCAGTGCAGTCCTATACTCAGAAATAAGCCCTACTGAATCCAGTGAGGCTTACACCAAGGTAAATGAGCATAGAATTGAATCCTTATTCACTTGCAAATCCTAAACAAATTTGTTCCTGTCTTTTGGGCAGTGGGAGGAGTGCATTTCAGACTTCCACTTGCATTGGCTGACTACCAGTTCAGTCGTACGCGGTGCATGAGCTTCTAGGTTAATAACACACCACCTTCCCTTCAGCTCCAGTTGCCTAATCAGCCTGAAAATGGAGTCCTTGAATAACCTGAGGCAATGCTCACAAAGGCCCATTGTTCCTGTCAGCAGCCATGGCAGTTTCTTAAAGCAAACAAAATTCCAGGATGAAAGCACCAATGTCACATGGAAGCCGAGCCTTCTAATTACAGATGTGTGTGGGCCTGCTCAGCCCCGAGTGCTCACTGGAAGGTCCTGAAGCTGACCGATCCTGAAGCTGAGGCTCCAATACTTTGGCCACATCATGAGAAGAGAAGACTCCCTGGTAAAGACCCTGATGTTGGGAAAGATGGAGGGCACAAGGAGAAGGGGATGACAGAGGACGAGATGGTTGGACAGTGTTCTCGAAGCTACCAGTATGAGTTTGACCAAACTGTGGGAGGCAGTGGAAGACAGGAGTGCCTGGCGTGCTCTGGTCCATGGGGTCACGTAGAGTCAGACATGACTAAACAACAACAAGTGGGCCTGCTCAGTCTACCCAGCAGTGACAGAAAATAATACTCTGCACATGTTCAGAGTCACTCTTTGCTGTAACTTCACATGATAAAAATCCCATTCAGAATAAGTTCTGATCTTACTCAAAGGATTTCGAATGGACTTCCTGTGCGGTAACCAGCATAGAGGGGTTAATGCCATAGAGTAAGCTGTCCTGCCAGGCTTAGCCAGGTCACTCCCCTTCACCTTGGGAGGAAGGTAATCAAGCCTATTGTTGTACTTCAGTCTGTCTGAAGAAGCTCAACCTGTGAGGTCTGAGCTGGTTGCCCCAAGTTCAGACCACATTTCTCTAACAAACTTTGCTTTGCTTCCATTGGGCTGGGCTGATTTACAAGAGAAGATATCAGTGTGGAGAGATGAGTTATTCTAGCTTGTACTTCAAGAGGCAGAGGGCTGACCTCTTGGCTGCTGCTTTCCATAGGGGTGTTTTGCTCCCTTTTTACCCCTCTGCTTTCCACTAACTCTTCTGTTTCATTAGACTTGGCTTCCAGCCATTTTGAACATGTATCCAGAAAGAAATGCTCATAGACCCATAGAACTGTAGAGTTGGAGTGGACTCTGAAGATCATCTAGTCCAACCCCCTGCAATGCAGGAATCTCAGCTAAAGCATCCATGACAAATGTGGCCATCCAACCTCTCCTTAAAAACCTCCAAGGAAGGAGAGTCCATCACCTTCCAAGGGAGTCCATTTCACTGTCAAACAGCTCTTACTGTCAGAAAATTCTTCCTGATGTTTAGCTGGAATCTCCTTTCTTGTAACTGGAATCCATTGGTTCGGGTCCTACCATCCAGAGCAGGAGAAAACAAAATTGCTCCATCTTCCATGTGACAACCCTTTAGATATTTGAAGATGGCTATCATATCTCCTCTCTGCCCTCAATCTGTCTCAGAGCCAGGGGACTGGTGGTCAGACAAAGATGAGTCGTCGGAGGGAGAAGAGGGAGCAGACTGAGAGAAGGAGGTGTTGGAAGCTAAAGAGGCAACAGGGTTTAGTGAGTAGGAGGAGGCTGTGACAGAGAGCAATTTGGAGGCAGGAGAGGAGCGGGGGGCAGGGGACAGAGATGAGGCAGGTTGCTGAAAAATCCAGAGAGTCTCCCCCTCCTGCTGCAACCAGCTCTCCTCCCCTGTGGTCTCCCAAAACACTCAGAGAAATGAAGAAGTTGGAGCAACGAGAGATAAGACAATGGAGTCATAGGCTGCTGGTAAAGGAATTGGAGGAGGAGCCTTAGAGTGTGGTTGGAAGGCAGGGACTTTCAGTATGGAAAGACCTACTGGGAAGAATTTCTGTGATCACTAGGCCTGCACTGTTTTGTTTCTTTGAATAATGACTTCACTTCACTGACGCCAGTGCTTTTTATTGCTGGCCTACTCCTGACGTTGGCTCCTGACATCTGCTAAGATCATTTTGAATCCCAGTTCTGTCTTCAGTGGCATGGGCTACCCCTCCCGGGTTGGTGTCATCTGCAAGTCTGATGAGCGTTCCCTCAATTCCTTCATCCAAGTGGTTTATAAAGATGTTGGACAGCAACAGGCCCAGGACAGAATCCTGTGGCACCCCATTTGTCTTTTTTCTTTCTTTCTCCCAGAGTGATGAGGAACCATTAGTGAACATTAGTGGTCAGTCAACCAGCTACAAATCAACCTAACAATTACCTGCATTTTATCTTTACTGCTAAGGACAATGCATGACTGTAAGTAAAGTGTATTTTAAACTTGCCTCACTGTGCAGTCTGTTTCTCTGAAGGACGGGTAACTGAGGCCAACTGCCTCAAGCAGCTGGAATGTATTCAAAGAAGGCTTAGAAGCCTATTCCTATGCCTGATGGGGTTTAAACTCTGTTACTGGGGCTGTTTATGTGTAGGCCCTGAGTTTTTAAAAACAGGCACCAGACATTTTTCTTTTGTTTGCTAACCCACACAAGTGTGTCTATAGAGGATTAAATATAATTAATATATTCTCTTACCAGTACCCATAAATGTTAACATTCCCTTTTAAACCAAAAATGTTGCAAAAATGTCTTCCCTTCACAAAATATACCCAGCACAATAAATAGAATCCTCTCCCAAAAATAAATGACGTTGGCTGTGTCATCTATGTACTTCTGTATTTATTTTTCATTTACTGTACTTTCTTATCACCACAATCTTCTGCTTCAGCATATTTTTTTTCCTCAGCAGGGGAAAAAAAATCAATGTCAGAATCATCACCTCAACCGTCAGATGATGAAAGAAACCCTGTTCCAAGACAATTTAAAAAACCAATAGACCCAAGGATTCTTCTAAGAAGATATTGTTGTTTTTTGAACTATAAAGTTACAGTTTGTCTTGCTGTCTAATTCACCATACTAATTGCATTTGACCTTGAAATATGGGTCCTGGTAATTATTATATTTCTCAAGGACTATGAGAGACATCAGAGCTGTTGCGATGTCAGCCAGTATATACTAATTGTCAGTGGTACCTTTTGGGATACTGGTGATTTAAACAAATAATGATAATGATAGTCAATCCAAATCAGTGAGAGCTCCATCAGTAGAGCATGCGACTCTTAATCTCAGGATCAGAGGTTTGAGCCCCACGTTGGGCAAACAATTCCTGCATTGCAAGGGGTTGGACTGGATGACCATGGCATCCCATCCAACTCTACAGTTCTATCATTCAATCCCTGGCAGCTAAAGAATTCCTGACAGATGGCCATCCAACCTCTGTTTAAGGAGAGTTCACCACCTTCCCAAGTAGTCTTGTTCCATTGTCGAACAGTTCTTACCACCAGAAAATTATTCCTAATGTTTAACAGTATGCTTGGCTTCCATTGCTGGTTGCCCAAGGACTACAGAGCAGAATGGAAGCACGCTCTGCTTTTGCCACCAGCCAGGGCACCATGAGTAACTAGAAGGTCACATCTACAGCCTCCCATAATGAACATCATCAAAAGGAGGAGGGAATGAGCAGCATTCACTGGCCAGAGGAGGAGGAATTCTGTGGAGCTTGCTCCCTCACCCAGAAGGAGCACTCTCTGCCAAGTCAAGTCCTTCAGGCTGCAGAACCAAAAGGAAACACAATGCTCTGGCCCCATCTATCTGCCAAGTGATTAAGGGCTGTTGGCCTCTGTGTGTACATATAAGCATGACTTCTGAGTATTCCCCCCGCTCCCGGCCTGCCAGTACTATTGCTGTCTCTTGTAATCTGCCCTGAGAACTGGCCATTTGAAAGGTAGAGTGCAAGTCTTCAAAGTAAATAAATGTTTAATTGCAACAACTAGGGGAATTTGGAGTCATTTCTGAAACACCCGTTTTCTTTTTTTTTTTTTAAATACATATTTATTAAGGTTTTACAAAACAAAAAATTCATCATTTCAAAATGTATCATTTCCATACATAAAGCTCAAGAAAAACAAAAATATATGACAGAAAAAAAGAAAAGAAGAAAAATAGAAAAACAGAAAAAAGAAAAACACTCTTTCTTAAATTTATAAAGTTCCATGCCCCTCTGTCTTGACCTCCTCACATCCCCCTTTTTTGTGTTCCACTTTACTCCAATCAGATTCAGCAAATTCAAAACCTTGTTTCAACCATACTTAATGTTATATTCTAATTATTATGTCCCCATTTTCCATTTTTTTAATCCGTACCTCATCTTATAAAATATGACATAATATTGTTCTGTTCATAACCCCTTATCCTTTTTTTCTTAGATTCTTCTTTTCACACACCTTTGACCAAAGTCACACAAACCCTGTTGCTTTTACTTCCCACATCCTATTGACACTCAAAGATTTTACAGTGTTTTTGTAGATAGTCCTTAAACTTTTTCCAGTCCTGTTCCATCGATTCTTCTCCCTGGTCACGGATTCTGCCAGTCATTTCAGCCATCTCCATGTAGTCTATCACTTGCGTCTGCCATTCCTCCACGGTGGGTAGATCCTGTGTCTTCCAATATTTAGCTAAAAGTATTCTTGCTGCTGTTGTTGCATACATAAAGAATGTTCTATCTTTCTTTGGCACCCATTGGCCAACTATGCCCAAGAGAAAGGCCTCTGGTTTCTTAGGGAAGGTACTTTTAAGTACTTTCTTAAGTTCATTATATATCATTTCCCAGTAAGCCTTAACTCTTGGGCAAGTCCACCAGAGGTGAAAGAATGTTCCCTCAGCTTCTTTACATTTCCAACATTTATTGTCAGGCAGGTGATAAATTTTAGCAAGCTTGACTGGGGTCATGTACCATGAAACACCCGTTTTCTATCCTAAAAACCCGTTTGACGCAGCAGTGTGTTTATTTGTACTCAGGTGCACGTTTGACATGCTCAGTAAGGAAAGCAGACCATGTCAATTTGGAAACTGGAATGGCAGATGTGGCTTAATCATTCAGCTGCTGCTGCTGCTGCTGTTTCTCTCTCTCATCAAAATTTAAATCCGATGCCAAATAAAATGTTTCCAAGACTCAACCATTAGGCTATAGGGGAGCACTGGAGTTTCCTGCCTATAAGATTGCTATGAGTTTGTAGGCCTGAGGCCCTTCTAATTCCCAGAAATAAACAACAACAACAACAACAACAACAACAACAACAACAACAACAACAACAACAACAACAACAAATTTATTATTTATACCCCGCCTATCTGGCTGGGTTTCCCCAGCCACTCTGGGTGGCTTCCAACAGAATATTAAAATACAACAGTCTATTAAACATTAAAAGCTTCCCTAAACAGGGCTGCCTTCAGATGTCTTCTAAATGTCTGGTAGTTGTTTATCTCTTTGACATCTGATGGGAGGACATTCCACAGGTCGGGCGCCACTACCGAGAAGGCCCTCTGCCTGGTTCCCTGTAGCTTTGCTTCTCGCAATGAGGGAACCGCCAGAAGGCCCTCAGCACTGAACCTTAGTGTCCGTGTTGAACAATGGGGGTGGAGATGCTCCTTCAGGTATACTGGACTGAGGCCGTTTAGGGCTTTAAAGGTCCAAGAAGGATCCAATTGCTAGAATAACCGGACAAATTTATTGGCAAATCTGTGTGAAGTTGGGGGTTAGGAGGAGCAGAGATCAGCTGTGATTCTTCTTTCACTATCCAGGATACACTTAAAGCACCACTGGATGTCACTGTTGCACCATTCCTTGGAACCTGCTGTGTCAGGCTGCCAAGCACACAACCTGCTTTCTAGCTAAAGACCTAATTCTAGGCTTGCCACCTCCCCATTCTGCTGCGACTGTGCACTGACAACTCTTCATTAATGGCTGGTGTTTTTTCCACACACCTCATTTGGGTATCTTTCCATTAGCTATCAGATAAAAGAGTGCCAAGGGATAGGGGCAGAATTTGATTCAGTTCCCATTTTAAAGGCTAACTTAACTATCAAGAAGAGAATGGGCTGAGATTTATTTTTTTCAGAAAGACGAGTAGTCATCATTTTAATCGTCCACTCATTTATTTACTTATCTGCCCACAATATATATTTATTTACATCTTTATATCCATATAAAAGTTCACGTTATTTTTTTTATAACTGTGTTGTACTTTGGTTCACATATATATCCCACATATATTTCACATATCAAACACATAGATTAATGTTTGTCATGTAAAGTATGCTGCATAATGAATATTCGTAAACAAAACAAAACAAAAACTAATCGGCACTATTTCGCTTCTAAACCCTCTCTTCTTTGCATTTCCAAGCTCATTGTGAAGACAAAATCTGCTCCATTACAACCTAAATAAGACTGGGGGGATGCCCCCTGCAGCTGCCTTTCCCCTCATATTTTATTTATTTTCTTTGAATCTTTTGCGTCATCATCGCTTCCCTTGTCCCCCCCCCCAAGGATTTTCTTTTTAGCATCTCACTTTTTCTTTTAAAAATTGCTGCGCAATTAATTCTTCGGTTTCCGTACGAAACCAACAGGTGTAGAATGACTGACACGCCTCTGATAGGCTCCATCTGGTTGCAGCTGATAACGCAGCCCTAGAGGATGCTGGGTAATATCTCTGCACGCTTAAAAGGCAGTGCCCTAATCTATTTGCAAGGGGTGGAGGGAAGAAAGAAAAGAAAAGCGAGCCTGAGCTGAACAGCGGGGCAGAGACAACGCTTGTATAGGCACAGCAGGGGAGCTTTTAGAAAACCTCCTTTGAATGATGAGTCACTAAATATGTAGTCTTCTCTTTTTTTACTTCTTGGAAAAATAAAGGAAGATTGAAGAGAGAGCTATTCACTGAACACGACTATGGTCTTAATGCGTACAGGAGACTAATGACAGCTCCCCCAACCCCCAGCCACTATATTTTCTATACCAGCCTTTGCCAACCTGGTGCCCTCTAGACGTCATTGGACACGGCTGGTGTTGGCTGGGACCGATGAGAGCCATATAGTTCAAATCTGGAGGGCACCAGGTTGGCAAAGGCTGTTGTATGCAATTTAATTCCTCATCCCTGGAAAGGAAAATCCTAGCATTGAAAGCAGGGTGCTATATACAGATGCCTCAGCATGGTAACACAGCCTGGACAGCTCAGTTGGCTAGAGTGTGGTGGTGACAATGCCAAGGTTGCAGGTTCAATCCCTGTATGGGACAGCTACATATTCCCACATGCAGGACTTTGGGCTAGATGATCCTCAGCTTGATGATTCTGTGAAAATACAGGTATTTATTTATTTTATTTAATCCGCTTTCCTCCCAAAAGAGCCCAGGACTGCAAACAGATGGATCAGGTTCCAAACCTCTGGACATAACTAGAATGATGGATCTGATCTGATTCCCTCTGTATAACTAACAGGAGCGGCTCTGGTTATGTCCTCAGCCCATTTTGCTGCTTTGTTTATGCCAGTGTTCCCAAAGTAGTAATTATTTTATTTTTTTATTCATTCATTCATTCATTCATTCATTCATACCCTGCCCATCTGGCTGGGACTCCCCAACCACTCTGGGTGGCTCCCAACAGAATATTAAAAATACGATAAAACATCAAACATTAAAAACTTCCCTAAACAGGGCTGCCTTCAGATTTCTTCCAAAAGTCAGATAGTTGTTTATTTCATTAACATCTGGTGGGAGGGTGTTCCAAAGGGCAGGCGCCACCACTGAGAAGACCCTCTACCTGGTTCCCTGTAACTTCACTTCTCGCAGTGAGGGAACCGCCAGAAGGTCCTCGGAGATGGACCCTCAGTGTCTGGGCTGAAACTGTGATATGTGTACCCGTAGGGGTATGTGAATGGGTTTCACAGAAGAATTTGTTGATTTCTATAATTCAAAAATAGACATTACTTGCATTCTGCTTGGTATTTTGAAGGAAGGAACAATTGCTAGCAAAACATGCAGCAAGAAGTTGAAGCTCCAGCCAGCCATTCAACCCAATGAATAAAACGAACCTCTTTTTTCCAAGAATTTTTTTTTCCGTTTTTGCTGCTCATTTTTGTTTTTTGGCTTTCCATTCAGGCACAGCGCCATCTTCTGGAAAGATGAATAAATCAATCTGCAGTTAAGAAAAGCATTTCCTCAAGCGCTTCATCTCCTTTGCTCTTTGGGAAACAAGGCAAATGGTGACTCTGAGCAGAGATGCAATGAAGGCTGCATCTCATTATTTTATTCATTATATCTGAACATCGCGTCTTGCCTAATGTCTCAAAGAGACTTACAAAATACTAAACTACAGAAGAAGTAAAACCCACAGCGCAGAATAATAATAATAATAATAATAATAATAATAATATATTTATACCCCACCCATCTGGCTGGGCTTCCCCAGCCACTCTGGGAAGCTTCCAAAAAAATACTAAAATACCGTAATACATCAAACATTAAAAGCTTCCTTAATAAAAGAATAATACAAGTGTTTATCCATCAGAAATAAAGCGTATAGTGATACCTCTGGTTGCAAACATCTCAGGTTACAAACACTTTGGGTTACAGACTCCTCTAACCTGGAAGTAGTACCTCGGGTTAAGAACTTTACCTCAGGATGAGAACAGAAATCGCACGGCAGCAGCAGGAGGCCCCATTAGCTAAAGTGGTGCTTCAGGTTAAGAACAGTTTCAGGTTAAGAACGTACCTCCAGAACGAATTTAGTTCGCAACCAGAGGTACTACTGTATTTCATTTCTGCAGACTACTGCAAAAATGGACCATTGCTGAAAGATCCCTGGATATGAACTTGACAAAAAACTTGAGTGAAAAGGTTTGGCAATCTGCCCTCATGGAGAAAGTAGCATGGCAATTTAGAAACAGAAGAACTCGACATGCATCTAAGGAGTGTGGGTTTTTATTATTATTATTATTATTATTATTATTATTATTATTATTATTATTATTTATTTGTACCCCGCCCATCTGGCTGGGTTTCCCCAGCCACTCTGGGCAGCTTCCACAGAGACCAAAAATACACTAAAATGTCACACATTAAAAACTTCCCTGTCATCTGACACCTTAAGATGTCATCTGAATGTCAGGTAATTGTTTATAGCTTTGACATCTGGTGGGAGGGCGTTCCACAGGGCGGGCGCCACTACCAAGAAGGCCCTCTGCCTGGTTCCCTGTAGCTTTGCTTCTCGCAATGAGGGAACTGCCAGAAGGCCCTCGGCGCTGGACCTCAGCGTCCGGGCAGAACGATGGGGGTGGAGACGCTCCTTCAGGTATGAAACATGGTTTATTTTTACACAATATGCAGTGGCTCTTGAACATGAATTTCAACCTCCTTTGACCACCTCCTAACAACATTCAGCATCCCTAGCAAACTACAATTCCCAGGATTCATTGGGGGAAGCCAGGACTGTTGAACGTGGTCTAAGAGTACTTTAACTGCATGTTGCAGATGTGGCCTTGGTGATTACTTGTAAAGAGTCAGCCATGTTTAACAACCACTTTCAGCTCAAGACTTGCTAATTTAAACTTCACTAATTGTCCTCACGATTTTGGCATCGCCTTGTCCTCGTGTGCTATCTTTGAACAAAGTGCGTGCCTTATCTTTGTAATTAACCATTCAGCATAGCAACAAATCGTCTATTAGATGTGAGTCATTCAGTTGGTAAATCAAGCGCCATGTCACCGAAACAAAATTGATTTCCTCCTGACCTCAAGTCAATGACAATAAAAAGAGGTACACAGCTATACTTAAATTTTCCCTGTTGTAATTTGCAGGTGCCTTCTGGGCCCATAATTGGAGGCTGTGGTTTTGGAAGGGAGGAATAAAACACTTAATCCAGTTTGCTGTTATTATTTTCCATCCTGTGGCAACCTGCATTTAAGGTTAGGGCATATAAATAAACAAGAAGAGGGTATGGATTTAACAGTTAGAGGAGACTTTCCTAGAAATTGTAAAGTTCAAGCAGATTTGACCTTTATAAAGATGAGAGACGGGTGGGGTTTTTTGTTTTTTTGAGATTTAAAAAATGGAATATAGGGGATGGGGGGACTTGACACTGAATAAATGAATGACGCTCTCTTCTAGGGATGGGGCAGAAAATTGATTTCATTTGCATTAAGAAATTATCTAATTCACACTCCTCAAACAAATATGTGAACTGAAACACAGGTATCATTTCAAATTTGCACTTTCCTGAATTTTGCAATGCCGTTCTCCAACCAATGGGTACAGGGATATATTTATTAGGGGTAAGTTTGCATTAAAAATATTATTATTATTATTATTATTATTATTATTATTATTATTATTACTATTCCCATCTTCTTTCTTCTTCTTCTTTCTCCTTTCTGAGATTGAGGAGAAAGTTTTTGTCCATATTTGAGTACCATTTTGAATCAAGATGGCAGACTGAACCTTTCAAAACTACACTGATTCAGAACCTCTTAAGATGCCACCACCAACATTCACATTTCATGGGGAGACTCCAGTCTGAAATTTCTGAGTTAGAGTCAAAATTGCTGATAAATTCTATGGATTTAACCAGGACTATAGGTTTGTTTCTCACTATGCATATTAGATTGATAATGAGCAGCTTGAAAGACAGTAATGTCATAGTGACTGATGTTGTGAATTGGTCATTATGTTCTTGGCTTATATACATTTGGGCTCTGCATGGAAAAATTGCTCTTGCATTTCATGACTTTCTACTTACAACCCCCACCCCTTTTTTTTACATCGGTCTACCCATATCTCTGTGGATTGAGGATAATACTATGCATATGACAAGGTAGGTTCTAGTCGAAGAAATCATATTCCACAATAAAATGGCTATAAAGCAGCCAAATGGCTGTTCTTATAATGAAAGAGAATCTTAATAAAATTTATTTTTTCTGGCCAACAGCTATTCCTGTCTACAAGGGGGCGGGGAGGATGTAAAATTCTCACTTTAAGTGAATTTCTTTATTAACTGCTGCCATTTAATCATTTTTAAAGTTATCCCAAGATCCCAATATTCATCAAGAAATGCATTAAGACTGTTTAACATTCAAATGAGACATCTGCTACCTCTCAGATTTTGTTCAAAGTATGCCAATAATTGCCTAATATTTGCATCTCAGAGGGACTGAAATATATACACATAAAAAAGAGTAAAATATGCATTATGAGTCAAGTCAATCATATTTACTTTACACTTGCTATACAGACTTCTTCAATACTTCTGCTGCTTTTCAACACATCCCAAATGAATGGGGATTATCAGAAGTCAGTATTTTAAGATATTGGAGAGGGAGGAAATTCCACTGATTTCTTCTTCTTCTTTGGCAATCCCTCAAAGCCAAGTAAAATTGTCTTCCATGAACAGCCTTAACAGCGTGTCCGTAAATGATTGTGGAGGCCAATTCTGGATCCACACGTCCTTCCACAGTGGGGACATAGGTTTCTGGATGGGAGTTGATCATGCTGAGGGCTTGCCCAACATTCCTTCCTCTTAGCATGTCCCCATTTCCCGGGGACAGTCCCCAGATTTGCAAATAAGTCCCCGGACAAATTCCATCCCCAGAATGTCCCCGGATTTCATCTAATGTCCCCGGGAAACACAGCAGCGGCAGTCTCAGCAGCCAAGAGCAGTTGGCTCTGGCTGGCTTCAGGAGCTCCTTGGAAGTCCCCATATGATGGTAGTGCAGGGGCTCTAAGATGCAGCTTCTGGGCTGCCTCCGCCTTCCCTGACCCCAGCAACTAAGCTGTGAAGGGAGGCTTCACGCTGCCTATCGGAGCAGCCTCCCAACTCCTACTTGTGTGCAAGCAGGAGCGGGGCGGGGATCTCTCAGCTGTGAAGGGAGGTTTCATGCTGCCTATCAGAGCTTGTGTGCAAGCAGGAGGGGGCAGGGATCTCTCAGTTAAGCAACGGGAAGCCTCCCTTCCCAGCTGAGGGATCCCTGCCCCCTCCTGCTTGCACACAATAGGAATAGGATTGGGGCTGCTCCGATGGGAAGGGAGGCATTGCACTGCCCGAGCCTCGCTGCCACTGCTGCTCTTGGCCCTCCGCCTTCCATGCCTGACCCACTGCACACCGCTTCCCCACCACCACCACCACCACCAAAGAACCAACAACTTAGGGGCTGCCTAGGCTAATGGAGAAAGGAGATAGAAGCCTCAGAGGAAAAGGAAACGTGGTGGTAGAGGTCAAGGCGGTGGTCGCCCCTCTGCCACCGCCATCGCTGCAGCATCAACGTCCCGAACGTGTAGTAATTAATTAATTAACTAACTAACTAACCTGGATGCATTGAAAAAAATCTGGAAACCTTATCTTAGCATGGTTCTCCCTTTTGTCCTGAGTTTGAACGTCTTCAAAGTCCATGACACTTTTGGTAAGGGCTGTTCTCCAACTGGAGCGTTCGCGGGCCACTATTGGCCAATTATGTGTGTTCATACTACATTTTTTGTAGCTTCCAGCATCTCTGTAACACTCTCGCTTTACAGTGCAATTCTATACCTGTTGACTGAGATGTAAGCCACCTCCATATGTACTCACTTACCTGGGAGTAAGGCCCTTTAATGTGATTATGACAATGACTTGTGAGGGTAATATGGAGATAAAATGAGGATAGCCTGCATTAGTGTTCCAGCTGCAATGCTTCTAAAATGCAGCATTGACATTAGAGGAAGGAAAATACAACCCAGTTTGATCAAGGCCTGGGTCCAGACCCATCTGTTTAAAAATAATTTGGTGTGCAACTCCCTTGGCACTCTAGGGAGACTAAGGAAAGAATTTGTTTTTATGACATAGCTATTAACAGTAAGGTGTTCTGCTCCAGACAACTCCCATGTGGGGTTCAAGCTTAAACAGGTTTATTATGGGGTTGCCTTAAGCCTTGGCCCAGAAGCTTCAGCTAGTGCAGAATGCTGTGGCTAGACTGGTGGCAGGAACAGACTCTTGCCAGCCCATGACACTGGTGTTAAAACTGAGAGTGGAGAGTCAAGGGAAAATGGGAACTTTTCATTCATGCATGCAGAAGTATGGTGCATTATGACATCAGAGCAACTCAGCCAATGGCAACAAATCAGCAAAAGGCATCAGAGCAATCCAGTAGTCACTACTTGATGTTTCACCACCCTCAGCACTGCTGCTAAATCATTCAGCACACGGAAATACAAATGATACATTTCCACAGCCACCCTTTAAACCTTCCTAAAAGCACAACAAACACAACAGCTCTGCTTTGAATCATAGCACTGATCTGGACGCCTTTAGAAAGTCCAATTTTCTTTGCGAAGAGAGGAACTGAGAAAGCAAGGACACACAATCCCAGCTGCTAAGAATCCTGCTGTCTAGGCCTGTCATTGCCCTTCTCCCAAGAAGCAGGCGTCTTTTAATTTCGTGGCTGCTGTCACCATCTGCTGTGATCATGGAGCCCAAGAAAGTAAAATCTCTCACTGCCTCTATTTCTTCCCCTTCTATTTGCCAGGAGGTGATGTGACCAGTGGCCATGATCTTCGTTTTTTTGATGTTGAGCTTCAGACCATATTTTGCACTCTCCTCTTTCACCCTCATTAAAAGATTCTTTAATTCCTCCTCACTTTCTGCCATCAAGGTTGTGTCATCTGCATATCTGAGGTTGTTGATATTTCTTTCCGGCAATCTTAATTCCGGCTTGGGATTCATCCAGCCCAGCCTTTCGCATGATGAATTCTGCATATAAGTTAAATAAGCAGGGAGACAAAATACAGCCTTGTACTTTGGCCACCTTATGAGAAGAGAAGACTCCCTGGAAAAGACCCTGATGTTGGGAAAGATGGAGGGCACAAGGAGAAGGGGACGACAGAGGATGAGATGGTTGGATAGTGTTTTCAAGGTTACCAGCATGAGTTTGACCAAACTGCGGGGGGCAGTGGAGGACAGAGGTGCCTGGCGTGCTCTGGTCCATGGGGTCACGAAGAGTCAGACACAACTAAATGACTAAACAACAACAAATGCTTTCATTGCACAAAGAATGGCATCCACGCTGTCTGTGCCTATTTTAATCTTTCCCACTTGGGAAGAAGAGGATTGCAATAGCAACAAAACTAGTTCAAGCAGTTTCTTTTATTAAGCAATTCAAAATTATTATTATTTTTAAGTGGCCTTTAGGGATGAAAGGGATGAAGGTGTTTGCATCTCTGTTGGATGGCGCAAAGTGGCTGAAACTCAGACTTACAAAAACAGGACCGCCACCTTCAACAAGCTTCTATGCCAGGAATAGCTAGCCTGTGGTTCTCCAGATGTTGCTGGCCATGCTGGAGTTCAGCAACATCTGGAGGACACAGCATTGGCTGCCTCTGTGCATTACATTTGTTCGCTCTCAAGAGTTCAGTGCCAGACAGGGCTTTTCCATAGCAGCATTAAGGAGGGGCATTTCCCCGTTGCTCTGCAGGTGCCATCATTGGCACACAGCAGCTGGATAAGCAGGAAACTTACAAGAGATTGCCATCTGGTGGATGGCATGTGGCAGATCACAGCTGGCAATATAGCAGTGCTTAAGGAATTGATAACAATTGACACAGTTTGGGACGCCAGCAAGGCGGTGCTAAGAGGCTTTTTAATCCAACAAAATAGTCACAGGAAAAAAATAAGAGAACAAATGAAAGATGAAATCCTGACCCAATTAAGAGAATGTGAGAAAAAATTAATAATAAACCCTAATGATGATCAGATTAAACAAACATCCAAATTGTTACAATTACAATATTCAATGCTAATTAACCAAGAAGTTGAATGGAGAATCAAATCAATGAGGCAAAAATTCTTCTAATCAGCAAACAAAACAGGGAAATTCTTGGCCTGGCAACTACGAAAAAGGAAAAAGCAAAATGTGATTAATAAGATAAAAATAGAAGAAAGGCTTGTGGAAGATCCAAATGAAATAAATAAAAATTTCCTAAAATTTTTTGAAAAACTTTACCAGAAAGAAGAAGATATAATAGAAATAGGAAAATATTTAGAAAATAACAGAATTACAGCTATAACGGAGGAAGAGAAAACTCAGCTGAATAAGAGCATAACAGTGGATGAAGTTCAGGAAGCAATAAAGAGAACGAAACTAGGGAAAGCACCGGGCCCAGATGGATTATCGGCCAAATATTATAAAGTTCTCGAAGAATATTTAGCCCCGGTGTTATGTGAGGTAATGAATAATATTTTACAAGGAGGGAAGATACCGGATTCCTGGAAAGAGGCTCACATAACGCTGATACCTAAAGCGGACTCAGACAAATTAAATATAAAAAATTATAGACCGATATCACTTCTTAACAATGATTATAAAATTTTTGCTGAGATAATGGCAAATAGATTTAAGAGTTATCTAAAAAATGCAATACATACGGACCAAGCTGGATTCCTTCCTAACAGACAACTAAAAGACAATGTTAGGCATATAATAAACATCACTGAATACTTGGAAAAGAAGAATGAAATTCCTGCAGCATTAATTTTTATCAATGCAGAAAAAGCATTCGATAATGTATCTTGGCGATTTCTATTAAAGTGTATGGAGACTGCAGGAATAGAAGGTGCTTTCATGGAGGGAATCAAAGCAATTTATTCTAATCAAAGAGCTAAACTTATTATTAACAACAATTTATCTGACACATTCAAAATTTCAAAGGGTACGAGACAAGGCTGCCCCCTGTCACCGCTTCTTTTCATAATGGTGTTGGAAGTAATCGCAAACAAGATAAGGAACACATCGGAGATACAAGGTATTAGAATCGGGGTGAAAGAATTCAAAATGAAAGCATACGCAGATGACCTGGTAATATCAGTTGAGGACCCTATACAGAGTATGGATAAAGTTCTGGTACTTCTAGAGGAATTTGGGAAAGTGCCGGGCTTCAAGTTAAATAAAAATAAAACTAAAATGATGGTTAAGAATATGGGAGAAGGTCTAAGGAGGCAGCTAGAACTCCAATCGGGAATCAAAGAAGCAAAAAAGATAAAATATCTAGGAGTGTGGCTGACGATGAAAAACATAAACTTAATGGCTGATAACTATACAAATACCTGGAAGGAAATCCAAAAGGAACTAGACATCTGGAATAGGATTAAACTCTCCTGATCAGGCAGAATGGCTGCAATCAAGATGTGTATACTACCGAAACTCTTATTTTTATTCCAAAATGTCCCAGTGATTAGAGGAAGTGCAATATTCAAAAATTGGCAAAAAATTCTCTCTAAATTTATATGGCAAGGTAAAAGACCGAGAATTAGATTTAAATTGTTAACGGACAGAAAAGATAGAGGAGGATTCTCGGTCCCAAATCTGAGACTGTATTATGAAGCCTCGTGCCTTTGTTGGCTTAGAGAATGGGTCATCTTAAAAAACACAGATCTGCTAGACTTAGAAGGCTTCGATCTAAGATTTGGGTGGCATGCTTATCTCTGGCAGAATAAGGAAAAGGTGCATAAAGGCTTCTCAAACCACATTATCAGAGGAACACTGCTAGAAGTGTGGGAAAAGAATAAAAAACTATTGGAAAAAATACCCCCTGGTGGCTATCGCCTATTGACATATTAACTACTAAAAAAACAAACATGGAAGGTGAGAGATTGACCTATGAAGATCTCCTGGAAAGATCAGAGAGAGGATGGAAAGTTAGACCTTACGAAGAGTTAAAAAGCAAATTAACAGGTTGGCTGCAGTATCACCAAATTAATGCTTTATGGAAGGAAGATAAAAACATTGGAATGAATGAGAAAAAATCTAAGTTCCAGGTAGAGATAATAGAAAGTAAAACTAAACTGCTATCTAAAATGTATAATCAACTATTAGATTGGGACACCAAGGATGAAGAAGTTAAAGAGGTTATGGTAAAATGGGCCATAGATATTAGATATAATTTGGATTTTGAAAAATGGACGAAGTTGTGGACTAGAGGAATGAGATTTACAGCCTGTACTGCCCTCAGAGAAAATATGGAAAACATGATGTATCGTTGGTACATCACCCCTGTGAAATTGCAAAAAATGTATAAGACCGGCGACAAAAGGTGTTGGAAGTGTAAATTTAAAGAGGGAAGCTTTTACCACATGTGGTGGAAATGCGAAGAAGTTAAAAAAAATTGGGATTCCATCTATAATGAACTAAAGAAAATACTTAAATACACCTTTGTCAAAAAGCCCAAAGCCTTCCTTCTGGGAATGATCAGAGAGGAGATTAAGAAAGAAGATTACGTAATGTTTCAATATGCAACTGTAGCTGCCAGGATTCTATTAGCACAAAATTGGAAAACCCCAAATATCCCGACCGTTAAAGATTGGCAAATTAAATTATTTGAGTATATGGATTTGGCATAAATGACGCAGAACATTAGACAGCAAAAAGGTAGAAAGTTTATTGACGATTGGTCTAAATTTATAACATATATGGAAACAAATTCTAGAGATATAAAAATCACAGTAGGTTCAATATAACTCTTGCGATGTGTAGACACTATAAAATGAAAAACTGCAGAAGGGATTTAATATTTACATAACCCAAAACCGAGATGGAGGGAAGTCAATCGTTATTTGTTGTAAATTAATGTTGGTTTTTGGTTGGTTTAGGTGTTTTGTTTTGGTTGCTTTTTTCTTTGGTATGTGTTCGCTATTTTTCTTTTTCTTTTTTTGTTGTTGTTTGGTAACAGAAAATGAATAAACAGAATTTTTTTAAAAAAGGAATTGATAAGGAAACCCATGATAACTGCTAGCTTCAGGTCTATTGGATGAAATATTGAGGGTGGTAAGGAAATTCAGCAGTGGAAATGCATGGTGCAAAAAAAACTCCTCTCTGCCTTAATACTCATTGGGTGATCTTACGTTTGAGTAGTAGGAGAGATGAGTCAGAAGGGAATCCCTATCCATCTCCACACTACACACAATTTTATAAGCCTCTACCAGGTGCCCTAGCCACTCTTTTAAACTTCTAAACTAAAAGTCATGACATGTTTCAAATTGTAAGTCTGCAGGCAGGACCTGTGTGCTTCAGTGCATATTCAGTGTCCATTGGTTTGGGTCCTAGCCTCTGGAGAAAAAGAGCAGGAGAAAACAGGCTTGCTCCATCTTCCATGTAACAGCCCTTTAGATATTTAAAGATGGCTCTTTATCTTCTCTCAGTCTCCTCTTTTCCAGGCTAAACCTACCTGGTTCCTTCAACCATTCCTCATAAGGCTTGGTTTCCAGACACTTGATCATCTTGGTTGCCCTCCTCTGCACACAATTATAGCTTGTCAACATCCTGCTTAAACTGTGGTACCCTGAACTGAACACAGTGCTCCAGGTGTGTTCTGACCAAGGAAGAATAAGTTTGACTATGACGTCTCTTGATCAAGACATTCTACTTCTCTTGATGCAGCCTAGAATAGCATTAGCTTTTTGTGTTGCTGCATCACACTGTTGACTCGTGTTAAGCTTGTGGTCTACTAAGACCCCGAGGTCCTTTTCACATGAGCTACTATCTTCTATTTCTTCAGCTGGTTCTTCCTGTCTAAGTGCAGAACCTGACATTTGTCCCTACTGAAATTCATTTTGTTAGTTTTGTCTGTTAAGGTCACCTTGAATCCCAATTCTATCTTCTGTGGCTATCCCTCTCGGTTTGGTGCCATCTGCTAATTGGATGGGCGTCCCCTCAATGCCTGTTGCTCTGGTTGACACATGTGTGGCCATCAGCAGTTGATTTCACAGCACTGGAGCAGGCTGCCTTGCATTACCTGACTGTGTTATCCACTGGCATCTCCAGGGAGGCATGTAAAAGACTTGAAAACCGGAACACCCGCTGCCAGTCAATGTTGCACAATTACCTAACTTGGTATGGCACAGCTTCCTTGGTTCCTATACAAACTGTCCCGTTGCCCACCCCTTTCTTTTCTGGGTTTCAGCTCGTATTTCAGGATGCCACTTTGCATAACTTCCTTGTCCATTCAAAGTTAAAAACCATCTGCACTAACTATCAAGTTTAAAAAAAAAAAGCACTTCCTCCCTCTTGTGCACAGTTCCCCCCTTTGAACACCGGGGGGCGCAGTAGTACCAGATTTGAACCAACATTTGTTAAAGCAGAGTCAAAAACCAATGATGTAATTTTCTCCACTCTCTATATTTCCATTACGAGGAGTGTTTTGCTTTTCCTTGCAGACAAAAGTTATATCTATTTATAACCGTCTTGTTTCTAAGCAGCAAAACACCTATTCTGGTTACCTGCTGAAACAAGCCATGTGAAATAAACATATTATTATTATTATTATTATTATTATTATTATTATTATTATGCCACCCATCTGACTAGGTTGCCCCAGCCATTCGGGGTGGCTCCCAACAAAAAATAGTAGAAGCACAATGCAATATGGGCTGGGGGACAACAACGAAAAATACAGAGTAGAAGCCAATTTTCTTCCAGATATACCGGCAACCTTTTTGTCTGATCCCATCTTAGAAATGTATTTATATCTTTGTCATGCCCTGTTTGCCTTAATTTCCTGCTCTGCCAAAACCTCTTAACATTTTCTTTGCATTTGAATACTAGCAGTGCAAACTGCTCGTGTCAGCTCAGAAGCAAGACCCATTGAGCTCAATGGGGCTCACTTCCCAGTAAGCGGGTAGAGGATTTCAGCTTGTGTGCCGGGAGCTGTTCTGTCTTCCTAGCAGGGACACTGTTGCCAACTCTGCCCCTGGATCTGATCTGGGGAGGAAGAGGGCTTCAGGAGAGGGGATGCACTTTATTAAAATCCAGAGAACCAGAACCACCACTGACAACGGCTGCAACTGGAAGAGCTTATGTCTGCTCTTGCTTTTCCCTCCTCCCTCCCATTCCTTTTTCCTCATGTGCCTTTTGAGCTGGAGCGCAGAGCCCATCGAAGAACTGTTTTTTGCAAGCCATTCTGAGTGTTTTGGGGGCTACAAAGCAGGATATTGATGCTGTAAACATCAACAGGCAAAACATAGATGTTATCATTATCTTGGTTCCCAGATTCAAGGGTAGATGCTTTCGGGAATGACTCCTCTTTGCCCCCAGCTAGAGGCAAGACAGCCCAGACCATCACAGACCAAGGAGGACAACAACTGGATTAAATTCCTTCCTGTGAGGATTCTGGTAAGAACCATCAAGCCAATTGCCCATACAAAGAATGGTGTGGTCAGCACAGTTTTATCCTCCTGATGGAGACATTTTTATCTGTTTGGATCCTGGCTTTGATATACTTCCAGCATCCTTGGGCAATTGCCCGGGATGTGGGTGGCGCTGTGGTCTAAATCACTGAGCCTCTTGGGCTTGCCGATCAGAAGGTCGGTGGTTCAAATCCCCGCGACGGGATGAGCTCCCATTGCTCTGTCCCAGCTTCTGCCAACCTGGCAGTTTGAAAGCACACCAGTGCAAGTAGATAAATGGGTACTGCTGTGGCAGGAAGGTAAACAGCATTTCTGTGTTCTCTGGCTTCCGTCACTGTGTTCCGTTGCGCCAGAAGTGGTTTAGTCATGCTGGCCACATGACCCAGAAAGCTGTCTGTGAACAAATGCCAGCTCCCTCGGCCGGAAGCAAGATGAGCACCGCACCACAAATTGGCCTTTGACTGGACTTAACCATCCAGGGACCTTTTTTACCTTGAGTGGGTTCACTGCCACCTGCCCTGAGATGCCTTTGATTCTCTTTTTTTGTCTTTCTGGCTGTCGGTGCTCCAATCAATGCTGGACATGCATTATGGGAAATTAAAGCAGCCATTGCCACCATGATTTTTTTGACTCAGCTTTAACAAGGGCCGACTGCAGAAACCGAATGACATCAAAGAAGCGGGGAAGAGAACAAATCAACTCTTGTATGTTCTGCTTTGACACTGTACCTTGCAATTTGTACAATTGCACACCAGGTGGCACTCTCCCTCTCTCCCACTTCTTAACGCTCCCCCCCCCCCCGCCTGCATTTATAGATCTCCTTTCCTTTCACCCAGGTTTAAATTTTTTTAAATTCTTAATAAAATATAGTTGGTGTTCACATCTTTCATGCTGTTGGATAATGTCCTCTATTCTAGGGCCTGTAGCGCAGTGCTAGGGTGGCCCAAAACACACAAAGCATCATATAATCAGAATAGTTTTCCATAATGGAATACCATACGCTTCTATTCATATACCATTAACCTTCTTTATCCTTCTTCTGTTGCCTTTCCCAGCCCTGCTGTTGATGGTAAGTTCATTGAGGGCAGAGACTTATATGGGTTGTTGTTGTTGTTTTTACTTAAATACTATTGGCGCTGGTGCTTTTTTGTGTCTGCTTTATTGAAGAAAGGATGGACAAGAGACTCAAAACGACTGTGGTCAATATTCTGACACACACCCTTTCTTGCTAAATGTGAGCAGGTCTGAGCTGTCCAAGGGGGCACAGCTGCCTGCCACTGACAGAGCAGGAGGCCAAAAAGGCTAGACAGAAATGTTGTGAAGACATTTCCTGAAATTTCAGATTGAGAGAGACAGCTGAGAGCACAGCTCAGGGACTCTGAAGCCAGCGCTGTCAGGAAGGAGAAAAGGAGAAAAAGAGAAAGAGAGAGAGAGAGAGAAAGCGCCTAAGACGAAAAGTATAAGACAAGTGTTTGTCACTGAATGAAGGCCAGCTTTAAAACAGATGTGGGGATGCTCTGGCCTTCCAGATGATGCTGAACTGTTGTTGTTGTTGTTTACACACACACACACACACACACACACACACACACACACCACCTTTTCCCCACACAGGGACTCAACTCCCATCATCCCTGGTTATTGGCTTTGCTTGCTGAGGCTGATGGGAGCTGTAGTTCAGTAACATCTGGAGGGCCCAAAATTTTCTCATACCTGCCTTCGAATAGCAGCACAATCCTATAACAAAGGGGTGAGAAGCCTTTTTCAGACCAAGGGCCATCTTCCCTGGTGGGGAATCTTCCGGGGGGGGGCAGGGAGGCATACGCCAGTGAGGGGTGGGGTCAGAGGTAAAAGAGGCAAAAAGCCAATGGATGTACAGTAGACTACCAGGCAATGCATGGTTTTTAAAACCAACAAGCAAAGCACAACACCCTTACACAGCACCCCAGGTACCACTTCTTATCTTCAGTGCCTTGGAGTCAAATAACATGTCTGTGAGCGTATGTTGGGAACCTACCTGTGGAAGTAGAATGCTCTCCCTAGGGAAGTTCGCCTGGCGTCTTCATTATACACCTTTAGGCACCAGGCAAAAATGTTCCTTTTTAACCAGGCCTTTGGTTGATCTGATTTACATCCTATGCCCTTTTAAAATGTTTTTTTGGGGGGGCTATTGGGTTGTTATTATTGTTTTTAATGTACTTTGTGGTTTTTATCTTGATTTTATTCTGTGAGGCGCCCTGCGACCCCCGGGTATAGGGCAGTATATACCGTATTTTTCGCTCTATAAGACGCACCAGACCACAAGACGCACCTAGTTTTGGGAGAAGGAAAACAAGGGGAAAAAATATTCTGAATCTCAGAAGCCAGAACAGCAAGAGGAATCGCTGCGCAGTGAAAGCAGCAATCCCTCTTGCTGTTCTGGCTTCTGGGATAGCTGTGCAGCCTGCATTCGCTCCATAAGACGCACACACATTTCCCCTTACTTTTTAGGAGGGAAAAAGTGAGTCTTATAAAGCAAAAAATACGGTAATTTCTAACAAGAAGAAGAAGAAGAAGAAGAAGTAAACTATGGCTTTCACTCCCGCCAGAGGCAGTGATGGTCACCAACTTAGATGGCTTTACAAGAAGATAAGACAAATCCATGGAGGAGGAGGCTTTCAGGGCTTGCTAGCCATACTCTGCCTCAACAGTCCAGAGGCCACAATGCTTCTGAATAGCAGTCACTGGAAACCACTGGAGAGCAGTCACAAGGAAAGGAGATAGTAATTGTGCTCAAGGCCCACTTATGGGCTTCCCACAGGTATCTGGTTAGCCACTGTGAGAACAGGATGCTGGGCTAGGAGGGCCAAGGGCCAATGACCCTTCCTAGAGTTGGAAGGTCGTCTAGAAACAATAAACTTTGGTCCAATGTTGGCCTGAACCCCACAACCCTGAGAGTAAGAATCTCATGTTCTACCAACTGAGCTACCCCTCTTCTCATGCAAAACTGTATTTAGAAATGTGTTTTGGTTCAGGATTATGGGACTGGTTGTTTAAGAGGACTGAAAATGTAACATCTAGGGCCCCCAGACAATTCTTTCTCTCCCCACCATCCATCAGAAATAGCAGAAGCTATTTTGGGGTTTGATGTGTGATCGAGGAGGTGTGCACGTATATCTCTTTCCTGGAACCCCAAATTCCTTTCAGTTGGTCTGCTAACATGTTTCCAGATTTCATCAACAAATAAATACGCAGCGGGACACACTTGCAGATGCAAAGCAACCGGGAGAAAACCCTTATTGTATTAACCAAACACAGTATACTTTGTGGGGTTGCTGTCACTTTATAAAGCCGCTGGGAATCTGAATACAATGGCAGTTCCTTAAATTTTGATTATTTTACAGTGACCTGCAGAAAGCTTGGCATGCTAGCAAGCAGCACAAACCCATTTTTACACTTTTGCTTTATTTTTAGCACCAGGAGAATGAATTTAACTGTCTTCTGCATAATTAATGGCCAGTCTTTTCATGTTCTGGGGAATTTACAGTGGATTCTCGCTCTCCTTAACTCTGTTCTGGGGGAGGGGGCAGAATCTGCAGTCTTGCAGAGAGGGTTTGTCTTATAAACATCAAATTGGAAACTGGAGACAAGCAGACGTTGACCTTTTTGCTATCATACGGTACAAAGTGCAATGGATTGACAGCTTTCATTTTAGATGATATTAGATATGATGAAGAGAAACTTCACCGGAAATATTAGGGCTCCCTTACGTCAAAGGCAGAATTGACATCTGGGGGAATTTCCAGAAGGGAGGCGACACTTTATCCAACAACAACTTTCGGGGTGTCCTTTACTTTTTGAAATATGGCAACCCTAGCAAATAGCCTTTCCCACCCACCACAGCATTCCAAGTAGCAGGAAAGTTCTTCAATGCAATGTCCATACTTGTTTGGCTCCAAAGATGCTGTGAGTCCAGTTCCACTCATGAAATCCAGAACCATGTAAGAACTTAAAAACCAGTTGAATCAGGCCAAAGGCCCATCTAGTCCAGCATTCTTCTATCTCTTAATGGCCAACCAGATGCCCACAACACACCACACTGGAGAAAGCGGGGGAGATGATTTCTCCTTCCTGCAGAGGGCACGTGATTGAAGGAAATGAGGTGTGTCTGTCTGCCAGTCATTCCCCAGCTTTATAAAACAGAGTTATTGGCTAACAAACCATAGTTCATTAAAGCAGAAACATTACCTCCCAACTGTTGCCAGCCAGATGGGGGCTTAAGATTGTAAACAGGTCATTGAGAGATCACAAACAGTTTGTCAGCAACAGTTTTTGTTGTTGTTGTTTGTCGGCAACAGTTTTTGTTGTTGTTTGCCTTATTGGATTTCCCCAAGGAAGAGTTAAGCAGGATTAAATTGGGGAGGGGAAAAGATATATGGGCTATTTGATAATAACTATGTTGTGTGTATGTTGCAAAAACCAACCTTGCAGGCATAGGAGCGCTGGTTCCAAAACAAACACCTGGAAGCACCCACATTTTCACTCACCCAGTCACAATTCAGATCCAGATATATGGTAGCCTGAAGCATCCTCTAGTGCTCCATGCATTGTAATGTGCTTTATTCTGATCCAGAAGCTGCAGCTAGCGCAGAATGCAGGGGCCAGATTGTTAAGTATTCAGTGGTCTGTGTCTGCCTGAGTTTGAGCCTGGACTAAGGATTCTGAGCTCCTGTGTTCTGATTCGATACATGATATCCAATCACAAAACGTTTCAGGATTTGGGCCTCTGCCATTGGCCCTTAAACTCTGAGTCATGATTCACAGCCAATCATGTTGGGAGTGGGAGTAGCCCAGGCCTTCAGAAATATATATAAGCAGTTGCTTTGCCCCTGTTGTTCAGTTCTGTTAGTTCAATAAAGGTTCTTGCTGTTATCACAGTGTCTTTCCTCATGGGAACCCACCTACACGTCACAGACTGCTCACAGCAACAGGCTTCTGGCAACACATTACACTCCTGTTGAGAGAGCTGCAGTGGTTGCCAGTTAGCTGCCATGCCAGGTTCAAGTTTCTTGTGTTCATTCACAAAGTCCTGAAGAACCTGGACTCAAAATGCCTTAAGGACCACCTGATTCCTTATGCTCCACTTTGATCACTGAAATCATCTGGTGGGGCATTTCTGATGCCTCCCAATGCCCCCGGGGTTTGGTTGGCCTTAACTAGAGACCCAGGGCCTGCCCCGCCCCTGTGGAACTCCCTCTACCGGAAGCTAGGCAGAAGTCATCCCTGCCTACTTTTAGACATCTTTTGAAAACTCTGCTATTCAGAAAGGCTTTTGAAACATGAGGTTTCCCCCCCTCAAAACCCCCCCAGATTTTATGTTTTTATCGATGCTTTCACTGGCATTTTTACCCCAGCTACTGTAACTTCCTATTTTGTATAGCACCTTGCTGTCTCTTTATGAAAGTATGGCCTATAAATATGTAAATAAATAAGAAATAAGAACCAGATGGGTCTTCAGTTCAGCAGCAAGTGGAATACAGGGGAGAGCGGTACATACCAGGCCAGCTTGCAGCAAATGGAAAAGAATTGCACTCACAAGCGATCACACTTTTCTTTCCAATTACAGAACACTGATTTCCACCATTAGGAGATAGTTTCTTATATAATTGCTATTTGCCCAGCTGGGGTGTGTGACTGTTTTTTTCTTCTTCTAAGGCATTTTTTTTAAAAAAAGAATAGGGGGGAAAGAGGAAAAGGGTCTGGCAATGTTTGGCTTGCATTCGGCTCCTTTTCATTTCCAGCAGGAATGAAAGATGCTAAAATTAAACAGTCGCAACACTTTCATTCACAAACCCTGCAGGGCCAAATACCCAAAGATATCCCAATGACATTTGCGTGGTATTTGAAGGATTCTGGATGAGGGAAGGGCATTATGTAATCAGTGAGCTACAAAAGCACACAAAGGAAATCACAGTGTTCTTTTTGGGAAACAAATGTTTTACAACAGGCAGGGGGTTTTTGTGTGCCTTGTCCAATTTCGACAAGCAAAGGAAATTTTGCAAAGGAAAACCTCTTCATTCTTTGGTAATGACTGAAAGATTGCTGTTATTGGCAAATATTGTTGTCAGTATTTTGTGGGAGGGATTCGAGAACATTCCAGGAAATTTAGGTTGGCTGAATTAAAGTTAATGAAAGTACTATTGAGTGCTTCTAGGTTACCTGTTCATTAAGCATTCATTCTGATTTTTTTGCAAGGAGATTAGATGTTGATTGTTTAACGAGTATTCATTCAGATTTGTTCACAGGTCGGATGACTTTGTGTCAATGCAAGTGTTAACCCCTGCATTTGTGCCCTCACTTTCCATATCACAAAAAGTCCAATCTTTTGGGAAAGGGGCTTTGTTGCACAAGACTTCTCAATCAACTATAACTGGGCAACCTGAATTTGCCAGTTTGTGACTGAATCCCACCTGAAAACAGCAACAGTCTGGAAGTACTCTTTGTCACTCTAGAGAAATTGAGTGTTTGCTGTTGGGAAAGTGACAGAGAAAGTGCGCTGAAAAGTATGAAATGAATAAACAACTGGTGAGAAGATGTATAAACATCTCGCAAGCAAGACTGGATAAACGTTGTTTTACAACCACCCTGCAAACAAATCAGAACAAATGTTTAATAAGGTCTAGATATAATCAGACCTGTGTGTAAGGGTGTCAGGGGGTTGCTCGAGAGCAATCAGGCAAATGCCTCCCTGGTCGGCTGTAAAGCCTTGTTATTGGTGCCAAAAAAACCTTCACCATGCAGAGCGCCACTATTTCCATGGCTCGCTCATTCACTGGCAGAATCTGAGAGTGGGCGGTCCTTAAACCTTCCCCAGCAGAGTAGTTTCTTGATGCCCAGTCTGTGCTTCCCCTCTCTGCGCGGAAGCCTACTGCGCAAGGAGGGCGTGGGTAACGGAGGACCTCTCTCCTCCCTGCTTTGCTCAGGCAAGGTGTCCTGGCACCGCCTCGCCTTCCCCGAGCCCTGCAGCTCCTCTCCACTGGAGGTGTGGTTACTCCCCTCCACTGAGGAGGTGCTGCTTCCCATGATCTTTGGGGGCTCTCTGTAATCCATCCGGCTTTCCCCCTCTCGCCCCTGAGCCGATGGCAGTTCCCTGACACTGTTCTTAGGCTTTGTTCAAGCAAAACAGGGTTCAATAAAAAGGTCATCTAAAGGAGCTCAATGTGTACAATCTCTAAGGTGCAGTAGCATAATATTGTATTACCATGCCATACAGGTAACAGCTCATCTAGGGAGGACACCGATCCACCACCAAAAAACAACAAATGCACCCCACAATTCCTCAGGAAAGGAAGAACTAGGACAAGAGCCCCGTAACAGTTCAAGCTTCAGGGCCCCCCAAAAAATGTAGGTCTGCCACTGGAAGATGGGAGAGGTTTTTTTTAAAAAGTTCAGTTGTTCGCATGCAGAAAGCAACTCCTTTCATAATGGCAACACAAAAGGGCTATCACATTTTTTCATATAAATGTGTTTTATTGCAGAGAAGTTATATTATTTACATGCTGCGATACATTACAACATAAATCTATCAAACAGTTCATGGTGGATGCTGTTGGTTGCCAGATAATGTTTTTTTTTCCCTTAAAGAACCACAGACTAAAGTGAACAGACGTACAGCTTCATTTATTCTACAACTCTGGTTAGTAGCTAAAATGTTCAAAGTCAAAAGGCAGTGTTTTCTCAGGCCTACCTGTCATCATATGCATGCAATAACCTAAGGAGTGCAGCAAATATAAAATCATTATCTTTTTTTTTTTCAGATCCATAATGCCACCAAAGCTGACAATGGGTAAATAACTTTTTAAAAATATTTTTAAAGCATGTACTTCTTGCATAAAATATACAGGTCTAATATGGTTTGGTATAAATCTATTACGTTTTTTATAAACCATGTCTTCAAAACAAAGGAGAGATGCAGCCTGCTCATGCATTTTGAAAAAGACAACGTAGCAAATGTTTGTGAGCATAAGCAAATTATGACCTGCCTTCTACACAGATCTGCTAAAAACACTGTGACTCTAGAGTTGCATTTCTCTTGGCAGAGGGACATCAATGGAACTCCAGAATAGGGACAAGCTAATAGATGCTGGTGGAGAAGAATGTATGAAACATGGAACATCAATTAGGCTAACTCGGGTTTGTCAGGATATAGCAATGCTTCTAACAGGTTCATAATGTTGTACAATATTAATAAGTCCAGTAACGTTTGGTTTTTCCTTTGTTCTCTAAGGTGCTGAAGAAACTGTAAGTACTAACAGTTGCATCACAAATGTTCATAACCGTATGAGCGTGGGAAATAGTACTTCAATTTACAAACGGATCTCAGTTTCTAAACAGGCTTACAGTACAGTACACGGCTTGAGTGAGCCTATGAAACATTTTGTTTAAAGTGACACAAGGAACATTCAAGGTGTCAGAAAACAAATACACATGTCAAGGCCTAAGCCTTGGCTACTGTGAACGAGCGTGCCTAGACTCATCTTAGTGTAGCTAGACCAAGCTGAAACCGCTGAAAAGTTTGCCCAATTTCATTTCAAGGGGTTAAATGCCAATATGCTGAGCTTCCTGCAGGCACCTAAAGTTAGTTGGTGGTTTCAGAGTGGTTCCCTATCTTCGGTTCCAAGCACAGAAATTATATCAATTTTGGCAGACCTTTGGACAAAAGACTGTTCCCACAAAGAATGTCATTTCCCCCAAATTATCTGGAAGCAGGCTCCACGTCTATGTATCTTTTTGAATCGCCATCCTTCATTGACAGGTCAGGAGACTGGGCTGAGATTGGATTTCAGGCTTTGAATCAACCTCCGAATAACTGGTTGAATCCAGGTGAAGTTAGCAATTAACAGTGCAACCCTATATATGTATTCTCAGAAGCAGGCCACACTTGAATACGCTAGGACTTACTCCCAGTCTTGATGAGGGCCTGCATCAAGATTCTTTTCCTCCCCCCGGAGTTGCCAATGTGTGTTTTCACTTTTGTGCCACCAGAAAAAGCAAACTTGATGTAATCGTGCACAGATTAGAGTTGCTAGACTCCCAGGGCTAAGTTGGAGTCTCCTGGTTTGCCTACTTGCCACCCCCCAGGTGGCAGGTGGAGGGTTTGAATATTCAGGTGAGCAAAAACACCTTTAGTTAGTTTTTTTAAAGATGACTGGAAAGGAAATTAAATGCATATATAAGTGGCTGGCAACTGCAGCATAAACACTGGCTGTTGACAAGAGCAGTTCACAACAATCATAGGAAAAACCCTCTTTAGCTAAGGTTTCAGCTAGTGACCCAACTAGTGACCCAACTCATTTGCTAGGTTTCATTTTTTATTTTTTTTTTGAGTGACTGAAGTTAATACTTAACTCATCATGCTTAATTATATCACTGAGGGCTGCTTTGGGCCCTGAAATTTCAGGGTCTGGGATCTCCTGACCTGGAAACACTAGCAGATACAGATGAGCCAAACATTGTGTGTGTGTGATTATTATTTTTTCCTACAGAGGAGAAACACATGTATACATACATGGCCCTAAAGAAACCTTGATACAATTATATATATATATAAAATCAAGATCTTTTCACCCACCCACTTTGCAGCTTTTTATCAGCGCACACTGCGATGGCCCCAATAATTTTTGCTGTTTGAGGCAGCAAATGCACACACAGAGAGAGACACATACAAACACACACACACACACACGGTCAAAGTGTATCCAAGGCTGGCCAAACTTTTGTGGCACCTGAGGCAGAAAATCCCACAAGTGCCTCTCCTGCTTCCTGGCAGTGAAACTACAACAATAAATTACATAGCCAACCATTTGCTGCTGTTCCACGACACCCCAAATCAGCCACCTGAGGCAACAGCCTCACTCTTTCTAATGATAGGGCCAGCCCTGAAAGCACTGTGTGAACATTGGTAATGGAAAGGAGTGAGATGGGTAGGGGAAAGAAACCAAAATAAAGGTTGCCAAAGTTGAAGCAAAACTGCTCATCCTCCAATCCTAGAATTTGAGAAATTATCCTAGTTAAACCAGGACTCGGGAGAATTTGAACACAAGATTCAATGAGCAGAAGAACACCAAGGGAATGGAATGGAGGAAGACCTCTCCTTTAAAGAGACAAAGAGAATGGTGTTCAATATTACGTGCCTCTTGCTTTTACCACTATTCCTAGCCTGTTTCAGTGCACCCAAAGGGGCAGGTCAGCAAAAGGTCTTGCAGGAAGAGGCTGTGAACTCTCAAATGGCTTTTCACATTAGGTCCCATACTGAGAAAGTGCCTCTTTGCCTTCCACAGTGGAGAGAGTCCCTGCTTTCCATTACCATGTCGAAAAAGGGAACAAAACAACCATTCCCCTTCCTCCCCAAACCTCCCATCGTTCTGTTTAAGTTCTCTACTGGAGAAAGCCATTTTGTGACAATTAAAGGCATACACGTACATACATGTAAGGGCATATCCGAGTTTGAACCTTAGATTGAGTATTATGGGGTGGAGAAGGATAATGCCAACCTGTACAACTTTATTTTCTTTCTTTGCCCCCACACCTTCCCTATACCAGTAAGATACACCAGAACTGTCCTCTTTCTCAGTCTGAATCTTTCTTAGGGGAGTCAAAATTCTTTACTTCTACAGCTTTAACTTTTCTGAATCATTAAATATTTTTATACGATATATTGTAAATATATTATATCTATTTTCTTGATTTAAGAAAAATACATTTGTTTTAGCTTTTTAGAAAACGGTTCCTGACAGACTTTGGAAAGACAAAATATACAGACTTCTGAAGGCAGTTCAATTGCATTCCCATTGTTGTTAAATTCTCTCCCCCCCCCCCCCTGGCCCAGCATTTCCTTCTTGAGATATGTGCTGTGGTCCAGGAACTGCCTTAGGCTCCCAATGGGATCCTTGGCTGCTGTCCCACATAAAAACCTGCCAAGAATTTGAATATAGATGGGGAGGGCAGTTCCAGGTGTTTTTTCCTCCTTTGATGTACCTTGGCAGTAAAAGCCACTAACTACACTGGGGATGGGAAGCCTGTGGTCCTCCAGATGTTGGACTCCAACGTCCATTGTCTCTGATCACCAGCCATCTTGATGGGAGTTGGAGTCCAGCAACTTCAGGAGGAACAAAGGTTCCCCATCCCAGCACTACATGCAGATAAAGCATCCTAACCCCCCCACCCCCCAATGTGGATGCAGATCACTTGTGGCTGGTTGCCTATCCTGTTTGACACCATCCCCATCATCCTTACATAGTGCAGAAGAAGATACTGCACATATCCTTACATAGTGCAGAACTCATCTCAGTGAGATGAATTGTCTTCATATGCTATCTGGGATTCTAAAGTGGTGTGCCCACCACTTTAGTCAGAAGATTCAATATGGTGGGAGTTAAGAGTCACCACCATGTCTTCATGCATGCATGAAGTTATCCAGGCCAGAATGGCGTCTCCATTCATTTCAATAAAGGGGGTTGATCTGCGTTCATATGCCTTTATGTGAATGACAGCTTCATTTAAAGGGGATATATTGAGACCTCCGTGCATGCAAGAGATCCATGTGTTCCTTTGAGAACACACATGGTGCACACACCAGGAGGCAGGCACCCAATAAATTAAACTCATGGGGCATTTTGGTACCTAGGTGGAGATGTAGACTATAACCTAGGGCTATATTTAAGAGGCTGAACTGCTACTGTTTAGTCTTCAGCCTCTGCGTTATCCAAAATTCCATGACATCCTTAACAAAGATTTATTCATTTTTGCCCATCAAAGACACCATTGGCTTCAGCTGGGACTGTTATAGACACAGCCTTCAGCAATTGTCCACATCTTGGCTGGACTAGTGCATAGTTCATCCTTGGGATCCCTTGAAACTAGGTTCAAATTTTTGCTCAGCTAGAAATGAATGATAGCTTTAGGTGAACGACTATCTCTCAACCATCACTGGTAGAAGGGAGATTAAAAAGTGCTTGCTTTAAAAAAAAAATTATGCACTGCTCTTCATCCAAAGCTCAGAGTGTCCTACAAGTGGTTATCTCCCATCCAGGTAGCTTCCGTGACCAGACCTGTTTAGCTTCAGCAGTAGAACTGCATCATATGCTTTCAGATCACACTCTCAGCTTACAAAAATGCCACCAACTTCACCTGGTGTACTGAAGATGAATGAGATACGGCTTAAAAGCCAGCATTGGCTAGTGCATAGATTTCTCTCTCTATATATATATCAATATTTGGTATGTTATGAGCAGGGTAGCCATCTCCTGACTCAGATATCGCGGTGGTTGCTTCAGCTGCTCCAAGTTAGACATCAACTCAAATAGACAACATGAGAGACTCAGAGTTGACCATCATTACTCTTGGTCACTTTCCACCACTTCCTCATAATGACGCAATGTGTGATGCGTGACACTGTGAATTGCTTCACTCCATTCCTGGCTCACATCACTGAGTCTTGGATATACGGGGCTGGGCAGCGTTCAAGAGCAACAATATCATGTGCAATGCAAGGAACCTTGCAAGGAAGTAGCAGCAAAGTGATAGGGAGTGGTGGCAGCACTGTGGCCCTTGTAATGCTATGGCTGCTGCCCTGAGCTGCCTTTCGTTGGGCAGAAAGCTCTTTAATGAAAGCCCATAATTATATTTCCCACATTCCATCAGAGAGAGCTAATAGTTAGGACACACTGTCCCGATAGGCGAGGAATTCCCTCTGTGGATTTGTATGAGATACCCATCAGAGTTTTTAGAATATGTCACTTCTCCAGCTAAAGGGAGGAGGCAGATGAACAACTATGTGCGCTGAAGACACAGAGCAGAGAGAGAGGGACATGAAAAATGTCTAGCTAGAGTTGTCTGGAAGTGCCACTGCAGTCTTCGGTGGGAGTGGAAGTTGCCCACATTGCTCCCTGGTGCAGCCAAGTAGGACTGCTTTTTTGCTCCTACTGAGGCTCTGCTTTATATACTTGAAAGTTCTTAACTCCCCAATGCTCTCCCATCCAAACCTGGCAGTGCCACCCCTAAAACGTCCCACTGCTGGGGCAATTGTGGAGGCCATGTCTGTAATACGCAGAGTACAGATGTGAAACCTGTGGCCCTACAGATGTTGCGGGACTCCAACTCACAGCATTCATTGCCAGCAGCTATGCTGGGTGGGGCCAGTGGCAGCTGAGAGCCCAATTCCATCCAGAGAGAAACTGGTCCCCCCCCCCTTGCTACAGAGACAGACAGTGATTAGGAGCAGGGACTTGCATACATCTCAGTGCTCAGCCCTCCACTCAACTAATTCCCCTACATGCTCTAGTCTAAGGCAAAACTGGAGTCCTGCTTGCATCAGGAGCAAAAGACAAGGAACTGGACCATTGCACTGTTGGGGTGAAGGTACCCTTCCCAAATGCTGTTTTACTGAGCTGGAGTCATTAAAGCAACCATCGCGGTCTCCCGGACAGGAGCTGGCAACCGTGGTCAGTAGGTGGGTGGGTCATGGAGAGAAATGATATCATAACCTAATTTGGTAAAAGTGCTATAGAACAATTAATGATCACAAAAACACCTTGCAGATTAAGGCTGCAATCCATAATCTGCACATTTACCTGGAAAGTAAACCCCACTGAAATCAGCGTTGCTTATTTCTGAGTAAACATGCATAGGATCTGGCTGTACAAGTGCTTTGCAGGATATTAACAAATGGGGGCTGTTTTCTTTGTCCTGTCATTCACTTAATAGGTGCAGGGCAGGAAGGTTCCTCACTTTCTGATTCTCTCAAATTTAACAGTATGATGAACAAGGCCTAATTCCTCTCCTGAAACATGAATTCAGACAGCATTCCAGAATTCCCACCCTGCAGAAGACGTCTTCTACATTTCCCCGTTTTCTTTCAACTGGCTCAATGTAAAGTACAGAGCAAGATACTGATGAAGAATTATTAAAGTAGTGTTCCTGGAATGATAAATAACATTTGGCCAGTTTTCTAAGAAATATTGTCCTCAAATTTATTTTTAAACAGTGCTTGCTTTCTAAGCGCTACAGAAACAATAAATATCATTACGATTATTTACCAAGCTGTGCAACTCCCTAAGGTGACGGCTTCCGCTAGTAAAGATCATCAACGGACAAGTGCAAGAGACGGAAAGTACCTCGTATAAAAACCCTGAATCATACAGCATCAAATCATAATCGGAAATAACAGAGAGAAACAACAAGCCCACAATATAAACCACGACCAAAAAAAAACCAACAAAAAAAAAACAGCCAAATAAAATCCCCAGTGTGTTTTCTTACAGCTTCAACGAGCCTGTGGGAGCTTTGCTGTAAGTCCTAGAAATCAACCAATTTCTAGAGCAAGTTTTGCTTTCAAAATTGCACACATTCGATTTTACCTGCAGATTGCATAAATGTGTTGTGTCACATAATCATATCAAAGTTATTTGCAAACATTATACAAACTGGAATGCTTAAATATGAGACACAGAGTACATACATTTATAAGAAAAATGAGAGCAATCATATAAAAATATAATTGGGGAGGGGGATGCGTTAAGTTAGCAGTGCTATCAAGGGCAGAGATTAGGAGGGGGTTGGGTTCCAACTCTGCAATTCTATGATCCCATGAAAGTGAAAAGTCATGATTTTCTTTGTTTCGTATTCGTTTCTGGAGTTGCTCCCACAGCACACAATTTTTATCTCTGCATCCATTTGCTTCGAGTCTCGGTGGTATCTTACATCTGATCCGAGGCCTTTCGGAACAACTCCATTAGATTTTATGACATTTAATGAATTTGTAACCCACGTTATGCCACTACAGGGCCTTTAGGAATAATTGCATTTGATCTTCATTACTCTGATGTCGCTTACTTACCAACCCCACACATTATTACAAAAAAAATAAATTATTTCTAAAGGCATGTTTTCACTCATTTGGAATGTAAACTCTTTTTGGGGGGACAGGGAAGGGCCACAGTTCCTCATATTCTGGATCGCACTGATAACCCCGTTGGCACTCAACAATAAACAAACAAACAAGAGACAATTCACTTTGCCTAGTTCCTACGTATTCAAGGTGCTCGCCGCCTGCTTAAGTGATGCTCCTTTGGAATTTCCAGATCCTCGGGACCTTTCCCCCCTCCCTCTTTTCAGCCCTTTCTCATTCAGGTGTTCGCTTCTCTTCCCAACAGTCTAAGAAGCCCTCTTTATTTCGGATGCACCGCCGTTTTATTCGAGCTTAAACTGGTAGCGTTCGATAAAGCTATACTTTTCTCCCCTTTGGGTAACTCTGGCGCCTCGTACTCCCAAGGGCAGATTTCCACACGTGACCTTAAAGGTTGCTGTGAGTTACTAGCTGCCGGCCTGGCAGAATCAGAGGGAAGCGCATTCCCCACTGGAGAGGAGGAGGAGGAATTTTTTGCCTGGCCTCCCAGTTTATTGGTATCTGTGGTTTGTGCTGTTGTCTTTTGGAGCAGTTCCTTGGGCTCTCCAGCAGAAACGCTGGGGGCACACTGTTTATTAGCATTCTCGCCCTTTATCCCAGGAACATCCCGTTGAGTCTTCATACTCGGCAGTTGTTCTTCTTGGGTCTCCCAAGGGCACACTTCACATCTATCTGTGCTCTTTTGATTGGGGAGCTGATTGCCTTCTGCAGTCTTGTGGGGCGTTTTGCCCTTGGCCTGGGAAGAGGGTTGCTTCTCTGATTCAGAGGAAGCAATGGAGACATGCTTTTGAGCTTTAGAATCAGAAAGCCCAGACCCCGGACTCTGGTCATAGACTTCCCAAGGGCAAACTTCTCCTATGTCAACTTTGCCCTTTGGCAGGGTCTTATCTGCGGCTGCTGCCTCAGGGTTCCCAGCTGGCTGAGTGGACTTTTGTTGCTTCATTATCCCAGATTTATGGGTCTTCTTCGCCTCGTCTGCATGGGCAGAGTTTTTCCGGTGCGATTCCTTATGATCGCTTTTATCGGCGCCCGAGTGCTTCTTGCCCCCCTCTTTGCCCTTCTGTTGAGACTTGTGCGACTTGCCGCCCTCTTCGCTTTGCATCTTCCCGGCCAGCCCCAGCGTTTTCTCCTTGGCACTGGCAATAACACTGAGCGATTTCTGCAACACTGACGTTCTGGGGTGAAGGGGTTTCTTATCTGCGCTTAAATTGTGAGCGCTCACGGATTTGCACACCAAAGGGACGTTTTCAGTGGACGTTGCTTCAGTTTTGTCTGCGGTCTTTTTCCCAGGGGCAGAATCCAGCAAGGAATTCTCAGTAGCTGTGATGACCTCCACGCTTTCTGTTGTTAAGCTGTTAGGCTCTGCGGCTGGCTCCCGGACGTGGTCGTAAGTGCTGTGAGACTTCTTCAACGAGAAGACTCGGTTCCTCAAGGATTCTTCCTTCGGTTTGATGTGTCCCCCAGAATCCGGTGGGTTCTTCTTTGTCGCAGGAGTATTCTTGGAAACCCCATGCTCCAGAAAGTCCTTTTCCTCCCGGGAGCACTGCCTGGTGACTGTCTCAGGGATCTCCGTAATTCTTCGCATGATTGAACGACCCAAGCCCTTTTTGGAGCACCTCTTCTTCTGGAGGTGTGGGTTGTTGGTGATCATTTTTTTCCTCTTATAAATCTCCAGCTGGGCATACAGCTTCTTCAATTCATCCTGTAAATCAGACAACAATACTTGTCAGGAAGGTATATATTGAGTCAAAATAAATGTAGTGTAGCTTTTCTTAACCTGAAGGGCCTAGGGATCAGATACCTGGGTCTTGGTTCCCTATCCCTGCAATAGAAGGAAACACATGGACCAATAGGGACCCAGGTGTACATTCTCCTGAGTTGAAACCTGATGAAGTAGCTGAGCTTGCATGAAGATCCAAACAAATTGGGTCAAATTCAGCAAATCATCTGCTGTCAGAGAGCATAAAAAGGAGGACTGAATCCAGCCCTCTATTCTCAACTCCTTCTTCCTCAACAGATGATCAGCAGAATTGAATGAGCCCGGGGGGGGGGGGCAAAGGGTACAGAGCCCTTTCCCCACTTGCACACAGAGTTCCAACTGGACTGAGTTATACATGCAGAAGACAACCAAAGAACAGCAAAAAATGGCCATCATTTCAGTTACATTTCACTGAGTTTAACATACGACAATACGAGAAACCCAGGTGAGAGTAACCTGAAGCCACTGGAAGAATTGGAAGAATCTATTCAGGTAAGAAACTAAGTTGTCCTTGTATTGGATTCTTCAGTCTTAACAGTCTGCAGTAACTCTCCAGCAATCAGAGAGGCTGCTTATGTCAGACTGAATTTACCATGCCAAAGATATTATTAGGGCTGAGCAGGCCATCATTTTCATCATTTATTTATTTCATCTTATTACTGAAGATTTCCCACCTGGCTTTTAAAAAAACACCTACAGAGAGAAAATTCACAAGGTTGGCATGTACCCTAATATCTTCTGGATCCAAGCTATGCTCGCTCCAAGCTGAATTGATACTGCTGTTCAGGTAAGATCCAGATCTTCCCATGTCGAGTTCATCTTCATAAGCCTCAGTAGCTATGTCATCTCTTGGGTTATTGCTTGAACGGGAAAACTGAAAACATATGTGAGATGTCAAAATGAATGCCCTGGTCAATATAACAAGTAAGATCAAAGAACATGCCCCTGTTCTTTAGTTTGACATTCCTGGATACTACAATTGGCTCTTCCGTTGTGGCTGTCATGCACGCCTCCCCCTGAATATTCAACTTTTTTTGTTGTTCTTTTAAAGTATGTGCATAGCCTTCATATGTGCATAGAAACCTTTGCCCTGCTAGCTTCATATAGAACAGGGTTGGGGAACCTGTGGTCCTCCAGCTGTTGCTGGACTCTAGTTTCTATTATCCCTGCTCATCATCCCCCCAACATCATCCCTGAGCATCAGCTCTGCTGGCTGGGACTGATGGGGAATTGGAGTCCATTTGGAGGACCACTGGTTCACCATCCCTGGTATGGAAAGATACTTACCGGGAGCAACTGCATGATACTTTGCAGTTCTGGAGAGAAATACATATTTAGAGGTCTCCTCAAAACATGAGATTTCTCAGGCTATTTCCTAATTCAACAAACAACAGTTGCCACCAAGTTATATTGATCTATCAGAGGGCTAAGATGCATGTTAGGCGAAAGATCTGTGATGAGAACTCCTGATGTTTCTAAAGCTGCCTTGAGGTATCCAAATTAGGTCAGGGCAGTGGCACTGAGTGGGTGCCTCTCTCTTACGCCCAGCCATGGAGCTCAGAGAAGCAATTTAGATTGTGGAAACGGGAGAGAGGAAAGGTTGACATTCCAATCTAATTTAGAACCCTCTGCAAAATCTAAAAAAACCAAACAAACCCCAAACATGAAGAGACCCAGTAAGAGATCTCCTGCACACTGTGAATCTGTCCCTGAGTTCTGACATGGGAAAAAGAGTAGAGAAAGAATACCTTCGGGATCAGAAGTAACCCAACGGTGACTGTCACAGTCAAGTGTGTGTGCGCAAAGAACAACATCAGCATCCAATCAGACTGAAGTCTTGAGGCAAGACTGAACCTAAAAATAGAATCCACAGGGTTGGCAAAAGCATCTTCCTCCACTTTCCTCCCCCCCCCCACACATTAAATGCTAGATCCTTAATATTCCTGACGACTCTTATAGAGCAAAAACCCGAATATAACAATGCACTACGTCATTGAATATGGCACTGTTGCCTGTCTCTCCCTCAGCACACATCCTCTGATCCACAGGCTCCTTGTGTGCACATCAGAGCACCAATGCGCATGCAGGGTTCATGTGCATGAGCCCCATTATATATGGAAAGCCACCCCATTTGCATGCCATTTGCAATAAAGTGGAAACTTGCAGGGATGGCTCTAAGCGGGAGGATTCTTGACAAAGCACACTGTGGTGGAATCCCTCTGGCATTGGTGGGGCTACCATTAGAGGACTACAGCACTACTAATACCCTCTTGCAGTGGGTGGATGTGAACTACCCACTCATCTATCCATTGTTCATTTCCTTACATAATTATATCCTGCCCTATATTATGGGACCCACAGGGGGTGTACATGTGGCTGCCAGATAGTCATCCATCCAGGGTGCTAGCCAACTTCACCAAAGTGGTGCTCTCATGTGCCTTCAGACCGTGCGCTGGAATCTAGAGTCCCTTGTGGGGCATTGTGGGCAATTTAAAATGGTGGTGGCCTCCTACCTGCCTGCTACTGCTCTGTAAGCCGGAGCCTTGGAGATCTGTGACTGGAGCATCGTAGAGGGTGCAGAGCACCTGACACTGATGCCAGAGGGTGCTGGTCATTATGACACACGCCTTGGTCACATAGCCAGACCAAATTATTGCAAAGCATTCTTCAAGGGCACTTCCCTTGAAGAGTAAGCAGAAGCTGCAGCTAGAGCAAAAAGCACCAGGCAAAGTACTTAACAGGCACTTATCTTTTGGATCATATCACACTAATCCTCTTTCAACTGCCCTGGCTTCCATTTTGTTTCTGAGCCCAGTTTATATTAACTTAAATGGCTTGGGACCAGGATTGCTGGAAGAACTGCTTCCTCCTCCACCACCACCACCACCACCATTATTTAAATTTCTATACCACCCTTCACCTGAAGATCACGGGGTGGTTTACAATATACAAACACAAAAATATGTACCATAATAACAAATGAAACCAACAGCCCTCTACACACAGTTTGAAAGGCCATAAAACCTGCCCATCAAACAGAGGTATGGCTGGGGGGGAAGTGGGCCAGTGCCTTCTCGGTGGTGCCCCCCCCCAAGTTATGGAACTCTTCCTGAGGAAGTCAGCCTGAAGCAGGTAGGTAAGATGCTTTTTGAAATTATTATTCTGCTAGGCTTTTGACAGATTTCAATTCTGCCTCTGTAGGGATTTTGTAAGGCTGCATGACTAGGGAGCTACCTCCCTGGTTTCTTTTCAACGTTGATGCCTAGACTTAGATTTCTATGCATGGTTTCAAATGGGACTAGCAGCAAGAGGAGACTGGTCCATTGGGGCAAACAGGGCACTGCCCCGCCACCCTCAGTCTGCTCTCAGTCAACTGCCACCTGCTACCTGCCTGCCTTAAAGGGAGTGGCTCTGGCTGTTCCCTTCCTCCTCTTTAGTCTCAGTTTTGCCTTTGCAGAACTCAGCAGGAGAATGAGGACAAAGCTGTAAAGAACTGGCTCTACCTACACAGGCTCTAGCGCCACCTACTGTTGGCCTCCCAGGATTCTGCCCTGCCAATCCCAAAGGGGGCAACTCTAGCTAGACATTTTCATGTCCCACTGCCTGTTGCCCGATAGTTTTCTTGGTTATTTTTAACCCTGGATTTTAAGGGTCATTTTAAAGCTTCTTGAATTAAGATTTATATAGTTGTACACAGCTTTTGGAAATAATAAATGCATAAAATGCTGTTGAGAGACCATTTCTTTTGATGCATGTACTGAAAACCCTGCCTGCCTAATTAATAGATAGGAAGCTCATCTCTTCAGCCATCTAAGAGAACGTCTTTAAAGAATTCTGTGCTTTGCAGGAGAAACGCTTTCATTTGGGGGCTTTCTGATGTGCATCTTAGCCTGATGACCCATTTCAAATTGTACCATGTTGAAAGTAAACAGTTAAGAACCAGGCTACAGCTCACTTGCCTAATTGCATGGAATATAGCAGAGATAATGAGCTCAATGTGAACCGCAACAGCCAAATAACGTGGCTCGTGAAACGCCGAGGGCACGGTCCGCACTGCATAGCAGAGATAAACACCCCACAAGAGGAATAAAAATTCAGCTGCAAGAGAAACAACGTAAGAAATACATTAGTATTTATACATTAAAAATGAGAGAGCAAACTTGAAATTATCAGTTCGGATCTTGGTGTGAATATATACACAAATTCAACGACTAGAATTTATGCGTGTGCCAATATGCTTTCAGATAACAGAATGGTAGATACATCACCTAATGTCCCTGCAAGCCTGCATGTGTTAGCTCCCCCATTCATTCCAATGGAGGGGAAGGTGTCATGCACTTAATGGAATCAATGTACACTACTGTATCTGTTTTGTAAATAAGGCCGGAAAAGTTACTCATCTCCAATGAGCTCAAGATGGTGCACATAGATCTCTCCTCCACCCCATCCCAAATGTAATATGTAGAAAAGGGTCCCTCTGCAATGAATTTCTTGTAACCCGTGGTGCCCAGTTGAGTTGTTAACTATCAGGCTGATCTATTCATTTCATTTAACATTCATTCATATATTTTTACTTTTCTGCTTTAAAAGCAACAGCTAACAATTAAAAACAATCACCAACGGAGAGCGAGAGAGAAGTTTAAAAAGGAAACGACACCGGTGAAACTATAATGATTTATTAAATACATTTAAAACAAGACTGAAACCCTAACAAAATAGCTACTCATGGTAAAGACCCATTTATCAGTCAGAACAAAAACGTCTTCAATTATTTCCAGAAAGTGCAGATATTGGGTGCCTGCTGTACCTCGACCCAGAGAGCAGGGGCAGCCGCACTAAAAGGCCTGCTCTGAGTTATTACAGAGTGGGCTTCTAAGAGAAACTCTCCTGTAGACTGCAACTATCTACTGGTAAGAAGCATACTTAGACTTTAGCCTAACAGGTGTATTCTGATATGAGCTTTCACAGGCAATTTTATCACATCCATTTCATGGGTTAGTAAAGTTATTCTCCAGGGAGAAGGCAAAGGGTGTTTTTCTGTTGGCAGCTATTTTTCATTACAAATCTGTTAGCATAAAAGTGCAGTTTCCCTGGCACTGGCCGTATCTTAGGTGAGCAAGCTGGTGACCTAAATATGTAGCATTTTGGAAGGAATTGGGCTTGTTGGCAGCAAGCAGTCCTTGAAGTCTAAAAGCTCCAGGCTGGAATTCCCCGAAGAATCCTTTCAAGCTGTGACCCCAAATATACTTTGCAGTCTGATCCTTTGACTCACTGGTTCAGCAAATGAAAGTGTAGCACAAACACGGCCTGCCAGCACATCACCACAGCATGGGTCCCTGCACTGCTGACTGACCCCAGCCAACCCAAGATGTTGACCCAGAACAGCAACACTTGCTGATGCCAACATTAGACGCAGGTGCACAAAATCATTACTTCACACACAAACACAACAGATGGAGAAGTGCAGGGTGATTAATCTGGAAAAGACTGAGTTAATGCACCATCTTCAAGGGTTTTTTTGCCCACCATGCAGTCAGCCTACCTATGCAGGATCTGACAGAACATGGAGATGTGTTAAAAGACTAGCACAGCTGATAAGCAGATATTTTTGCAAACACTTCTTTATGTACATTGGCCTGGGACAAGGCTGAGTAGTGGCATCTGATCAGTGCTATTTTTATGGGAAAATAGGTGCCAGAACTCACCAAGAACTACTTCTTCCTTGTTCTCTTAGAATGGCAATGGCGCCCATCTGAGAGGTGAGCTCTGGCTGGGGGAAAATAGCCCTGCATCTAATGGATCTTGCCCCAGTCAGAATTTTGCTAACGGTTTCTTGTTATCGCTGAGGGGGAAAAATACTTGCATCTTCTCCTCCTGTTCACAGATCAGAAACTTTACAGTTCACAATATTATCACATTCCCCTCCTCACAATATGGAACTATCTATACGTTAGCTTACCTGAGCTCCATTATCTTAAGGTCTGCAATCACATCTGATGTTAAATTAACTTGGGCCCAATTGTGGGAGGAAGGGAACACTTTCAGACCCCCCCCCCAAGTGTCCCTATTTTCCAGGGACAGACCTGGATTTACAGAAGCCATCACTGTTTCTGATTTGATCCCAGAATGTCCCGCTTTTCCTTAGGATGTCCCTGTTTTCATCGGAGAAATGTTGGAGGGTATGGAGTTATGCGACCCCCCGAGCCAAGGAGATAAGTAAATCTTTAGAAGACATCTGAAGGCAGCCCTGTATAGGGAAGTTTTTAATGTTTACAGTTGCATTATGTTTTTATATATATTGAGAGCGACCCAGAGTGGCTGAGGCAACCCAGTCAGATGGGTGGGGTATAAATTTTGTTGTTGTTGTTGTTGAATAGGATGTCTCTATTTTTATTGGGAAAGTGTTGGAGGGTATGCACTTTGCTAGGGTTCTAGGGAACTGGGGGGAGGGGAGGAGCCCAGGCTGCAAGCTAATTACTATGAGGGGGGCAATGTATCTATGAGAAAGAGTCATAATTCAGTGGTAGAGCACATGCTTTGTATTCAGAATGTCCCAGTCCTAATCCCTGGCAGATCCATGTAGGGTTAGGAGATGCCCTGGCTAAAAACCTGGAGAGACACTGATTGGTTGGTAAAAGGCTGCTTCCTATATCTATCCCTTAAACTACACAGAGTGTATAGATCTTGGAATTTCTCCTAAGATCTCTTAAGCGTTGGAACAGATCAAGCAGCATTCCGGCTCAGCCCCTTCTTTTGGAGAGAGAGTGCTTGTACAAAAAAGCCTGGAGTTTGCAGGAGAGAGAAAGGCACACAACTGCACGTGGCATGCTCTCTCCAGAGTTCCCTGAGTCCTGTGGGCATTTCTTGTGCCACACAGGAGCACATAGGAGGGAAGGTCAACAATCATCAGCACCAAATGTTCAGGGAACCAATGCTGTTGATGGGATTTACAGCTCCATCACAAATGTAGATAATCCCTCTAATTTTGTGTTCTGCTGTTCCCCAACCCCCACATAACAGCCATGTTGTGAAGTGCCATGCCCCCATGGCAGCCATTTTGTGACTGGTGCTGACAGCACTTTCTCAAAATTCAAAATGGGCCTGCTAACCCTAGATCCCAGGGGCAAGAAACAGGGTCTAAAGTGCCTCTGTCACCGTTAGGAATTCATATACATACATTAGTCAGGCTATAAAGGCCAATCACAGATCTGTAGAGTTGGAAGGGAGCACAGGCATCATCCAGTCCAACACCATGCAATGCAGGAATCTTTCACTCAACATGAAATATAAGGAGCAAAAGCAAATATGTCTAAAGGCTAAAGGACACTAATCAATTTTCTTGTTTTTTGAAACAGGTGAATTGGGGCCATGCGGTGTGGAAATTGAGCCCATGCTACAAATTTGTTCTGGACCCAGAGAAATAATACTTGGGAATTCAACCTGTTAGTGGGTGGAAGACTTGCTAAATTTTGATTTCCTGCATAACAAATTTTAGCTTGTCACACACGGAGTCTGTTGTCAAAAACTGTTACATGGCAGAACAGACAAGATACTGGCAGCATTTAAGTTTCAGCCTCATGAATAATCTCTCCAAAAGGTTAGGATGAGGATGTTGAGTTCAGCATTTTGTTTTCATCAGTATGCAAAATAAGAATCTGGTTTGATAGTGAAGAAATGTTTGTCTGTCCTGAACCACAGGAGAGTTTGTGTGCTGTTTTAATCATTAGGTTCCCCAAGACAATATATGTGGCAAATATTATGTCACTGAATTTGTTTTTCCACTTGTTCTTCTCTTTTTATTTCCTCCCTTTTTATTTCACCCTCTTTCTGCCTTTCTTCATGTCTCTCATAGCAGATGTCCAGGCCTCCTATGTGACGCCCACACCACACTTTGAGAACAACGACTTCAGGGCAATCTTGCAGTAAAAACAGCCAAACAAAAAAATATAACCATTTTTTATTTAAAAAACGGAGCCTACCCCTCATGTTCTCTCCTCTTTATATGCAAATCACACTGGAGAAAATACCAGTATCTCCTCTCTGAGTTCTAGGAGGTAGGGCTTGTACTAGCATGTGGAAAAATGAAAACATCTGTTGTAAACATGCCTCTATTCAAGAACCCTTGGGCAAATTAAGCTTTTGTTTTCTCTAGTACAGTGGTAGCTGACCTGTGACCCTCCAGATGTGGTTGGACTACAGTTCCCAGCATCCCCAACCATTGGCCATGTTCAATATCATGTGTAGGGCCACAGATTGCCCCCCTCAGGGACAAATCCCTTAATAAGGCAATCAATCCTTAGAAATGGCAGGGTCTGTGAGATATTTTCCTCTCTTTCTTTCTTTCTGTCTTGTCTTTGATTTGTTAACTGTCCTTCATCAGTTAAGATTGGGGGCATTATTCAACAATGTAGTTAAAACAACAAATTCAATAAACCTATTAAAAACCCTAATCAATACTTCAATGATAACCTGACCATCAACTTCATGCGACCAAACCAGAACCTTTCTGAATATGCACAGGCTCATGTCTATTTCCTTGCTTTACTCTTTCCTTTGTGCCACTAGCTCCAAATTTAACATAACTATTTTACATAAATTAAACAATTAGTTGTTGCAGCCTGAGGTTGCAAGACAAAACATCTCCAGGAGTTCGGCTTAACAACACTTCCTCCTTCATATCTCTCTCTGAATCCCATTTCTTCAGTAAAATTGAGCTGCAGAATTATCGACTTCCTGCAACCTACAAATGTTTTCCTTCTTCAAAGACCACCCACAAAAAAACTTGTTCGTCTTAATATTTGTTCTGTCGCAATCCACAGTCCAGTGGAAGTGACAATGTTACATGTGAACTGGCTGAGTTCACATGTAAGGTTCAACAACCGTTTAGTGTTGCATGCTTGAATTGCAGGCTCTTGTGCTTCTCCTATGCCCTCTCCTCCTCTAGTGCAGCCACAAACAAGAAATTGGAAACTTCTTGTTTCTTGTTATATCCAAACCTGAAATCTGTTTTGCTTCTTACATGCCCCCACCCCTAGTTCTGCTTAATATCTGTTCTGTGTCTACCACTATTCCAATCTGCCACTGTTCAGCCTCTGTATTGGCTGTGTTCAAATGTAATGCTAAACCATAGTTTAATATGATATACGCAAACGACACTCATGTGGCTTCTTCCATGTCCTCTACTCCCCTCGAGTGGCTGACTGGAGGATATTTGGAACTTCTGAGTTCCTTGTTATGTCATTAGTGAGGCAACTGCAGTTGATTATCTTGCTAGTTACACCAAACCATAGGTAACGCTATCCACAATTCCCAGCTCAAACATAACAAGAAGAAGAGGAGGAGTTTGGATTTGATATCCCGCTTTATCACTACCTGAAGGAGTCTCAAAGCGGCTAACATTCTCCTTTCCCTTCCTCCCCCACAACAAACACTCTGTGAGGTGAGTGAAGCTGAGAGACTTCAGAGAAGTGTGACTGGCCCAAGGTCACCCAGCAGCTGCATGTGGAGGAGTGGGGAATCAAACCCGGTTCACCAGATTACGAGTCTACCACTCTAACCACTACACCACACTGGCTCTCCAACCACAGCTGGTTGAAAACAGAGGTAAAAGATCCTTGTGCCTGTACTGGAGGAGATGGGAGTCTGAGGAGCACAAGAATGTTATCTTCACATAACAAGAAACTGTAGTTTAGCATTATGTGTGAACTGAGCTATTCTGTACAAGCCATCTACTAATTCGGTCTAAATAAATGTTAAATAGTGGCAGTTTAACCTTCATAGTCACAACGTTGTAGAATCTCCACAAATGTGCCAGTCAGCAAATGTTGCTGAAACCACACTCTGAAACTGAACTGTGTTTCAGCATATTTGTAAAATTCTGACCCCACAACAGTAAATTTATATATTAATATATTAATATTTGTAATCACAAAGTTTTTGAGATAGCCCTTAGTGCCACGATCCCATGCTCTATGCTTATACAGTGGAACTCAGATAAGGTTTATAACAGTTTATAGTTCAAAGGTAGAGATGTTTTAGCTGAAGGAAACCAATTAGCATTACATCTTGAATCCTACAAAAATGGAATTCTTTCGCAATGCAAGGAAGATTACGATAATACATCTCCCAGCTACGCCTAACATTAAAATTATTTAATTAGCAATAACAAATATATCATTCTGCTTGGAAAACAATTTATTACCCAAAGCACCAATTACACAGTTTAAATGTATCATGCAGAATTGTGCTGGAGGGTTGGGGGGGGGAATCAGGTTCATATAATTAACTCTAGACTAATGCCACAATTGGCATAGAGGAATCTGCAGATGTTACCAAAATTTACTGCACTTTTAAATGTGGGAGCTGCATTCCGCAATTCTGATTACACAATAAGAACATGGGCATTTAAAGATAACAGTTATCCTGATGAAACTAGAAAGCAGTGTGTTTAAAGATCAATGGGGAAGAATCTTTTGCATGCTAATGCCACAATATTTACAAACACTCCTTCCAAATACATTTTGGCACTAATACAAAAGAGCTTGTGTTTGCCCAGTGGAACGTTTGACTTTTCCTTCCACCTTTGAACAACTGGCCCCTGTGCCAAAATTTCAAATAGCTTCTGAAACAGCCATTGCTTGCAAAAGCAGTTTTCCATGAAGTATGTGACTCAGTGGGAATTAAAAAAAGAAAAAAACTAATTAGGCTCCTGGAAGTTTCACAAGTGTATGGAACCCAACTAATATGTCCTAAATATTCCAGTTGCCTATGCTGCCACTTTTAAAAAAATGAAGTCATTGTTCTCCCAATGCTACTCTTCAGATACCAATGTATCTGAAAACAGGATATGGACAGATCTGACACAGGATACAGTTTCTATGGCAGTATACGCTGCTGGCTGCCAGAAAATTGTGTGTGGACAATTTTGCCCCTCCACATGATGCTGAACTACAAGTCCCATCATCCCTGGACACTGTCCATGCTTGCCAGGACTGGTTTATTCTGTGACATCTGGAGGGCCAAAGGTTCTACACACCTGGAGCAGGGGTGGGGTAGAAATTTGGTTTTCTTTGTATTTTAATATAAACCTACGTAATTTTCACTTTCCCAAATGATATGCAAAAGGAAATGCTGCTATTGTTCGGAATGTGCACTTTTCCAAACGTTGAGCAGTTACTGTTCTTCTACCAAATTTCATGTACAGAAATGTGTGTGTGGATAAAAATGCACATATTAGTGAAAATAACATTACGGTTAGGGGAAAAGAACACTTTGCAAAAATGTGTGTATCTGGGAAAATTGCACACAAAAATGTGTCTATATTAGGATAGTTTTTCCTAAAGACTTTAAAAGGGGGGAGCAAACTGATGCAGAAATGAAGAGAATTGAACTTAAGATAGGAACAATGGAAATGAAATGGAGAGATTTGTCCATCCCTACCCCTGAAAACAATGAATTTGGTTGTGTATGAAGTAGTCTATGCAGGGAGCACACAGAAATCCAAGTCCTATAAGGAGTGTGCCCCTGGCCCTATACAGGTTGACTGGACCCTTGAATCAGCTGGGGAGGTCCTGAACCCTGTTCTGCTGATGGATGTTGCCTATTGTGTGGTGAAATAGGGTCATGACGTGGTACCCAGATTGTGGAACCCTCCCCCCCCCCCAGGCATGGCTAGATGGTCCCTACATTACTGGGCTTAGAGTGCCAGGTAAAAACTCACCTCTTAACTCAGACATTTGGATGCATCTGATTGTTCAAGGTCTTTGTGCAAGTCTTATCAATGCAAACTTATAAATGCGTGACAGTTTTCCTTCTAAAATTTTGCCAGCTGTTGTATTGCTCTTAGTTTATTTCTATTGTGTCGCTGTTTGGTCACGGTAATGCTCTCATTTTAAAATATCATTTAAGGAATGATATTTAAGGAATGGGTGAATCTTAAATAACATAAAATATGCTTCAATGCTTGTAGCATCTCTTTTCCATTTACTCACCCACAAACCCACCTTACAAGCTAGCACATGAACAACGCAAAGGTGCTGTGTATGTGTGTGTGTGTGTGTGTGTGTGTTGGCTCTGCAGTCAGAAAATTCCGAAAAGCAGCAGGTCACTTTGTATGAACCACCATTCGAAGCATGCCGCACAAATGTCGCCATCAGGAGATGGGAACCTTGCAGAAGCATAGCCAAGCTTTGCTTCCGATGCAATTAATCATAGCTGCAACCTTTGGGTAACAATACAAACTGCAAGGCAGGAAATGAAGGTTTCGTCTTGTCTCTTGCAAAAAGAAAAAAGAAAAAAGGATGACCTTATGAAGAAAAGTGCATGTAAAAGCAAGAGAGGCGTCAGGCAGGCAAGCTGCCAGAACGGGGAAGATACACTTTGCAGCGAGAAACAACAGAATCATTCCAACCTCTCATGGTGTAAGCTCCTGCTAATGCAAGGGTAGCTAAAGCAATGCTCTACAGATGTTGCCACTACTCCCGCCATCCTTGAACACTGGCCATGCTGGTTGGGTACCCTGTACCTTTAATAGTTGCATAGCTGTAGGGCTCCTGTACCTTTAACAGTGCTACAGGGCATTGTCTCACTATTATGATCCAATTGCCAAATGAGAAAACGGGGTGTATCTGCTGAAACTCCCTGTTTTCTTTTCAGTCTGGTCATTCTGTTTGGACTCCCCAGGGCGTGATGATTCCCTACATTAAACACTGAAGCCAGATCTCAAATCCCAGGTCAATGTTTAAGCGGTCCTGTCTTTTAAAGCACCTTTTGGCAGCACTCCAAGCACTGGCCTGAAAAGGACGCTGATAGGGAAGAAAACAGTGCTGATTCTGGGAAGAGATAAGTGAATAGATGGGGAGGAGAATGGGACATAGCCATGGCAGAAGCTCCTCCTCCTTGAGAGCTTCTGAGGCTTTCAGAAGGCAGAGAGAGGTTAGGGCCGGGGAAGAAATTCGTTGCCTCTTGCTTTTTAATGAGAAGCTATCTGATGTACACTTCTTGAACCAAAGTGAACCCGAAATTCACCTTTACTGAGTGAAGGACTTGGGGCCATGGACTGTGGGGGAGGAATCTGCTTCAGTTAGAATTCAAAGCTGAAGCTATCAAATTCACACTTTCTGAAACCAAACAGCAGCTTGAAATTCACCCTTTTCTGATTTTTTTAATGCAGCTCTCCAGTCAAATAATGTGCACAAAAATGCATTTATGAGGTGAAAGTGCCTGAAAATGCATATATTAGTTTAAAATTTAAAAATGCATTATGTTTGGGATAATTGCAAGCAAAAGTGTGCATTTTAGTCAAAACGCCATAAAAATGTGTATATTGGGAGAAATTCAACCTGAACTGCTGATGAATTATCATGAGTGGGGTTCTTTTTTTTGGGGGGGGGATGCAAATTGTTCAGGATATGTGGAGAACTGAATTGAAGATATGGAAGAAAATGAGAGAACCAAAACTGAGAGATTTGCCCATCCTACACTTGACAAAGTCTTGTCCTCTGGAATCTTTGCAAATATATAAATTTAAAAGATTAATTGTCTTAGATATTCACATAAATGCTTGTTTAGGATACCAGAGGACTGCTACAACAACATATTTATTGGAACAGGGTGTGAAATTCAGTAGCTAAGCAAATTGTATTACATTAGCTCTGGCTTGGCTGAGATTCTTCCTGCCTGGTCAGGCTGATAAGTATTTTGGCTTCCAATATGAAGTTGAACATTAAACTGTAATTAAATTGGCATAAATGGATGTATTTAACATCTCTCTCCTTCCCCACAATTTCTACTTCGGCTGTATGTGTTCTGTCATGGAAAGCCCAACTCCTTCTTACACCAGTATGCATAAACACACACTTAAAAACACCATCCTAGAATCTCTTGCTAGGCATTTCTACAGTAAGGAACACAATTAAATGTTCAGTTTGAGCACAGATTTGGAAGACATATTGGTCTAAGGAGGAGGAAATAGCTCATGGGACATATGAAATGTGTGAATCATAAATGTTGGTTCCTTTATAAATCATCAACAACATGCACATTTTAAAAAAATACATCGTGTAAGCTACTGCTTTTATCTCTATTACAATCTTATTATTATTTTATGGCTATTGTTTATTCAATTTATTACCAGCCCTTCACAATCTGCTCCCACAGTGGGTTACAGCAATATAAAATTGAGTATTAGGAACAGTTGAAAGCAAATTACAGTCAAAGGATAAAGGTGGGTCCTGAAGACATATATCGCAGCAGTTGCAGCCCAGGGGAAAGATGTGTCTTCAGCATTCAACAGAAATGAAATAATAAAGGTGCCATTTAACATGCACACCAAATCTCACAGCTGTTCTCCAGAGCTGCCTTTCCAAATGACTTTATATTTCAGCTTGGCTTTTTAAAGCAGTTTGGTTTTCTGCCACTCGCAGAGATTGCATCAATCTAATTATGCAGTTCACCAGTTTATTGATTAACTGGCCAAACTGAAATTCAGCATGGCGGAATGGCAACGCAAACTGCCCATTATCACTCCTTCCTTCCCTTTCTGCCATTCCTAGATACATTCTTTGGATATTTAAACTGAAATTTACATATCTGTAGGTTCCTTTGAGCCTTTTTTCTTTTTTGGTAGAAAGTGATGAATGACTGCAATCAGTAGCACCCTTACTACTCATAATAATTTGCAGTGCAATTTTGCAGATCCTAAGCGTGTGCTTTATTTAGTTATTTAATTCATTTCACAATATTTTGCACATTGCACAACTGTAAAGAAATCCTCCAAGTGGTTTGCAAAGGTGTCAATACACAGAAAGGGGGTGTGGGGAGGAGAAAGGTGAAGCCCGACCCTTTCCGCGGCGTTACCTCGCTGTGTTTAAGATGCCTGCAATTGCTGCGTGTTTAGAATTTGGGGATTTGCCGTTGCTTTTCGTTTCAAAATTCGTGCAGCCTTATAGGCATCGTTATACCCCAGAGGACCACCTTCTCTCCATCAACAGGCTGCCTCCAAAAGACGTCTCTCTGCTGAAGGAAGGAATGTAGGAGGCTGCCTTATAATAAATCAGACCATTGGTCCATCTAGCTCAGTACTGTTTATACAGTGGTACCTCGGGTTACAGACGCTTCAGGTTACATACGCTTCAGGTTACAGACTCCGCTAACCCAGAAATAGTGCTTCAGGTTAAGAACTTTGCTTCAGGATGAGAACAGAAATCGAGCGGTGGCGGCGAGGCAGCAGCAGAAGGCCCCATTAGCTAAAGTGGTGCTTCAGGTTAAGAACAATTTCAGGTTAAGAAGGGACCTCCAGAACTAATTAAGTAGTTAACCCGAGGTACCACTGTACTGACTAAAAGAAGCTCTCCAGAGTTTCAGGCAGGGGACATTCCTAGCCTTCCTGTGAGATGCCCAGGATTGAACCTGGAACCTTCTGAGGGTGAGGCAGATGCTCTACCACTGAGCTAAAGCCCTTCCCTCAAATATTCAGTGGGGGTCCTTCCCTCATCTCCTGACTGAAGCCTTTGCTGGACCAAAGAGCCTTCTGTCAGCAAGGGATGCTGACATGAGATGCAATCAAATAAGAACACCGCCTTTAGCTTGCTAACTCTAGACCCACCCATCCTGCAGGAACAATCCTGATGACCTTCTTCCCCTCAATGGATCCTTGCAGCAGTTGAAAAGCTAACCCAGGCTGCAACTGGACTCAGGCATGCCCCAGTGGTGGTGGGGAACAGAACTCAGCTGGATCCTGCTAATTAATCAGAGATGCATTTTCAGTTGACTCTCAAGCCAGTAATTGGATAATTGCACCAATTAATTGATTAATGCTTTCGGCTCTACTACTAAGCCACTGGAGCAAACCCTAAATTTACATGGCAATTACAGAACATATGTAATGTTTGCAAAACATGCTGAGCGGGGAGAGGCTGGAACTGCAGAGTTAAAACTCAGGTCACCTTTCTCCCAGTCAGTTGACCCCAATGACAGATTGCACTGCTAATTAAATCTAACACATAGCCTGCCTAGAGAGCTCGTTTCTGAATTGCTAGCTGAAACTTTTCAGTAGTTTTCTGTTTGAAATCTGACTTCAAGCCTTTTTTGCAGCTATTAACTGAGCCATAGGTCTGGAAAACTGGCTATTTGCTCCATTCCACTGCTTGAGCTGACATCTGGAAGCCAATAGACCATAGGGTTTTTTAAAAAAATAAATAAAAAATTACAAATTATTGTATACTCAGTGTCAGGTACTGGCTAGACACTGAGGAGTGAGCATTGGGAAAAGGGGGGTTGGAAGAAAGGATCTGGAAGAGCCTGGAAAAGCCAGGAGATGAGAGACAAAGACAGAGAAACTGTAGGATTGGAGAGTGAAGAACAAATGCAGGAGGAATTTGTTTTAATTTGCTGAACAGCTTCTATGGATGTAGCACTGTTATTGTTTGCAGTGTATTGCTTTTGTAACTGATATATTTAAATTGTCAGGTTGTGATGTGATTTTATCATTACGCTTTTTATAAGGAAAGGTGTGTTATAAATGTCTTAAACAAGCAAAATAATGACCAAAGCAAAACAGCAGCAGCAAAGGCAACTTACCAATAGCCATCATATAATCCCACCGGTCTATCAGGCACATGCTGAAGATCAGATGATCTGAGGTTTGTCCTTGGCCAACGAGAGAAATGTTTCGCTCCAGGTTTTGGCAGACGGCAGCAGTCCAGCCTATTAGGAACCAAAGCACCACCAGGAATATCACAGCCAGCATCTTCATCACACGCCCACCTGTCATGTATGGCATTCGCTGAACAGTCCGTGACAGGAACACTTTCAAAACCCTGCGCAATCAAATAGACACAACGTCACAATACAATCGCCGGCTCAGATTCAAGGTGCTTGGTGTAATTTACAAGGCACTTGGCAACTTGGGTCCAGAACAGCTTAAGGATCACCCGATCCCTTATACCCCTGCCCGATCACCGAGATCTTCATGTGCCATCAAGCTATGTTGGACTCCAGAGCTTTGATGAACTCCATGCTCATCTCCCTGGCAAGGTCAATAGTTTGGGACAATGGGAGCTGTGATCCATTAATCTCTGGAGGGCCACAGATTAGCCCCTCCTGCTATGCAGCTTCCTTAAAAAAAATTCTTATTATTTTTAAAAATATTGCAATAATAATAATAATTTTTTTTTATTTATACCCCACCCATCTGGGCTGTGGTGCCCCAGCCACTCTGGATGGCCTCCAACACATATAAAAACATAATAAAACATCAAACATTAATAGTAACAATCTGATCCAATATTTAAAAAGTCACAATAACTTTAAAATAAACGATTTGTATCAAATAAAGCAATTTTCAATAATCCATTAAAATCTAATAGTAATCAGTAAAATTAAACACCAGCAAACAATAATTTTTAAAGTTTAAAATTAAACGCCAGGAAACAAATAAATTGCAATAAAGAATTACTAATCTATAATCAGTAAAAAAATAACAGCAGCTCACAATACATAAAATACCACAAAACATACAAAACCATGTAAAAGGATCAAATTGAGAAACAAGGACATACAGTACAACTTATAAAATGATTTTTTTTAAAATTGCCCTGAACTCCTCTCTTCCCAGTTGCTTCTGCGGGCAAGCAGCAATGTGCACCAAGGCAAGCACAATGAAATCAAGGCAGCCAAAGAAATGTATTTCAAGCCACCATTCTAGTGAACTCGCTCTTTAAATTAAAGAGCCTTCCCCACTTCTCAGTACTTAAGAGGGCTAGGGCTGGCTCTACCATTAGGCAGGGTGAGGTGAACGCTTCAGGCGGTAGACTCTGAGGGTCAGGGAGAGAACAGAACTCTGTGTCCCTGCTCTATACTCCCTAAGCCAGTCTGCTGCCCTCAAATGTTGTGGAAGACACTGTCCATTTGCCAGTGATGAACACTCAACTCCTGTTTTTTTGGACATGGGTTTGGGGTGTGTGTGAACCGTTTTGTCTGTTGCCTTGGGCGGCAAAATGTCTTGGACCTGCCCTGCCAATAGCACATAAATGTGTGTTTGGGGAAGAGCAGAGCGCTGCATGATTGGTAAAACCCCCAGTTACCCCACCATAGCACTGAATTATTTCTGCTACCTATCGGCTACATGCACCAGAGAAAACAAACATACCATAAAAGCCAAGGGCATCTTTACAGAATTCTGTATCTATAAAGTGTGCAGTATGTAAGGATCAAATAAATATCAGTTACACCAATTATTTTTAGAACACCGGGGTGTCCTGTTTCTTACCCATGTCATCAACAAAAGAGCCTGGGAGAACTGAGATAAAAATCTAGCGAACCGCTGAGCCGGAAGAAAAGTCACACCTACTATTTACAACAATGTAAATTATTCACTCCCACAAATTTCCCCCCTCCCCTGCCGCAATACATTCTGCATTTTGGATCTTTCTTCTGGCTTTGGATGTTGTCATCATCGCTACCCCCTTATATAACCCTGACCTTACTGCTTACTTGTTTCTATGGTGGACAGGAGGTGAGCCCCACGCGATCTGGGAAGCTAGGCAGGGCTGCGTCTGACTGGTACCTGAATAAGCAGACAGACGGTGAAGTCTGAGTGCTGCAAGCAAGGCTTGACACCTTTCCCTCCCTCCCAGCCAGGTGGTGGGGCAGGAAAAGGAAATTGCCAGGAGAGTAAGGCTTTGAATGGCTCCTAGCCCCAATGGATGTCATAACTATAACTTTAAGAACTGGTACCAGAGCTTGCTTTCCCCCTCCTCTATCCCCATCTCTTTTTCTTTCTGTGCCACATCTTTTAGATTCTCTCTTTTTTTTCAGTCTTAACTTCAGCTCTACACATTTCCACATCAGTTTGCAATTTTTTTATTTAAAAAAAAGTAATAATGAAAATTCACCAGCATTTCAGTGCAAATTTCTCCAAATATACACTTTTTCGTGTGTGCAATCTTGCCCAGCGGAAACAATTTTGCAAAGCAAAATCTTCCCTAACACACCTTTTTCTCTGTTATTTACACACACACAATGTGCACACTTTAAGATATGTGTTTTTTTCCACACATTACTTGACTAGAGAACTTCTTTGCAAAATTCGGAGAGGTTCAAAGGATGGTTGTATTTTGGTTCGCACCTTGTTTTGGAAAGTGCGGGTTGGGTACATTCACCTTTACATGGGAACTAAGTCATATTTCTCCCCCATCACTAGAAAGGGCCGTGGCAGCTTGGCAGTGCCTTCCCTTCTCCTCCCTGTTATTTGTCTCCCTTCCCAGTGGGGCTTGTTCGCGTGCTGCTTAGCTGTGCTTGGCAGTCTGAAGGAGAAGAGAGAGAGAAAGATGGCTCAGGAAAGAGGGGAACAGATTGGCCAGGGCAGTGTTTTCCCTTCTCCTCCTCCTCCTTTTCTGCTGTTACTTGGCTTCCTAACAGGCTGTGCTCACACACTGCTCTGACTGGGGGCCTTGGCTTGCAGTCAGAGAGAAAATGATGAACTGCACCAGCCTGAACTTTGGGCGAGTCAAGGAAAGAGCAGAGGAGTTGAAAATTACACAGCCCAAATCAATCTGCTCCCTTGCCCAGCTAGGCCCAAAAATCTCCAGTGCCAACAGCAGGATTTATTTTATTTTATTTATCTTATTTATTTATATGTGTCCGTTGTTGTTGGCATCTGTCTGCGCTGAGAGAGTTCACTTCCGGGGAATGAAGTCAAACCGCTGTGTTAATCAATCAATCAATCAGTTTATTACAGTCATAGACCAGCAGTCAGAGAATAGAATATTAAGTGGATAAAAAAAACAACCTGATAATTAAAACAGATAAAAACTAAAAACAAATAAAAACATTCAGTTAAAACAACTGTAAGAGCGTAAGAACTAGAAGACTCACAGTTAAAACAACTGTAAGAGGCTGCAGAGTAGAAGCCTCTGAAATAGAGGACACTCACAGTATTAGAAACTGATGTGCAAATATGGTTAAAACAGACAATTAAAACAATGTACAACAATAAATTTAGACACTGTGCAACAATAAACTATCCCAGGGAGTTCACTCAAGAGTCACCCATGGAACCGGGTTTGGGGATTTTTGGTGCTGTGTTAACAGCACCAAAGCGACCTCTCTAGGCAGTGTCTATGGAGGTCCTTGGGCCCAAAGGAAAGCAATATGCTTGGCACCAGCAGGACTGCAGGAAATGCTGGAAGGAGGAGTACAAGGACTCCACTCTGGATTTGTGTAGGGTTTACTCCTTTGCCTTTTCTTTTCCCAGTGGAAGTTTAGGATCAGAGTTTTCCTTCTCTTGAAGGGCTACCTTTCCAGGTCCCTCTATAGCATGTGCAGAAACCCCCTTCTTGATCACTGGAACCACTCTTGGTCTCGTCCGCTCAATCCGCTGGAGCCTGTACAGTGGTACCTCTGGTTGCAAACGGGATCCGTTCCGGAGGCCCATTCACGACATGAAAAGCCTGCAACCTGAAGCGCCATATTTGCGCAGGTGCGCGGTGCGATTTGGCGCTTGTGCAAATGTACGAAGTGTGATTGGCGAAACCCGGAAGTAACCCTATCCGGTACTTCCCAGTCACCGCGGGACGCAACCTGAAAAAATGTAACATGAAGCAAACGTAACATGAGGTATGACCATATTTGCATGCAGGGGGAGTCCCCAACTCAACGAGGGTTTGAGACCCATCGGCTACCCCTACCTGGTTGAGCTGGCCAGTCAAAGCTGTTCCCCAGGGTGTGGCCACGGTCGCATGCTGACATCTCCTGGGAGCCACAGGTGAGAGCTGAATGCAGGGTGGGGACCAAAGGTAGACAAACTAAACCAGAAGGAGCATGATGTGCCCCCTGCTAGAGGTACCGCCCCTCCCCACCCCACCTTTTTCTCCAAGAAGCTCAAGGTGTCGTATCTGGTCCCTACCCTGCCTTATTTAATTACCACAACAATCATATGGGCTAGGTTAGGCTGAGAGGCAGTGATTGGCCCAAGTATTTCTAAACTGCTTAAACTGTTTTTTTTTTAAAAAAACTCTTAGCAGTATAGATACAAAAAACACAACATAAAATAGTACAATAAAATAGAAACAAAAGAACAGTGAGATAGTACTATAAAAACAGAAATCAGAATTATGAAGAAAGAAACTGAGCAATAGCGAGGTTCCAGCTTACGGGTCAGGGCAAAAATATATGTCTTTGCAATATGGCTGAAGCTACTGATGGATGATATTGGGACGTGGGTGGCGCTGTGGTCTAAACCACTGAGCCTAGGGCTTCCCGAACGGAAGGTCGGCGGTTCGAATCCCCGTGATGGGGTGAGCTCCCATTGCTCGGTCCCAGCTCCTGTCAACCTAGCAGTTCGAAAGCACATCAAAGTGCAAATAGATAAATAGGTACCGCTCCGGCGGGAAAGTAAACGGCGTTTCTGTGCACTGCTCTGGTTTCACCAGAAGCGACTTAGTCATGCTGGCCACATGACCCGGAAAAACTGTCTGCAGACAAATGCCGGCTCCCTTGGCCAGTAAAGCGAGATCATAGAATCATAGAGTTGGAAGAGACCACAAGGGCCATCGAGTCCAACCCCCTGCCAAGCAGGAAACACCATCAGAGCACTCCTGACATATGGTTGTCAAGCCTCTGCTTAAAGACCTCCAAAGAAGGTCCTTGGCACACTCCTTGGCAGCAAATTCCACTGTCGAACAGCTCTTACTGTCAGGAAGTTCTTCCTAATGTTTAGGTGGAATCTTCTTTCTTGTAGTTTGGATTCATTGCTCCGTGTCCGCTTCTCTGGAGCAGCAGAAAACAACCTTTCTCCCTCCTCTATGTGACATCCTTTTATATATTTGAACATGGCTATCATATCACCCCTTAACCTCCTCTTCTCCAGGCTAAACATGCCCAGCTCCCTTAGCCGTTCTTCATAAGGCATCGTTTCCAGGCCTTTGACCATTTTGGTTGCCCTCCTCTGGACATGTTCCAGTTTGTCAGTGTCCTTCTTGAGATGAGCAGCCAACCCCAGAGTCATTCGCGACTGGACTTAACTGTCAGGGGTCCTTTACCTTTACCTTACTGATGGATGATGCATTGCAGGTGGCAGGATAAGAACCTAAGAAGGTGGTTAAACTTGTGGCCCTACAGTGCCCACCAGCTCCAGCCAGCATGACCAATGGTCAGAGATGACAGGGGTTGTAGCTCAGCAACATCTGGAGGAAAACTGGTTAGTCCCCACTGCTTTAGGTATATGCCTCTTTTCTGCCACCTGATTGTGAACCTGTCTGCCTGTCCGCCCAGGGTTTTTTAAGAGAGCCGGACAGACTTGCTAAGTGTCATTTGCTTTCCACAGTTCCAAGTGTGCTCCAAGACCAGCTGACGCTGATTTGCAACCCATCTACACAGCAGATGGGGCTGACGGGAGAGCCAGCACATTTTTATTCTTTGCCAGATTAGGTAACATCCCTTGCTTTGTATAAATGTGCTGGACAGGAAGCCAAAGCTCTCACGCATATGTGCCCTGAGGGATCTATAGAAAACTGCTTTCTTGGCTAGGAAAAACAAAGTCTCAGGAACCAAAGTGACAATGAAATGATGCCAAAAAGAATGATTATTTGAAGCTGAACAACTATGCATGTAAGCAAATGTGGGCATATGTGCATCAAATGCAAAACTACAAATTACAGTTATAAACTCTGCAAGCTATAGCAGCTATACAAAAAACAAAGAAGTCTTCCAGACAATACAAATAATAACTGATGATATCTCCAGGATTAGATCTAGCTTCATGCTTCATCAGAATCAAATGGAAGAATTATTTGGGGGAGGGGCAGCCATTAATCCCTGCCACCCATCAATTATTCAACATACACTATCTGAATTGTTTGCAAAACAACATTATAAGGCTTATTAGGTGGATACGGAGGTGCTGCTGTTGCTAAGGGCACTTGGCATCTTCCCTGCTGCGGAGATTCACTCTCTTCCAACAGGAGCATCTTACAGCAATAAACGTAGGTCCAGGAACACAGTAAATGATGCACTGTGCCTTTAACAGTTGTGTGTCTGGCACAAATTAAACAGGGTAAGCCTTTTCTAGTATGGAAACACTATCATAGGGAAAGCTTCACCTGTGGACATTCCGTCTGTCAGACATCTTATTACTTGTGCGTGGCCCCTTATTTGCTTTCGGGCCCCATACTTTAGCACGGCAGCTTGTAACATTAAGAATGCTGATTTATTTTATTTTTATATTTGCTAAGGACAAACTTCTTAACAAACTAAAAGCTTCATTTGGAGGAACTTGAACTTAACTAGTTAATTCTGTAAAAGGACATAGTGAAATTAGTTCCATTTTGGACAGGATAGACTAGAACTAGAACATGTTGCTTTTAAAAATGAGCTTGTCAGGCACTGCCTGTGGCCCCCAGAAAGTTGTCTAATGAGCAATGTGGCCCTTGGGATGTTATGGGGCTGTGACAACTCCAGAGCTGAACTCAGCAGGGCCTTCAAAACAATCGCAGACAAAGTCCACCTGGACAGGAGCTTGTGCAGGTCACATCTTGTGGGATGCCTTCAAAGTGTACATCCAAATATTAATACACCCTACATTACAGATGGGTCGCTGTCTTTGTCACAGTGTTCTTCTTAAACAATTATAAAATCCTTCATATTGTATTGGTGCTGGGGCAAGCTAATTATTTGCTTCTAAAAAGCACTGAGAGATCACTATCTCACCCATCAGCCATTTGCCTACTTTTTCTCTTATCAAAGTTTTCCAGAACAAGGAGTACAAAAGATTTCAAGGTCAATATTTATCAGGAAGCTTGCACATGAAAATAGATCTGAGTCATGGTCTCTAGTAATCCTCTCCTGCACAATGCATTCAAAACTTCCTTTATAACCACCGGGTCCAAATTGGAGTCAACTGTTTCAGCTGAATTTGCACCTCTTATAGCAAAACCTTGTGGAACCAAGCAACCTGCCAGTTCAGACTAGGCTTGAGAGAACAAAGCTATTAGATGTGGCACTGTTCAAAATTCAGGCAGTGCTTGCTCCCTAGATAACTTCTTTTGCTGTTTAAAAACCAACAGGAGTTTCATGACAAATTTCTTCACATGCAGGAAATATATTTTTATACTGGCTCTCTTTTAAAAAACAAAAACACAGATATGTTTTAAAAATGTATCAGAGCCAAAAAATAAAATTCACCTTCTTAGCTGTGCATGTTTAGTCAGTAGTATAGTTGCGCATAGCGAAGGCTCCTAATAATCTCCAAAACTAATAAATGATTTAGAAAAAGGGATCGTGAACCTTTTTGAACAAAGTGGGCACATCTTGAATTTTGAGAAAATGTTGTGGGCACCCGTCACAAAAGACTGCTGGGGGGTACCATGCACGCAACACAAAATAAATTTAAAAATATTTCCTATTTTTGTTCTTATTGGCTGTCAATTTATTCACTTTTTCTGCTTTGATATGGAAGGGTTTTCTCTAGTAAATGAAAGCCATTGCTTCAAGAAAGTCCCCTCACCCCCAGCCACTTGTTCCTCTCTGATTTACTAGGCACTTTGAGAAGTCGTGCTGGAAGAATACTAACAGTGCCATTTAATATGACACTATGCAATTCTTCTAGTGGGTTTTCCAAGTAAATTAATTAGATAACAGCCACTTATTACTAAAGTCAAGCTTTTCACCACAGAAAGACCAATGGGCTTTCATGAGCCTGGTGGAAAGTTGATTCTGAATATAACAACAACAAAGCTAACTTCTATGCATGTGCCGTTGCATGAAAAGTCTTGTGAGACATTTTGGAATAATGCAATCCTGCGGCACGTTTACACCAAAGCGTGTCCAAGTATGTTCAGTGAGACTTACTGCTGAGAAAGATTGGCAGCTAGAGGACTATTCCTATGGGATGGAGATGGAAATGACCCATCTCTTTCAAAAAGCCAAAAAACAAAGGTAAATTGATAGGAAAATAATGTGCACTGCCAACCTCTGAAAAGCTATGGCAGAAGGAAAGATTCTTTCTGCTCTGATTAAGCTCACTTTGGCAAGAGGCTCTGCAAGCAAAAAGGTACCCAGCTGTGGAGTGCTCCTGCATGAGACCAGACTTTACCTCTGCATATATTATGCATGCTATTGATTATTGTCACTTAAACAGATCAATTAACTTCAAGCTCTAGTGGAGATGAGTTCCTTTAATTATACTCTGTGCTTCAAATAGAAGTGCATATCCTTTTTCTAGTGGATAAGGGAGATTTACAATTTCCCGAATACTACCCTCGTTCACCTTTTTTATTCCAAAGGGAGAGGCTTCATTTCAATAAGGGTATATGTAAGTTTCTGAACTTAAGCAGGAATAAACAGATGCACAAATATAGGATTTTTAAAGGGGAGGGGCATCTGACTTGACAGCAGTACAAGCAGAAAGGATCTAGGAGTCTTGGTAGACTGCAAGCTTTAATATAAGACAACAGTGTGATGCAGCAGCAAAAAAAGCCATACCATTAGCTTCAAATATCTAAAGCATGGGTAGGCAAACTAAGGTCTGGGGGTTGGATCCAGCCCAATCGCCTTCTAAATCCAGCCCATGGACAGTCCGGGAATCAGCGTGTTTTTACATGAGTAGAATGTGTCCTTTTATTTTAAAATGCATCTCTGGGTTATTTGTGGGGCCAGTGGCAGAGCTTCATGCTCCGGCACCGGGGGCGGAGAGCAGGCGGGGGCAGGGTGCACCGCCCGCAGGGGCAGGGAGTGCGTCCTGGGGGCAGGGCGCCCAGTGAGGGGGGGCAGCCGCGATGGCGCCGTGGGGATCATGCTGCCGGGGACAGTGGGCTCCCCCCACACTCCTCTTCCTCTGCCAGTGTGTGGGGCCTGGTGTTTTTACATCTCTGGCTTATTTGTGGGGCGTAGGAATCGTTCATCCCCCCCCCCAAAAAAATATATAGTCCGGCCTCCATAAGGTCTGAGGGACAGTGGACCGGCCCCCTTCTGAAAAAGTTTGCTGACCCCTGAAAAGGGCTGTCACATGGAACACGGAGCAAACTTGTTTTCCACTGCTTCCAAGGGCTAAGACCCAAACCACTAGATTCAAATTACAAGAAAGGAGATTCTGACCAAACATCAGGAAGCACTTTCTTTCCATGAACTTCCTTATCTTCACTTATCTAGCTGTGCAATCCTACAGATATCTACTCAAAAGTAGCTCCCTAGCATTTACATCTAAGTTTGTGGGTTACAGGACTGCAGCCTTAGGAGCCAAGCCCATCAAAGAGATAACAAAAATACAACTCGCCTGTGTGTTCTTATGATCTGTAAACAAGTAAAACAATCAACAGACTAGAAGTTATTGGCAGGGCACATGTTTTGCATCAATGAAGCCCCCAGAGAATCCTGAGAATCTCCAGGTAAAAAAGGAGCAGGGTTGAGGAAAATCTCTCCTGAGAGATTAGACAGCTGCTGCAGCTTCCAGTCAGAATCAACAATCCTGAGCTAAATGGACGAGTGCCCTGAATTCCAAAGTAGATGTGACTGGCCTTTGGCTGTTCATCTTGAGTTTCGCATCCATTCTGGATCAAGACCATGATGTGGGTGGGGACAAGCATTTAATCCTTTGACTACACCATGATCTTGATCTGGACACACAAACACACACGGGGAAGGCAGGTGCTGCTGTTTGCCCCAAGGAGACCATTGTCATTAGCACTAATAGCAAACAGCGGCTGTGGTGGATCCTGGGACAAATAGGTGGTACAGGGGGCCCTGATGCAGATCAGGATTGCACCAGGGGGAAAGGGTTACGTTTCCTCTCCCCACATGCTATGGAATCAAGTTGCTCCCTTGCACAACCGCAATTTAACAATAGCAGCAACAAAAGAGGACGCACACACGCACACACAAATCATGCAAAGTCTAATCAGGTCCTCAATGTCTGGCCCCAATCCAGCATCAAGCCACTTCATATGTCTGCCCAAAGCAGAGCTCCGTTGTCATTTCCCAGGCTCCCACAAAAAGCCTCCAAGCCTTCAGCTGCTGCTTCTGTAGCATAACCAGTGACCTCAAGCTGTGCAGCGATACATCCCATTAACACTTCTGTAAACCGTTTAGTCTTGCTTTGAAGCCTGATGTAAGCCTGGCAGCTCTCTTTGCTTGGAATGCTACAAGTGATATAGCAGCAAAGATCATAGTGTGGCAAGTATAGGCATTACTACCAAAGTAAACATAATTTGTGTAGTTCTGTTTTCAAATGCACAAATGGAATGAGAGGGCAACAGTACAACTCCAAGCTGTGCACAAATAATCCACAGGGAAATGATGGGATATATATTTTTTTTTACACAGTGTGGTTTGGGCACAGGGTCAAGCTGCAGCTAAGGATGGATGAAGCTGGCAGTTTCAATGCCTCTTGGTTTATCATTTCTCCAGTCTTAAATACAGTTCTCCCCATTCCCACATCAGTTTGCAATTAAAATAAGTATTCAGGAAAATCCAGACTGAAAGAACATACTGACAGGGACACTGTTTGTGGGTTGCTCCTCTGTCCAGAAGTGTGGGATATATCCTATTTTGGATAGGCTTATTCTCCCCATGAAGAGGCAGGTGCCCAGCCTGGAGACACTGTTGGAGACAACACTGCCATTGAAGGCACAAGTGCTCTTGGTGGCACAATGTGCCTTCTGCTAGCTTCAGTCGGTAGCTCAAAGATGGTAGCACTTTCTGGACAGGGGTAGCCTGGCTGGCTTTGCCTGTCTAGTAACCTGTAGTTTGGACTACTACAATATGTTGTTGTAATAACATCAGAGGAGCCCTGCTGGATCCGCCTCAAGGACTGCCTCTTTCCATATGAACCTGAGGTCATCTTCTGAGTGTCACGGTCTGGTCTATGGGCAATTGAAGTCCCGGCTGAGGATGTCGGGACCGGGGGCAAGATGGCGGGGTGGGAGCAGGAACGAGAGTCCAGAAGCCAGGGATCTGAGGGTCAGGAAGCAGGGGGTCATGAAGTCAAGGGTCCAGGGGTCGAGAAGCAAGCAGCCAAGAAGCCGAGGTCCAAGGATCAGGAAGCAAGAAGCCAAACACAGCAAGGCAGGAAACGTGTTGCTGTGGCAAAGAGCCGAAGGGAAATGCTGACCTTATATCCCTTCCCGGCTCTAGCCACTAGGTGCAGTGTGTTACCAAGCGGCCTCACCTGTGCAGCCGCTCCTTGCCTCTCCAGAACAAACTTAGGAAGACCCCAGTCCTGCAAAGCCCTACTGGTCACAGGGCCTGGCTCCTGCACGCACTCCTGACACTGAGGCCCTTATTTGTGTGCCTCCTCCATGAGAGGAGGGTCGCAACACGAGAATGGGCCTTTTCTGCAGTGGCTCCCTGTTTGTGGAATACTCTCCCAGGAATGTTTGCCTGGCACCTTCATTATACACTTTTAGGTGCCAGGCAAAAGCATTCCTCTTTAACCAGGCCTTTGGCTGATTGACATCCAGTGCCCTTTTAAAATGTTTGTGAGGGTATTGGGTTGGTTTTCCTTTTTCTTTTGATTGTGTATCTTGTGCTTTTATATTGCACTTTTATCTTGTGAACCACCCTGAGCCCTGCGGGTATAGGGCGGTATACAAATTTAGTAAATAAAATAAATCTGGCCAATCGCCGATCCAGTCCAGCATCATGTTCTCAACGTGGCCAACCAGATGCCTCTACAAGAAGGACCTGAGTACAACAACCTCTGATTCTCAGCCACTGGCTCTCAGGGGCATATGGCCGTCTACAGTGGAGGAAGAGCACAGCCATCATCGCTGGTAGCCATTGACAGATATATTCTCCGTGAATTTGCCCCTGCCTTAGAGGGCAAATTTTCCAGCTGTGGGGAGAGGGCTGTTAACATCTCCCTGCAGCTGAAATATTCAAAACCAAGGCTGCCACGGCAGCAGGCTGGCCCCATTCCACAACACAGAAAGGTAAGCGGTATTCCAAAAACCCGTAAAAGAGGCCAGCTTTTGTGAAACATTCAAATGAGATCGACATGGTTATGCTCAAATGGGACCTTGATAGCATCATCATCATTATTATTACTGCCTTATTAGGCAACCATTTCTAGATAAAGCTTTAATCACCAATCACATCTTACCAAGGAATTTATTGACAGCAGCCAGGTGGATTAATGCAAAGTTGACTCCCAGTGGATTAGGTACTGTTACTGCTCCTGAAATTTCCACATCACCGCAGAACGTACATTATTAAAGGATTTCCTCCAAGGGCAACTTTTCCAATAGTTTCATCCAGTGTATAATTAAATATCTCTCATAAACAAACATTCTTGTGGAGCAATTCAGTTCCTGCCCAAGATGGATCAAACTGCAGGCATAGGCAAACTCGACTCTCCAGATGTTTTGGGACTACAACTCCCATCATCCCTGACCACTGGTCCTGTTAGCTAGGGATGATGGGAGTTGTAGTCCCAAAACATCTGGAGGGCTGAGTTTGCCTATGTCTGGATCAAAGGATCCACGGTTACATCAAAAGCACTGCTGCTTGCAGCAGCCGGGGGGGGGGCATTATTTTTTACTCAGTTGTTTCTCCTGCACCATTCCAGGGCAGTACAAGGGAGAAACCCAAGGATTAGACCCAAGGATTAGACCCCTACTCAGGAGATCTGAAGGGCTTCAGAACCTGTGGGTATAAAACCTCCAGCATCCCCACCCAATCCCAAAATCCCCCCTAAATGCTTTAGGAGTTTCTGCTGGTGGGAAAACTGGTGGCAGCAAGCTGGAGTTTCTCTTAAGGCAGAGTCCACCGCAGCCAAAGCGCTCCCCTCCATCAGTAAGATTGTGCTATTGGTTTCTAGACTACTGGGAAAATTAAGCATAGGCTTCCGAAGGCAGATGAAAACTTTGAAGAAGTCTGTTTTCCGTGCCCCCCAAAAATATAAAAATCACAGATCATCACTGCAATCTCCTCTGTACATGTGCGCGCACACATACGCAAAATGAAATTACACAGAAATTACACTTCACCCAGAAACAAAAATGATAACATATGTAGTACCTGTGCAGCTTGAGTGTAGCAGTTCCGTAAACAGTAGTAAATCCCAAAAGGCGAACCCATCTTAGGAGAACACAGCGAAATGTGCTTGGCTCAAAGTACAAAATGATAACCTATAAAACAAAACAAAAGACATACAGAAGATATGTAGCAGCTTCAGGTGAATCACATAAGCCCTTCCTGGTTCATAAACAGAACGAGGGTTGGACACTGGGAGCTGCACTTTTTCCAGTGTTCTTGAGTGATTTCTGAGTTCGCTGCTACTTTATCTTTCTGAGTTCGCTGCTTACTTATCTTTCGCAGCCTAAATTGAAGGAGTGTAAAGAGCAGTCTAGCCCATTCAGTTGCAGCTGACTATACGGTAATATTTAATGAAGAAATAAAAGCCCACTATTTATAACGTGAAATAAGCACCCATGCTGATGTGTAGATAATAGCAATAAACAAACTTGCTGCCAGAGTGCTTCAATTAAGTGGTATGTGCCTGCTTAACTAAAAATGAATGTTTTAATAAAGTGTCTTGAAGGAAAAGTTATAGCATAGCATCTCCCCTCCTTGATAATTTTTAATCGTCGCTTTTTGGCTTTCAGACTACACATCACTTTCCTTTCATTTCCCCTATGGAGCGCGATGCTGCGCTGTTAGTGAATTTGCCTCTGAATGGAACAATAAAGAACAAAAGCTCTTAGTACAAAGAGTCTTACTTGGGATCTTTTATTTGCTTAGGCCGGAAGCTCTCCAGCAAGGTGGCAAGGTGAAGGAAAAGTCAGGACTCCTGCACCTTTCAAAGCTGCAGAGATGAATTTCAGCACGTGCAGCTTGTCATGCAATTACGCCAGCCAAAATCCTCTGTTCTGTACAAGTGCAGAAGGTTCAGGAGTCCTGTCCTCTTTTTCACCTGGTCACTCTACTTCACCGGGAGCACCCGAATCCAATCTTTGGAGCTTCTCAGATTTGTGGTGTCTTCTCTGACTGCTTAACCACAGCCAAGCACGACTCTCTTCCCTTTTGCTGGGGAAAGCCTGCTGCAGCCATGTGTTAAGAGGCCCCATCAGGGATCTGTATAGACCCAGCTAACAACTCTGTTAAGTTACCAATGTCTCAGCGGCGGCTGAATTCAGTAAGGAAGGGTTTGAGAGACAATGCAAGGCAGAGCAATGCAAGACAGGCAAGGCAGAGGGAAAGCTTCTCAAGTTGTTGTTGGCATCTGTCTGTCTTGAGGGATAACAGAGCGTGCCTCCAGGGGTTAACTCAAACCAATGAGCTAGCAGAACCAAAGTGACCTCCTCGGGGCGCAAGCTGGAGCAGTATGTATGGAGGCCCTGGGCTGCCCAGATGACAAGACCCTTCCCCCTTGGCCTCACTGATGTCACCCAGAGGAAAGCAGAGCAATGTTTTTGGCACCAGCTTAGCTCCAGAAGGAGGCATAAAAGGCCATCTAACCATTTTAGGGTCTCCGCTCCAGATTTGTGTAGGGTTTACTCCTCAAACAAGCCACTGAGCTGGGCTGAAAGAACCAACCAACCAACCAACCAACCAACCAACCTAGAACTCAGCTTGAATAAGTGTGTTGGATACAGCTCCCATCATCCCTGACCATTGCCCATGCTGGCTAGGAAAGACGGGACTTGGAGTACAGCAACACCTGGAGAACCACAGGTTCCCCACACCTGAGGTGCACTCACCTCTTCATACTCAAGAGTTGTACTTTTTGAACAAAGGTATTTCTCTTTAAAAAAATAAAATAAAACCGGTGTCCATATTTTGATGGGCTAGCTCAGGCTTCCTCAAACTCGGCCCTCCAGATGATTTTGGCCTACAACTCCTATGATCCTTAGCTAGCAGGACTAGTGGTCTGGGATGATGGGAATTGTAGTCTCAAAACTTGTGGAGGGCTGAGTTTGAGGTAGCCTAGGCTAGGTATATTGGTCCTGACCAATAGATCATTCTAGCAGTAGCTGTTTTATGGGCCAAAGTAGATTATACATTACAAGTATGATTGTATTGTGTAAAAGTAAGAGTTAAAGATGTAGAGCAAGGTTTATTTATTTTTTAGAATGCCAGACTAGGACCTGGGAGAGCAGGATTCAAATCCCCATATAGCCTCCTGGGTGACTTTGGGGCAGACACTGCCTCTCTCAGTCCGACCCACCACACAGGGATAAAATGGGACAAGGGAGAATTGTGAATGCCACACCTTGAGCTCTTTAAATGTAAGCAGAATTTGTTTTCTGGGGGTTTTTATTGTGGTGGGATTGGAAAGTTGTCTATACAAGTGGATATAACAAGTGTATAACATATGAAGGGGATAGATGAATGAACACAGTTACATTATGCCAAAAGGAGAATAACAACAGGCATTTCCAGCTTAGTCTCTCTACAACAGGCATAGGCAAACTCTGGCCCTTCAGATTTTTGAGACTACAATTCTCATCATTCCTGACCACTGGTCCTGCTAGCTACGGATGATGGGAATTGTAGTTCCAAAACATTTGGAGGGCCAGAATTTGCCTATGCCTGCTCTACAATAAGAGAGTTGGTTAACGTTAAGACATTTTCTGGTGTTCAAATGAGCTTCTAGTTACTTCAGATGTATAAAGTTAATTACAGGAGAATAAACTGTGGGAGGGGAGGGGAAATCAAAGTGTGCAACTCTAATTACTTTTCTAGCTGTTCTGTGGAGCAGGTATTAAAGGGAAACCGGTGTTCTTAAATGTCATCCCTCAGCTAATAAGTATCATAATAATTAATGGCTCTCTGAGCAAAGTTGCTTAAGGTCAGTTCTTTTAAATTCTAAATAAAGCCACTAAATGAAATTTTCAAAAGCATCCTGGTGACATGCCAAGTGGCATTCGCTTTAATTAGGGCCAACCTGCTTTATGTTCTCCGCACACTCATCCTAAACAAGTGACGAGGAAGGAAGTCTCATAGACTTGGGATAGCTAAGCGCTGTGGGTTCTAGTCCCACGTTGGGCCAAAAGATTCCTGCATTGATGGAGGCTGGGCTGGATGGCCCTTGTGGCCCCTTCCAACTTTACAATTCTATGATTCTATTACTTCATTGGCATTTCCTTCCATGTGCTTGAACAGCAATGCATACAAGAAACTAGTTCCATTCAGGGATGGATGGATGCAATGAACATGTAAAGTTGAAGTCAATTTTAATCTGTACATTTAGCTTATAATGTATATTTTTAAATGTCGCTTTTATTCGTGTTTCAATTTTATTTTTCTACTTTGATTTTTATTGACACTACGATGTATATTTTTTACATTCTTTGTAAAGCACTTGGAGATTTTTGTTTACAATTAAGTGGCATGAGAATTTTGTTAAATGCAATGAAATGTGCACTGTTTTGTTTTATTAAAAGAAGTAATGCTGCCCTAGGAGATGAGTCCTGAAACCCAAGAGGGGTTATTGCACAAAAATGTTTATCCCTGGGGCTTTGGTTCACTTTTGGAAAGACCAGATAAGAAGCTTTATTGGCCATGTATGCATGCGGTATGCAAAATGGAGAGTCCCCATTCACGCATATATACAGCAGGGGTGGGGAACCTGTTGACCCTCCAGATGTTGCTGGACTACAGCTCCTGATATCCCAGATTATTTGCCATGCTGGATTGAGCCAATGGAAGCTGGAGTTGAACATCTGTAAGGCCACAGTTCCCACCCCAATATACTCATGTACAGCTTGCACACACATGGGCCCCATCTGTACTATACATTCCAAGCAGCATCATAACACTGCAAGCTGTCATGGCTCTGCCCCCCACCAAGTATATTTTGTTATGGGTGCTGAGAGTTGTTAGGGGACCCCATTCCTCTCACAGAGCTACCCCTTCCCAAGTGGTTTAACAAGGAATCCCTCTTCCAAACAAGCGGAGGGGTCCTCACCCCTGCCTTGCAGGAACAGTAACTGAGGGAGGAGGGAAGGGAGAAGGAAGTTTGCACAGTGTCCCCAGGGAGACTTCAAAGATGAGAAGCATCCTAAGCCTCTTAGACTAGGAGCCAACGACCTCCACCCCCAAGATCTCTCTGAAGGAAAGACAAGGCTTTGGGGCCTCTGAGAGAACTCCTGAGTTGAGTGCTCTCATCTGGGGGAGATTTCAGAACAAGAAGACATAACACGGGGCAATAGTGTGCTCTGTTTCCAGTCATCTTAACAGAGCTATGGTATTAGGAGCGTGCAGGGGGTTACTTTTGGAATTTTGGTTTCCTTTCTTTTTTAAAAAAACAACAACACAACAACAGACTTCACAGGGATGCATTGGGCACTAGAAGTGGTAGTTATTATGCAAACTGAAACAACTGGCAACAGACGGGTGGAAAGAAAAAGCATCAAAAGATAATAAAGGGGTGACAGAAACTAAATGCAAGAAGCTTTTCATCTAGGCCTCATTATAGGCTTTATACACAAAGCTCCACAAGCTGGTGCATAAATCTTGGATGGCAAGATCAAATGTTTATTTCAATCAAGGAGATGAAAACAGAGTTATCTAACAGAAAACTGTCGCCTCAGCATGTTTCCACATGAACAAACTCGAGAAGAACTGTACAACTACCCTTAGTTTTCCTTCTTCCCATACTTTTCCTAACATATATACTATGCGTGGCCTGGGTCACATGTAAGACTAAACCATGGCTTAGTGTTATGTATGAACCCTGCACAGCAGTTTAATTATAGTTACAGGTTTGTCTACAGCCAACAAACCAAGATCTGAAGCCATGGTTTGTTGTTTGCTTACAAACCTTGCTTTGTTTTAACTATTGCTTGGCATTACAGGTGAATCCAGTACCTTCTCCTTAACCATGGTTACTCTGAACACCTTAGCCTAGACATTCCACAGACTACAAAGGCACAAGGCAAGAGCAGTTGGAAAAAAGAAACCAAACTTTGTAGAAACCATGGTTTGCTTGATTACCGTGGAACCACCGATTGTTTACTCATGGTTTGTTAAACAAACGATGTGTCTTTATTCCTCTTCCTGTTTTTCTATGCCACTTTTCTCATCTCAGAAATGTAAGAGGCTAGAAATAGGCAAAGGTAGTTAGCATCTTTCCTTTACATGTTCTATAATGGCCATCTGTTCCCTAAGGTAGGTGTTCTAACCAAAACAAATCAGTGTCTTTCTTTTCTTGTATTGTTCCACAGTGTACCCACGTACAACAAAAATAGCAGTATGTTTTCTGAAAAATCCAGTGTCTATATATGTTGCTTGATTTTGAATGTTGGGCGGGGGAATTGAGTCAATTTCCCTGTTTTATAACAAATGCCAGAAGGGCAACAGATTATTTGGGTTCCCCTTCTATATACAAGACATATTGAAAGAACAGTAGACAGATTTTGTAGCTTAGTTTAGGCATCAATAGCTTTGTTTAAAGGGGAGGGGAGAGGGGATGCACAAAGTCTGCAAGCTATTTTTCACAACCTGTTGGCTAATACATAAGACTGGGAGCCACGGAAGCTCAGTATTTTCCTAAGTGTGCCCCTGTGTTGCTTTCCTTTTATATAGCTCTGCCTTGATCCAGCTCCTGTTTATGAGATGCTGATAGTCTACAATGGATCTGGGTACACCGTGTAACACCCTTAAGTTAAAAAGAAGAAAAGGAAATGGTTGTGGCGACTCCACAATTCTTCGGAGGATGGTGTGGGACAGGCTGCTGCAGTGTTAATTGCTACTGTGAGCAGCCCATGTCTAAGAGATTTCAGGAATGTATAAAGGGGAGGCAGTGGTGCCATGAGAGAAGGGCTTCAGACTCTACTTAGCAGGAAGGAGCTGCAGCGGATCCCAAACTTGGCAGGGCTATCTTATCATACTTTAAAGTGGGTAGAGTAAATACGCACTACCATCTAAAGCAGGAATGGGAAACCTGCAGCCTTCCAGATGCATTGGGCTGCAAATCCCATCTTCCCTGACCATTGGGCTGATGGGAAATGGAGTCCAACAGTACCTGGAGGATCACAGGTTCCTAAGCCCTGGTCTAAAGATCTCTGCCTAACCTCCAATGAGACCTTTTAAGCCCAGAGTCTCAAATTACCTAAGCACACCTCTAAGATGAGGGCCCTTCAGGCAATGATCGTTCATGTGAGGACAGGGGTGTGTGAAGATGCTCATCTGCAAAACATCGAAGGGAAGCACTGCATCTGATGCACAGCTCACGGCCTTGTCTTTTATACTCCTTAAGAACAAAACAGTGTAACTCACCGGGAAGTAAAGAAGCAGTGACCCAAACAGGATAGTCTCCAAGAGAACGAGACCAGATGCCTTAATGCTCTAGAAACGAAAACAAACGGGTACAAGAAATTAGACTGACACAGCCATTGCATTATTCGTTTCACGTTATCTTTAAAATATTTATAGCAGAAACATTAAGAGGCTTGCAGACGAAATGTCATATTGGTGGGTTATAATCAAGGTGAATAAATGTTACCGATTTTAGCACAAGACAGAGAAGACTGACCACCTAACAACCAGATTGGTAAATTAATTAACCCAAACACAGAATACCGGTGTTTAAACTGCTTTCAATACCTGTTAATATGTTTGCTTGTAAGCAGGTTCCCCTCATCAGGATTTACTTCCTAGCAAATAAGGTTGCAACATTAGCTCTATTGATATCAATATAATACAAGTCAGTGTAAATTGAAGCAGTCCATTTAAAATAGTTTAGTACAGATGCTTGGAGGCATAATCACATCCATTTCTCCTATATGATTTAAACAGACGGCAAATGTTCACCTGGGCTGGGCATCTTCTGTAGCTTCACTTTCCTAGAGGGAAACACCATTTCCCTCACCCCAAGCTATTTTATTTTACTGGGTGATTGAATTTATATCCCACCCTTTCTTCCCCCCACCCCCAGCCAGCAAGCACACCCGCAATAATAAACAAAACAAAACAAAATTTATAAAACAGCTTCAGTTAAAAATATTATTTCTTCCAGTGATCTCAGGATTGCCAGGAACATATTCTTCAGCCACCAAACGTCTGGGGTTTCAAATTTCTCCTGAAAGCTAATAATGTTGGAGACAGATGCACCTCACTGGAGAGGGCTTTGCGACATATAAATGAACCTACCCTTAGATCATTATCTGAACTTAAAGGGGAATTTAATTATGATATATACATATCAAGGCTGAGAGATGGATACCAAAAATGACTGTAATGTACATGATATATGATTTTAGAGCTATTCTAATCAGTTGTGTATGTTTGCTTTTCACAGTCAGCTCTGCTACTGCTATCAAGTAAGTCCAAGGGCTTCTTGAGACAAGGCAGTTGCCCAGTAGCAGGTATAAGCAGCCCACCACAGCTGAAAATCCAGGGAACTGAAACCCTTTCCAAGGGGGAAAGCCTTACTTTTTTAAATGCCCCCAAACTCTCTTCTGGGGAGCAAAACTGCTTGCTGCTTTACGATGGCCTGATTATCTCTTTGGCACTGCCTTTAATAATTTCAACTATTTTGGCTTGCAGAATCAGAGTACATGCAATTCATGGCTGCTGGCATTTTGGAATGTACATAATATTCAGAAGATAAATTGGAAGGCTATTCGTTCCCATTGCTTCTTTTCTTTTGCCTCTTCTCCTATACCACCAGGGCCATCAGAACAGCCTTCAGCAATGCATAAAGCAGTGGTCAAGGGAAAACAGAACCTGGAGGAGTTTAGGCATCCCCAATGAGTAATAAACTCTTGCTGCCATTCAATCATTTCTGCTGGGACCACTCAACTGCTTATTGTGCTAGGAGGGAATCTGCTGTTCCTCCACCCTAGAGAATCATTAAATATCTCTTTGCCAAAATGATGCAGCTGTCTTTGGGCATTGCCGTTTCCCACAGGCTGACAAACCAGGCAGCTTCTTTGGCATAATGAAGGTTGTCATCAAATGTCAAAACATTTCCATGCTGCCCTCTGCAATGGCTACACTTTTGCTAGCAAACTGGCATTTATGACTGGACGTGTAGTGTACATATAGGAAAATGACCAGGGAAACACCAGCATAATTTCCTTTAACAGCTCAGGCTAATGTGCCGGAGCACCAGATATCAAAATCCTGTGCTAGGAACTTTCAGTTGGTGTAGAATATTAATTTCCACAATGGATGGTGGTCGACTGATAGATGAATCTAAACGCATCCTAAGCAGTAGTGCCTGGTGATGGTTATGCAATGGCTGTGTGCCTCCCAAAAGTTACTGTGATGTTTGTAAAGATGGAACAGAAGAAGGAGGAAGGAGAGAGAGGTATGAAAGTGTCCTGCTCAGTAGCAGATCATATGGTGAGGCAGCGGTACTCCTGACCTCCCAACAGCTGAGTCAGCTGCTGCTTACCAGGAAAGAGATGGGGAAAGTGAAAGGGAGGTCAGCACAGTGCAAACACACCAGCCAAGCCAATATGGTATTCCTGCCAGTGCCTTTGCACTCTGCTGACCTCCCTGCCTCCTCACTCCATCGCAGCAGCAACTCAACTGCTGGGAGGCCAAGTGAGCACCACTGTCCCACCACACCATCAGCTACTGGGCCTTCTTTTATAAACTCTAGCTTGCCTGTATGGTTAGTTTTTAATGCCTATCCATGGACTGTTCATGCATACACAGGGGGAATAAGCTATTTAAGACCCAGTGAAAAGTGTATTCTTTTGGAAGTACATTACATTGATTTCAGTACAAGTGAATATCTTTAAGACTGCAGTCTATGTAGAACAGATATAGCACTATAGAAGGTGCTGACAGAGGCTCTTTGGCTGTCACTCTTTGGCGATGGAGGAGGATTTCATTTAGTCCACATTTTTTAACAAACTAGCCTAATTCGCACCCCCCAGGGATGGATCATAACGCATGGATCATAACATAATTATTCTTTGCATTGCACACTTCCCTGAATTTCAGAGTTCTCGACTAAAAAGAATAATAATAAAAATGCAAAAAGGCAAATTTTAGAATAAAGTATTTTTTAGAAATATGCAAGATAATATATGCAATGATATAAGCGTTGTGCGACAAAACAGGCATTTAAATGCATTTTAAAATGTGAATTTCCATACGGATCACAGATTATGGCAAAAATAAGACAGAACAGACTTACGAATGAGCACATGTGAAATAGATGCAGAATGGAAATAGAATAATCCTACCATTCCTACTCAGTCAATAAGAGAAAATATCAAGCACAAAAATGCCAATATTTCAGCATTTACATTCCTGGGTTTTGACTTGTCTCAGATTAAAGGAAATGTGATGGTGGCAGTTCTGCGTACATTACCCTTCGGGCTCTTGAAACTCTCCCTTTTTTCTTTTCCATTGGATGCTTCCCATTTTAAGTGGGCCTTGGGGGTGTGGCAGAACACTAAAATGGCTGTCAGACACAAGAAGAGCTTTAAGAGGCAGGACCACAAAATGGCGCAGGCGAGCCTCTCCATCAATGAAAAGAATGGCACCTCTGTCACCCACCAGGATGCTCACTCACAGAGCAAAAACATCTCTTCTGTTCAGAACAGAAGGGTGGGTGGGTGACCGGTCCCAAATGAAATATGGGCATGTTTAAGGGGATGTGCCAGTACAAATAGGAAGTGGGCAGGGAGAGCAAACCATCTTTCATACAATGTGGATTTTTAAAAGGACATTTACTGAGACCTTTCACAAGTGCTCAGAGGCACACTGGCATTCATGGACAACACGTTGACGACCCACTTACATGACTGGGGCAGTTATGCATTTAAATATATGAAGGCCGTCTTTAATGATGCACTCAATATAGTCACTTCACCACAATGCAAAAGGAAATGCTTTCATACAAAACACAAGACATACAATAGCAAGAAGACAAAAAGGACTAGGTGCAACAAAGAGAGGAAGAGGCACAACTGCACAACAGTCCAATTGCCCAAGTTTAAGAGTTGGTGACAATATGTACTCATGCCTCTCTCCTGCAGTTTGCATTTTTGTAGGCAGTTGCCTTTTTTGGTGCATGTTGCACATTAAAAAATGCACGCACCACCCTCGAACTAGCATGCTCTGGGGGCAGATTATTACACAACGTAAAGAAGGGTAAAACTATAAAATAACAATCAAGATAAAGCAAGCCTAGCAATGCAGCAAAATTCAGCAATGGAAACCAGCAGAGAGCAATAAAATCATCAGAGTAAAAACCAGCCGACTGATTTGCTGGAGGGAAGTAGAAAAAGAGGGAGAAGAAGGAGAAGGAGAAGAAAGACAGGCAAGCCTCACTGGGAAAGGCATTTCATAAAAAGAATTCCATACAGGTCGAATAAGGGTGGGTGAGGTTTTTCGATTGAGGGCCATATTGACCCATTGGCAACTCTCTGGGGGCCACATGGTAAAGTAGGTGTGGCGGATGTGGAAAAGTAGGTGTGGCCAAGATGGGAACATGGACATGGTAGAATCAGTAAATTTCCCTCTCCCACCCACTCAATTCATTTAATTACCTTTTCCCTCCTTTCTCCCAAAGTCATTCCTTTGTCTTCCAACCAACTGCATTCCATCTTCCCTCTCTGCCACCAAACCAAATCAACACACCATTTGCACACCCATGCTTTTATTATTAAGCAATAAAGTGTTGCTGCTGGCTACTCTGCTTGTCCCATTTTGATGCATGTGGGCAGCACTTGGGACAGATTGCTGGTGACTGTTGTGTCTTTAGCCACTGACAGCATTGCAAGCAGCTACTGAGCACGGCTATTAATAGGACTACAAGAAATTAACTCTCTAGGACTGCTATAACAACAAGGAATCAAAAACAAGGACAGACTGGGCTGTTTGGGGAACTGCAGAAGTGGAACCTGGCTGATTTAATCTGGAAAGTGCTTGGAGAAGCTCTGAGGATGTTTAAAAAAAACACCCATGAAAAAGGACGGGGGAAATAGGGATCTTTATTTAATTTATTTGCATTGTTTTAAGCCTTCGGTTTTGCTGCAGTGAAATGCCAGGGGGTCCCCGCAGGTTGCAATAAACTTTTGAGGGCCATGTATGGCTCATAGGTTATGGACTGCCCACCCATGAGCCAAAGGAAAACTCCCATGTATTCTCTTTGAAGGTGTAAACTGAGCCTTCAAAATCAACTTCAAGCATTTGGAGTGTGCATACTCAGGAGTAACAACTTTGCTAGAATTTCTACCACACACACACACACACACACACACACACACACACACAGACCTTTGGAAGCCTTGTAGTGCTTCTGCAATTCCTCGTAGATATATAAAGCTCTGCAAGCTCATTTTTCTTCTGATTTGGGAAAGTATGCTTCATTATCTCCAAGCCATGTATTTGTCAAAAATGCTTACGCCAAAGGCCAGGTTTATCTCTAACTGCCCAGCTAGACTGTGGATACCACTTTAAAACTGAGGTGTGTGTGTGTGTGTGTGTGTGTGTGTGTGTGTGTGTGTGTGTTTTCCTTGAAAAGGCAGAAGAGGAAGGAAAGAACAAGAAGTCATCAATCACAAATGAATCGCATCCAGGAGGAAAGAGTATTAGTGTTCCCCAAGCAATTCTTCAGTTCACCCACCTCCTGATCTTTTTCTCTAACACAAGAAATGTAAATCTGTCAAGGTATGTTATGATGAAGATAAGTTGCTCTGTGTCTTCTGGTATAGAGACTCTGTTCCGCACCATATACATGATCCTTTGAAGGCTTGAGGTCTAAAAATACAACACTGCAGGCTGATACGAAAGGAATCCTGCAGCCAAGGTGGCAAAGTACATATTCTTTAAGATCCGCCTTCCCAAATGGGTGCATTCCAGATGTTTCAGCATGGCCAACAGCCAGGAGTTGTAGCCCCATACACCTGGAGGGCATTAGGTTGTGGAAAGCTGCTTAAAACAGTCCTCTAACTAGGGTTTGCTAATGCAGATGTGGAATTCTCTGTTTCCTTTGTGTTTGCTCACTGGTCAGACATCCCTCCATGCAGATGCTGGCGGTATTTGCTGACACCAGATTTTGTTGCTGCTGTTAACCAACAGCCTGTGGATTGTATGTAATTAAATCGTTTAAATGACGTAGTTCTGTGGAGTGTTCTGTGTTTTGCCTTCAACCAGAACCTTCGGTGGAGGAACACAGAATTGTAGAGTTGGGAGGGAACTTAGTGGTTAAGAGCAGTGGACTCATAATCTGGAGAACCGGGTTCGTGTCTCCGCTCCTCCACATGCAGCTGCTGGGTGACCTTGGGCCAGTCACACTTCTCTGAAGTCTCTCAGCCTCACTCACCTCACAGAGTGTTTGTTGTGGGGAAGGAAGAGAAAGGAGATTGTTAGCCACTTTGAGACTCCTTAGGGTAGTGATAAAGCGGGATAGCAAATCCAAACTCCTCCTCTTCTTCTTCTTCTTCTTCTTCTTCTTCTTCTTCTTCTTCTTCTTCTTGTCAAACCCCCTGCAAAGCAGGAATCATTTGCCCAACCTGGGGCTTGAACCCAGAACCTTGAGATTAAGAGTCCCATGCTCTACTGACTGGGCTATCCAACAGCTGTCCAATGTGCTTAATCTAGTTATGAAGGAAGAAAACGTAAATATGAAGAAAGCAGCTTTTAGGCATAGAGACCGCAAGGAGCTTCCACTGCACTATGAAAGGTGCTCAGGGACGAAGGGTCCCTGAGAATTCAACAGAATCCTCTCCCCACCCAATGCATATGCACAGGTACATAGGTGTGACTCCCACAATGCCATCCAGTCTCGAATACAAGTCGCTTATCCTTCAGACGCAAGCAATACAAAGAAGGCTGGAGCAAGATCAGCGGCTCCCAGACCTTCTCAGGCCATTGCCCCTTTGGTTCCATAAACTCATCCCCAGCGTCCCCTACCCTACCATGTAAAAAGCATTATTCAGAATAGTGGTTTGCACAACCCACTAAGGAAGACAACAACACAATATAATTCAAACCCGTAACAATTAATTGCACATTTATTCAAAAGCCAATTAAAACTATTTTGTTTAATTAATTCAACAAAATGGTTGAATTTGATCCAGTGATACCAGGTTTTCTAAGCTGGATAGTTATTCACTGTAACTCCAGTGCCCCCTACCTTGCCTCTTAAGTAATCCCTTTGCCCCCCCCAGGGGGCGGTACACCCCACTTTGGGGACCTCTGGACTATTTGGGGGATTTGGGAGTTACACACAGCCTCTCCTATAGTTGCTGTGTGTCTATGGGCTTTGTGTGAGCATAGGTGGGGAAGCAAGGTTCTCCTGCACTTACGGGAATTGTCTTTGCCTGGGTGCCACATCCACAGATATCTGGCCTGCGGCTGGCCCTGTTCTGTGGAACAGCATTCCTATAGAGGTGCCAGCTATCTGCACCTTCCAGAAACAACTGAAGACTTTTTTTTGTTCTGTCAAGCTTTCCAAGCTAGATGAATAGGTCTCTGCCACAGAGGCCTCCGCTGAATAGTTTGCTAAATTCATTTGCCACTATTATTTGTGCTGTTTTATAACTCCTTTTAGCTATTTTTTTATGATATTATGTACATCACCTTGAAAGAGAGATGCAGAAGGTGATTGAGAATATAATAACCATAACCCCGTCTTAAATATAACCATAACCATAAGTGTGTGCACCGCCACAAGACAATTACCTTATTGACATATCAGGATCATTTAAAATGTCAACTGACACTCATCTCATTTGTGTATGCTTATGTATATATACATAATACAACAGAATATTACGTACGTTCACAGACATGCATATTCATTGATCAAAGGCCAACGCAAAGCTATGTTCCCTGAATTAAAAGCATTCTGCCTTTGTTTTTCCAGTGAACACTTGGGAGGCTAATTTCCATTCATGATGCATGTCTCCTTAACAGTATCAGTTATTTAAGACAGCCATTAAAAGCCTATGATATTACCATAATGAAGCAAAACTTTAGAGAGTTAGAACAGAGCTCTTCAGATAAGTTACCACCAGGCTGTTAAACAGATGCCTTTTCTCTGTAATGGGATTACAGGGCTGATGTACAGGCAACTCTCTCTGTAACATAAATCACAATTGTAGCAAACACATGTCTCACGATCACGGCGAACACAAAGGATTTGCCATGGAAAGAAAGAAATAAAAGGAGGGGGGGTTGGAAACAAAGCAGGGAGGCAGCAAAATTGTTGAAGCCAGTTCTGAGGTTTCCTGCCAGGCATTTAATTGGGGGAACTGACAGGAAGTTATCCAATACAGAATCTGTTAGATAGATGCAGTTGCTTCTGCAATGATTGCTTAGGAAAGCTAAATAGAAATGCCTGTCTATTTATAGAAAGAGGTGATTGCAGCTATTAATTTGAGCAGTGGGATTCAAGTATTTTATGTGCATTTGATTTCGCTGGTTTCTGAGTAAACTGGAAGGCTATTTTAAGGCTGAATCGTTCTGAACAGAGCTGTCACAGCATTTTCTTATTTATTAAAGATTTTCTTGGTTTACAAAAGTACATGCCTTGTCTCTTCTTTCAGGTTGTACAGTCTTTCTTACAAATCAGCTACATTTGTTGTGAGACATTAGTGTTGAGTACAGTAGAAGGTTGGGGGAGAGGAAGGGTGGTGTGGTGAGGCTTATATTACTTTTATATAGTGTACGTGTGTGGTTTCGTGTCAGCGTGAACTGGGTAGGTTCTCTTTCTATTCGTTTATTACATTTCCTGGGTAGTGAGAGGTTTTGGGGGGCCAGGGTGTGGCTGGTTGTCTGTGGTTGACTGCAGTGGGGTTTGTTTGCATTTGTGGAGGGCTTGCTGGGTCAGGTAAGCCAGACTGATCTGTATGCTGTCAGCCGATTCTTGTTGCTGTGTTGTTAGACTGTGTATGTGATAAACAGGAGCCATACTGGGGTGAAGGCGTCTTCTTCTATTTGTCCCCATGTCAGTTTCAGTTTATTGGTTAGTTTTTCTTGTACAGTGGTACCTTGGGTTACAGACACTTCAGGTTACAGACTCCACTAACCCAGAAACAGTACCTCGGGCTAAGAACTTTGCTTCAGGATGAGAACAGAAATCGCGCGGCGGCAGCGGGAGGCCCCATTAGCTAAAGTGGTACCTCAGGTTAAGAACAGAACTCTTGAACAAATTAAGTTCTTAACCCGAGGTACCACTGTAAGGCTGTTTCCCATACTATTTGATACCACGGGTCCATGTTTATTCCTGACAGGTCTCTCCAGTGTCTGGCTAGGAGGCTTCTGACTGCTGAGAGCAGGTGGGTTATAAGCTCTGTATAATGTGAATGGTCATTATGATCTTGGAAGATTATTCAGTAGGGCTGACTTCTAATACCTGTGTAGTTATTTTGCATATTTTATTTATTTATTTCAAGAAGTCTGAGGCTGCAATCCAAATTCTTCAAAGTCAATGGCTGGGGAAGCGGGTAGGAGGAAGACACATAGAGCAGGTTTGGATGGCCTTTAGAGGACTGTGATTGCAAGTTTGGGTGGCTCCACTGTGCCATAGACCTCAAGCAGGTAGTAGGGGTTCAAATCCACCCAGTTAGGGTCATAGTGACATGCCTAACACAGCCCTTCCTGCAACTAGCTTGGAATTCAGCACTTTGCAGATCTGGGCAATTAACTTCTGACTAGAGATGGACCAGGGTTGGATAGACCAGCTTGTTTCCATTTTGTGTCATTTTCACATACACCCAATCACAGGTCCATTCCATTCAGTGGGGAGGGAGTTGCATGAAAAAAACACACACATATAAATTGTACTAATTCCATATGCATTCTATATGCATTCTTCCTCTAAAATAAGCATGTTTGTAGGCTTTTCAGTTTCCCCCTAAAACACAAACTTTTGTGAACATTTTTGAACCAGAACTGCATTGCAAAATCCAACCAAGTGCATAATCCAATCAATAGCTACAATCTGATTGGCATCTAAGTCCAGGAATGAAAAATTAGGTTGGTTTGCTTCAAAACGTGGATCAAACGAATTTCTCCTCTGCCTCTACACCAGAGCCTTCAATTTTGACTGTGACAAATTTGGGTCACTCCCTTATGGGCAAAGCACACTTACGACACGTAAGAAAACAGGGAGGAAGATTAGAAGGGGGAAAATGTTTCCAAGTTTACCTTTGCTTTGCGAAACCGGTAGACCACGAGCATGCTTATGAAGTCCAGCAGCATACAGAGAGTTTGGAATGAGATGATAGCAAGCCGTAAATACTTGTCCTCCTGTGCATAGCAGGGAGTATCATCTGTGCAGTAAGAACATCCTTCCCTGCAGGGTAAGCAGCTGTAGATTTTCTCCGACATCTCGCCTCCAGAAAAATGGCTCTCTGCAACCTTTCCTAAAAGTATCAGATATAGGGAGGGCAGGAGAGAGAGAGAGATAAAATGGGGGGGGGCATTTGCTTGCCTTCCCGGTGACCCATGTTCCACCCTCCCATTTTTCTGAACCATATAAAGTTTTGAGACAAAGCTGCCATTTTGGAGGTCGTAGCAGAAGCCCGTCCTACTCTCGAGTAGGACCCTGGCAGAGACACATGCCTGACTGGCATGTTCCCTCTCTCCTGGTCGATCGTTTGGGAGCTTCAAAAGCTTTCTTCTGTCCGAACATCACAGCGACCGATGCCAACAGACATCGGCACACTTAGGGATCTGCAGAGTCTTTGCAGCTTGCGTAACAGACCTCAGCAACTCAGCATTTTGGCTAATCTATTTTATTTACTTATAAACACACACGGAGCACTGCAACATGGCTCCCTCTCTCTCTAGCATCAGACGGCAAAGAGAGAGAACAAAGGCCAATAGTCACACAAACACAGTAACACAAACACATCCTGTTTCCGTCACTTCCCACTCTGTGGAGTCAAAACATACACCGTCATGGGAAAGACAACAATCCCATGACTGCAATCACGGAGCAGGAATTCTAACATCAGATACCTGTGAGAAACCGATAAGAAATGCCCACGCAAAAGAGGGCTATCCCACCCTGTGGTTTGCAGCAACTTATATTCAGAAGCATGCTGCCTTCAACAGTGGAGGAAGAGCATAGCCTTCCTGTCTAGTAGCCCTTGATAGCCATATCCTCCATGAATTTGTCTCAGCACTTCTCAAAGTATGAGGTCCCAAGGCTCATTATGGAAATGTGCCAGCCCAGTTTGTGTGTGCCTGCCTAGACTGGCTGTCAGGGCTGGAGTCAGAGGCAGGTCAGCACAAAGAAGCAGAGTTAGCTGTCAGTGACTGTTAGCTCTTTATTCGAGAAAATGACATACAAACTCAGCTACACTTCCCAGTAGCTCTTGCCCCTATAGAGCAGTTCCCGGACTGAAGGGGCCTTCCACCCTTTAGTGTATTTTTGGTCTTTGTTGGAAGCCGCCCAGAGTGGCTGGGGAAACCCAGCCAGATAGGCGGGGTACAAATAATATATTATTATTATTATTATTATTATTATTATTATTATTATGAGGCTCCCTCTCTTCTGGATGTCTCCCAAGCAGTCTAAAACTGCATCTGTTCACCTCTGGTCTCTGTTCTGCTCTCCCCACTATCCTGCATGTTCTTGGAGACAAAGGGGGAGCTTGTCACAGCAGGAGAGGGGGACTCCCTGGATTCTTCAGCAGCCTCTTCACACACACACACACACACACACACACACACACACCCCAGCTTCAGCCTCAAAGTCTGAACTGCTCCCTGTCACAGGGTCCTCGTGCTCACTAAACCCGGTCTCTCCAGTATGCAGCACCTCCTCCCAATCTTTCCCTTCTGACATCTCATCGGTGTCCCACCACCAATCCCTGGGCTCAGGGCCTTTATCCTCTGGGATTTCCTTTGGGGGTTCCATGGCTGGCGCCTTCCACCATTCCTGGCACTGGCCAGCTGCAGGCTGGACTAGCATGGCTTTAAGATTGCAATTTCCTAAATATTTGCCCTTCGCTTCCGATTCCTCACTCCTGTAGGAAATGCCTGGCCCTACTGCCTACCTGCTGATGTCCATCTAGGCTGCAAGTATCCTTTCAAGACCCTGATTAAATTGGGCAGTGAGTTCCCTCTGCAGGCCTTGGCCTTGAACAGGACCATTTTCCTCTCCCTGCCCTCAGCTGGAGTCAGCTCTCCTACTGAGCCTTCTCTGGTCCTTCAAAAAGGAATTAACTGGGCTGTTTTTCTGGTGTTTGCATCAGGAGCAGAACCCCAAATGGAAATCCATCTGCCCTGCTATCTCAGCAACCCACTTCAGCCCCCCCAGTTCTGTCTCGACCTACAACCGTGCAGCCTCACCGAAAGCAGAAGGATGGCAAAGTTTTCAGTGGGAAAAGCATCTGGCCGGCAAAATCTTGATTATTAATGATGGTGAGCAAGCAAGAACACAGCTTGACTTTCAGGTTCCTTGCTGGGTTTGCAGAGCTGGCAGTTTAGATAAACAATCTTTTTAAAACTAATGTGCTGAGGAAATTTCACAGAGCGTCAGAGGCTGCACAAACAAAAAAATCTCCACAAATTTCGCTCCGGCAACATTGCCTTCTAAAGTAGAAATGAAAAATGTGTGCATATATGAAGGTAACAGCACTTCTGGCACCCTCTAACCCAGTTTTTCCCACTGAATCGCTGCTCCCCATCTGGGGAGCAACCGTATAACTGTAGTAATTAAGCAAAATTCTGCTCAGTTAGCAGATAGCTAAGGTAAAACATGACCCACAGAGGCTGCAATCCAAAACATGCTTACCAGGCAGGAAGTCCTATTGAAACAGTGGTGCTGACATCTGAGATACACACACTTATAAATGGACCTACCTATTTTATTTATATTATATTATATTATATTATATTATATTATATTATATTATATTATATTATATTATTTAAAATGCAGCAAGGCAGTGTATAATATTAAAAAACAGAATAGTATGATGGCATGAATTTTAAAAAAAACACTAATAAAGACTAGTTGGTAAAATAATTCTAAAAATCACATTCTATATTTCAAAGGCCTGTCAATGAAATACAGCTTTTAAAAGATGTCCATAAGAAGGCAGTGCCTGCCACACTCAAGACCTGGTCCCTGATAAAGGCTGCCAAACCTCAGGGGGCATGGAGGACCACCAAAACTGCCCCATCAGAAGATCCCAGTGATTGAGGTGGAGCATAAGGAATCACGAAGTCCTTGCGGTACTTTGGGCCCAAGTTGTTAAGACAAATTAATCCTGCGCAAGCTTCTGCACTGCTCCCAGCTTTATACATTTTGCCCTTATTTTGAATCTAGAGTCCTGCCATCCCTCCTCACAGCTGCGTTTTCTGGCTCCAGGAACATTTTACATTCTAATACTTCTGTCCAGAGTCATCTCTCTCTCCTTGTCAGACTTCAGCCAAAAAAAAAAAAAAAGAAAACACCCCCCCCCCAAAAGCTATGCAAACAGACCTCCAGGTCATGCAGTTTCTTTTGCAGCAACCATCAGCCTCCACCAGTTCCTCATCGTGCATTCATTTCCACAAAATCACCTCTTGGGTTCCCAGAGTAACAGCCCTTTTTATGTTGCAGTGGAGGCGACAGGCTACATTTTACATTTTGAATTAGTAGCTTTTCTTTCATCGTTTGACAACCTTCACCACTCTTGACACTAGCTGTCTCGCCCTTTGGTTTTGATAAGACACATATATTCCGTCTGGCGGGCTGAGAGTCACATCAAACAGCAACATCTCCAAGGATGAAGGGAATTTCTGAATGTGTCACATTATGCCAAAGAGGGTTTTGCTTTAAAAAAAAAAGTCCTCAAATTTACTTGCACGTAAGTACTATTTAATCAATAGTATTTTGCTTAATTTAATTTTTTGTTTTTGGTGTGTGGGCCATTTGTTTTCAAGTGAGAAAACCCTGAAAGGTTTTTTTTTTTAGAAAAAATCATTATTTGTTTACTAAATTTATATGCCAGCCCTCCTTCAAAGGGTGGCAAATATGTCAATATGTACTAAAACAGTAAAATTTAAACTTCTAAAAAGAGTTAAAAACTCCTGAAAGGAACCACCTACCCTCAAACTAATAATATTAGGGTTGCCAGGCATAGGACTTTCAGCCATCAAATGCCTAGGCAAACGGTTTGCACCAGACCTTTAAATCTAGTAAAGGTAAAGATAAAGGGACCCTTGACCATTAGGTCCAGTCGTGATCGACTCTGGGGTTGCGGCACTCATCTCGCTTTATTGGCCAAGGGAGTTGGCATACAGCTTCCGGGTCATGTGGCCAGCATGACTAAGCCGCTTCTGGCGAACCAGAGCAGCGCACGGAAACGCCGTTTACCTTCCTGCTGGAGTGGTACCTATTTATCTACTTGCACTTTGACGTGCTTTCGAACTGCTAGGTTGGCAGGAGCAGGGACCAAGCAACGGGAGCTCACTCCATTACGGGGATTCGAACCGCCAACCTTCTGATCGGCAAGTCCTAGGCTCTGTGGTTTAACCCACAGCGCCACCCGCGTCCCTTTTAAATCTAGTAGCAAATGCTAATAAAGTTTATATCTATCTAAATCAAAGGAACCTCTAGTAAGCTAGAGCCATGATACGGAATGCCATGTGTGAGAGAAAGCCTATGTGAATGACTGGCAATGCCATTTCCCCCTTGCCTGTAGGCTGGAACTACATATTACATTTATAAACATGGGTTCCCAAGCAGGTAATACAAACGTGGAAATGGAGGAAGCATTTGCAGCAGAGAACCGGAAGGAAGGAACACCTCCTGCGCCTATTGATTCTTCCCTGGGTTTACTTCTGTTCCTGGAGCCCAGCTGGGTAACACAGAAAACATGGGATGGCTCAGAACCCCATGTCTTCATTGTAACATATGGTTCTGCCTTTAATCATTGCAAGAGAATAGCAGTCATCGTGATACCTTCTGTCCATGGCAAAAAAGTCAATGGGGAAAGAACTGCATGTTGTCAGCTCTCTCAAAGTAATGTAGTTTCCCCTTCATCTTGCCATTTTTCCAGCTGCAAGAGTCAGGGGTCTGCACAGAAACTCAGAAATAGCAGAAAGCACTAGATGCACAGGAAATGTCTTTGAGAATTCATGAACAGATGATTATCAATCTCCTCCACCAGACTGCCCAAACTCAATGCTGTTCACTTACCTAGGGACTGACTCTACCCTAGCTAGAGAAACTGTAGCAAGATTACCCCATCAACATCTCCCTGCTAGAGGTCACTATGGCCTGTGCTAACTATGGCATGCCAAGATTTCAAAAACTGGGTTCCAGGTCTGGGAATCCTGAGATAACCCCCACCAGAATTTTTCAGAGATTTACCACACTAGATCACATGGTAGACTTGAGCAGCCTTTCGATGTATAAAGCAGGCTTCCTCAACCACGGCCCTCCAGATGTTTTGAGACTACAATTCCCAGCATCCCTGACCACTGGTCCTGCTAGCTTGGGATCATGGGAGTTATAGGCCAAAAACCTCTGGAGGGCCGAGGTTGAGGAAGCCTGGTACAAAGGAAGGATAAAAACTGAACCGTGCATACCCCTCAAGACATAATTCTAACCCAACTTTTGCAATCGTCAAAAATATTTGGCTAAGACACAGCAAGGACAGAAAGATGCTCTTGTACATTGGTCTGTGGGGCTAGAATTCCTTATCCCCAAACTTCCTTAGAAGCCAGAATTTCCTTTGATGTCCACAAGTCTGATTTATGTTAAATGCAGTAACGAAAGGGAATTGGCTGATCAAATTAAACTAATCATTGTACTAGCCATGATGCCTATGTTCTGACTCCACTATTGGAGGCGATATGCTTCTGACTACCAGTTGCTGGAAATCACATGTGAACAGAGTGCTGTTGCACTCAGGTCCTGTCTGCTGGCTTCCCAGGGACATCTGGTTGGCCACTGTGAGAATAGGATAGTGGACTCAATGAGCCTCTGGCATGATACAGCAGGGTTCCTCTTATGTACTAGCAATGGGGAGTATAAACACCCTCTTTCCAGGAAATGTTGCAAGGTGAGAAGGGCTTAAACCCTTGAATGCAGAGCCAAAAAAACCTCAATTACCCAGAGCCTCCATTTGTTGTCTCCTGAAGTTATGCACACCGGAAAAACCAGCAGCTGGTTTATACAGATGTATAATAGAACAATGAAATTTCAAAAGGAAAATCAGCAAAACTAAAGCGCTTATAAATGGGAACGCAGCACACTTCTGCTCTAATGATGATACCACAAATTGCTGCTGCCCAGCAGCAAAGGGGTTTTAAAGGGGGGGTGGGAATTATATTTATTTACAAATCAAATACACTTAAAAGTAGGTATGTTTTACAGGATTCTCCAGAGTATCACAGATGACAAACCACAGGGCTAAAATTCCTTAAGTGATTATATAATCCCTCCGTTGCAGGCCATTGGGAATATACCGTATAGCCCTGACAAGGATAAAAAGGAACCCTGCATTATTAATACGCTCTCTCTCTCTCTCCCCATCTCTCTTTCAAACCAAAGCAAAGGCACTTACTGTGAAAGCCGTTCATTGAAAACAGTTTGGGACGATAGAATCCAGCCTTACAAACGCACTTGTAGGCTCCGAGTACAAATCCATGGCCCTTCACTGGCACACACTGGAAGGAAGGAAGGAGGAAGGGAGAAGATGAAAGAGGTGCCCACTCACTTTCCCAGAGATGTTGAACATCTTCACCTTGAGCCCGACAATACAGCAGGGGGCTTTCCTTTACAAAAAGCAAAACAGGGTTTTTTCTTTGTTTTTTAAGGCTCAAACAACAACTGTAATTTGTTTTAACTGTTTTTCATTCTGAATTTTAAAATATTGCAACCCAAGCTGAAGCCTGCTGGTGAACGATAAGATACTGTATTTTTCACTCTATAAGATGCACCAGACCACAAGACGCACCTAGTTTTTGGAGGAGGAAAACAAGAAAAAAAATATTCTGAATCTCAGAAGCCAGAACAGCAAGAGGGATCGCTGTGCAGTGAAAGCAGCAATCCCTCTTGCTGTTCTGGCTTCTGAGATAGCTGCGCAGCCTGCATTCGCTCCATAGGACGCACACACATTTCCCCTTACTTTTTAGGAGGGAAAAAGTGAGTCTTATAGAGCAAAAAATACGGTAATTAATGTAGCTGTGGCAGTGATCGTAGCAGTGACAAAAATAGCAGCTATCCAGCAGTGGGACTGAATGCCTTGGGCTCGCCTTCACGGGAGGTATTCAAAGCAGAAGCTGGACAGTCAGGGGGAAGATTGTAAATCCCTGCACTGAGGGAAGTGGTCTAACTAGGCGACCTCCAAACATCCCTTCCAACTCCCACGTTCTGTGATTCTAGGCCAGGGCATCTTCACTGCACGAATACTTTGTATTAACATGGCACAGCTGAACTGCCTCAAAACAACAACATATGCAGGCTGGCATAAAAATGAAATTATTTAAAGTAAAAAACCAGGCTATTCCCGTCATTTAGGTTTATCAGTATTAGCAGACCAATGTTACAATAAGCATCACGGCAGGCTCTAATTAGCATGCAGGCCATGAATATTTAACTGGAACAACATATCTATGCATACATATCTACTTGTTAAGTCACAGCCACCTGTGGATAATAGCTTTATGACACTTTCTGTGGTCGCAGAGACAAAAATGAGGTAGCGAATCCCAGCACAGAAAATGGAGATTTACAGTAAAATGTTGAGTTGGACAACCGATCTCCAGTTTCAGATAAACATGACCAAAAGGGAGCAATCTGAGGGCAGTCTAACTTTATACGTAATGGTAAAATGAAACAATATAATGGGATAACCCACATTCGCTGGTGTTCCACATTGATAAGTGATATACAACATCATCATCATCATCATCATCAATGAATTGCTTCCCATGCTGCACCTCAAAATGATTTACAGTGGGAAAAAAGCATCTACAAAACAGTTACATACACAGTATTGGTCCAAATATAAGCCGCACCCGAATATAAGCCGTACCTTAAAATTGAAGGGGGGGGGAGAAAAAAAGGAAAAATACCCAAATCTAAGCCACTCCCTCCCTTGCTGCTCCTGGCTGCGGGGGGGGGAGCTGTGCTGCGTTGCCGGCGGCCTTTCCCCTTCCTTGCTCTCTCCCTTCCCGGCCTTGGGGGAGAGGAAGGGGGACTATGCATGGGGTGGGCACCGCTTTGCAGCGCTCCTGGCACTGTTTGCCCCGTGCTCCTGGCTGCATACCGCAACGTTGCGAATATAAGCCACACTTTAACTTTCCACAGTCGGAATTTGGGGGGAAAGTGAGGCTTACCTTCAGGCCAATACGGTATTAAAAAGGTCAAAGAATTGCATATATTAAAAACACAGAGAGAGACTAATTAAAACAGCCACAGCACATACATGAAACAAACTCAAATCCAATATAGACACCACTGTGATAAAGATCCCCCTTTGGAAGGCTTGTTGAAAGAGGAATGCATTTAGCAGTTGATGGAAAGGTGATATATGATGGGAGGGAGCTCCAAAGGTACATCATTGTCCCTACTCTCTCCTTATTTTGCATTTTGAAGATATTTTAAGGTTGATTTTTAAACATTTAGTTAGTTTGAGCTGTGAGAATTGTTAGTTTCTGTTATCACTGTGCAGCTGCGTGGAGTCACAGGACTCTGTTTACATTCCTGGGCTTCCAGACTGTTGGCAGTCTCACGGGAAAGGAGACGGGATGTATCCTCCCCAAGTTTTCTACCAAAGCCAGAGCAAACTTTAAAGCTGTCAAAAGTAACCTTACAGTAACTCTTCCCCCTCCCCAAAACCCACTCCCAATTTCACAGCATATGCATAAATACTTATCCAAGCCTATTGGAAAAGTGATGAGGCATTTGCTCCGAGTAGATGGTATAACAAAATATGCAATTGCCACTCGCTGATAAACTCACTCAACAATGCAGACTCACCAGGGATGCAATCAAACGTGACACCATTCTGGACTAGCGGATACCTTTTATTTCATTCCAGCCAAAATTTTCAAATCCTAGAAGCAATTTTGCATCTGTTGTATGACTATAATGCTAGTCAGAAATTTTACTGAGCTCTGAACATAGTGCAATTGTAGATGGATGAATTGTGTCCTATATTCTTGTATAAAATAAGAATCAAAATGGCCTCTAGGAAATTGTGAGGTGCACATCCTCTATAGTATACACCAAGGAGAGATGGGCTGATGCGCTTTGGGTGAAAAAGCAATATATAGATACCCTATAATATACCATTTAGAAGTAGCCAGGGTTTTTTTCCTCCTCCGTTATCAATACTCATTTATTTATTTACATTTATATATACTGCCCATGTGAGCATCATAGGGTGGCCTTCCACAGAACCACAAAAATACATAACACAATAGCAAACACAACACACAGCCAGCCACCACTCTTCCATGTATGTTTTAAAGCAAATATTTTTCAATATCATAAATCAGCGCGTCACAATGAGGAGGGCTCTTCACCTGTTCCCTATTCCCAAGCCTGCTCTTCTCTGGTTCCACTTGCAACCTGGCACTTGCGCCCATTCCTAGAACCTGACTGATCCTTCTCTGAGGGCAGTTTTCTTTCCCCCTTTTCGAGGAGAGAGAGGAGAGCTGGGGTTCCTTCGCAGCCTTCACCTGCCACGGCTGCGCTGGGCCTTAAATCTCTTTAACTCCAGGCGGATTGGCTCACCTCCAGGCTGCGCGATGGAAACACGGGACTGCCATGCTCTAGACCACAAAGCAGAGATGCCTTCAAGGGCCCAATAGCAATGAGGCAGGCTCTTAATCAAAAAGCTTGCTGCTGGGTTGTTGGGTTGGTCTAAACACGTTGCAGTTTCACAGCTTAAGGATCTCAGGCTGCCCAGATTTCACACATACACCCTATCAAGTCACCTCCTTATGAAAGAAAGGTCACACATGAAGACAAGCCTACAGATAGATTGTTGGTGGTTCAGCTTGGTTAACTTTAATCAATGTGATTCATCACTGCAAAGAGAGAAGAAAATGAATAATGGAATGCCAGGCATTCTGGGCAGGCTATTTTGTATTGTTAAAATTAATCAGCTTTCTGGCTACATATTCAAAGTACATACATGATCTTGAAGGAAACAAATTATCAACTCATGGACCAATGATTAGTGATTAAATTATTTGGGGCAAGAAGCCTGACAATGCCGTCTATGCATCCAGTGCTTCAAAAATCATATTTCCCTATTAACCTCAGCTGCAAGATTCTTCGACTGACATATTCAATTTAAAGCTCAGTTAAAAAGTTAAGGGGCATCCATCCAAACAGCCAGATTAAGCCTGCCAGTTGCAACTTAACATCAGTAGTTTTCATGCAAACACATCTACTGTGCTAGTTTCAGCCTCCCCAACTGCCTGGGCTACTTCAGGAATATAAATTGAATCTATCCAGAGAGGCAGCCTTGTTAATCCACTTCAGAAACAGTGAAGAATCTTATGACACCTTAAAAGCTAAGAGACAGCAGTGTCCTGGACCACAGCAGGAGTTAGAACTCAAATAAAGAGGGGAAAGAACTGGCTGAGGAACAAGACTGAGTCCTTGAACTTGAGACCAAGACTAGTGACCTGCACCTGAGGCTTTGCACCAGCGCCCCTACAGGCAGTTCCTCCTTAGACTGAACAACCTGGAGAATGAAGTTCCATCATGCAAGACACCAATTGCTCACCAATACCTGCTCATTGGTACAGATGACATACCAGGCAGGAAGAAAAGGAAAAGCACCCAATTTCTGGGCTATGGGTCAGAGGGCTTTCCTTTTAATGATATTCATTCCTCAGCAATGGTGGGTGGAGCATAGGAAGGATGGTCAAGGCCTGGGAGAAGAGGAATTAATTAGAGCAGGGGTAGGCAAGGTTTACCTCGCCTGGGACGGTTCAATCCAGCAGAGATCCCTCTGTGGGCCAGATCGCATGTGTGCGTGAGCGCGCATGATTTCTGGCGTTGGCATCTGCGCAGACACGATTTCCGGCGTCGCGGACGTGAGTTCCTGTGCCACGCCGGTTTAGTGCAACAGACAGGGACTCACTGAGCGGGCAGCTCGGTTTGGGGGCAGCTCGTGGGCTGGTTAAATGACCCCCGTGGGCCGCTTGTGGCCCATGGCCTTAGGTTGACGACCCCTGAATTAGAGCAACCTTCAACCAGTGGATGACCTCCAGGTGTTTTCAATTGCAACAGCCAGCAGCAGGCAGAGCAAATGCACCCAGTGATCTGTCCATGGTACTGAAAGTCTTGTCTCTGGCCTTCTTGACCATAGACACCTACCCATCTCTGCTTGCAGATATCAAACTGAGTTCCTCATTTTCTCAAATTTTCATTACTATCCCAGAGAGTGCTGGCTGGACCCCTCTGCCTTCCAGGTCATACTTGAGCTCCACTGGCTCAAAACAGACAAGTGGAGAAAACAAAAACAAGCCCATGAAATAACAGCAAGTCTGTAACATTTCTGCACCGAACCCAAGGTAGAGGTAATAAGAGAATGATCCATTCATAACAGCAGTCACTGTGGTAGCCCTGACTTATTGGCTGTGCGGTCCTAATTTAACATATGTGATGGGAAAGAAACCCAGAGTCACAACCCAGAGTCACAATTAAGTAAGAACTAAGCAGAAGCAAATCTATTGCTAAATTCTAATTCAGCAATTTCATATTATAGCTTCCTTTTGAAGCCTTTTCGTTGAAATATGTTGGCTTTGAAGTCAGCAGCAGTATGTCCTGATTTATGGATGCTGGCACTTTTTATGACAGATTTGCGTCCATTTATTCTCTTACAGAGCTATTACTGGATCCAGTGTTATCAGCTATTTGTAATTAAATAAACCCCTGCTCATTCTCTAAAGTGGTATATGTCATCCCTTGCCAGCAATGCCCTTTTGCAGCCTGCACAGGGGAAGCAGGTCAGTCTCCACACATGAGTATAAATGGACACAAACTGGGAATCGAAAATGACAACATTCTCATACACAAAACAGTGCCATCATCAGGAATTACAACAAATACAGTCAGTAAAATGATCTAAGGAAGAGGCAGAATTGCATTGGTTCAAACTTAATCATTTCAATCCTGCCACTGCATCTCTAAATAATGAGGAAGTGTTCTGAAAGCCTCCTTCTAGATTAACAGCACTTTAAATGCATAATCATGTAATCATGTAGTTCAAGTGAATTTCAACTTGGAACACACACACAAAAGAAATCCTGAATAAAAATCAATACAGTAAGGTTTTCTTCCCTTCCTTCTAACTTACATCAGATAAATAGCATCATTCTCAAAGCTAAATACAATGTAAGGCAAAATATAGGCATAGAAACTGTCGCAGGTGTGCAGCTGCTATGGCTGGACCAGAATGGGCCTGGAAACCTGCCTCAGTTGTGTTCAGTGGAGAAGGAGGAGGTGGAATGCAGGAATATGAATGTGAAGGTGGCCAGCGGAACAGGAATGGATGTGTATGGAACAAGGGATCAAATGATATGCTGGGCAGTTTACAACAGATTAAAACAATACAGCAAGAACTGAATGCAAAGCAAATTAGCCAGTTGAAATCAGATGCAGAAAAGCATTTTCTCCCCCCATTAAAAAATCAAGCAAATGAAGTAGCATTTGTCTGGTGCCTAAATTTAAGTAGCTGCTGGGCAAACATGCTTCAGGAAGTTATTCTGTAGCTGGGGGAGGGCATAATAAAAGGGCACTGTCCTTGGGTCACCAAACCTCTGAAGGCAGAGTAGCCTTGTGCCTCGCTTTGCAGAATTCAATCCTCTACTGGAAGGGCCCCAGCCTGCATGGTCCAAGTCTGATTTTTAGGTAAAGAACAATAAGAAGGGAGAGAGGACGGGGTCTTGCGGTAGCCCATCCACAGCACCTAGGTAGTGAGCCATGGTTTGGCTAAGTACAGTGGTACCTCAGGTTACAAACGCTTCAGCTTACAGACTCCACTAACCCAGAAATAGTACCTCGGGTTAAGAACTTTGCTTCAGGATGAGAACAGAAATTGTGTGGCAGCGGCGCAGGGGCAGTGGGAGGCTCCATTAGCTAAAGTGGTACCTCAGGTTAAGAACAGTTTCAGGTTAAGAACGGACCTCCAGAACGAATTAAGTTCTTAACCCGAGGTACCACTGTACTGTGTGCTTATGAGGGCAGAAATTACAGGTGGCCTTTTAAAAGGCAAGTCTGAAGGCACAAGAGAATAGTCAGGCTGGTGGGAGGGAAGAGCAAGCAGAGACGAAACACTCCATACATTTTTCTGTTCCAAGAATTCTTGCTTCCTCACAATAACCTAGAAACCTAGTTTCCCCTATTATAAATGCTGATTTATTTTAGCCGTGCTACATAGCTTTGGCATTTGATATGCAGGCCTATTTTCTATGTCACCACAATAAAAAGCAGCCACAGGGGAGCTGGGCTGTGTGGACCAGCATATCTAAGCTGGCTACCCCTCCAGGGAATGGTTGTTCGAGTCAACAAATGACAGTCCCTATTCCCATGGCCCTTATGCTAAGGATGTGTTTAGATTTAAGGAGGATAAGGAACCCAGGGGGGAAGATTCTGACATCTCTCACAAAACTCTAATTCTGTCCCTCTTTAAATAGCATTGGCTGGATCCATGCGAGGCTAGCTGGAGTGGGCAGCAGGGCTAGCTCCAGGTAGGGGTGTTCTCTAGTGGACCCTCTCTTAAGAGAGGGTTCCTTAATGTTGGAAGAAGCCCCAGCTTTGATGAGCTTACCTGGTCAGAGCAACAATGCGAAACAGCTGTGTTCAGATTGGAACAAGCTGAGCCTGGAGGCCACCATTTAAATTTCCCACAATGCTCCAGGGAACAGTGCTTTGAAACACGCCCGGTTGTGAACTAGAGCCAGGTATCAAAAGCATGTCACCCCATTGCTAGCACACCTGCACTGTTTTTTATTGGGAGATTTTTTTATTGCTTTAATTCTTGGAGAGGTTAATTACTTTTTAATTGCTTTCTGTTAGCTTCCATCTGTTTATCCTCTTCATATCTACAATAATGCTGGAGAATGCTGGTATCCAGATTTATTTATTTTTTAAATTTCACAGCTTGGAATTACATTTGTCCACTTCACCTTGAGGTTAACCACTTCACCTCTAAGATAAGAAAATTTCCTGAATGCCAATTTGATCAGCACAAGGCATGCAAGCTCCACCCCGCAGTCATTCTTAGACTTCTTATTGGGTGAGCAACACAGCCAAGCAACACAGTTGGAGCCTCCCTCCTCTCTGGCCAGCAGGGAGGGAGGGAGAGGAGCTGCCTCCTTTGAAACGCGGGAAATTTAAGGGACATCATCAATAAGGGACAGCAGCGGGACACGGCGCTGAGATAAGGGACTGTCCCGCCAAATAAGGGACGCTTGACAGCTATGTAGGAAACTGAAGCAAGCTGAACCATTATGAAGGTAAAGAATGTTCTGCATTAGGTTCTGCATTAGGTTCCACCTCCTTGAAGGAAGCACCTATATCCTTGTTTGATTCTGTATCCTTCTGTGAGGTGTAAAATGGGATGACTATCTATCTCGTAGCTCTCTATATTTTGCTGGATTATCCCTGGACATTGCCCATCCTGGCTGGGGGTGAAAGTCAACAACAGCTGGAGAGCCACAGGTTGACCATTCATGGTCTAAAGATGGAGGAATTGCTGAGGACTCACCCTTTGAATCTGAGGGTAGTGGTAGGGGGTTGGGGGGCACAGAAGAAGGTACTCTTGGGGGGGTATAGCCTGAATCTTATCCTCTTCTTTCTCAAAGCACTATGTGATCTGAAGGTCAGTGCCTATGCACTGTCAATAGCACTTCCATGTGGATTAATTTGTGTGCTAAAAAATACTAACATGTTGCAGGGAATACTCTAAGCTGGAACCTAGAGTTCTTGCAAGTTGCCATCCATCCTTCTTCAGTATTTCCTTTGTCCTGTGAAATTTGAGACTGGGCCCTAGAACATAGGCAACACTACTCTGCAGAAGCACATTGCAAAAAAACATATATCAGTAACTCAGGCCAATCTGCTTATTAAGGACATTTGTGTCTGCTCTGTCCCAGCTCCCCTTCTTGTTTTTCTCACCCCTAGGAATACAGTATGAAAACCATTGGTCTAGGCAGACTAAAATAAAAGCTAGGCTATATTGTAGCTATCCACTTCTGCAAAAAAGAAGTGATTCACAATCTTTTTATAGTAAGCTAAAGCACACATTATCCACCTGTGCCTGGGCCGTGTGTGAACAACCTCCACTTGGATTATTCCCAACGGTTCAAAAGAAGGAACATCTCTCCCATTCTTTAAATAGGAACCAACAAGACTAGTGATTTATTATTTTGATTCCAGCTCAGCTCTGGACTTTGGGGATGTCATTAACTCAGGGATCAGACAAAAACTCCTTTAAAACCATGAATGCCTTGTGGTGATAGCAACAGAACTTACCTGCTTTTTTATTCTCTGTGATGAAAACAAGCTACCATCTCCTCTAGCTACCTATCAAAAAGATGCTTCAATTCACTCATCACCTAGTGCCATTCTGTTCTATCTTAAGTGTCTTCACTTTGAATTTGACTGTGTGCTGCGGCCATTGGGAATCCATATGGCAAAGTGTCCGGACCTTGTCCAACCCAGATCCTGGAGGGACCCATTCAGATGAAGAAACCCACTCCAGCTATAGACTAGGAGGAGTCTACAGCACCCAAAGGCACTCTGAAGAGCCCTGTATCATGGATGCTTCACCTGCCACAAATATGCGTGTTTTCTGGGATTTATAATTGATTTATGATTAATTGGGGGGGGGGGGAGGTTGAAAATAACTTTTGTTAAGAAACCAGAAGCTTTTCTTTTAGGAATACTGGGAGAAGAGGTGCCGAAAGACCAGAAAAAAAACTATTCATGTATGCAACCACAGCTGCCTGAATGATATATGCCCAAAATTGGAAAGAGGAACTGGCTCCAAAAAAAGAGACAATTGGCAATCAAAACTGATGGAATATGCAGATGGCGAAACTCACTGGAAGTTTAAAAGATCAAGACGAGAGCCTTTTTTTTACTATAATGGGGGGAAATTATTGAATACATGAAAACAAATTGTAAACAATTAAACACCTTAGGAGGATTGACATAAACACGAGCAGTAAGGAATAAAAGGCCTCCCAGATGCCCATGGGTATCCCACAAGCGTAATCTGTGGGCAAACAGTGCTTTCTTGCGATTCCCACCAATAGATAATCAGCATACTGGCTCTGACAGGGGAGGCAGAATATAGCCACCATGGCTTGCAGTCGTTGTTAGTCCACTTTTCCATGAATCTGTGTAATCCAATTTTAACGCCATGAAAGATGGCAGTCGTCACTGGCTCCTGTAGGAGCGAATTCCATCGCTCCTGAACTGTATGAAGAAGTACTTTCTTTTGTCTGCCCTAGATCTTCTATCATTCACAGAGTTTACAACGTTCAGATGCATTGCCACGTGCTTCATAATAGATTTATTCCTTCCCTTAAGGAAGATACTCAAAAGGATTTCTAAGGTTCAACCAGGAAACCACCTCACAAGGGGATAAGTGATGCATTCGCAAACCTCTTGATAAAATCTATAGTAGGAGAACAGATGAGAGAATGTTTCAAACTCTAAAGTGGTTCCAAGCACTGCACCTCTCCCTAAGGGAGCTCTGACAAATCTCCCATCCAGTATATTAGAGGGTCAAACCCAATCATCTGCTGGATTCTGCTTTTGGGGGCATTATATATATAGCACTTCTCAGTCCCTCATTGTTGTCCCTCTGTCAGTTCCTAGTTCGTCAGCTTTAATCATTAATCATTAATTCCACTGAGGCTGATATTTTGTACTGCTTGATATTTTGTACTTTGCTTTGCTTTGTTTATTTAACTAAATGCATATACTGATTGATTGTAAGAAAACCTCTTACAAAACAGAAGTTTAATGGTGAGCTGTCTCTAATAATCATTTGACTGATTGATTGATTGATTGATTGATTGACTCATTGTTGTAGCCTGTCCTGGGAACACAGCTGATGCAAGGTAGGCCAGAAATGGAAATAATAAAATAAAAATAAATTGTATGGGGAAGGCTTCCATTGGCACCAAAGGGAGCTTCTTTCCCCCACCCCTGGAAAGGCTAATTATAGCACAGGATCACAGCTGGAGAAGGAAAGATTAAACCTGCCATCCCTATATGCTGCAGTCCTGATTAAAATAGCACACACACATACACAGAATGCCTAGTATTCCCAGTTGATGGATTGCAACCCCAAACTCACAGGCCATTAAATAGGTTAATTGCAGTAGATGCCAGTTCATCTCCATAGACAAATTCAGGTCTCTTGGAATGCAAACAGTGTAGGCTTCTTGGCAAAAGAAAAACCCAAATCCAAAATAATGTATGTTTCTACACTTAACATATAGATCTGTTCTCAATCCCCATGTCTTCAACTCACAGATCCAAACGTATTGCATTCAGGGAAGAAAAACTGCCCACTAATGCATTGTTTTTACTATAAGCACGAACACTGCTCTCTGGAGGCTGGAGTTGGAAAGTTTAGCTCCTTGGAAAGTCTCAGCAGCATTTCTGAACTCTGTGCAAAGTGCTATTAGGGCTTGTTCAAATATTAATCACGCCAATGTAGTTGTACAACATTTGACAGAGAGGGTGCCATTAGTGAATCATGATTTTCTGCCAAAAGGAGACTAAAACAGTATTAAGCACAGCAAAAAAAAATTAAAAGTTACTTTGGAATGAAAAGATCCTAGATATATGGTGCTTTAATTAATCTATCTCTCTCTACCCTAAGCTCTCAGAGAGCACACTGTAGCGGTATATCCAACTGCACAAAACTCAGATATTTTTGTGTGCGCGCACACACACACACACACACACACACAAAGATGAGGCTCACGGGGGACTTGTTTCTCATAGTTCAAGGACAAATTCCAACCACAAAAGGGCACTTAGGGGGAGGGGGACAAAGTAGGGCCAGACAGTGAGTGATGCCTTGGAAGAATCCAAACGGCCAGACAGAGAGAGCTGGAAGTCTTCATTTGGCCCCCAAACTGAATATGGATTCCACTCTTATTTGGTGTGTCCTTCCCCCACCCACCCCCGCTGAAAGGTTTCCACTGAAGTCATCAAGAAATGCATCCTCTGCTAGGACATCTAGGCCACTATTCCTGGCATTGATAGCAACAGTGATCAAAAGCTGGCATGGCTCATCAGAAATAGCTTCTGTGCTTCATTGCTCTCCTTCGGCACTCAATAATCATAAATCCCAACTTCCCCTTTTGAAATCCTTACCAGGCTGCTGATACAGAAAGCTCCATTTATCAGGTAATAAGGTGAAATCACTCCGTGAGAGAAAGCGGAGGGTGGGGAGGAGTGGGGAGGGGGAGGGAGAGAGCCAGTCTGACTGTGCTGCATTTCATTCAACGCCTCCCCTGGTGAGCAGAATCCATAGCCGGGGTGGAGCTGACAACTGGAATTGTTGCTTTGCGTAACACTTTATTATCCATATGCTCACGCAAAGCCGTAGAAAAGAGTGAAAAGGCCACAGAGGACATTATATATACAGTGGTACCTCAGGTTAAGTACTTAATTCGTTCTGGAGGTCCGTTCTTAACCTGAAACTGTTCTTAACCTGAAGCACCACTTTAGCTAATGGGGCCTCCTGCTGCTGCCGCGCCGCCGGAGCCCAATTTCTGTTCTTATCCTGAAGCAAAGTTCTTATCCTGAAGCACTGTTTCTGGGTTAGTGGAGTCTGTAACCTGAAGTGTATGTAACCCGAGGTACCACTCTGTGTGTGTGTGTGTGTGTGTGTGTGTGTGTGTGTGTGTATTCCAGAGAAATGCAGTGAAGGACCTCAAGCAGCCATGAATCAAGAGGGATGCAGTGACCTGGAAACTACAACTAACCCAGAATGCAGCAGCTAGACTGGGAGTGGCCGCCAAGACCATATAACACCGGTCTTGAAAGACCTTCATTGGCTTCCAGTACGTTTCCAAGCACAATTGAAAGTGTTGGTGCTGACCTTTAATGCCCAAAACAGTCTCAGCCCAGTACACCTGAAGGAGCATCTTCACCCCCCATTGTTCAGCCCGGACACTGACGTAGAACTTTCAGAAAAAGCTGAGGGTTTCAATGACTGTTATTTTACATCCAAAGTGTGAGCAAAGGACAAGGTCGCCTCGCTATTTCCTTCAAAACATGCAAAGAAATGTATCAGGTAAAAAAAGAGATCATAGAACTGTAGACCTGGAAGGGATCATGAGGGTCATCTAGTCCAACCCTCAGCAATGCAGGAATCTTTTGCCCAATGTGGGGCTCAAACTCATGACACTGAAATTACGAGTCTCAGACTCTATCTACTGAGCTATCCCAGAAATAGCTCAACCTTCTTAAGCCTTCCCTGGGTAAATTTTTCTGCCAGGCAATAAATAATAGCTTAGTGCTGGAAACACTCTTGCTCTCCAGAAATTATGAACTATTTGGATGACTTAGGCAGTGGGCCATCCAAGTAATAACAAACTGATACCAGAAGATTAAGTCCCCTCTTTACGAAAAGCAGAACAGGAGTGGCAGGGAGCACATCAGCTCTAAGAAACAAAATAGGTGGTTGATTCGCTGCTCCTACAGCTCTGTTTTAACAACAGTTTTAAACTGGAAGAATTCACAAGTGTGGAAGTAGTTCCTTTGTCTCATGGGGAGTCCTTTATCCAAGGTATCCAGTGAAAATAGTGGACGTAGTGACAGCTGCTGGTTGTCTCCAAGTTGGCAGTATTGATACTGAATTTCACCACCAGGTCAATCGAGAGGGGGGAAAGTAGGCATGGCTGATTTCTAATACAAGTAAATGGGGCAAGCATATAATTGAGGGCATTTGGACCACCCTGGTTCCAAATGGGTTTTACCTACACACCTTTCTCTAGGTTGGGTCCACCACCTACTCGCCATATCAGTCATTATCTCAACAAAAGTTAAGGAAACCCACAGAGTATTTTCCTTTTGAGATCCCATGCGCATGGAATTATATGCGGAAGAGAATCACAATTCCTCCTGATCTTCCTTTTCACATAAATGAGCCTCCAAGAGGCAAACTGAGACCTAAGTCATGCATTATAAAAGGGATGCAGAACCTTTTCCAGCTGGAGGGCTTCATTCCTCTCTGGGAAATCTTCCAAGGGCCATGTGCTAGTGGGTGGGGTCAAAGGCAAAAGTGGGTGGGGCAACAAATATGAATTTTATGGCTAGTAGCCTTTTTCTCCATGAATTTGTATAATCTTTTTTTGAAAAGCACCCAAGTTTGTGACCAACACTGGCTCCCATGGGAATGTATCCTATAGCTGAACATATATTTCAACATATGTGTAACATATATTTGTTTCTTGCTTTTCTACCCAAGAGTTCAATGTTGCTTATGTTTTCCTCCTCTTCCCAAGCACTACACTATCCACAAACCATGTACCAGGCCTGGAAAATGCTGTTCTTGCCAACAGAAGAGTGTTGAACTGGGAGCATTCAAATCACCACTAAGAAGAAGAAGAAGAAGAAGAAGAAGAAGAAGAAGAAGAAGAAGAAGAGGAGTTTGGATTTGATATCCCGCCTTTCACTCCCTTTAAGGAGTCTCAAAGCGGCTAACATTCTCCTTTCCCTTCCTCCCCCACAACAAACACTCTGTGAGGTGAGTGGGGCTGAGAGACTTCAGAGAAGTGTGACTGGCCCAAGCTCACCCAGCAGCTGCATGTGGAGGAGCGGAGACGCGAACCCGGTTCCCCAGATTACGAGACTACCGCTCTTAACCACTACACCACACTGGCACTTAGCCATGAATCTCACTGGGTGATCTTGGGCCAGCCACTGTCTCTCAGCCTAACCTACATCACAAGGTTATTATGAGGACAGACCAAGCATACGAAGAACCACATGCTCCTTGGAGCAAACGCAAGCTAAAAATTGAACAAATATAGGACTGCCTGTGTTACTCAAACTGTGGTTCTGCTCTGAATCTGTCTCCGATAATCTGCATTTGATAAGCCCAGAAATCTTCCTTCCTCACCCACACCTGCCCCCCACGGTCCCCTCCCCTAGAGGATCAAGCTAACTGCCTTGTCACTCACTCATGGATTACCATCTCCTTCCCTCTTATTAGCTATTTCAGTTGCTCTTCCTACAACTATATGGCTCAGAACATTTTCTCAATCTACCGGAGATAAAGCAGTAAGAGATAGCAGGGCAATCTCATTGCCCAAAAAACTTGGGACTGACTCATCTCCATGAAAAGCAAGCTGCGTGAATCACACAGTCAGCGTGATGACTCAGAAGCAGAGCAAAGAGGTATCTGGCTGGAAATATAAAGGGTTGTGTTTTTTTAAAAGTGCCCCACTGACAACCAAGGATACTGATTTAAAGAGGGGGTTTTCCACTTCTTAAAAAAGAAGACGACGACGACAATGGTTAAATAAATAAATAAACAAACACGGAGATGTGGTTTGGGCTTTAACAAGGCAGAAGAAAAGGCCGATTAAACTGTGACTCACTGCACATCGCCCCTTAGTGGCCCAATTTGCTAGATTCAACGGAGCTAGCCCTCCTTTTGTTCTCTCATAAGTGAAATCACGGTGGGTTATTTTTATTCTAAAAGCTTGACTGTACAAGTGTAATGAACAGCCCGTGGCTGTTCATTATCTGCAGCCATCGCTGATGGAAAGGAAGAACAAAAGCAATTCCAGGTTGCTATTTCTGAGTGCACAGAGCTCGCCTGCCCTACCGTTAGACAAATGGGACACTTGGTCTGAGTGACAATCCTGGAGCTGAAGTCTGAGAGGGGGTACCTGTGGTGACAGCAGTAGAAGGGGTGGCAAGGATGTCATCTCTCAGCCTTATGTGGTGCAAAAGCAAAGGAGAGAGTGTGTGTCCACGGAAGAGACCCGTGTCAACCTCCCCTCCTGCACAACGCTACCTCACTGCCAAGTCTTCACGGCTGCCTCCAGACTGTTGTTATTTTGTGGGAGGGGTTCAAGATGCTCTTCAGGCAAAACTGTAAAGGGCTATAAAACTGCATATGCAAAAGGGAGGGAAGAGAAGCGCAAGGGGGCCCCACCAGACTGTCACTGTTTTGCAGCAGGGATTCAAATTCATACTGGGTATTTAGGTCTGCACAATAAAACCAGTGGTGCAGCAAAACCACTTTTTATTTATTGTTTTAAATAACGAAGAGGGAGGGAGAGAAAAACTGAGAAAGATAAAGGAAGTGTGACAGATGGGGGAACAGTGCTTTTTTTTGGGGGGGGTGGTACTGAAGTACCATCACATTTTTTCAGATGTTAAAAGTGTGGCACTTATTGTAACACTGTGAGGGAACTCACTTTTTTAAAATACCGACTATTCGAAGTTTGGAAAGCAATGGGGAAATGCATTGAAAAGAGTGAGAGGCATGTGGAAATTCTGTGGTCAATAGCTGTGATTCCAGAATTGCAAGGGGTTAGACTAGAGTCCCTTCCAACTCTGTGGTTCTTCAGCTTTTTATTGGGAATTTCCCCCAATAAACACATTTTTGTATGCAGATCACACATTTTTGCAAGCAATTTCTACTAATATAGCACTGCATTTTTTGTATGCTATTTTCACTAACACGCTCCTTTTGATATACACTTTCTCCTAATATATGCATTTTTGTAAGTATTGTTTTGCTGGAGAACTGCACTACAAAATTCTTAAGTGTGAATTTTGAAGGATGGCTGTGTTTTGGTTCTCATATTGTTTCAGGAAGTGAGAATTTGATAGATTTGAGCTGCATCAAATTTCTCCCCAGCCCTGTCCAAAGTCCATGGCCTCAAGTAGCTCACTCAGCAAAGATGAATCTGCTAAGCTTTTTTAAAAAAAAACCCACACAACTGTGTTTGGAAGCAAACGGCCAAATTACACCACTAAGCTGTATCAGAAACACATAGCATTCAAAGATCAAGCACAGGGGATGTATTCTGCATAAGAGCCACTGCCATCTGGCATGGACACATACACACACTAGGGATATAACCTATGTTTGCATCCCGGTTTCTCTAGCATTGCTTTTACACCAGGATTTGGTTGTGTGACAAACCCTTCTGCAAACTTCGTAAGCTGCAGTGCATGGCATTGCCATGCCTGCGAATGAACTTTATTTCAAAATTCTAGCTGATACAATATGTAGTGTTATCTAGCTTCTAATTATGCATCTATTTATAGCCTACTCAATAAGAGGATAAAGCTAAGCCCCTTCTGGTCAGCTCTGGTTGTTGACCAAGTGGGAGACAGAAATGCCATGGCACAGTCAGTAGAGCTGCCCCTAGTTTTCTAGTCAAATACAGTGAAACAGGTTGAGGAAAGGACACAGGAATTGGCTTCATACCAAATCAGACCATTGGTACACCCCACCCAGTAGATCTCTAGGATCTCAGAGAAGGGTATTTCCCAGCCCTACCTGAAGAGGATGAGGACTGAAACCGTGACTGTCTGAACACACTAAAGCCCAGAGATGATTGAAGTTGCAGTCCAACAGCATATGGAGGGCGACACCTTCCCTGTCTCCACTTTAAACCATAGAACTCATGCATCAGATTGTGAAGGGCATTATCAACAGCTTCCCCATTACTGAAGAAACACCTACTATCTACTGTTGGAGAACTGCTGAACGTACAACTCAAATGAAACTTGGGGAAATTCTCAGAATTTGTTTTGTGTGTGCGTTTCAAACTGAGCGATGATATACTTCCATTTTTATTATTATTAATATAAGGTTACCAGGCGTCCTCATTTCCCTGGATTTACAAATCAGTCCCCTGACAAAATCCATCTATTTAGTAGGAAGCTGAAAAGTGTCTTCGGATTCATTGAAAAAAATCTGGTAACCTTATATTAATATTATACTGGGGGAGGGGAAATCCCAAATACAGATTTTGTGCTTTGAGCTCTCCCAGCTCTGTCAATCCAAGAGAGGGAATGGGCTCAAGTGTTGCTCTGGGAACAAAATATGCTGAGAGTCTTCCTCCTAGATGGGGAATCTCCAGATGTTTCTGGACTACAACTCTCATCTGCCCTGCCATCTGCTGGCTAGGCCTGATAGGAGTTATTCTTCAACAGCAGGGGAGGGGGGCACAGGTTCACTATCCATATCCTTGATAAATCCAATGTACGTGCGAAAGGAGTCAATGGAAAACGCATGCACAAAGAGAACTACATGGACAATTCTTCTCATCTCTTCTGAGCTTCCAAAAATAATTGGAACTGATGATGAGCTGTGCAGTTGTTTCCAGATTTGGGAAGGTTCACTGGACTTTTTTTCTAGAGCTGCAGCAAAATGAGCTAGGTCCTCTCCACTGCATCAAGTCTTTGCAAGGCATGCTTGTGCCTCAGCTTAGGACACCATTAGAAATTGAGGATGATGGCATCTGGCGTGGGCTTGGTGCATTCTCAGCCTTATAGAAGAAGGGAGTACTCACGCCTATCCACAACCTCCCAAGGGAGTCCATTCCACTGTCAAACAACTCTAACCGTCAAAGTTTTTCCTGATGCTTAGCCGAAATCTCCTTTCTTGAAACTTGAAGCCATTGGTCTGAGCAGGAGAAAACAAGCTTGTTCTATGTGACAGCTCTTGAGATATCTGAAGGTGGCTATCATAGCCGTAATGGGAGAGGACAGTTCTGGTCAGCAAATATTACAAGATCTTACAACGGCTTCTCCACATAATCCATCACGCCCAAATTATTTTCAGACTGCGTGTTGGAGTTTATCCACCCCCTCTGTTAATTTCATGGACCAGCGTGATCCTGTTTGCTGTTCAACCATCCAATAGAGTCCCAAGATTACAAATGAGCAGCAGATCAAAACAGCAATGCTGAAAGCTTTAAAAAGCCTCTGACTCATTTATCTGGGGAAAAATGTGTCCCCCCCCCTCCTAACATGCTATTTTTGAAGTATAATATTTCTGAGTTAAGTCACACACAACAATAAAAGTGTCATAACAGCCTGGGTCTACTTGGGATGGAATATCATTATGGGTGGTAGCCCAGTCAGCACTTCTATGACACAGAAGCCTGGGAGGGTTAGGCAATCGTTTTCCTTCAATCCAAAATCAGTTCCGGGATGTGTGTGTGTAAGTGAGTTACAGAATGTGGGCTCCTGGTCGTCAACCAGATTGGCCAATCTAGTCCCAGGCAGTGGGTCAGAGCACACACACTGATTAACACCCAACTCCAAGGTCTCACCTTTAGGAAAGGAGATGAACATGTTGTTATTGCTACTACCTTTTGGTTGGGGAGACCAAATATGTGTAACTTTCCAGCTGGCAGAGCTGATGGATTAACCTAGATAGAAGAGCAAACTGGGCACCACAGTCATAATCACAAACATGCTTCTGTTGCTGTTGAATCTTGATTCAAAGTGGCCAAAGTGCCCTACCAAGAGCAAGCTAGTTGCCTTCCATGGAATGAATTCTATGGGTTTATATCATCTCTGCCATATTAAGCAGTTGGTCCCTTACCTTTCTCGCCCTGGTCTGGCCACAGTGATCCATGCAACTGTCACCTCCAGGCTCGATTATTGTAACTCACGTTACGCGGGGCTGCCCTTGAAGCTGACCCAGAAACTCCAGCAGATGCAGAATGCCGCGGCGAGGCTCCTTACGTGGTCCTTGCCGTGGGATCACATTCATCCAGTGCTTTACCAACTGCAGTGGCTCCCGGTGGAGTACAGGGTCAGGTTTAAGGTGCTGGTTTTGACCTTTAAAGCCCTATGCGGCCTAGGACCCACACACCTACGGGACCGCCTCTCCGGTATGCCCCGCGGAGGAACTTACGGTCCACAAATGACAACCCTTTGGAAGTCCCAAGTCTCAAGGTGGTTAGATTGTTCTCAACGAGGGCCAGGGCCTTTTCAGTACTGGCCCCGACTTGGTGGAACGCTCTGTCACAAGAGACTAGGGCCTTGTGGGACTTGACATCTTTCCACAGGGCCTGCAAGACAGAGCTGTTCCGCCTGGCCTTTGGTTTGGACTCAGTCTGACCCTTATTTTTCTCTCCCCTTAAACTATGGGCTACTATTAAAATAAGGCTGCATTTTAAATTGTGTTTTAACCGGTATTTTAAATTGGTGGTGTTCCCCCCCCCCCCCCGCTATTGTTTTTATTGTGATTTTACTGGTGTTAGCCGCCCTGAGCCTGACTCTGGCCAGGGAGGGCGGGGTATAAATAAAAGTTGGTGGTGGTGGTGGTGCATAATACATTTTGGCTTCTGGCAATCATTAGGAGGGTCAAGAAGATATGGAGACCACTGGAGTCCATGGAAATCTTATTCAGCAACTCCTCTTCTTGTGAAGAGAAAGGCTGGGGATTTGTGTCCCAAGTTTAACCCACAGCATCTCCCATTGAAAAGAATGAGGTAGCAAGTGATGTGAAAGACCCTCTACCAAAGACCCTGGAGTGTCAATGCCATCAAGGGTAGGATATAACCTTCTAAATGTTTACAAAAATATAAAATAAAGCATAAACATCATCAGTTAAAAACAAGCATATAAAAGCATTCAAAAGATGAATCAAAACCAACAATAGCTAAAAAGAGATAAAACACATGTTAACTTTTACCTGTCTAGATATGCATTCCCTAAACAAAAATGTTCTAAGCATGTGCTGAAAAGAATACAGCAAAGGCACCTGCCTGGTGTCAACAGGCTGCTAGTTCCTGAGTGTAGGTGCAGCCATGCTAAAATATCAACTTCTTACACATGTGGAATGTCCTTACAAGAGGATGTCCTCTCCTGAGGAACACAGTGATTGGTTGAGTATCTAGGGGATGTCAGAATCTTTCAGGTGTCCTGGTCCCAAGGTGTTTAAAGTTTAGATTCCCAATAAATGCTGCACCCCACTTTCCGTATTCTGCGGAATCGGAGAATATCCACAGCCCTGCTTGGTGGTCCCCATCATTGGAACAACAGAGAGTAAGGAAGCAATCTATTGACCATGTGGAGCTGGTAAGCCCATTGACCGCAGTAATAGTGCAGCAATGTGAGCGAGCATTGAATTGCCCCTCCCCCCCAAAAAATATTTCTGGACTAAGTGGCTTCCATTGATCTTATATGAACTTCCCCCACATGCCTCCATCTACCAAACTTAATTAGCATAGCAACAGTAATTCAAGCTGGAAATCATTTCCCAGCAGGAAAAACAAAAACAAGCAGACAGAGGGAAGAAACAGAACAGAAATTAGAGAGTGTTTAGACAGAAACAGGCTAAAAATAGTAATTATCACATTCCTGGTATATAATTGAATCATTTTCATGGGAAACATGCCACATTCTTTGGGTAGAAATGAGGTTTTTTCCCCCTTGTTCATAGCTATAGCTCATTAAGGGTGATGTGTTGCCATGGATACAGAGAGAACTATGGTCTGCTGCACAAGGCAAAAAAACTGGGTATGATGGGCCACAAGGGTTGCTGTACTAGTGCAACACCCAAAGTCATCATGTTGCATGAGTGCAGCTACTCAGGATGGGACGACTGCATTGTATGAGGCCCTGCAAGGGTTAGATGCGGGTGGATAAGGAGATGGCGAGAAGGCAATCCTATCTAAATCAACAGGACTAGAAACCCTCATTGTACCGTGAGAAACACAAGAATTAACTCAAAACACAACCATCAAATTGCAAAATCCTGTAGCCTTTTCGGAGCATAAATTGCTGTGCTAGACAGGTCACTGCAAATGAACTGAAACATTTTGCGGGAACTTGCTCTGAGTTGAGGAAAGAGGTAAGGCAAATCTCATTCAAGGAAAGCTCCTTGGCCCCCTCACCGAAATCCTTAAGTAATCCCAGACTCTGCTGTTTGCGGTGCAGAAGAACTGAGGTGAATTTGATAGCAGAGTTGCATTGGTGTGAGGCTGCCTGAGGATGAGGGGTTGGGATAAATGCCTGCTGGGCTGTTTCTAGCCATAGAGTCTGAAAGGCTAAAACGTTTTATAAATAATCTATATGTACAACATTAGTAGGATGACTGCCCTTCAGATTTGGATAAGAGAAATCGTCCTTTCAGATTGCTATGTTATCATGAGCCAAACTGAGGGGAGGGGTGGAAGTGTTCCAAGAATGACTCAACATTTTATGATCAATCACTCTTTATTTCTGTTTATTGGAAAGGGTAATTGGTTTTACTGGAAAGATCCCAGAAATATGATCCTTCATATTGTAATCTTGCACATTTATAGCCCGCCTTTTTCTCCAAGGAGCTCAAGGTGGAATACACCCCCATTTCATCTACAACAACCCTGTGAGGTAGGCTAGACTGAGAGGCAGTGATTGGCCAGAGGCCACCCAGTGAACTTCATGGCCGAGGGCTCGTGGTCGAACCCTGGTCTCCCAGGTCCAAGTTGGAGGCAGCATCCTGTGTCAATGATATGCCTATGGAAAGTCCAGCAAGCAGGACCTGAGTGCAACTGCAGTCTCTCCTTTCTGTGGTTTCTGGCAACTGGAATTCAGAAACATTGTAACTCCAGCAATGGAGGTCAAGCATAGCCACCAAGGTTAGGAGCCACTGATGGCCTTATCCCTCCATGAATTCATCTAAACCTCTTTTAAAGCCATCCAAGTTGGGGGCCATGGGCACCACTGTGTCTTGTGGGAATGAACTGCACAGTTTAACTACGCTCTGCATGAATAAATACTTTCTTTTCTCTGTTCTTAATATTCCAATGTTAAGCTTAATTGGATGTCCCAGAATTCTGGTGTTATGAACGAGGTAGGACAACTGTCCTCCGCTCACTTTCTCCAGACTGTGGATAATTTTATACAGAAAACGAGCCTGACAGCTTTGCCACTAATTATTAAGGGGCATCTGCAGACATTTTGGCCTCATTAACCTTTTCCTGTCCAAACCTTCCAAACATATAACAATACAAACACAACCTTCCAAGCACAAAACAGTATATACACAATATGTAGGTTGGCTGCAAACACAACTTGCTCACAGTGGGAGGAGGAAAGCAGTTGTGTGGGTAGAACCTCACTCAAGCTATTTTATAGGGTCAACACCTGCATTTCATTCTTTTCCCTTCCTCCCCATTTAGAATTTTTCCCCAACCCTTAACTGCATTCATTGCTACTTAATTTTATTCTCCAGATCTGTGCATCCTATATTGCTTCTCCTCTCAGAACAAGTTGACTGTACAGCTTTAACAGGAAGTTCAGCTGCCGCTAAAGGAAGCAGATGTGATTCCAATAGAAACTGTTGAGCAAGATGCTGTTATTTTTGTATATTCCTTTTGAAGAGCAGAGTGGTTTTAAAGTGGCATTGCATTGTCCCAGGCACTGTCTGCATAGAGAATGAAGGCAGCAAGCATATGAAGTAAGTGAAGCAGGCAACAAGCATTTAGGGGGAAAAGAATAATTAAATTCTCACACAACTCTTTTCTTCTGCATAATTTACATTGAAAATTCCAGCATAATTTAAAACAAATATATGAAACCTCTGTTCATAAGGAATAGCCCTTTGAAAGGGAGGGGAGTGAAACTTAGAAATTGCATAAGCCCAAGTCAAAGAATGCAGAAAAAGAGCAGGGAGCTGTCCACAATTCATGGTTCTGAAGTCAGTCTTGATCAAATAACTTGTTAACTTGGCTGACTCAGAAGGACTCTAGCATCCAAGTCCAGGTATGAGATAGTTGGAGAAGTCTACAGTCAGGATGCTAAATCTCCAAACAATTGTGATGAATGGGCAATGCAGGTGCATTGCACAATGGGTGTTGGCAAGGGATCTGTGCATTGTCATGGGTCAGTAGAACAAATTTTGATTGTTTCCATATGCCAAATGAGTTCCAAGATTATGTTGACTAAAGAACACATTGCAATTGTCTATATCTCCCCTCCAAGCCACTTTACATATTCTAAAATAAAACATAGCAACATTCCTCCTTGGGTATTGCAATTGGTGATGTCTACAACTATATTGCTCATATAGATATCGCAGCCAAAAAAAACTTTCAGTATGGCTCTTCTGCTTAGACTTGTTACAGGTAGGGAAGTTGATGGTTTTAGTAACATTCTATGAAGTCAGACCAGTTGGTCCATGCTGTCAACATGGACTGGCAGCAGCTTTCCAGGATTTCAGTCAGGGAATTTTCCCCGGCCCTAACTGGAGATGCTGGAGATTAAACTTGGAACCTCCTGCATGCAAATCATATGTTCTACCTCTGAGCTATGGCCCTTTTCTATATGTTGAGTTGAACCTGCCAGATCAGGCTAATGGCTCATCAAGTCCAGCATCCTGTTCTCACAGTGACCAACCAGATGCCTACACAGGTACTAATAGGAGCAAGGTGGCGAGAGCATGCAATACCATTGCTGTAGCAGCTCCGCTGTCTATTTCCAAGCCGAATTAAAAAGTGCTGGTTTTAACCTTTAACACCTTAAATTGTTTGGGTCCAAGTTATTTGGAGGACTGCCTGCATCAACCTGTCCACATGTTAAGACTGACAGCAGAGACTCTTCAAGCTTGCCCATCTTTATGAACAGCGCAATTGCCAAGCAGGAGGGAGAGTCCATTCTCCATGGAGGTCCCACAACTCTGGGCTTCCTTACCAGCCAACAACCACACCATACTATTTCTGGTGGCCTACCCATGATGTAGCATGTATACTGTCACTGTGCTCCCCTTGGAGATGATGGAGTGCTGAAGTTAAGTTTTACTGAAGGCCGGCGATGTATGAATCATTGCCACCTTTACTGTCTGTTTTATGATTATTTATTTCACTGTATTGATATTGTTCTATTTGTATTTAATGCACTATCTTGTTAGCTGCCCTGAGTGGTCTGACTCATATGCCTATTAGGTGCTTTAAAATAAATGAATAAATTGGAGATTACAGAGAAATAGCATCACCAACGGAATCTGGCTTCATTTACTCAGGTCATCTCCAGGACTAAACTAAACCCCTAGACAAATGTTTGCACCTGTTTCTACCCCTAGAAAGAGGACCACAAGCCATCCATTACATACAATTTCTGAATTTTTCCATTAGTTGTCAAAGAGGATGGTACAGGAGAGACGGATGATTTAAGGCCAATGGAAAGTCAAGGAAGGTCATGCATCTCCTCATACCCATATTAAAACTGTGTCATTTGTCTTAATTTTAATAGAGGCATTAGGTTCCATGGTATCTTTTTCTTTAGAGTCATGTAGGAGAAGAACATTATTGGACTGGAGCAGGAAAGTGTTAGCAGCGATCTCCCATTTACCTTGTTTCTGTAGAAGTACATAACCAGCTGTGCAACCTATACAATGCAACACACAAAAGAAGTCATGCATGATTCAAAACAGTTAGCTATTCCATAGAACAAGGATGGGGAACCTGTGAGCCTCCAGGTTCTGTTGGGCTCCAACTCCCATCAGTCCCAGCCAGGGGCTAAAGATGATGGAAGCCGTAGTTTAGCAGCATCTGAAGGATGACAATAACTCAAGCCATTCAACAGAATATTGCTTAACCATTTGAGCCTATGCATGCTTACTGAAAGCTAACTCCCCATGAGTTAAATGGGGCATACTTCCTGATGAGTGGATAGGTATTGCAGTCTAAAATAAACTGCACACCTCACACAAATCTTTAAAAGGGACAAGCCTCAGTTTGAAGACTTTACAACCTAAATATCTATAAGACACAGGAAGAGGAGGGGTGGGGAAGAAGGAATAGGAAGTAAGAATTTGCAAAATACATAACTTATAAAGCCTGGGAATTTCGGGGAAAGAGAAACCAAGTCATTGGGAGATGGAGTATTGGGTCTAAACCAAGGAGTTTTAGTTCAATGGACTAAAACTCCCATGAGCACTCATCAGCAAATAGTCGGGGATGATAGGAACTGTAGTTCCACAACATCTGGAGGGCCAAGGTTCCCCATCCCTGGTCAAAATCAAGAAGAGTTGCTCTTAAGTGAAAATCAAATCAGGGAGCCACCCATAATCTCCAAGGTACATTAAAAATAAATAAATGCTTGAGCCAGGTGGATTGCCTCACCGGTGAATCAGATTTGTTAGGACACTTCCTCAATGGATAGAAACCTGCCAAGTGCACGCGCGCTCACACACGTGCACACACGGTCCGAGGATGGGGAATATTGTCAAAGAAGCAAGAAAGAGCTGAGTGGAAGGCAGAAGGGAAAAGAGAAGCCTAGTCACCAGGAGAAGCAAGAGAGGAGGGGAAGAGGAGAGTGAAAGCAAGCAAATACAAGTAAACAGAGCAGAGAGATGAGCTTGTAATTGGGCACACCCTAGAGACCCTTATACTTCAAGGAAGTTTCCACTTTGCCGTTCTAAAGCAGCACTGCACCTGGTACAAACCACAATTTTGTATGAGCACATAAAACTGCTAGCACAGCTCACTCGCTCCCTTTAAGGCCATCCAGTTATGAGCAATAAGCTGGCAAGCTGAAAAGTGCTTGGTCTTTAATTTCGCTTCCTGCTGTGTATTGGCCTTGTATCCCACATGTGAGACCCACAACCAAGCATGGAGTGCTTCTCTGCAAGAGTTCCAGCTTCTCCATTACACACACACACACACACACACACACACACACACACACACAATTTATTCACTCTGTCTTTTAGCCTCTGCCCTCTCCAGTGTGTTTTCTTTTAAAAATTAGGTGGTATTTCTCTCTCTCTCTATGTATATATACACACATACATATATACAGCCATGCACATAAAGCTGAATGCACACAAGTGCGTAAGCTGCAGGCTTATTGTACAGTGGTACCTCGGGTTAAGTACTTAATTCGTTCCGGAGGTCCGTTCTTAACCTGAAACTGTTCTTAACCTGAAGCACCACTTTAGCTAATGGGACCTCCTGCTGCCGCCGCACCGCCGGAGCACAATTTCTGTTCTTATCCTGAAGCAAAGTTCTTAACCTGAAGCACTATTTCTGGGTTAGTGGAGTGTGTAAGCTGAACCGTATGTAACCTGAACCTTATGTAACCTGAAGCGTATGTAACCAGAGGTACCACTGTATAGGATTGTGTTTTTGTTGTGTTCATTCATTGCAATGGATCCACCCAAAATGAAATTTAGCTGAATACTTCCCAATACTTCTGCCAACCTTGGGATTTCCTTGAGCTGGTCCAAATCTGCCTTTCCTGTGCGGATGGGGCCATTTGGGTTACATAAGAACCAGGATTCAGAAAAATCAAGTTCACGAAATATATATAACTCTTCCTTTGAAAGCTCAAAGCCGTTTACTCTTGCTCATTTTTCCATTTGCATAGCTTCAAAAATAATTCATAATTGGGTGCTCCGAGATTATCTTCTGAGCCGGTGTAACCTGGCAGCCTGAATTAATTTTATTACTTAAATATAAGTACTGCTCTCAATTTTCCCAGCAGATGAGGCTGATCCATGGAAATACCTAGATGCCACATGCTAAGGAAATAATAGCACATTCTGAAAATATGGTTGATGTAACAAGGGGAGGATTTAAAAAGAAAGAAGAAGAACACATTGTAAAGCACTTGCAGCAGTGGGAATTCTGACAAATAAGGGAAATTGATGGATCTTATTATTGAACACATTTTTTTCTTTGTAGTTAATATTGAGAGAGAGAAAGAGAGAGAGAGATAGGTATTTTCTTTTCCTCAGACTATACAAAGCTGTGTTTCAAAAGGTTAGAATCTATACCTTCGCATAAACTCATTTGACCTCCACTATCTGGACCGCATCCATAAAGCCACTTTATAAAAATGTGCTGCTTGCACAGTACAATAAATTGAACAAAGAGCTCAGGAGGACAGGATCAATGAAAGTGATAAAGGAAGATTGATCTGCTGAATGGGAAGCCTATTAGCCATTGTTGAGAAAGATAAGCACATCCCATTTGTCTCTTCCTCCAAAATTTAAATTACAGAATTACCAAGGGGGCCTTCTAACGATGGCACCAGCAAGGGCCTTGAGGTTCGGCGTGATGACAGCCACACATTCTGACACAGAACCCGGCTTCCCCTCCGTGGGGCTAAGTGAGCAGGAGAGAAATGTCATAAAGGGAACCGGCTGGATACACACGGACAAGCGCTGGTGAAATTGCAAAGCAAAACCCCTAAGGGTAGAAACGTATTTATGGAAAAGAAACGAGAGCTGACTCATATATAAAAAGACTTGTGTGGGCATACGTTACTGGGTAATTCTGCCAATACAGATTATTTATTATTATTATTAATTGAATTTCTAGACTGCCCTATACCTGCAGGTCTCAGGGCAGTTCACGGGATAAAACTGGAATACAAAACCATTTTGCCACTGTCTAAGGCCAAACGTGGGACTTGAACCCACAGCCCTGAGATTAAGAGTCTCATGCTCTACCAACTGAGCTATCTTGATCCATGAATCTGTCTAATCCTCTTTTAAAGCCATCCAAAATGGTGGCCATCGCTATTTCTTATAAGAGCACATTCCATATTTTAACTATGCACCATGTGAAGAAATACTTTCTTTTCTCTGTCCGGAAACTTCCAACATTCAACATTCAATGAATGTCTCTTGTGCAGGAGCCTAGACCCTCACTGTTCAACCTTTGTGACTGTGCTAATTTGGCATCAACATGTGGCTAGTCCATCAGGAGATGCCAGTTCTCACACACCCATTAGCGACTCCATGCACTCTTTATTGGGTTGCAAGCCCAAGAGCGGCTTCATATACTGCTCCCTTTCAGCAGGTGCACTGGAGCTATGAAAAGTATGAACTAGGCCATATTGTTAATTGTTTATTATTTTTAAAGAGTGGTGTGGCGGCTGAAGAGCTGTAGCTAAGCAACCCACTTTTCCTTTCTGTTGAAAAACGTATTTTGCAAAGCTCCACTTTTCACTGAGAGCCTTGACAAGCCTGTGTCTTTCTTTATATATAACTGTTATTGGAGGAAGGCCTAAACACCACCAAGTTGCTCTCCTATATGGGCTTTTCCTATCAAGAACAATGATGCAAATCTTCTTCATTTGGGAAGCTTTCAGCAATTGATAAAATGCACCTATTTTTAGTTTTTTAAAAAAGGAGTTCTCTTAAGTTTTTAAAGAGACAGTCAAGGACTGAAACATAGCTTTTTGTTGTTGTTTTTTAAAAAAAGCTAAATGACTATCATGGGATTGCCATCATCATTCAGTGCCAAGTACAGTCCTGTTCACTGCATTAAAACTGCCCACATCTCCAGGCACCTGGTGCTTTCTCAACAAATGAACATTTATCGAGGGAAAACCTATTGGTTTTGCCAACCCTGGTGTAAAAAGCCAGAACGAAACAAGCCAAGACAAAAATACATTTGATAAATGAAACTGTTGCAACCCACACAGAGACAGAGAATTGACACTGAGAAACATTTTAGAAATTAGAGCCTTGAGATAGTGAAGTGTTTATTTTCACAAGGAAGCCAAAGCATTTTACTTATTTCATTTATTTCATAAAATGCATATATACCGCTTGATTAGAAAGAAAGAAAGAAAGAAAGAAAGAAAGAAAGAAAAACTTCAAAGTGGTTTATGGGGATGACTGATTGAACCTCCTCCTTCTCAAAATCCCCTGTGCATTTGCCCTGAACACCTGAAGAAGAATTTGGGGGGGACATCTGAGGTTCTGGTTTCTCATTAACTCCCAACCTTAATGTCAGAGACTGGCAGGGCTCTGGCAACTGGGGGGGGGGGGCAGAGGCTGACCCAGGAGAGGGGGCCAGCAATTTATAGGGTTTGGTGCCACCTGCAAGGCAGGAGAAGGGAAGGGTCTTAGCAGTCAGAGGCAGTGGAGGGGGCACAAGAAATGTTGGAAGTGGGGAAAGAAGCTGTTCAGGCAAGGGGCAGGCCAGTCAAATCCCCCCACCATCCCCTGCCCTGCTGTCTCCTAGAAGCAGGAGGCGACAATAAAGCAAAGTGGTCCCACGCTCTGTTCTAGGCAAACAGCCCTGCAAACGCCAAATGGCAACCCAAACAAGCCCAGAGAATGTTAACGGTGGGAGGCTCTCGTTTCCACAGTATTTTTCACAAGTGTCTCTAACACATCCCACTGGCTTTTGCAGCAATGTTATTTATAAAATGAGGGGTTTTTTATCATTACAGTTTATTTGTATACCTCTTCTCGACTCCAAGGGGTCCCCAAGCGAACAGCATATTACATTTTTTAAAAACCACACACAAACAAGGAAAACAATTGATCAATCAAAACAAGACAATAAAATGACTGCTTCCAGACAGTTTTTCTATGTCTACTTTTTTTACATCTTTGTCTCATTTCCTAAGCACTCGGAAAGTCTCCTTCTGGGGGACAGACTACAGAACTCTAAAGGGACCACTAACTTCCGAAGAACAAGCCATGTCAGCAACAGCCGTTATTAGGACACAAAATATGTGCCTTCACACCGTGCTATTGTGCATCACTCTGCCCCTTCTTCCAGGATTTATTGCAAATATTTTTATGCTGCTCTTCATATCTCCCAGGGTGGCTTACAGCAGAACGATAGACACATAAACATGAAACCAGAAGGATAACAACAATTGCACCAAAGAGAGTGAAAAGGAAGAGCAGTTTTAAGAAGCCAAGGATCACATTCAGCAGAAAGGATACAGAGGCAGCACATGACACAGTTACCCAGGCAAATTTAAAATAAATAAATACATCTTCAGCCGGTTCCAAAATGTCATCAAGTTCAACACCTGATAAGCCTCCCTGTGGAGAGTATTTGGTAGGCAGAGAGGCACGGACAAGCCTTACACCAAGTTAGACCACTGACCACCCAGTATTTCCTACACTGACCAGCAGTAGCCCTCCAGGGTTTCAGGCAGGGAATCTTTCCCAGGTCCACCTGGAGATGCTGGGAACTGAACATGGGACCTTCTGCATGCAAAAGCCATGTGATTCTATGATTCCATCTTTGATTCTACATGTAGCTGACTGTAGCATCCACCAAGCTCCTATCCTACCTAGAGGAAACGTCCTCCGTCAAAGTGAGGTGTCTACTAGCATAGAACAATGTGTGTCCCATTTCTACCCCAGCATCGCCTAACTACCCCCTGGCAATCAAAGAAAGCGACTCATTGTTTGCAAATTCTGAACGGCTTTACTAAAGCTATCAGCAAGCCTCCTGTTTGCCAGCCTCCAAATCTATGTGAACTGTTAGTGGGAGCTGCACCATCTATCAGCGAGCCTGGATCTCATCCTTTTAATTCCAAATGTCTGTCTGTCTGTCTCATGGAGACAGCTACCTTCAAGAGCACCAGGGCTGAAAGAACATTACATCAAACAGGACACACACCCCTTGCTCACTCTCTCTAACCCCCTTTCTCTCTATCTTTCTCTCTCAGCACGCCCTTTCGTATCTTCCCCCTTCCTTGTCATGTGCATGAACTCAAGCTAAGCAACACAAACTGCCCCTCCCACTGGATTAGAATTTACTTTTTAGCACATCTAATGTAGCTTACAAAAGACACACACAACTACCTCCTTTCCTATACTGTTTGTACGAATGGATGAAATTTTCCTGGAGACTGAACTCTTCCTTTTTCTTTCCTTTTCTAAATTGGCTTAATGCAGACCTACTCTAGACACCTAAAATCATTTCCATGCAGAACTTCTTTGGGGGGAAGGGGGGGTAAAGCGAATTGCTGGCCAGATGTATGACTGCTTAGGAAAAGAGACAGAACAGGAGCATCGTTTCACAGTGTGCAATTACATGCCCAATATATACAGACACTGAAATTTAAATGCTGCATAGAAATGTGGATAGTTAAGTGGCATATTGATGTCTTAAATTAAAGCTCTTCCCCCACCCCGTATCAAGCAGCATAGTTCTGCCACGGAGAGGTGGTACTCACAATTCATATCTAAGATCAGGTTGCATGCCACTACAACTCTTCTTTTTAAGACATGTGGTATGGAAAAAATAGTATTTTGCTAGTATAGCTAGAGATCAAACCCTATATCGCTTGCAGAGAATCTCCCAGGAGACTCAACTTTCTTTCTTTCTTTTCTCTCTCTCTCTTTAATGACATCTAGCATAAGATTCTGATATTACAGTTTGAGATGAAACACTGGCAATAAGTCAGCACCATCAGAAATTAGAGTAAAAGGATTGCATTAATACACACACACACACACACACACACACACACACACACACGCCAACAGCAACAAAATATTCATTTGGCTAGCCTTTGTATTTCTTCTGCTTCCCAAGGGTTGGTGGCATTTCAAGATGGATATTGCGCTCCTGGGACCTAATTTAAGCTGTCAGGTTTCCTAAGAGAACTCATTTTTCTTACTATCCTATTACTCATAATGACGTAGGCATCAGGTGCATGAATTCTTCTTAGCCCTTAGAGGGTGTATTGCCACATCATACATTTTGTTCAACTTGAGACTCGCCCATAGTAGAAGATGTTAATGCATTTGTGTGCAAAAAGGGAATGTGACAGCTTTTTAATATACAGAATTTCACTGCCCAAATTAAGAAAGAACAGAAGGTGGCGCGCAGTTCTATTTATTTATTTCACGTCACAACACCTATATTTTCCACCTGCATTCTTGTCTTCTCACAAATAACTTAAGACTCAAACTTTAATGAGTCACTATCACACTTGCTAAGTATAGCTTATCATCTGGGCTGCTTCGCCAACAACCTGAGACAAAGAGCCATGCGCAATTCAAAATGGTGCAATGAGACAATTAAAAAGGACAGATCCAAACTGCTCTTTAAGATTGGACACAGTGGGCTGGACATGTGGTGTAGTGGTTAGAGTGCTGGACTAGGACCTGGAAGACCAGGGTTCAAATTCCCATTCTGCCATGAAGCTCACTGGGCAGCCTTGGGCCAGTCACTACCTTAGAGCCTAACCTATCTCACAGGGTTGTTGTGGACAGCTCCTTGGAGAAAAAGGAGGGTTAGAAATTGAATAAATATACTATTGTTAGGCGGAATCCAATTGGTGCATTGACAGAAGAGCTTTGAATCCAGCAGCTATCTCAAGCAAAACTAAGGGAAGGGAGCCATTTTATTTTATTTTTTGCCAATTTGCTATTCCCCCTACAGTCTCCTGTCGCCCCCTGCATGCCGCCTTCTAATCTATCATTATCATTTCGGCAATTTATATAAAGCTTAAGGTCTCTGACATACAGAAGCTCAGTACAAGGAAGATAAAAATTAATTTAAACTATAAAAATCAGAATTCAGCTAAAGCACCTACTGAACCCAGCACTCCATTCGTTGCAGTACACCAGCTCTCAGGGCCAAATCAGGTGTGAAACCATTTATGCAGTTCTCAACTGCTGGGTGTGTGATTGTGTGGGTTCATGCGTGCTTGTATTTAAGTAAATCTGCTGAGGTAGCCCCAGTTTGGATCAGGGACCTGGTGAAGGTACAGAGGTTTAACCCTTTGCCTCCCACTGTGGTCCCAATCCAGATCTGTATCGTTGTCCCCCACCCCAGTTCTTTGTGTCTGCTATTTGCACGGGAAGGAAAGCTCCCATTGGCACCAATGGCAGCTTTCCTTCTGGCACAAATAACAGGTAGAATCCCCTAATGGGGGTCCCACTGGGGTCACAATCCAGATCACGTACACTGTATCTGCTATTAGTGCTGGAAAATAGGCTTCTACAGGTGCAAATGGGAGTTTGCCTTCCAGTGCAAATAGCAGGTGTGGTGGGCAAAAGATGTAACACTCCTTTCTGCCCTACCTCATCAAAGTCCAAGTTTAGATTATTCCCCCATGCTTGCTATTTGCATATTTAAAAATCATCCACGCACTTGCTAATTGTGTGAATTGCTCCATGTCTAGCTTGGCACTTGGACTGAGAATTGTGCATGGTTTTAAAGAGTCCTCTCACTAGGGCTCATCAATTCCTGTGGATGAGCCAAACTTCAAATGTTTTGCAAGAAATAACTTGTCTCAACTTAATCCCTCCATACCATTTGATAAATCTCTACCGTAACTTTAAAGCAATCATTCCTTCTAAATGCAAAAAAAGCCCTAATGTACACTGTTCTTCTTGTGTGAAATGCTCCATCCCTCTTTATCAGTTGAGCTGCCCTTCTCTCTTCAGCATGCAGTACATTCTCCAGAGCTGCAACACACAAAATCTTCCCGTCACCATGACCTACTTATTCTCGCTTTGCTCTTTCTATAAAGAGTGTAAATAGAAACCTAGCCCCTTGGCACCCTCGATCTGCCTTTCATAAGGCAGTCCCAAATGTGAGCAGAATACTGGCTACACCACCATTCATTAAGCAAACTAAATGTCAAATCCTTGCTGTTTCCAGTTCGTTTTTCATGCCATTATTCCTATTTACTCGTGTCCTTTCATTTTAGAAAGCTGGTAGCTGGCCAGGCTTAAGCAATGTCAAGTTTTTGTTAAGCAGTTAAAAGGAGTCTTCTCCAACCTGGTGCCCTCCAGATGCTTTGGACTACAATTCCCATCACCCCCCAGGTCATTGTAGTCCAAAACATGTGGAGAGCACCACCAGGCCAATGAAAACTGGTTTAAGAAGCTGTGGGGAACCTTGAGCCTTCCAGATGTTGCTGAACTGCAACACTCATCAGCCCCAGCAACCATGGCCACTGGTCAGGGATGATGGGAGTTGTAGTTCAGCAGCTTCTGAAGGGCCAAAGGTTCCTCACACCTGGTTAAAGGCTACTTCCAGGTGAAACATCCATTCCTAAGGTACCAATGCAACATTCCTATTGAGAGTTCCACTAGAAGTTGCAGCAACCCAGTTCCTACATAATGGAAGAGAGGAAGCACTACTTTGTTGTTGTTCTTAATTCCATTTATATACCACCCTTTATCCAAAGAGGGTGTACAACATTAAGAACATAGTCTATGCAGCATAATAATAAAAACATAATGCAAAGCATAACAGCAAAATAATCATAATAATGTCATTTTAACTACTAGAAAAGAGGAGGCTGAGAGGAGATATGATAGCCATTTTCAGGTATCTCAAGGGCTGTCGTATGGAAGATGGAACAAGCTTGTTTTCTCCTGTTGTGGAGGGTAGGACTTGAACCAATGGCTTCAAGTTACAAGAAAGGAGATTCCAACTAAACATTAGGGAAAACTTTTTGACAGAGTTGTTCAACAGTGGAATGGACTCCTTTGGGAGGCGGAGGACTCTCCTTCCTTGGAGGCTTTTAAGCAGAGGTTGGACGGCCATCTGTCATGGATGCTTTAGCTGAGATTCCTGTATTGCAGTTGTTTGAACTAGATGACCATTTGGGTCCCTTCCAACTCTACAATTCTGTGATTCTATTATTCTAGTGGAGGTGGACTCCTTGAGTGCTAAACACTTTGAGCTCACAACCTTAAGATAAAGGCGGAAGAAAAGGTGAGAGAGGGTGGAAAATGTTCTGGATTCAGCCTCGCCAATGAAGCAAGAATTCTATATTTTGTTTTATTTTTACTTCCGAGCCCCTCTCATCGTTAACCCAGTCTGTAAGAGGGGGTTGCCTAGATCTCCTCCTCCAATGGAAGCAATAGGGAGCCTGTGACACACACACACACCTCTACCTGGAGGCTGCTAGGCTCCAACTCCCATCAGCTCCAGACAGCAGGGCTGTAGTCCATCATCATCTGGAGGGCTACAGCCCCAGCCCCAAGTGGCTGCTATTTACTTTGAAAACCATTCATGTCATGGCAAATTGCTTGAGTGGTGCCATGCCTGGTTTGGCTGCAAGAGAAGTTCAACTGATCCTTACTCCCCAAGTTCCCCCACCCAGCACTGCAAACTGACCTGGGTCCCAGCTTTTGCTATGCTTCAGATAGATCCTACCTCATTAAAGTAACGGTAAAGGGACCCCTGACCATTAGGTCCAGTCATGACCAACTCTAGGGTTGTGGCGCTCATCTGGTTTTATTGACCGAGGGAGCTGCCGTACAGCTTCCGGGTCATGTGGCCAGCATGACTAAGCCACTTCTGGCGAACCAGAGCAGCGCATGGAAACGCCATTTACCTTCCCGCTGGAGCAGTATCTATTTATCTACTTGCACTTTGACGTGCTTTCGAACTGCTAGGTGGGCAGGAGCAGGGACTGAGCAACGGGAGCTCACCCCGTCATGGGGATTCGAACTGCCGACTTTCTGATCGGCAAGTCCTAGGCTCTGTGGTTTAACCCACAGCGCCACCCTCATCCCTTCCTACCTCATTAAAGGTGTTTTAATCTGTTTTACAACATCCACTTGGTCACACCATTCAAGTATGCAAAAAAGCACCTTTTTTAAAAAAAAAAGGCAGCTGCAGTCTAGCTTGGCCCGGAGAAATAAACAAAGCTGAGTTCTAGTTTTAAGGGTGAAATGCTCAGGAACTGCAGACATCCTTATGCATCATTCATGATCTCCTGCTTTCTTACATCCTGTCATGCTTTCCTTCATGCTCCTGAGATCTAAAAACAACTCAAGCAGCAGACCTGCACTGGAATTTATTCTGCACGCAAAACAATTAAGAGCCAACAGCAGATTCACTCTTCAGATGCTCCCGAATGGAATTCCAGGCCCAAATCTAAATGTCAGCTCCAGGAGAAGGATTTCATTTTGGCATCGCATTTTTAAAGTTCGCCACCTCTTATCTTTTCCCCTGGCAAAGGCATCCCCTGATAGAGGTCAACTCTAGGGAAATGAGAAATTCAAAAGAAACCCTTTTCTGCAGCTCGTGAAAGGAATTGACTATTCTATGGTCTTTTAAATGTGTTTGTGGGGAGAGAGGGGTTATTGGTTTGTTTTCGTTTTATTGTGTCTTTTGTGTTCCCATTTTGTATTTTTATGTTGTGAACCACCCTGTGATATTTGGATGAAGGTATACAAATTTAATAATAAATGAAAATTAATAATAATAATAATAATAATAATAATAATAATAATAATAATATTGTCACCATTGGGAATGCCCTTGGGAATGGCAACAATCCAAGTACGGAGGAAAAGCTTGGAAGGACTTAGTAAGACTCACAAGCTCCAACTGCCTGACTCCCCTTAATTGTATACAAATCACTCTTCCCATACCCCCTAAAAAAGGAGACCACTATAAAATGTATTGGGTCTGGAGGGCCCTGGGCCCCCACCACTGGGTTGAGTACTGGACAATGTCACCTAGATTCTGACTTCTTTTGAAGGTGTAAATCACTAGAGACGTATGGATTTATTTATTTTTTGCAATATTCACTATATTTACAAATATGCAGGATGAGAAGGGCAAACGGGGTCTCTGGTGGCCATGACCAGGATGACAGTACAGTGGTACCTCAGGTTAAGTACTTAATTCGTTCCGGAGGTCCATACTTAACCTGGAACTGTTCTTAACCTGAAGCACCACTTTAGCTAATGGGGCCTCCCGCTGCCGCCGCGCTGCCGGAGCACGATTTCTGTTCTCATCCTGAAGCAAAGTTCTTAACCTGAAGCACTATTTCTGGATTAGCGGGGTCTGTAACTTGAAGCATATGTAACCCGAGGTACTACCGTATTGTCAACTTAAAAAATAAAAAAAATATGAGGGTTGATTTGTTTCTGCTATAATTAATTGTGTTTCTTATGTTCTCCATCACTCAGGCTATATGCGGAAGATAATTACAGCTATTTATAGCATTCAGATCGTTCACAAGTAACAGGCTTTTGCTTAGTTGTTGTTTTTCTTAAAACCAAAATAGGAGGCAGGATTTTGGAAGTCTCTGAAAGATGCTGATCCTTACGCGAACCCAAACTCCTTCATGTGCAGCTAGCCAAAAGCAAAGAGTTACAACAAATGGTTGATAAGTGACTGATCAGGGTCAAAGAGCATAGGAAGCTGCCTTATACTGAGTTGGCTTGATAGCACAGGATTGACTACACTGGGAGAATCTCTCCAGGATTTCAGGAAGGGTCCCTCCCAGCCCTACCTGGAGATGCTAGGGATTGAACCTGGGACCTTCTGGTGCAAAGCAGATGCTAAAGACCTTCCCCACAGAATTTGCCTTGCTGTTCTTTCTTCATTCTGCTACATTATGGACACCTCCCTCCTGGTCTTTCTTTTCTACAGCTGAAATACCGTATTTATGCTCCATAAGACGCACCTGACCATTAGACGCACCTAGTTTTTAGAGGAGGAAAGGGAGCCCTGTTTTTTTGAGGATCAGCTCAAAGTTGTGCAGCTTCCTTTGCAAAGGGGGAAAATCCTGTTTTTATGGGGTCCAGCTCACAGTTCTGCAGCTTCTTTAAGAAAGGAAAGGAAACCATTTCTACAGTTTCAAGACAGATAATCTAATCAGCCAGTCACATGTCGCTGGGGAAACAAACAGCCTCCATCTGCAGAACATTCAACATTGGAGGCCTGGGCGGGACTGGAAAGGGAGCCAGCGATCGACCACACATTTGCTCCATAATACGCACAGACATTTCCCCTTACTTTTTAGGAGGAAGAAAGTTCATCTTATGGAGCGAAAAATACGGTACTCCCAGTGGCGGTTGATCCATTTGAGCAAATGAGGCCCTCAGTCCGCCCTCAGCCAGCCCTCACTTCCCTGCCTTCTTACTTAACAGCAAGTTCAGGGGGTGGCTCTGGCTGTCAGCTTCGTCCTTGTCACTCTCAGTGTTGCCGTTGTAGAACCCGGTAGGGAGGAGGACGGGGACAACACTAGAATTTGTTGGCTCTGCCTGTCACTGGCTCTAGCGCCACCTACTGTCGATCTCCCTGTCTTCCGCCCTACCAGTCCAAATAGGCTGAATACCACTGAGTACACTACACTCTTGCTCAGGAGGGGAGTACTCTTGAACACAATGTCTACTTCCAAGTAAGCAGAATCAGGCCACACACTACAAGCATACTCCTGAAAACAAGTCATGCACCCAAAGTTGTAACTTAAATACATGCCTACTACATTCAAGGTCCAACCCAGGCACGTGGTTAGAATCCCGTAGATCAGGAGCAGGCAACAAGGTACCACCCCAGATGTTGTCTAAATACATCTCCCAGCAGCCCACGCCTGGTAGTAAATGGTCAGGGATGATGGAGGTGGCAGTCCATCGACATCTGGAGGTACCATGTTGGCCCCAGGGGAGAAAATCTCATTGAATTCAGTAGGGCTTAGTTCTGATCAAATATGTATATAATCACGCAACTAAACGCACTGCTACCAGGAGCTAAACCATGGTTTGTCTCAGCATTACATGCAAATCTGAGCTCATGGTTTGTCTCCCCCAACAAACCATAAGCAGTAAGCCAAGAACAAACCTCAATTACGAGGTTTGCTTAAAACAATACAAAAGCATCAGCAAGAGTATGCGAGGAGCAAAGTAGCCACAATTTTCCCAATGTGTACCAGCGCACTTGCTTGTTCTCACTAAGCCATAGTTTGGCTTAGCGTTACATTCAAACCAAGCTATTATTTTCCTACATGTGTTGTTGGGGTTTTTTATGTGCATTTCCTTGTATGTTTAGCACTGAAATAAAGGACAACAGGTCTGGCTATACATGAATCATGTGGGTGGGTGCGTGTGCATGCACATATATTTGTGCGCATGCATTTAAAAGTGATTACTAGATATATGCCCAAAATAGAAAGTTCAGCCCATTTATTACAAGAGCCTTGGGCTTGGGTGAAGGAACAGCAGTTGCCAACCACAAAGTTACCTTGTTCTACAGTTCGCTGCCACTGAAAGCTTGTACGGTCCATCTTGTGTGGGAAGCTTATTCCCATTTAAAAAGCAGGAAAATAAGGTCAAGACTTGCAATGTGGAAATCAAAGCGAAACATGGTAGAATACATCATTCATTGAGATTAAGGTACGTTTCCTTACCTCGGAGCTATTTAAGTGGCATGTGTGAGTTCCTGAAAACCAGCCCTCATTTGAACATTGGTCAATGTCCACTTTTTGTAAGTTTATGTCCACTTTCACAACACCCCTGGAAGAAGAAGAAGAAATGCCATTAATTCACATAGATTCAACACACCATTTTCCTTTCACTGTTAAAAATGGCGGGAATGTAGTGCTGAATCTTAATTGCATTTATGAAAAGCTATAGTTATTTGATTTGATGTACTGTATTTCTAGGATACTAACAAACAGTAAATAACAGCAGAACATCATAAATACAGCATAAATCATATAATATAATTAACAAAGCATGAATAAAACAACTGCAATCTATAAAACACTAGTAACAAAACAGCAACCAGAATATAAGCTAAACAAGAAATTTACAGCATAGGTCATATTATATGATTAACAAATCAATATAGCATTTCTATAAAGCGATGTTAACAACATTAACAAAATAGCACCTAAAAAAAATTCAGCTAAGCACTGTTAAATCCATACACACCAATCATCTCACTAAGTTGGTTCCGATAACGAGTGCCAAACTTGCTCTGGTTATTAGTACCATGAGTAAAAAGGATACCTTTTTAGTGGGCTGTTACACATTAGTGGATAGCTGTAAATGCTTTATGTTTTGTGCAATTCTTCATTTCAAAAGCTTGTGTACTCCTACCCATCCCACAGATGTTGCCCCGGCCTAACCTATTCAGTCTCTCCATTACAGTCTGAAAACAACATCACAACAAGCTCCCAGTCGACTCTTAAGCCTTCTCTGAATCATCATCAGCTCATGTGTTGCTCGACATGAGATGTTAAGCTGGAAGAGAGCCATTCGTTTTGTTTCCGCCATTGTCAATAGCTGCCAGTATCACATAAAGAATTGCATCAAGCAGATTTCACAATTTTCACAGTACTCTAATAGGAGTTGTATTCAGCTAAGATCTCCTCTGAACAGACCCATTGAAATCAATGGACTTTGGTTAGTCATAGAATCATAGAACTGTAGAGTTGGAAGGGACCACGGGGGTGATCTAGTACAACCCCCTGCAATGTAGGAATCTTTTGCCCAATGTGGGGCTCAAACCCACAACCCTGAGATTACGAATCTCATGCTTTACCAACTGAGCTATCCACAGGACTTCTCGTGCCCATTGATTTCAGTGGGCATACCTACTCTGCGTATGACAAACACTGGATGCAATCCAATATTAGTCAATTAGATTTATGAGCCATTTGTGGAATTGGCTCCCTTTGCAGAATGTTCTTGATTGAATCGGAAGGCTTAGAATTACTTAACCAACTACAGGTACAGAGCCTAAGAGTCCTGCTTGACCTGCTTTTCAATAAACAGGTTTGCTGTGGGGGCCAGAAGTGCTTTTTATCTTCTGTGTTTATTGTGTAGACTCATCCCTTCTTGAATAGAGAGGATTTTTCAATGCTGACTCATGCTTTCATAACTCCCTGCTCAATACAGGGCTGCCCTTGAATACAACTCAGGTACTTCTGGCATCTGAATTTCGGACTAATGTTTTCGGAGAAATATTTAAAAAAAGTTAAATGCCCCATCCCAGCCTCCCCACAGGCTGCCCTTTTGAACTTGTGGGATGATCCAACAACAATTTTACCAAACTAAGGAACTTTTGACATGGATGCTGGCTGCAACAAGAATTTCTTTGGCCCAGAAATGGAGGACACTACAGGGCTTAAACATAACATAACCCACAAATTCCACATTTCTAAGGTCAGGAAGACCAGGGACATTTTCATGCAGTTAGGTGGAATTTCATTTATTATATTCTTGTGAACTGCCATGAGATGAAGAGGGGGGTTATTGGTGGTTTTTTTTGTTTTATTAAATATTTTATGTCCTGGTTTTGTATTTTTCCTGTTGTGAACCTGGGATTTACAAATTTAATAAATAAAGATATCAAGAATGATTTGAGGCTTCTCATGGTAATATCTGCAGTTCAAGTTGCAACTGTGAAGGCACAGGACCAGGAGCCAAGAAATGATGGCAAATCTGAGGAACAGGTGTGGAGAATTTCAGCTGCTCCAGGTGACTCCTGGAAGTGGGCCACTAAACCCCCTGGCTCAATGCTGGAAATCCATCAGTAGAGCATTGATGGCAGGTGGCTGAAAACCTCCAGTAAGGAAGGGCCGGGCACCCCTCTAGGTCAGGGATAGCCAACATGGGGCTCTCCAACTGGGATACAACTCTCACCATACCTGACCACTGGCCATCTTTGCTATGGCTGATGGGAACTATAGTACAACATCAACTGGACGGCACCATGTTGGCTACCCCTGCTCTAGGTAATTGACTCCATTGTCAAATTAGTAAGAGCATATTTCTCCTATTCTCCTGTAAATGAAGCCGATTTGATCAATCCCTAGGCTTCTGAAGCAGCAGAGTAAGGCTGTCTACACACTCCCATTTACTCTACATCTAGTGCTCTCCCCACCACTGGGTTGGGAAGCCGTGTGCACATGACAATAACCCCAATCCACATCCACCCTGTTGTTTCTTGTGAAATACTGCACCAAACCAGTTTTGATCCCAATCGAGACCTGCTCATTGGCTGAATACATCCCTCCTTCCTGATGTGGACATACAGCAGGCAGCTTAAGATACACAGAAAACCGTGCTGATCCGTACAACCATGTACAAACACAGTTTTGAAACGCAGCCAAAAGAAAAAAACAACCTCACTGCGTTTTAAGCCAGTAACGCATACACGGCCAAAAAAGCCTGTTCACATATTTGACGATTACTTCCTTCAGTGTATTTAAAGGAGGTGGGAATTGAGGAGCTTAAATTAGAGAGGGAGGATCAGGAACAAGGTAGAGAGACAGTAGCATCAGAAACAAACAGAGGGGTACCACTTTAGTACATGAAGGAGGCTGGGTATTCAACAGAAAACTGGATGTAAAACACAGTGGGCAGAAGTAGCCAAAGGAGGTGAAATAGGAAAATATTTAGTGTTGGATGCAGTTTGCCCAGGATGGGTAGTGGATTTATTTGAGTTTGTATTGAGATTTTTACCTTGCACTGTTATTCTTTTTTTACTTTCGAGAGAAGAAATAATAATAATAATGCATCACAGCTTATCTTGAAACCTCCATGACCAAATAGAATTAAAAACCTAAAAATGAATTATCTATTAACCTACTAAGCAGGCGCCGTATTAACTGTGCTGTCCAGATGTTTGATCAGGACATAAGACGTTAAATGCACGATAAGTACAATTTGGCTTGTCAGCAGCATTAGATCAGCCTGATATTCACTGAGACTGGCAGTGGCGCTTTTCAGAATTCGGTATTCAAAACGAACCAACGAAGGTAATTGAAGACCATCTGACATTCGTATAGCACATTTTGCCCACAGAAAGCTAGCTCCCCAATGTCTATCATCATCATTGTTTTTATTATTTACAATGCTAGCATGAAGTACTACAAACTTAGTAGTTTGAAAGCCCATCAACAGATATGTTGCAGCTATGCACACTGATCACAGAATCGTAGAATTCTGAGTTGAAAGGGACCACAAGGGTCATGCAGTCCAACCCCCTGCAATGCACGTATCTTTTGCCCAACGTGGGGCTTGAACCCATGGCCCTGAGATTAAGAGTCTGGGGCTCTACCAACTGAGCTATCCCAGGCTGAGAATAAACTATAGCAAGTTCAAGTGTCCAGAGCAAATCAAATTCATTAAATCAGAGCAATCCATACAAGAGGCCAGAAAGACAAGCCTGTTATTACAAACCCCGTGTTGCAGGGCAGGTAGCATCGTTTGGGAGAAAGGTGAGACAGAGGAGCAGGTGCTAAATGAAACACAGGGGGAAGTGCCATAGCTCAGGGGCAGTGCAGCCCCCTTGGAGGCAGAAGGTCCCAGGTTCAATCCCTGGGTCTCCAGGTAGGGCTGGGAGAGACTCCTGCCTAAAACCCTGGAAAGACACTGCCAGTCAGTGTAGGCAATATTGAGCAAAATATACCAATGGTCTGACGCAGCATAAGGCAGTTCCCTTTGTTCCTTCAGCAGTTGTTAAAACATGGACGTTAATATTAGGTGGTGTGGGATTCAAAGACTCCCAGACTGTGGTCCATGGGCCACTAGTGGTCTGCAAGCTTCATTCATGTGGTCCGCAGCATGTGCACATTAAATGTTCATTCTGATTTCTAATTATATTATATTGCTTTATTTCCTTTTTTGCTCCTTATATTGTATTTTATTGCACTGCAATCTAAAATCTGTAGCATGCAACTTGCAACGCTATGGAATACAATATAAGAAATAAAAGAAGCAATAAAAATACAATTAAAAATAGTTTAGCATGTAGCACAGCGCATCACAATTGCTACAACAGGCAGAACAATCATTAAGAGGTCCACCGAGACCCTCAGCAATTTTCAAGTCATCTGTGAGGGAAAATAAGTTTGGGAACCACTGACCTATCGTATTATTAGTTATTTTTTATATTACATTATTTATATATGACATGCATCTCCTCCACATTTTATACTCACAACAACCCCATGAGGCATACCTTTCAACATTTCTCCGATGAAAATAGGGACGTCCTAAGGAAAAGAGGGACATTATGGGATTAAATCCGAAACCGGGACAGCTTCTGTAAAGCCAGGACTGTTCTTGGAAAATAGCAACACTTGGAAGGTCTGCATGAGGTAGTTTAAGCTGAGAGTGAGCAATTGGCTCAAGGTAACCCAGTGAGCTTTGTGGCTGAAGTGGGGATTCGAACCCTGGTCTTCCAGGTCCTAGTCCAGCACTCTAACCACTACACCAGCCAGGGGACTATGCCACACTGATGGTTGGAGGGCATGAAACACTTGCAGAATGCAAAAATCTCTCAGTAGAAAATCATCTTTCTCCTTGCTGTAGATTCCATCTAGAACAGCTAGATTCAGCTAGAAGCACAACAGCAGTAATTGGCTGCTTGGCAATACAATAACGTTGCTCAGCAGAGCTAGGAAGATTGTGTTACCTCCAATTACGGCTGTTGTGTATGGCCGCCATGCTTATCTTGTGCACATTTGAGCTTTGCACAGATATGTCATACAGGCTAGAGTGCTTACATTTCATTTGGCCTCGCTATTCACACTGTCTCTCTCTTTATCCATGTGCCTGTATGTATATATGTCAACCCACTGAGACAAACACTTCATGCATCCAGGTCTAAACCACGAAAGCTCCTGCCAGAATTAATCTATTTGTCCTTAAGAGGATTTCTTGCTGTGTTTGCTGCAAAAGACTCACACAGCTAACCCCTCTACAACCATGACAGGGGAGGAAGTCTATAAATGTCAGGAGTCGCTCTTTGATTGAAAAGGCACTCAAAGGGAAGTTGGGGCCCTCATCTCACAGCACCCAGTGCTGCAAGTTTACTAACACTTTACTAGGAAGAAATCTCACTGGAGCCAATGAGACCTACTTTTAGGTATCCACGGTTAGAATTAGGCCACCTAAACTCAATGGAGCATGCCTCCAGGGGTGAAGTCAAACCGCTGTGATAGCAGCACCAAAGTGGCCTCCTTGGGGTGCAAACCTGGGCAGTGTGTATGGGGGTCCTGAGCTGCCCAGACAACAAAAAACCCCTCTCAGCCACACTGATGTGATCGAAAGGAAAGGAAAGCAATACATTTGGCACCAGCTTGGTTGTACAAGTTGCGGGAAAGAGGCATACATGGCGCCATCCAACCATCTTAGGATCAGAGTTTTCCTTGTCCCTCACTTCCATACCATCCAACTACAGTGGTAACCCGGGTTACAGACGCTTCAGGTTACAGACTCCGCTAACCCAGAAATAGTACCTTGGGTTAAGAACTTTGCTTCAGGATGAGAACAGAAATTGCGCAGCAGCAGTGCGCCGGCAACAGGAAGCCCCATTAGCTAAAGTGGTACCTCAGGTTAAGGACAGTTTCAGGTTAAGAATGGACCTCCAGAACGAATTAAGTTCTTAACCCAAGGTACCACCGTATTTCCAATGCAAAACTGGGACACATGTCTTCCAGGGTGTGCTCCTGGGCGAGACACATAGCCAGCCTCGCTCTTGCCAAGCCCCCCCCCCAAAAAAAAGCACTTTCTCGGGGCGAGAGCACACAAGATCACAGCACCAAAAATGGCCACCGAGATATTGCACAAAGAAACAGGATGTCCTGTTTTTCACAGGGCATCTGGAAGGTATGCACTTCCTTCTACCACAGCATGAGAAGAAATTCTTTTAAGTGCCTGTTAAAAACATTTTTTTGTTTAGGCAAGCCTACTGACATATGCAGAATGCTGGCATGTACTTTAATCTGGTTTGGGGTTTGTTTTTGCTTATTGGTTTTATTTATTTATTTATGGGTGTTTTAAACAGTTGTTTTGGATGCCATAAGAAATTTGAAACATTTGTTTTATTGTATCGTAGAAACAAAGATCCTCTTAAGAGTATGGTGCAAGATGAAGGAGAACTATGATTTAATTCAGAGGTATAGCATATACTGCCGTGCAGAAGAACACAAGCAGAAAAATTACATACCCACGCCATGTAAATTATGACACACGGCTTTCTCTCTACCAATAAGAAGCAGGGATTTCTCCTGTCCCAAGTAAAGTGGTTGTGTGCTTCAGAAACAGCCCTGTATGTGCAAATCAGTGGTTATGTAAGTAAAGGTTGGGGACTTGCTGGGCTGAGATGTGGACAACTAGGGTTCAAATCCCCATTCAGCCACTGTGTGACCTTGGACCAGCCATACACACTCTCTTACAGCCTAAGCTACCTCACAGGGTTGTTTTGTGGATAAAACGAGAAGGGGGAGAACCAAATACACCACCTCAAATTCACTGGAGGAAAGGTGGGATCTAAATAAAAATATTAAACATTTGAGAAAGAGAGTGCAGAAATCCGAACGCCAATCGGCACATGTTTTCCCATGCAACACACTATGATCTGGTCCACATCTGCATTAAGACATTATGGATGGGATAGCTCAGTCGGTAGAGACTATTAATCTCAGGATTTTGGGTTTCAGCCCCATGTTAGGGCAAAATATCCATGCACTGCAGGGGGCTGGACTAGATGACACTTGTGGTCCCTACCAGCTCTACAATTCTATGATTCTATGTAATGAACACACGTCCCCTCCCTACGGTTCATCTTTCATAAATGCGGGGAGCTTTCTCTCCCAGAACTGAGCAGATGTACTACCACCATATTTTTTTTCCTCCGGCGTGCATTTTGAAGAGGACAGCAGCCTTCACTAAAAATAAATTTAATCAGAAAACTGGGCACAGCAATGTGGGCATATGAATTAGATCCACCTGCAGAGGGAAATCCCTCTGGACCATTTGGAGCAGTTTGCAAGAGTCAGATCTGAAATCTATCTTGTCAATGAGATTATGGCAGTTTCTAATGCGCCTTCAGATATACGGCATAGATCACGGCATATCTGGGGAGTTCCCGGTAATTTAATCAAAAGAGCTCGTTAAATAGTCTTTTCTCGCTTCAATTACTGCTTGGCTGAATTCTGCCAGCAGAGGAAACACAGCACAGGATGAAGCTTTCTATATGCAAAAACGCAATGTTTAGAAGGAAGGGAGGACAGAGAAGGAGTCTGATTCTCCCCACTCTGCACCAAAAAATAACCCCCCTGAATCATTGCAGGAGCTTAGGAAGACCACTGGGTCCATCTAGCTCAAAAGACCTCCAGAGGTTGCTGAACTATAACCCGGGCCTGTGTCTTGAGTACGCTGCTTTACAGAAGTGAGTCGTGGGCAACCTGCAACCATCAGAAGCTCGACGTCTTCCACATGTGATGAGTCAGGAAGATTTGAGGTATTACATGGCAGGTAAAGGTAAAGGGACCCCTGACCATTAGGTCCAGTCGTGGCCGACTCTGGGGTTGCGGGGTTCATCTTGCTTTACTGGCCGAGGAAGCCGGCGTACAACTTCCGGGTCCTGTGGCCAGCATGACTAAGCCACTTCTGGCGAACCAGAGCAGCACACGGAAACGCTGTTTACCGTCCCGCCGGAGTGGTACCTATTTATCTACTTGCACTCTGACGTGCTTTCGAACTGCTAGGTTGGCAGGAGCAGGGACCGAGTAACGGGAGCTCACCCCGTCGCGGGGATTCGAACCGCCGACCTTCTGATCGGTGAGTCCTAGGCTCTGTGGTTTAACCCACAGCACCACATGGCAGGACAGAATTCCAAACAAATATGTGCTCTCCGAGCCCTGTCTCAGCGATATCTATGCTGGATTGGTCGTATCCACAGAATGGAAGATGGCAGGATCCCCAAGGATGTGGTCGAAAGGGAGCGGGCTTCAAGCACCAGGCCCGTTGGCAGACCAACTCTGTGCTACAAAGATGTCTGCAAACGTTACATGAAGACTAACAACATCCCACATTGCCATGTGGGAATCCCTTGCGGGCAACCGCAGCGCATGGAGACAGTCAGTCAAGTCCATATCAGCAACCAGAGGAGGAATGACCGCTGTGAGGAGAGCGGAGAGGGGGGAAATGCCATGGTGCATCTGCAGCAGCACAACTGGATGCCTTCATCTGCCCCAGCTGCAATAAAACTTGTCTCTCCCACATCGGTCTCTACAGCCACAGCAAGCGCTGCAAACTGCCAACAGCTTGACTTCACCCACAAAGGCGCGTTCCTCCATGGCTTCCCAAGATAGACAGGTACCAACATCAGCTCCTGTGAGCTCCAGCAACTAATGCACTCACTGCCTGAACATTACAAACAGAGGGAATTAAACATCCTTCCCCTATTCAGAGATGGTGAGCACACTTATTCTCACTTACCTGGGAATGTGCCCCACTGAATTTAAAGGAGTTGCTTCTGAACAGACATGCATAGGATCGCAGTATTAATTTGCAGAGATCAGAAGCGGGGGTGAGGAACAAATGTTCAAAACTGGTTTGAGGAACCGTTGGCTCTCCAGATGTTGCAGAACTACAACTCCCATCAGGTGGGAGTTATAGTTTAGCACCAGTTGGAGGGCCAAAGGTTCCCCACATCCAGTTTAAAACAAGGCATCCTCAAAAAGCAATAAATAAATAAATCTAGGGATAAAGGAGAGACAGCAATTTACCAAGGGCTGGTTCTAGAAAATAGGAACATTTGAAGAATATGAAATAAATACAGCCTTTACAATCCATTTCCTAAATGGGAAGAATGCCTGTCCTTTAAAAAAAAATAATGTGTAGCACATTTTGCTTTGAGTGTTGCAGCCCCAAGATAAGCTGGAAAGGATATCAAATGTTGAAGGCTTGTCTGGTGAGAAAATGTACTGAAAGGTTATTTCTCTCATTCCAAGCGGTGAAATGGGAAGGAGCAGGCAAACCAGAACATTAATATGTCCCTAACAGATGGCTCACAAGAGGCATTTTGCTGGGGGAAGACTCAGTGCAGCATTTTAAGGAGAGAAAGATGAATATTTCATCCTTTTACTCTTAAGGGACTCAACAAGAGGAGTTTGGAATTTTTAAAAGCCTCATTATCACTCAATGACACAGAGAAAGGGAAATTTAAAAGCCTATTTTGAGAGGCATGTGTGGTGATTAATCGTAATGATATAATGACACAGGTATAATTTTTCCCACTTTTTTTTTAAACATTTCAGATTGTGAATGGATTTAAATGAAAATTATGTTTCAGTTGTATGATTTGCTAACACACACATGGAAAAGGTGCTTAGAACAAGAATTTCGTGATTTTGCTGTTTTGTGTTGCTTTGATCCATTCATTGTACCTTAGTTGCATGTTTCTTTTGTACTAGGAAGTGCTGTTTTTATTTGTTAATTCTTTGCTATTGTAGAAAGCCACCTTGAGCTCAGCTTGGTTGCTGGAAAAGCAGTTTAGAAATATTATATTGAATCAAATCAAGTACAGCCAAACATCATTCTCCGGGCAGTTCTGTCCCTCCAGTCACTAAACAGGCAACCAGATAAGTGGTTCAACTCTCCAATAAAGCATGCAGGTATTGCCTCAACTAGAAATATGGGTGTGTATTCAACTAAGTCCTAATCAAAAATAAGTTAACCCTGCCCATTAGCTTCATTGGGTCTACTCTGAGAAGGACTGGCATGGAATAATGCCCATGGAATAACTCCATAGGTGTGAGGAGATATTAGGCTGTGGATTGGAGAACTCCTAGTGCTTCTTGGCCTTCCTGTACGTGAGGCAGCAACTAAATAAAATTTATTTAGAAAACAATTTATATTCCACTGTATCACAGAAAGCAGTTGAAAACAGAAAACAAAAAGCTATGCAACAAAAGCATACCAAGTAAATAACGAAGACGTGTAAACCATGGTGGAGGCGTTTAAAAGTTGGCACAGAAAATGCCTGCTGAACCTCTATTGGGAGAGAGTTCCATAGGACTGGGCCTATGACACAAAAGGCTCACGTAAACTCCATGTTTTTCCTTACACAAATGTTCATGCTTTTTTTTTTTTTTAAACCACACCTTGTTTAAAATTTCATAGAGCCACTGAAGTCAGGTGAATTAGCTTCTGGGAAGCTGGGATCTGACAAGATTCTAGCCTTGCAAAGCCACCCGGGGAGGGCTGCGTGAAAACAGCGTTAGAAACTTCGGTATATAAGCTAGGCGCCAAATCTTGAATCTAGCTTGCGGTCACCACAACGGAATGTCTATTCGCTAGGGGGTTGGACTAAACGACCCTCACAGTGCCTTCCAACGCAACAATTCTGCAATTATTATCTCAGCTACATTGCTTGCCTATAGCTTGATCTTACAATTTACTTGTCCCAGTGCAAGAAGGAAGAACACACGTAGTTGCAACTGGATCCATGCCAGTAGCAAGATGCACCTGCCCCCTGGCTAATTTTGAGCAGGACGTCATGGACCCTCCGATCCAGCCTCACCCTCAAGGAGCTGGAATCGAACAGTGCATGGTTGTTGCGTCCTTCTCATGCTGCCCTCCCTGAGCTCCTTTGCAAAGACTCTGATCAGATCCCAACCTTGCAAAGTGCTGCAGGGCTGGCTCTGGGGGGGCGGCATGAGCAACACCTCCCCCCTCCCCCCAAAAAAGGGATCTAGTCCATTACAAGGCCCAGGTTCATAGAAAGAAGAAGAGTTTGGATTTGATATCCCGCTACCCAAAGGAGTCTCAAAGCAGCTAACATTCTCCTTTCCCTTCCCTCCCCCACAACAAACACTCTGTGAGTAAGTGGGGCTGAGAGACTTCAAAGAAGTGTGACTAGCCCAAGGTCACCCAGCAGCTGCATGTGGAGGAACGGAGACGCGAACCCGGTTCCCCAGATTACGAATCTGCCGCTCTTAACCACTGCAGCACACTGGCTATAACATGGTATGAAAATATTCAGCACAGATGTGATGTGATAAGGCGAACCTAAGAAGGGCCTTGCTGAATCAGACCAATGGCTTACTTAGTCCAGCATCCTGTTTTCCACAACGGCAAACCGTATGCTTATGGAATATCTAAAAGTAGGGGATAAAGGCAACAACTTTCTCCTGATGTTCCCCAGCAACTGGCATTCAGTGGCATGGTGTCTCTGGTCCTGGAGGCAGCACATAGCTTCCATAGAGAGCCTTTTTCCTCCACAAATTTGTCTAATCCCTTTTTACAGCCATCTAAGTTGGTGGTTGTGAATGGAGGTGGAAAAGATCTCCTGAATGCCAACTTTCCCATGAGGCAAAAACCGACTTAAACCTATGACTTGTTGGGATGTTCCACTCCACCTTAAGGAATAGGCATGATTGTTGTGTGTCACATGCCTGTTTACACTCCAGCACAGCTTGCTGGGAACTTCCGTTTGTGCATAGCTTTTGCTTATGCTGTTTGCTTTGGACACGAAGGAGATCAGACATGTTTCCTTTTGTCCTGATGTACGCTGAATAAACTGCTTGTAAATACGCTCACACAGCCTCTCCTGCTACTTCTGTTGCACAGCATTTACTCTGCTGAATAGTGTGCCCTAGCTTCTGAAGCTCAGGTCGCAGATTCATGCTGCACCAAGGACTGGAGATCGCCCGGCACACCAGCCGGGGTCCTGCCAATTGCCCCCGTTTCGTTGGCTGCATGCCAACATGACTATCCCTCCAGTACACCTGAGTGGGATAAATGCAAGAGGGGAAACAGCTGCAGGACTTGACATCTTTCCGCAGGCCTGCAAGACAGAGCTGTTCTGCCTGGCCTTTGGTTTGGACTCAGTCTGACCCTTATGTTTCCCTCCCCTTATGGTTGTGATCTATGGGCTATTATTAAAATGAGGCTGAATTTTAAATTGTATTTTTAACCTGTATTTTAAATTGTTTTTCCCCCTATTATGTTTTTAATTGTAGTTTTACTGGTGTTCGCCACCCTGAGCCCGGCTCTGGCTGGGGAGGGCGGGGTATAAATAAAAATTTATTTATTATTTATATTTACTGGCAGTAGGTACAAAAAGTGTCATGGTACTATTGTAGCAACCTAACCTTTGCAGGTTTGTGGAAGATATATGTTAAATACGTGTGCAATGACCAGCATTAGTCTTTGTAGGTAGGAAAGTATAGTTTAACTGCTACCATGATGACCTCTACTGGACATTTTATGTGGTAAGTATCACCTGTAACCAAGACCTGGGCCCTTTTCTGTCCAGGGTTAGGCTGGATGGCATGTAATAATATCATTAAATTCTGCAACAGTGTCGCCCCATTGACCAGGAGCAATTTTCTTACAAGTTAGTTTTAACTTTAGATAATGAAACATGATGCTTCACAGCACAGAGGGAAGCTAACATGAACTGCAACAGTGCATGTTCCAAGCAGAGTATTCTTGTGTGAATAAAGGTTGCACTTATTGGAAGAGATCAGTGGCGTAGCGTGGGGGGTGCAGGGGGGGCCGGCCACACCGGGCGCAACATCTGGGGGGTAGGCTTAGGGGGCGCAAATCCACAGGTTAGGGGGCGCAAATTACTTGCCTTGCCCCGGGTGCTGACAACCCACGCTACGCCACTGGAAGAGATTTTAAAGAGCTGCAGCCAGTTTCTTGGAAACCTGTTCCTTTGTTACCATTGAGACTGACCCAGTTGACTTCTGATTGTCTGGAAAAACTCAAGCGAACACCCCTCCACTCACCTCTCTCTCTCTCTCTCTCTCTCACACACACACACACAAACACAAATCAGCTTTACAGCTGGGCTTATTTCCTTTCTAATCCAACTGGGAAGCTCAGAGGTTGGTCAAGTACTCTGGCAATCCCAGATTCCCACCAGCCAATTGCATAACCAGACAGGAACCTCAGTGGAATAAGCCAAGGGAGTCCCTAGTTTACTTGGGGAGTCAACCAAAAGGGCATTTAGTAGCTAGAGGGAGATGTGGGTTAACCCAGATTAGAAGGAGACAGACAAGGAGCAGCCTCAATGGACAAGGGGGAAAGGCTAGCACATTGTTTGAAGTGTTGGAACCGTACCCCCCTAGAGAGTCCAATGGCCTGTCAGTGAAGTCAAAGATATAGTCACCAGTCTTATTTATTCATTTTCAAAAGGTCGCTTTACAAAAGGAATTCCACAACACTACTACCAAAGGCAGACAGAAAACCAAGGGTGGATTCCCAGGGTGGCTATGATACCGTACAACCAAAGCTTGCCAGCAGCACTTAATAAAAAAATATAATTCTTAGGACATCCATCAGGAAGTGCTTGATTTTGTAATGTGCTTCTACATATATTTTTTTAAATGACAATTCAGTCTAACAATGCACAGCAATTTGAAAAGTCCACCTTCAGCCTTTTTTTAAAAAAAAATAGTATTTGTTTCAATAGTTCTCAGAGTAAAAATGCAGGAAACCATCGTTTGAATTGGCCTTGAGTTGCACTGTGTGTGTGTGTGTGTGTGTGTGTGTGTGTGTGTGTGTGTTAATGCTGCCAACAATAAATTATTTAAGCAAATCTTTCTCTGTTATGTTCTCTGGGCTTACAAGCTTCTTCTCAAATCAGAAGTGGCAGAAAGCAGGAATCAATTAGTATACTACCTCCCCCCAAAAAATCAACCCAGACACCTGCTTTGGTAACCAAAGGAAACTGCACACATTTTCTCAAAGTAACCGTTACTTGGCTCAACCAGACACTGTGCAACTGAAACACTCATCTAGCAGGAGAGCCTGAAAAGCACTGGACCAACAAGCAGACAGAAATGTGGATGAAGGAACAAGGAATGGACCCGAAACAGATGGAGAACCAGGGATGCCAGATCCCAGCTCAAGCACAAACAAACACTTCTAGTCCAAATTCTCCCATTCATATACCAAGAGCAGCAAGTTACTTCCCATAGCTGAACTGTCTCAGCAGTCTAAGGCTTTGGAATATGTTTTTTCTGCAAAAAAATCTTGAGAACTGAAGTTTGTTTAAGGGTGCTTAGGAACTACCACTCTGAAGGGTAAACTACCTGTGAAGGATCCCCAGGATTCTTTGGGGAGGGGGGGATGTGCTTTAAATGTGTGATGTGCACACACTCCTCAGACTGGAAAAGGTCTATCATTAGCACTGCTGCGTACATAAGGATAACTGTGCATGATCTGTAACTATTACAGCTGAATCCATCATTTGCCGCTCTGCCTCCGGTTCTATTGCTCTACTGCTATAATGTGGTAGGTACAAGAAACTATTTTTATTATGCACATACACACTAATGCTGAAAGAGATCTGCAACTGTTAAGACACACACACCCAGATTAAGTAAGGTGACAATAACTGGGAACGGGGGTGGGGTGGGCTATATTGTCCAGTGGGTTGAAGTATTTAATAGGGTCCAATCCTGCAGAAGGTAGCCCCAAAGGAGGCTGAAATTCCAAACACACTTAATAGATGCATCGGCCACAGCAGGGCTGGCTTTCGAGTAAACCTGTGCAGGTTTGCACTGTCTGTCCTATTGAAACCAGTCGTGTAAACTAGTTCAGATTAATTTAAAAACCCCATTGCTTTAGATCATAGTTAGGCATAACTTACTTTAGCTGGAACAAAGTCACGGTGTTCTGTTGATCCTAGCAACAGTACCAAACTACCAACTTTGCAGTCTCACTGGAGCTGGAAGTTTTCACAAGGGGCCTTTCCATCTCATCAGGAATGTGATTCCCTCTCCACCACACCCCCCCCCCCACACACACTTTAGCTCTCAAGTCAAATGGCTAAAGGAAACCTTTTCACAGAATTCTGCCTCCTTTTAGATGAGGCATGCTAATCTCAACCCAGATGGTTTTGAAAAAGAAAAAAGAAAAAACCCTTATGGGTTTCCTTCTTGCAGCTGTTGCTTTATATTAAGGTCCTGGTGCTATGAAATTGGAAATAAGGGTGCCTGAACACAGAGGGACTTACTTCTGAATAAATACACATAGGACTGGGCTGCAAACAGATGTTCCTACGGCCCTACTCATGCTACAAATATCTTTATCTCTTTTAAATAGAAATAAAACATCTCTAACTTTCCTACCAGGTTGGAGAACAGCATTCCAGTTTTATAGGATGCAAAACAAAACAAAAAGCTGCAATCTCATGCAAGCTTACATGGGAGGAAACTCCACTGAATTCAGTGTGGAGACTAACTTCTCAGACTGTGCTGAAGTTAAAGGGCTTAACTAACATTATTTGGGAAGTCTGTGCAAGGAGCTAGAGGGATTCCAATGTTCTATGCAAGTATATTCTCGCTCACCACTCACAAAGCTTTGGCTTCTTAAAAGCAAAGAATCCCTTGTGCACATTTTGCTACAAAAAAAGAACCAAGAGACTCATCAAACTTCAGGTCTCCTACCTGAATTCAGGAAGGAGGTTCGGCTGAAGCCCATAAAAAGCTGCAGAGAGGGTGACCAGCCAGGCCGGCTTGTAATTCCCATTCTCACACTCCAGGTAGGGGGAGGACCACTTGATGTGGCTCCTCTCGGAGGCCACCGGGTGCCCATCCCTCCTCTTCAGGCTGCCCTCCAAAGCCTTGGCACCGGGAGGACTCAAGCCCTTGCGGTGCTGGTGGGGCCTCCCCTTGCGCTTCCAGGCGTGGAACCACTCGGTCTCACTGGAGGCGTTGGCCAGGTGGTGAGCCCCGGAAGACAAGTCCTGCAGGAGGATGTGGCTGTCCTGCCGGATGGCCTGGAGGAAGACCTGCGGGGCCGAGGACCAGGGCTCCAGGTTGAAGGTGATGGCCGCCCGGGAGATGTTGGGGTCCCCTTCCAGCAGGCTCTTGATGAGGATCTGGTACCACTCCAGGTCCTCCTGCAAGTTCTGCTCGCGGCTCCGGTTGCTCTGCAGGATGGTGTTGAGGAAGTTGGTGGCGTGCAGGAGCGTGTCGAGGGCGCCGTGCAGCGACGGGGGCGAGGCGGCCAGGCGGGACTTCCCGGCCCAGGGGGGAGCCAGCTCGTACCTCCCGGAGCAGTTGGCGTGCCTCAGCTCCCGAGGGTCGCCCGTGTGGAGGAACGAGGCCACCTTGGCGGGCACCTCCGGGGACAGCCTCTGGGCCAAGACGGGGCTCTTCTCCGGGGAACCGCTCCAGGGAGGAGCCGCCGGCGCGCTCTTGGCGCCGAGGTAAACCGCCTGCTTCGCTTTCCCTTTGCCAGGCGCCGCCTGCCCCGGGCTGCCCTCGGCGGCCGAGCCCAGGTGAGCCAGGAGCAGGAGCAGGAGGAGACGCCAAGGCAGCCCCATGTCCGAGCGCGGGGTGGGATGTTGTGCAGAACCCGAGTCACCTGTAGCGACGCCGCTCCTCGCCCGGGAATGGCGCAGGCTGCCCGCCTCTCGCCCAGGTTGCCTCCCTCCCGGCTCCGGGGAGATGCTATAGTTAGCCTGCTTACGTCTGCCTTCTTCCCCCGTCCGCCGCTGGCAGCGCTGGCAGGCAGGGCGGGATCCGGGCAGCGCTGCCTACGAGGCGGCGTCCTCCTCCTCCAGGTGCGGCCGCCGCGGCGCCTCCATCGCGCGCTCGGTCCGCGCGGCTGCCATCCCCGCCCGAGGCGCCCGGCGAGCGGGAGGCGGGGCGAGGGAGAGACGCGCAGCAGGGAGGGGCCGGGAGATGCTTCCCCTCCAGCAGGCGCCCGCCGACTGGGGCGCTCGGCTTCCCCGGCTCCGCAGCAGCAGCAGCCCCGCCTGCCTGCCTGCCTGCCTGAAGGAGGCGGCTGCGCTCTCCCGACTGCTGCGCCCACGGCCAGCCCCCTTTGGGATGCGGCCCTGCTCATAGGTGCGCTCAGGACGTCTTCGCAGCTCCGGGTGGCCGCGTCGCGCGTCAATCACCAGGTTGCGAGGCGGTGGGCAGGGCGCCAGCGGGGATGGGGCGGGTGCAGAGCGCGGGCGCTCCCCGGGAGAGGCGGGCCCGCCGGGCGCCTGCAGAGGCCGCCTTTGCAGGGACCCTCCGCCGCCTCCTCGGGTCGGGCCCAGCGGCTGGGAGGGAGGCAGCCCAGATCGGGTGGGATGCATTGCTTATCCTTGCACTTGTTTAAAGGTGATAAGAGAGGCCTGGAGGGCAGGGCTGGGTGTGAATGCCTGCCCCGAAAGGATATTAGGTTCGGTATCTTTATCTATACTGTATATATATTTAATGATATTAATGAATGGATTAATAACGAAACTAGGCGGAGATGATCGGAGATCAGGGAAATGGAGACACCTACTGGCTGAAGTTTTTAAAACTTATCTCGGAAAGATATTAAAAGCTGAGCGGGAGGCGAGAAGACAGGAATAGCAGATGAGCAAATGTGTTCAGCGCCAGGAAAGAAGAACCCTAGGTTTTCCTGGCTTTTCAGACAAAAGGAAAGACACCTTCCCACAGTGCAGAGTTAAACTGTAGAACTCACCACAGCAAGTTGCCACAATGGGTGCAAATGGGGAACATCTAGTATAAATATTGGTGAATTTGTACATTTTGCTACTCCTATTGAGTAGCTAAACAAACTCATTCGCTTTCACTTTTGTTGACACCAGCATCCAATTCTCAAAATCAGAAATTCTTGTGAATTGGATGCTGGTGTCAACAAAAGTGAAAGCGAATGAGTTTGTTTAGCTACTCAATAGGAGTAGCAAAATGTACAAATTCACCAATATTTATACTAGATGTTCCCCATTTGCACCCATTGTGGCAACTTGCTGTGGTGAGTTCTACAGTTTAACTCTGCACTGTGGGAAGGTGTCTTTCCTTTTGTCTGAGCCGGATTCCGCCCCCCCCCCCATCTTTCTGCTTCAAGGGATGAACAAAATCTTTCCATCAACCACCAAGCCTCTTGGGCTTGCTGAACGTAAGGTTGGCAGTTCAAATCCATGTGATGGGGTGAGCTCCCAGTGCTCTGTCCCAGCTTCTGCCAACCTAGCAGTTCAAAAGCATGCCAGTGCAAGTAGATAAATAGGTACCGCTGCAGTGGGAAGGTAAACAGCATTTCTGTGTTCTCTGGCTTCCATTGTGCCAGAAGCTGTTTTAGTCATGCTGGCCACATGACCTTGAAAGCTGTCTGTGGCCAAACACCAGCTCCCTCGGCCTGAAAGTAAGATGAGCGCCACAACCCCATAGTCAAATTCAACTGGACTTAACCATCCAGAAGTCCTTTACCTTTACCTTTTTACCTTTACCATCATCACAAAGGGAACATCCACCTAAAGCAAGAAACCAGACAAAAATAGTCATGACGCTAACTGATGTGTTAATTTCTTCTACTGAACTAGGTGACTCAAACAATTGGTCAACACTAATCTTTCACTGATTCTTTAACATTCGCTATCATCCCAAATGAGATGTTTTTCATTCCCAACCTAAGATGACTCAAAGGACAACAGCTATGGGCTCCAGCACATTTCATTTTTATTAAGCAGTAAAGAACGAAAGAACTTCCGGGGGGGGGGGGAGGGAAGGATCAACTTAAGGGAATAATATTTCCCCTCTGTAATAGAACACATAGCAAATAAGGTTTTCAAAGGCACGCATGCACGAAGGACAAAGAAGAGAGGATCAAGCTCTGCTATTACGTAACTGCCATTCATCATCAGGACTTCTATGAAAGATGAATGCTTACCTTCACAAGACAGTCAGCACATGCTAGTGGACCAGAAAATAGCAGATGCTAGACATTGCTTAATGCAGTAAAAGATAGAAAATCGGCTGGTGGTTAAGCAAGTTGGAGGCAGTAATGTTTCTGAATACCAGTTGCTAGAAACCACAGAAGGGGAGAGTACTTGTGGGTTCCTGCTTGTGGGTTTTCCACAGGCATCTGGCTGGCTGCTATGAGAACAGGATGAAGAACTACATGGGCCATTGACCTGACCCAGCAGGGTCTTCTTATCTCCTTATGTCTGCATCTGGCTTCACCACCAGCCAATGTTTTGTTCCTGCCCCCTCCCCTTGCTTTAAGAGCTCAGGAGGACCTGAAAATGCGTGTGCTATTTTGTAGCATTTGGGTTGTAGAGAAAAGCAAAGGTGGAGGCTCCATCTTGTTTTTAGGAACCCAGAGGTGCACCTCTGTGAAGGAGCCCAAATAGCATGTTGGGTGGGCCTGCGACAAATGCTTAACTGCTGTGCTATGTGAACTGACAAACGGTGCTTATTTATGCCTCTTCCCCGGCCACCCTCAGAAAATAAGGAACTAAGGGCCCTGAGCTCAAGTAACACTGGGAGCCCAGAGGTCTTCTGGTTGGGAAAGACTAGTAATAGCTCCATTGGTAGAGCATGAGGCTCTTAATCTCGGGGGCATGGGTTTGAGCCTCATGTTGGGTGAAAGGTCCCTGCATTACAGGAGGTTGGACTGGATAGCCCTCATGGTACCTTCCAAATCTGCAATTCTCTTATCACTTTCCTTGTGAAGACCGAAGAGCTGCTTGAGTGCTTAGCAAACCCTCTGGTGCAAGCCCTACCCACTGAAATTACAAACAAGTAGATTGCTTTTGAATTATGATGCTTCTGAATTCTGGTGCTGGAGGAGACTCTTGAGAGTCCCATGGACTGCAAGAAGATCAAAACTCTCCATTCTTAAGGAAATCAGCCCTGAGTGCTCACTGGAAGGACAGATCCTGAAGCTGAGGCTCCAATACTTTGGCCACCTCATGAGAAGAGAAGACTCCCTGGAAAAGACCCTGATGTTGGGAAAGATGGAGGGCACAAGGAGAAGGGGACGACAGAGGACGAGATGGTTGGACAGTGTTCTTGAAGCTACCAGCATGAGTTTGACCAAACTGTGGGAGGCAGTGGAAAACAGGAGTGCCTGGCGTGCTCTGGTCCATGGGGTCACGAAAAGTCGGACACGACTAAATGACTAAACAACAGATTCGCCCTTCTTGTTTGAAATCGCTCCTAGAAGAGGATGTTTGCCGGCCACACTAGCAGTTGGGATCTTGTTGATGCTTCCAGTTTGTTGATGCCAAAGAGACCAGAAGCAGCGACTGGAGCCTCTTTGCGCCACCTGCTGGTTGGTATACAAATTTGTTGCTGGCTGGCTAGCAGCCGTCGGCTGAAGTCTTTGCCAAAGTTGTGCAGACGTGTGGTATTTTCCCTGTTGAATATATTTTGGTGGGATATCTCAATATGCTTTTGTTGGATGGGGGTATTTTGTCAGCAGTTGTTTGTTTTGCCAGGATGTTTCGCCTGCCTTTTTGTGGTTCTCTTGGAAGGGCTGTCTGTCCCAGATGTTGTTTCGGAGATGGGTTTCTGCAGCACCCATAAGTAGCTGCTTCCTCTTCCTACTGACACTGAAAGCATTGGATTCAATTTCCACCCCTCATTATAGCCCATCCTGCATTCAAACACTAGACTAGGATGCATCCGCACAGTGCAAAAAAACAGCAGATGGACAAACTGACTGACTGTACACAGAGGGGAAGAGATGTGTTGCTTAGGTTGCCGGTTTCAAAACCCTCATGTTATATTTTTCCAGAAAAAAACATGCTGTTGATGATCTGAAAAAGTTGCAGATGTGAAACTCAAGAAATGAAGTTACAAAGAACAGAAGGGGAGTGGAGAAGATGACAGTGCACTTATTTAAGGCAATTAAACTTAATTGAGGGAGAAATGGCCATTTCAAAATACCTTTTTATTTTTATTTTTTTCCCCAAGCGCAGTTTTATTTTGAGCGACTAAGAAGTGGGGTGGAAATAGCAAATGTCTCTAGATAACAGCATCTGCCTTCCTATATCCAGCCCATTTTAACTACCTGGTAAGTAACAGAAGCTAATGATTATACACCTTGAAGACGCCAGTGATGCTTTTCTGCCAGATGCACCAAATTAAACTGTTTCTCTGAGATGTGGTGCTTTGGATTTGTCTCTTCCCTGTCACTGTTCTCTCCTTTTCTAACAGCAGCTAAATTTGTGAACCGCTAATTAAAGAAAGGGGCCTTCTCTCTCTCTCTCTACACACACACACACACACACACACACACACACACACACATATATAAGGGAGTTGAAAGGAAGCAGCATCAAAGAACTCTCTCGCTGCAGCTCATAAAGGGAAGAAGCAAAAATGTGGAGACACTCAGAGCAAGAGAGAGAGAAAGAGCAAGGAATTCTGTTTCACAACATTCCCCCAGAACGGAACCCATATGAGGGCCAGGAAATGTGTCAGAAGTCAGCACTGTAGAACCTGAGCTCGTGTGATCAAGGCAGATCCTTCTGAGGACGCGTGACCAAAATATACAAATGAATTCACATCTTTCCTTTTCATTAAAATAGCAGTAAAAGTAACTGAGCATTCAGGTGCCATCCTTAGTAGCCTTTTCAGCATGCAAGCATGTATCCAACTAAGCCCTACTCGGAGTAGACCACCTAGCATGAATGCAGCTAAGTTAGTCATGTTCATTAATTTCAGTGGGTCCACGCTGAGTCTGCCATTGGATACAACCCAAACTGCTTTACTGTCAGATCTGCACAGAAGTCCTAGGAAGCAAGACTGTGAGCATCCCTTGGATTCTCCATATATGCACACCTGGAGCTGCTGCATAATAGAGCTTCCCATGCAGTCTGTTAGAAATTCTCCTACACACACACACACACACGCACACGCACACGGTAGTCTTCTCCACTGATTGGTAGAGGCATCCCAAACAACCCAGAGAGCCAGCGAGGTTTAGTGGCCAGAGTGCTGGACCTGGAAGGTGGAGGTTCAAATCCCCACTCAGTCATAAAGCTCACTGGCTGGCCTAGTCACGTTCTCTCAGCCTAACCTACCTCACAGGGTTGTTGAAGTGATAATACAGGGATGGGAGAGAACTAGGTAAAGACAGTCCTGTGTAAATCCACCACTAATGCATTATGATTATGTCAATAACATGTTGCAGAATACTCTCCACCCACCCAAAAAAGAACCCCCCGCCACCAGTCCTGGGAACTGCCATTTACCCCTCACAGAGCTACAATTCCCAAACTTGGATTCTTTTGAAGAAGCCATGTGCTTTAGATGTACATGGGTGACACCAACGATCCTGTTTGATTTATTCAAACCAATCAAATGAAACTTCTGAAACCAGAACAAACAGAGATCACAGATTCTATTCCGTGATTTCACGCTATCATTAATCAGTTCCTTCACTGCAAAAAGATAACAGGGATTCTGCGTGGCTTCTTCCTACAGCATGGCAATGTACTGGAATAGTCCATTATGGTTACCAAATTTTGTTCCAGGACTTCAGGCATAAAATTCTAAGAGGCCTCCAGTGACTCTCCCAAACACATAGCTCCCTGGCCACAGGCTGCACAGCTCTCCAGCAGTACTACAAGAGCTAAGCCATAAGTAACCTCACCCCTCTGTGATTTCAGAGCAAAATAATCCAATGGCAGGAGGGGAAATAAGGCAGGCAAAGGAGAACAGGACCATCTAGAAGGGTTTGGCTGCTCCAGGCTCCAAGCTGTTGTGTTATATTGCGAGCATGTTCTGCAACATGTTATTGACATACTAATGGGGCATTCATGGTAGATTTATACTGCTTTAGTTTGTTCTGCAGTGCTTCCCCACTGCTACTACATCATTGCTCTCTAGAGGGGCTACCATGCAACAGGCTAAAAATATACTGGAACATTTGTCATATAAAAGGTCACCGTGTCTATGCACTGACTGGAAATGAAGATGAATGGCTGCCCCAAATTTTTGCAGGTGCAAAGGGTATTGCAAGCAGGATCATACTTAAATGCCCCAACAGCATCATGAGCACAAATCATCACAAAAATGCAATAAGAAGGATGTCTGGAGGGGCCCAAACAGCCCATCAAAGGAATCGTCTTTTGGCATAACTTCAGCATATTAGAATTTAATATTTTTGTGCATTTTTTTTCTTACTTGCAATTTTTTTAAAAAAAAAAACTCAGCTGCTTCTCAGCCTTCTTGCCATTTTCCACCAGGATAAATTTCCACTTCAGATGGAGATTATTACTTCATAAAAGAGGCTGCCAAGTTTAATTTTCATAATAATCGCATTATTTTATTAACTGCTAGGAGGGTTATTTGCTCTTCATAGGAAGCTAAGGAAAGAAAAATTGCCTTCTCTCTCCCTTCTCCCTCTTGAATATGTACCTAAAGAGGTGTTACTCTCATAACAACTAACTGTCAAGAAAATGATATCAGGTTCTTCAGTTAAAAGCATACCTGGTTCAGCGGCAGAGCACATTTTGCATACCTATTTTCCCCTGGTTTATTCCTGGATCCATTTCTCCTACTGGCAACTTTCCCCCTCTTGAATATCACACACTCTGATAACATAATGAAAATGCTTCTTCCCCATACCTTATCCATGGGCGTAGCCAGGATTTATGTTAGGGGGAGCAGGACTCTTGTTTAGGGGTGGGGGCAGAACCGAGCTATCTGTGATGCAATTGGTCAGTTAGTTAAGTATTCTTTATTTACTAGATTTGGGGGGGCAGCTTCCCCCTGCACCCCCCTGGCTACACCCATGCCTTATCTAAACCCTGCTATAGACTATCAGGAACAAGGCGCAGTGAGCCTTGGGCTTGCATGCTCCCTTTCCTCTGTGATGCACCTGAGGAGAGTGGAGGCCCCTGCATTTGCATTCCAGCAAACCACAGTTCTGCATTACTGATGAACTCAGGACACTGCGGTTTGTTCTAACCAAAGTCTTTGAACAAACTGCAGTTCAGTCAGCAATTGCAGCCTTCCCTCATTATTCTCCGCCCCCTTTATGGTGACACCTATGGCAGCTCTTTTCAGTGCCAGCAGCAACTTTCAACATCAGTGGAACTGTTAGGGGAAGATTGGCGAAGAAGACTGGAGTTGCCCGCTCAACTGAGTTAGCAGGAAGTCCCGCCTCCCAAGGCAGGCACTGTCTTACGTACTTCAACAGCCCTGGAGGAAGAGCACACAGGAATGGAGAATCGGGATCTCCATTCTTAGGAGAGTAGCCAGGCCACTGCTGTGTGCCAATACACCCCACTGTTCCCTGACACAAGTGGTCCTCATTCCTCCATCTCTGGGCCAATTTGAGTGGCTGGCAGGGAACTGGGAACAAGTTGGGTGGCAAGGAAAGGGTGTGGTGAATCACAAGCTACGCAAGCCTCGCATGCCGCATGGAATCAGCAATAGCTTCCTATGTAGGGGGATTTTCTGCAATCATTCCACTTCCAATTTGGCTAGGTCACCATGGCTACAATGCACTCTGAGAGTTAAGGTACAAAATCACAACATTACGAAAATTCAGAGGGGAGGGAGGGTTCATACATACTCACTTAACTGGGCTACAACTGGGGTATGACAACTTTTTCCCCTGGAAAAGCAACTTGTCCTTTAACGCCTGCCTATCAGGCAGAAATTCAGCAGGCGAAGTTTTCCTCATCATGTTGGCAAAAGGTTCAGCATCTGAATTTCTTCATATCTTAAGCTTCTGTGAAAAGGATGCCTGCCAGAAGGCAAAAGTGGAAAGATTCCTCCCAAGCAGATTATATTAATAACATGGAGGATCAGAATAGCAAAACTGGATTTCCCACACAGCGTCCCATATCATTCTTACACCCTTTCATTACTTTCTGTCATTAATTACACCACCGTAATCAAAGTAATATCAAGCAGCCAATTGGAAAAAGAAGTAGATGAGCTCAATTTCATACTCTGGGCTCACATTCTCTTTCCTCCATTTATCTTCATTAGCAGCAGCAGCATCTCACTGGAGTTTTCAGAAATGAAAGATTATGCATTTTAAAAAAGGGGGGGTAATATTTTCTCTCTAGGAAGGGAAGAAAGAAAATAGGAGAATTACATAGCAGTCACAGAGAATAATGCCCAGGGTGTGACAAGATCAGGTTTGTGAATAGATAAAGGTAAAGGACCCCTGGATGGTTAAGTCCAGTCAAAGGTGTCTATGGGGTTGTGGCTCTCATCTCGCTTTCAGGCCAAGGGAGATGGCATTTCTACACAGACAGCTTTCCAGATCATGTGGCCAGCATGACTAAACCACTTCTGGCACAACGGAACACCATGACAGAAACTAGAGCGCACAGAAACGCCATTTACTTTCCTGCCACAGCAGTACCTATTTATCTACTTGCACTTTGACGTGCTTTCGAACTGCTAGGTTGGCAGGAGCTGGGGCAGAGCAATGGGAGCTCACCCCGTCGCAGGGATTCGAACCACCGACCTTCAGATTGGGAAGCCCAAGAGGCTCAGTGGTTTAGACCACAGCGCCACGTGCATCCCTAGGTTTTTGAATATCAGCAACAGGGCTACCCTTTCCTGGGTTCCATGAAAAGTGGAATTGCAGGTGCACCCTCTTTCCTAGCCTCATCTTGACATAGTAATGTGATACTGTTCAGACATTGCTAGACTACAGCTCCCAACACCCTTGATGGGAGCTGTTGGAAGTCCCAACACATCAGGAAGACCAGAGATACTCACCTGGCTACCCTACGTAGCCATGCTAGCTAACTTAGCTAGCATGTTCATTATAAGGCGAAAAAGATCCCACCCTGAGCTCTTTAAGGTGACATATTCAAATACAGTGGTACCTCAGGTTAAGTACTTAATTCATTCCGGAGGTCCATAAGGATTCATACCCAAATGAATGAGTGCACCACAGTGGTACCTCAGGTTAAGTACTTAATTCGTTCCGGAGGTCCGTACTTAACCTGAAACTGTTCTTAACTTGAAGCACCACTTTAGCTAATGGGGCCTCCTGCTGCCGCTGCGCCGCCGGAGCACGATTTCTGTTCTCATCCTGAAGCAAAGTTCTTAGCCTGAAGCACTATTTCTGGGTTAGCGGAGTCTGTAACCTGAAGCGTATGTAACCTGAAGTGTATGTAACCCGAAGTACCACTGTAACAGATTTGGCAATCGAAAATAAAATATTTGTCTTTCCTTCCAGCCCCTCAATCAGCTTCCAGTTCGCCAGCTATTCCTTCCTGAACCAGATAGTTTGGCATTGATTTTTTTTGTAGACAGTGGCACTTAATTGGATTCATTATAGCAGCGCTGGCCTGCGCTTAGCATCACCAGTGGTACAGAACATACATGCATTTCCCCATCCTCATTTTCAACAAGATGTCAGTCAGCCACCTACGAGTTTGGCTGAGAGAATTCCACTGGCAAAGAGAAGATATTCCCTCCCGCCGCGCTGCTGTCATATCCTTGACAAACCTTATTGTATCAGGCAGATGGCTTATCTTTCTGTCAAGCAGCTCTTTTGTCATTAGAGTGGGAAATCTCCCTTGTAATGCATTTGCATGTAGGAGAAGATGCTTTGCAGGAGAACCTCAGAGTTATAAATAACGTTGGAAATTGAACTTCTCATTTAATAGATGATCGCCTCACTGAATGTCCCTCCTTTGCACACACTCCAAATTCACAGCACCCCTGTGGCTTTATTTAAGAAACCAGCACTGACACACACAAACACATGTATACAAATATTTATCTATTTCTTTATTAGGGTGAATAATTGTGCATCACCCCAAAAGAGGGGGTCAAAGTTGATACCAATTTGCACAACTGGACAGCCCTTCAGCAAGATGACTGCCTTCTGTAAAGGTGGACAAATGGCCACTCTATTCCTTCCAGAGGCCTTCCCATATTCCCCCCCCCCCATTCATTTATTTATTTCATAAAATTTATACACCATTTGATTGATTAAAATACACACACATCCCAAAGTGGTTGCAAGAGCCCTGGACATTCTCTGCAAAAAGAAGAAGGCAAACAGATAAATAAATATAGTACTCAAAACAAACCAGAACAGATGCACTAGTAGAAGATTATACAAAAGTGTTTGGTTATACAAAAGGGGATGTTTGAAAAGAGGCAGTTGAGGGGTCAGGATTGCAAAAGCAGCTAGTTTCTTTCTTTCTTTCTTTTCTTTCTTTCGTTCTTTCTTTCTTTCTTTCTTTTTCTTTCTTTCTTTCTTTCTTTGAATAGCCTCTGCTTCTTTGCAGAGAAGCTACTTCATCCTTGCAACTTGGAGACTTCGTTGATCACGAAGCTCAGAGGTTCTCTAGAGAGCAGTAATTGACATCTGCACAAGCAGTGTGGCTGATGAGCCTGTGATTTCTTCCCAAGGTGCTGTGGAGACTTTGTACTTCACGACAAGTACCTCTGCAATAAAAGCCAAGAGGGCTCTGTTTTCAGCCTCCTAATGGAACAAAAAACTGTGGCAGGAGAGAGGGGGAGAAGGGTGTAAGATCCTGTCAAATTACTGCCAGAGCAAAAGCTGGCTGTCATTTCCCAAACAACGTTGCTTTATTAGTTGTACACTCTCACAGGGTACATGACGTGACGCAGGCACAAGATGGACAGACTGGCATGAATTCTGTTCTTTGGGCAGGCAAAATCCTGCCATGTGATCCCCAGGGCGCCTTTGTTTGCTAATTGGTAGAGGGGATAAAAGACAACTGAGAGGAAATTGGTAGACAAAGATTTAACATTAGCTGCTGGGGATTTATATGTACAAAACACTGAAGTTGAAGCTAGCCAGGGTTCTGAGACCAGTAGACAGCGTGGCAGACCAGGACCCAAGAAACCAGGTTCAAAGGGGACAGCTGATTTCACTCTGGAGTCTGTTACCTGCCACTGCAATGGTTGGGAGTCAGATAATATGAGTCTGTGTACACATATTTATCTCTCTAGCTGGATTTCAATCCTTTGCTAGCTCTCCTATGGACCGTATGGGCTTTAGAATGGGATTGCCTGGCAGGTGGCAAGAGCTTTGAGAATTCAGTGCAAAATAATTGTTAAACAAAATTAATATTTATTCATCACAATTTCAGGCATATCAAAAGGAACATAAAATAGGGATGAATGCAGATTCTGGTTCCTATATTTTAAAAATGCAGAGTCATGTTTATCTGGATTAGAGAGCAGAAAGGTAACTCGGCCACTTAGGGAGAGTGCAGGGAAGCTGGCTAGTCTGTGGCAATGAACGAACACCCACTGCATCAAGCAGACTTTTATCATGTTAAAAGGACAAAACTGCCTCCAGATACTTTGATATTTGGTCTAAATACACTAAATACTTAGGTCCTCCCAAGCAGTAGAAATTAAAAGCAGTATTTTGTTAAGATAGCCAACCATCTGCTATCAATCCAGGTGATTCTGAAGGCAAATGCAGCTTGAGTTCAAAGGGAAGGCAAAGAATCTTTTCAAAACAAATTCAGGGACGACCTATGTAAACTGCATGCTCAAGAAAGGTTGCAAAAATTAGTTTTAAAAAAACCCATTTGAGGCATTTACCTTCTTTGATTTTTTAGCAGCTCTCCTCTGAGACTATGCAGGAAGGAACAAAATGTGATTTCGCCCTTTTTTGGACTGAGGTATTCTGATTCACCTTGAATGAACATTTAGCAAAATCCAGATAAGCTTGTGATTATTATTTTATGTTACCAATTATTCTATTTTTGCCACAAAAAAGCAAAAATTAAGCCTTGGCAGAACTAGCGTTATTCTTTTTTTAGACTGGTCTCTGCTGAAGCTAACCAGAGCACAAAAAAAAAAAATCAGCAGAGATTTGGTCACCCCCATGCTTTACAGTTCAGAGAAACCAAATGGAGATGGTGAGTTTTTAAACAGGCATCAATAAATGCTCTTCAGACGTGTGGTGGCTGTACAGTAAAATGTCAAAGATTCCATCCCATCGTGCCAATGGTTGTTTTCAAATGTCGGAGGTAAAGCTCATTCAGCTGCTCTAAGGGCCAGCAAGCAGCAAGCACTGAACATCCTGGATTCAGTGGCAAAGAGGGCCATTCTCTTTTCTTTTAATAGCTGCTGAAAGCACCAGCCACAGGTGATCTTTATTTTTATAGATGGTAGGGTGGGTGGTGGGGATGGAATGAAGGCACTGTGAAAAAAGAATACTATGGAGAAATGCGGATTTGCTGTGCGGAGCCTTCAAAAGAAAGCAGCAGGAGATATTTCTCTCTGCTTGCAGCCTCTTTCTCTCTCTCTCCACTCCCCCCCTCCCAAAACCTCTTCTCTGGAGCCAGGCAGAAAGAATACAATGAGGAACCCGACATAAAGGACTCCAAAGAGAACAGATTCACAAATAACAACAATAGGGCTTTGCTCCAAATGCTTTTCTCTGGAAAGACTGTCATTTATTGATCCAGGGAATTTGCAAACCCACAGTCAGCCAGGCCCTGAAATGTTGCTTTTTCACCTGGTGAAGCAAATTTTGTCAAAGGTATTGTTGGGCTATCCATGGAACATATGCAATGTTCTTGGCTCAACATCTCCTCACCTTCTTCGTCTGGCTGGTTTTAGGAGGGAGGTCTGAGATACACTTTTATAAGATGTGGGAGGTTGATACATGAAGATGAAGGGTGTTGCCCAACCAACCAGGCCTATGTATGGGAGGCAGGCAGGTACACTTGCCCTGGGAGGCCTCAGAGAGCTAAACTGGCCAGGGGCCCCTGCCAGGGACTGGCTGCTTTATTGTTTGAGTTTATAACTTTATTCTAACAAGACTCCTGCCCTGGGCCTCAGGCAAGCTCTGCATGGGCCTGCCACCAGTCTTGCCCTGATCTCAGCTAGTCCCCACTTGTCTGCCTGCCCGCAACCCGTCCAGGGGGTGGCACTGTTGGTCAGCTTTTTAAGGGTTGCCATATTCCAAAAAGTAAAAACCAAGGCACCCCAAAAGTTGTTGAGCTCTTTTTAGGAAGACCCCCAAAAATTTTGAGCTTTTTAAAGGAAAACCCCAAAGTCAATTCCACCTTCAAAATCCTGGTAATGTCTGGGAAAATCCTGGCGTATGGCAGCCCCATAGGCATGGACGATGTGATTGGTCAGTTAGTTAAGTATTTATACAGTGGTATCTTGAGTTACAAACGCCTAAGGTTACAAACACTTCAGGTTACAAACTCCGCTAACCTGGAAGAGTTACCTTGAGTTGAGAACTTTGTCCCAGGATGAGAACGGAAATCGTGTGCCGGCGGCACAGCGGCAGCAAGAGGCCCCATTAGCAAAAGCACACCTCGAGTTAAGAATGGTTTCAGGTTAAGAACGGATTTCTGGAATGAATTAAGTTCGTAACTAGAGGTACCACTGTATTGTCTTATTTGATCAGGGAGGGGGCAGCTGCCCTCTATGCCCCCCCCCCCGGCCCTAGCTTTTTCCACCTCCTATGGCTGCGTGCACATCATACATTTAAAGCACATTCCCCCTGCCACCCCATGAATCCTGGAAACTGTAGTTTACCCCTCACAGAGTTACAAGTCTCAGCACCCACAACAAACTGCAGTTCCCAGGTTTCTTGGGATGGTGCTTGTGTGCTCTAAATGTTTGGTTAAAAAACAAAAGACCTACTGTTGGGCTTCCCTGCCTTCTGTCCCACCAGTTCCAGAGGGCCCCAGACACCGCTGGTGTCAGATTAGTTCCCTGATTGACATGTCCCTGCGCATACATGTTGGTAGGCTGCAGGCATTTGGTTGTGTGGGGAGATTCTGTGCATTTGCATGCCAAAGAGGGGCCATTGCTAGGTGGTGCAGAGTGCAGGCAAAGCACACAGAAGGTCCCAAATTCAATCCTTGGCCTTTCCAGTGATTAAAGGATCAGAGAGAAGGTAGAGGGAGGACTGCTGCCTTAGACCCTGGAGCTCTGCTGCCCATCAGAGAAGACATTGCTGGGCTGGACAGACCAAAGGTTTGACTTGGTATAAGGTAATTTCATTAAGAGATGGTTTGATGGCTTGTGAGGCAGAAGAAGGGGAGGACAAAGTTCAAACGTTTGAGAGACGCTGCTCTATACACCTATGAATCCTGCAGTTGCACCATTTTGCTTTACAATGTTTTAACTGGACCGTGATGGAAATATGTTGCAGCAATAGGTAACAATATGTGGCCCTGTGTTAAATTTACAATTGTGTTTGTGTGTTTTTAAGCTTTTATTTTATTTTAATTTGAAAGGTTTTATTCTTTAATTTTGAAAAATCACATAAAATGTGAATCATCCTCATCATTGCAGTAGTTTATTCTGGAGGGTATCAGAATCGATTTCAGGAAGGAGTCACAATTGCAACATCAGCCTCAGTTGGTAGAATGTGTCCCAAGCAACTGAAGTTATCTGGGTTTCAGAGACAAGTTTAGATCGGTGAAGACCCCTGTTAAGTGCGTAATAACACCCTCCAGCTGACTCTATTAGCCTTTCTCCTTTCTCTTCCGGTGTGTGGATGATTTTGTCTCGTGGAATGTGATCCCGAACAACTTGGAGGATTAACCTTCGTTTTGCTCACATGATGAAGAGCCCCCTCAATTCACTCAAGGACATTCTTTAAATTCCTTTCCTGCAGCACATTGTTTGAAAAGCCATAAATAGCAGCTCTTCAAACACAATGCTGAAAGCTGAAACTAATAACAAAAAAGGAGGAAAGGAAGAAACCACACAATTTCTGTCTAAAGCACTGATTGTACGCTGTTGTTTCAAAAAAGGACCAAATTCCTCTGGCTTGCCCAAGGCCACCTAGTGTGCTTGGTAGATGAGCAGGGCCCGGAAACACATTTTGCCTCATTTTGCTTCTAGCCCCAGTAGCATCCTGGCTCAAATGCATGCACTAGTTTTGAAACAGATTCACAGAAGGTGTGGGATGCAGGAGGACTAGTGTAGAATGCTAGGGCATCTGTGTTTCTTGGAAACCCCATCTCTCATACTACAGATGGAGGGATCTGAGGCATGGATTTTCACAATGACATCCTCCATATAGATATATAGATATATAGATATATAGATATATAGATATATAGATATATAGATATATAGATATATAGATATATAGATATATAGATATATAGATCTGATGTGGAAATGTAGAATACCAACTGGAAAAAATGAGAAAAATGAGACCCACAAATGTCTTCTCTAGTGTCTCCCCTCCCCACTGAAATTAGACTGGAAATAAGCATCCTTTCATAGCCAATAGAACATGTTATGGTGCCTGTGTGATGCCCACAAGAGTGTCTCTGTTTTGCACATATGCTTACATGGACCATTATTATTATTATTATTATTATTATTATTATTATTATTATTATTATTATATTTATACCCCGCCCATCTGGCTGGGTTTCCCCAGCCACTCTGGGCAGCTTAGAACAGAATATTAAAATACAATAGTCTAGTAAACATTAAAAGCTTCCCTAAACAAGGCTGCCTTCAGATGTGTTCTAAAAGTCTGGTAGTTGTTTTTCTCTTTGACATCTGGTGGGAGGGCATTCCACTGGGCGGGTGCCACTACCAAGAAGGCCCTCTGCCTGGTTCCCTGTAACTTGGCTTCTCACAGTGAGGAAACTGCCAGAATGCCCTCGGCACTGGACCTCAGGCAGAATGATGGGGGTGGAGATGCTCCTTCAGGTATACTGGATCGAGGCCATTTAGGGCTTTAAAGGTCAGCATCAACACTTTGAATTGTGCTCAGAAATGTACTAGGAGCCAGTGTAGGTCTTTCAAAACCGGTTTTATGTGGTCTCGGCGGCCACTCCCAGTCACCAGTCTAGCTGCTGCATTCTGGATTAGTTGTAGTTTCCAGGTCCCCTTCAAAGGTAGCCCCACATAGAGCGCATTGCAGTAGTCCAAGCAGGAGATAACTAGAGCATGCACCACTCTGGTGAGACAGTCCGTGGGCAGGTAGGGTCTCAGTCTGTGTACCAAATGGAACTGGTAAACAGCTGTCCTGGACACAGAATTTACCTGCACCTCCATGGACAGATGTGAGTCCAGAATGACTCCCAGGCTGTTCACCTGGTCCTTCAGAGGCACAGTTACCCCATTCAGGACCAGGGAGTCCCCAACACCTGCTTGCCTCCTGTCCCCCAAAAACAGTACTTCTGTCTTGTCAGGATTCAACCTCAATCTGTTAGCAGCCATCCATCCTCCAACCACCTCCAGACACTCACACAGGACCTTCACCGCCTTCACTTTTGGTGACGCTCTTTACTAGACAGTGACCAATACCCTCAGATAACTAGATGAGAGAGAGGGAGAGGGAGGGAGAGAAAGAGAGAGAGAGAGAGGGAATGGTATATAAAAATTCACTGATTTGTTTTAGAATTTCTGGTTTCATGGGAGTTGCTTTCTCCCCTGAGTCCTTGTGGATAGGTTGATTTGCAGTAAATAACTAAACCTCAATTGCACTTTCCCCTCCTTTTCTCTCTAATTGGTAGTGAAAGTCAGCGAGCTGCTTTCCCATGGGAAAGCTAAAGGATTAACTATAACTCGCATATACCAGCATACTTGTACTTATTAAAAAGGCATATTTACAGTGCGGGTGGCCGGATGAGGGGGTTGTGAATTGTAACAACAGCATTTGCAATAACATGGTAGAAAGCAAAAGGAGAGGTTTGCTTTAGCAGTCCTTTTGCTTAGAAAACAAAACCCTAAATTCTTTTTCAAACTAAAGTTACAGCCTGGAAACAAAGAAGAGCATCCCTCACTGTAGTGGATGGTTTCTGACAAGGCAAAATCATGTCAGTCTTGCAATTAAAGCTGAACTGCATCTGCTCTCTTTAGGCAAGCAGAATAGGAACTGGGACACTGTAAAAAGCCCCTCTGAAGGGGACAGATAAGGTGGGGGAGATTTTTATCCAAGAGAAAAAAGAGGGCACTGGAAGGGTTTATCTTAAAATGGTTGATGGGGAGAGAAAAAAGAGAGAGCAAGCTGCTTTTCCCAGATATTAATAAGCTCATTTTCAAGTTCCTCCCCCACCCCAAAGCTACACACTTCAAAGGTTTAGGGAATGGGAGATTTTCCTCCCAGCAAAGTATTAATCTCAATTAACTGTAACGAAGATTAATGAGCCAAAGAAGGAAACCAAGGTAGATACAATCTGCAGGGGCACTTCTTACTGGCCAGCATGGGGAAGAGGTTTGCAACTGGGGAGCATCACAGAGGAACTGGGGCAAGGGCTTCCAAACCAGTATCCTTGTGTGGCAAAGGGGGCTCCTGTTTAAACAAATCACATCAGAACAGTAGACAGGGCTTGGCCATCAGATGTGGAGTGCCCAGACTGTCAGTGTTTTGTGGGAGGGGTTCAAATGCACACCAAAAATTAAAGTTTGCACAATCAAAGTGGATTGAAGTGCTCTGTCACCCTAGCAGGACAAACCACTTTTTGTGGTTACAGAAGCAATAGGTAAAGTCATTGAAAAGTGTGGGGTGAACCAACGGTCAATAAGAAAATGTGCAAACATCCCATGAGGAAAACAGGATGAATGCTCAGTGTTTTATAACCACCCTATAAAAAATAAGAACCCATTCTCAATAAAGGTCAGACATCGTCCAACCACTGTTTTAAGTTTTGTGTGAGGAAATCAGGATGAATGCTAAATAAACAGGTCATCTTGACGAACCCGTGGCATTCCTCATTAAAGGAAGATCCCTCTCACACCAGGTATTATTTACAATTCAGGAAGGAACTGGCAAAACTGAACCCCCAAAAATACTCCCTCTGATTTTCAAGGCTTAGGTCCTAAGGGATAGCTGTAGCCAATACCAGGAGCAGGTGGTGCTGTGATCTAAACCACTGAGCCCCTTGGGTTTGCTGATCGGAAGGTTGGCGGTTTGAATTTGCGCAATGGGGTGAGCTCCTGTTGCTCTGTCCCAGTTCCAGCCAAACTAGCAATTCAAAAGCACACAAGTGCAAGTAGATAAATAGGTACAGCTGTGGCTGGAAAGTAAACGGTATTTCCGTGTGCTCTGGCATTTGTCACGGTGTCCCATTGCACCAGAAGCGGTTAAGTCATGTTGGCCACAATACCTGGAAAGCTGTCTGTGGGCGAATGCCGGCTCCCTCGGCCTGAAAGCGAGATGAGTGCTACATCCCATAGTCGCCTTTGACTGGACTTAAACATTCAGGGGTCCTTTACCTTTACCTTACCTGTAGCCAATAACCAAAAGGAGGCAGATGAAGTGAAGTAAACTGAATGTGGTAGAGAAGGCAACAGATGGTCTCATGCACATTAGGCAATGTAAGACATTCTCTATGAGTAGATTCCTATGGTTGGAGTCCAGTGATCCATTCATATGGTGGTGAGCATATGAATGAGTGAATATAACAAGCACTCAGGTTGAAAAATAAGACCTGGAAGCACCATGGTGTTTTTATTAAATGTGAAGGATCGCAGCAAACAGAACGCTGAAACTGGCACATGTTTTGCCCAATATGCAGCAGCAGTCGTGGCTTTTCCATTTAATGGTACGTTCAATAGGGAGCTGAAGACAATCTAACCTCCCAGAGAGGCTCTATGATACACATTATCAAGTAGATGTTTGCCATATTCACAGTCTAATTTTTGAATTATCTTAGTTGTTGAAGCAGCCCAGAGCTTGATGGGAAATGAATGGACCTCAGTACTAGGGAAACACAGCTTCGCCTCCTCCTTCAGAATAATGACCGTAAGGATGACTGTGGAATCGAGCAACCAAGGCTTTCTCTTGCTAAAAAATATTGTAGTGACAGCCAACACAACTTGTATGGCTTTAATAAAAGAAGATTAGACAAATTCATGGAGGGGAAAGCTATCAGTGGCTACTAGCCACAATGTCTCTGACTACTGTCAGAGGCAATATAGTCCTGAAGATCAGTTTCTGGGAATCACAAGTGTACAGCTGGGGAACTGAGGCTGAGTGGTAGCTGTTATCTCACTCATGGCTCTCATTATATATCACTTAATGCCCTCAAATATTCTCATTACATGGACTTCTCCTCTTCAAATAAGGCACCTCCTCTTTTCCTGTCTTACTAAGTTCATATAGGCATCTTTTCCTTATTATTTTAATTTTTTTCTATTCTGACTTTCCTCCCAAAAGGAGCCCAGGGCGGTAAACAACAAAACAGCAAGACAATGCAATTCTAAAACATTTCAGCTCTTTTTTTTACAGACCTGTTTACAAGAACACTTGAAACTATTTTAAGCAATCAAAATCACTCCGGCAGGAGGGGAGAACATCGTGCTGACAATAAGGCCGCTTGTGTTCAGGAGGCATTTTGAACTGATATCCTCCTGTAAAGGAATATGATCCATCCTTTGAAAGAAAATATTATCCATCTCCATTAGCATGAAACAGAGTCAAAGCAATGTAATATCCAAAGGGACTTGAGACTGTTCCCTCAAGGAGATCATGTAAACACAAGAGAGCAAATGAACAAAACAGCCATTAGGCATGAGAGTGCTCAGTCACCTTTTTGTACATATATATATGCAATATAATATCATTTCTGAGCAAACGACTCAGACACTTCCTCCTGGGAAACATTATACCCTCAACAGAAGAGCTGACAGATGGCTACAGGGGAATGACATAATGCCTGGAAAACGCAGGATGAGAGAGACACGATGGGGGAACCAAGTTGCTGATATTTTGACGCAAAGAATGTGAACGGAATCATGGCTGGCCTACAGGAGTCCTCAGAGACCGAAACATTTGAGAGGCAAGTGTGTGCCTGTGCTTCCGTGAATGCCCCAGATTTCCCAAAGGAACAGAAGACGACTCCGTTAGGTGGTGATGAACGGGCAGGTACAGCCGCTGACAATCCACACTCTATTCCTTTTAGTATTAGGAAACTGTAGCAAGGGCATCTTCAAGAGGAGCCTCCTGACCAACCAGAGGATCTATATTCTTGCTGGCCTCCCTCAATTCAGAAAAGGAGCCTGCATGGTGGAGCTCCCAGCAGGTGCGTTGCTGCCGCTTACTGGGAGAGGAAGGGTGAAGCAGTGGTGAAGTCAGCAAGTGCAAGCACACTAGCACAGCCAATTTAACATTTCTGTAGGTGGGTCTGCACAGGGCTGTTCTCCCTCCCACCGCACCCTTCCCAGTAATAATAATCATTTATATATATATATATATATATATATATATATATATATATATATATATAATTTTATTATTTGTACCCAGCCACTCTGGGTGGTTTCCAGCAAATATAAAGGCCTAATAAAACATCAAACATTAAAAACTTCCCCACACAAGACTGCCTTCAGGTGCCTTCTAAAAGCTGCAGTTATTTATCTCCTTGACATCTGATGGGAGGGCGTTCCACAGGGTGGTCTCCACTACCAAGAAGGTCCTCTGCCTGGTTCCCTGTAGCTTCACTTGCCTCCGCAGTCTTCAGGAGCCTGACGCTGAAGAATTGCGTGAGGTTCTCTGGGAGGTGGGGTTTACTGAACTATGGCTCCTCTGCTGCACTCATAAATCAAGTCACAACTGCTCTGTGACGAAAATACATACATTGTTTGCCATCTCTCCACACTTTAATCCATGCTCAAGGCGGCTAACAACAGGGAAGGAGTCCCCGGCTTGTGGCAGTGGCGGCAGAAGGGGGAGGAGCCACCCAGCATTAAAGCCATGCCGCTGCCGCCACATTCCTGGCTCCTCCAGCCTGGTGCGACATCCAGACGTCGTCTCAAGGGCAACATCATAACATCACATGCATGATGGTTCCCTCTCACTTTGATCACAAGTTGGCGCCTCTGAGCCACAGCGAGCAATCATCTGGCCGAGTGTGAGGTGCAAACCAGGACAGAGTAGAGACTTAAGAAAGCACAGCATTTCAGCTATGGAGGGAATTATAACGACATGTCACCAAAGAGCTGGAAAGATTAATTTCATTATGAAGCTGTTGAATGTCATTTAACTTACCCTGCTATATTGTTGTTGTTTGTTTAAAAGGTCCATATCTCTCACTTACATAGCAGGCTGATCGTTTTCCATTATATTTTAACTGGCTTCTTTCATATATATATATATTTCTAAGAAACCCCAGCAAATTTATCACAAGCCAGGAGCCTGTGTGCCATATGGTGCTCATTCCGAGATAATGAAATACCTGCTAAAACACATAATGGCTCTCTTTTGTCAGTGAATGCAAATCCTTTTTGTTATTCATGGGTCTGCTTTCCAATATTTCCCAGGCTGATACTACCAGAGTATGGCTGCTCTGCCCCCCCCCCCCGCAAATTGGCAGTGCTCCTCTCCACCACTGGAGGCCAGCAGAGAGACAGCTACATGCCATTCAACAGCCCTCGCCCCCTCGGACACTGACCCACTTGCATGGGGGAACGGGGGGCGGGGTTAAGACTGCACTGTCAGTCTTCATTGTATACATATTGCTGCTCTGGTTACTGTGTAATATTAAAAACACATTCCCCCAAAATGCTCTAAAGATAAACAATGTTTTAGCAATTTAACTTTTAGTATATCCAATAATGGTCTTCACATCTTGTGGGGAGTCACGCTACCCTCCACTTAAACTGTATTCAAGGTACCAGAAGAAAACTTCAATTATTTATTTATTGTACCTTTCCTCACCTTCCCCACCTCCAGTCTTTATCACAAATTGACAAATCAGGTGTTCTTAACCAGGGATCCATGTGTGGGCTTTATGGAATCTGTGATCTGGGTGAGGTTGTTTTTAACAATGCAACAAAATAAACTGCATGCATAATTGTGTGTATATATCTTTGTGTACATTTTTTCTGGGGAGGGGGTCCATAGCTTTCACCACACTCTTAAAGAGGTAGACGACCCCCCCCCAAAAAAAAGTTTAAGAATCACTGCCATAGATCCATTTCCTATGTAATCACTTATAAGCTATTGCCAAAAGCAAAACAAATTTGAATAAAATGATCACCTCATCGTTCATATGTTTTGCAAGTTGTACTTATAATGATGTGTGCACGCCCCGGTGTGTGTGTGTCCAGTTGTTAAGAGAATCCTCTAGGACTCTGTTGTTAGGCCACGGTGTTTGCAGTCTCCAGGGCACAATAAACAAGTCTTTGCAACCCTGAGCTGCTTTACATTAAGCACAGCTGAGATCTGACAGCCAGACAGGAGGCATTCCTGTGACAACTGATATGCCATGTAAACTACTGCAAGCCTCTTCCCAAGGAAAGTCAGCGCAGTCAGTCTTCCGGTGGTTGGTTATGGTTTTCACAATCAGAAAAGAAAGAGAAATGTTTTGTAATATACAATGAAACTTTAGTACCCCCTTAATCCTTTCACTTCTCACAGTATCATCACATGCGAACCAAACGTTTTTGAGTGTTGGGCCCAGACCAGGAGCAAGTATGGTGAGAAGTAAGTTTACATCTCAGTGGAAAGGCATATTCAAGCAAATGTCTTTCTTTCCATATCTGCAAACACAGAGTTATTTATTGTGCAGCTCCCCAATGCATTTGTGAGATGCTGCATGTATTGCTTTGTAACTACAGGAAGTACAAATTAAAGCCACAGTCCTCAAAAAGTGCCAGGAACTGAGCTCTCGCCAGTTTGGAAAAGGTTGGCTTTTGGCTGAGCATTCAATGCAGCGGGGGGGGGGGGGTCGTCCCCACCCCCATCTATCTCCCCAAGTAGAAAAAGCTATGTCATAGGGTGATAGACAATATTAGTCATACTCAAGAGTAGACCGGCTGAAATCAACAGAGTATCTTAAGTCCATTGATTTCTGTGCCGTTGGCCCACTCTAAGTATGAGTTAATTGGATATCACTCCTATGTTAAAACCAAAACAAATTGGAGGGGAAAGCATGCTGAAAATTCAGTAATGTTCTGCCCACCACGAAACTGTACTCCTGGGGGATTCATTTATTTGTCCTTTCGATTCTGTATTCTTAAACCACACACACCATTTTGAAAACCTTTTTAAAAATTCATTAAGGAACCCTGGAACATCTTTGAAGGGTTTAGACTGTAGAACTACAAATATTTATTTTATTACAGTTAAATCCCCCCCCATTTCTCCCCATCATGGAGCCCAAAATGAACATACAGTTTGCAGGCAATCATCCATTCAGGCACTGAGCAGACCCCAAATCTCCTTAGCTCCAACAAGGTGGTAGCCTTAATGCCCTTCAGACCACACACCCTGGCACCACGGGAGTTTTGGGACCAGCTGTTTAATGGGAATTCGTGCCGATAACGTTTGCATAACTTGCTTAGAGGTTACATGACATCACCTGTTTATTGAGCATCCCCCCTAATACATTTCACATACATGTCACCCTAACCACTCCCTCTCAAGGTGGTTGCTTTGCCAATGCACACAGGTGATGCCATAGTAAGAGGCCTTCATACCATAGTAAGAGGCAAAGGTTGTCCCACCTTCCTGTGAGGAATTGCTTTTCCTGCCTACAAGCTGAAATATGGGTAGTTCATGTTATGCCAGTTAAGCGAGCCAAAAGATAAAATAAAAACCCACTCTCCCAAATCCTAGTCTACACACAATTAACCTGAAAGGAACTTAATGCATTAACCCCAAAGCTCCTATTAATTTCCATTTTTTAAAGTTTATTATTCTAACTCTTCGAATTAATATGGCACTAAATTTACCCTACAAAGGATGGTTTTACATTCCTTTGTAGGAGGAGCAGACTAGAGTGAATTAAAAATGGTTCTGCTAAAATGACTTTATGATAATACGTGACAGTGAAAGATTTGAGCGTATTACCCAGACAGCTGCTCTGCAAACAGAAAAAAAATACCAAGGTGGTTTCAATGACACTCCAAACATTTAAGTTATGAGAATGCTTTTTTTCCTGTTTAACCATCTCTCCACTGAGAAAAGAAGTGTGCATAGATATAGATATATGCACACACATACAAAATCAACGTAAACTAAACATATAACTGCTGTTTCTAAGAACAGGGGGGGGGGGTAAAAATAAATGTGAAATGGTATAGAAAACATTTTAAGGAGAGAAGGCAAGCGATGTGGGAATTGAAAGAGATGAAAATGCCAACCCATAGCTATACCAACGGACTTCAGAGGCAAGGAATGAGGCTTCACATAGAAGTTAGACTCAAAGGAAGTGAGGCCCAATAGCCAGCATACAAGCAAGAAGTTTTCCATGCTGTTACCTGGTATAAGCATTAAAACTTTACTGCTGTATCCAATGTTGCTCCTAGTCCGATCAGACCCGGTGAAGATAACAGACATGACTGACCTAGAACCATTAATTTCAATAGACCTCACCCACACTATACATTTAAAATAACATCATACTACTAAATAGTTTTGGCTTCCCCCAAAGAATCATGAGAACCATAGTTTGCTAAGAGTGCAGAGAGTTCTTAGGATGCTCCCATTTGCTTCACAGAGCTCCATTTCCCAGAATGGCTTAACAATCAATCCCTGTTCCCAGGGAACCCTGGGAACTGTAGTTCTGTGAGGGGGAATAGGAGTACCCTAACAACGCTCAGCACCCATAACAAGCTACAGTTCCCAAGATTCTTTGGGGAAAGCCATGACTATTTGAAGTGTTATGATACTGCTTCAAACCTATAGCAGATACAACCCCCAATTCTTTAAAGGTAAAGGTAAAGGGACCCCTGACCATGAGGTCCAGTCACGGACGACTCTGGGGTTGCGGCGCTCATCTCGCTTTATTGGCCGAGGGAGCCGGCATACAGCTTCCGGGTCATGTGGCCAGCATGACTAAGCCGCTTCTGGCGAACCAGAGCAGCGCACGGAAACGCCGTTTGCCTTCCCGCTGGAGCGGTACCTAGTTATCTATTTGCACTTTTGATGTGCTTTCGAACTGCTAGGTTGGCAGGAGCAGGGACCGAGCAACGGGAGCTCACCCCATCGTGGGGATTCAAACCGCCGACCTTCTGATCGGCAAGTCCTAGGCTCTGTGGTTTAACCCACAGCGCCACCCGAGTCCAGTTCTTTAGTAGCAACCAATTGCTTCCCCTCTCCCCCCCCCCTGGCTGGACTTAATCAACTATTTATGTACCAAATGCTTCATGTCTGTTGACTGATTAAAAAGGCAAAGAGAGGAATAGACTGAGCAATAGACGACAATCTCCCTATTTACAATCTATCTACCACGCCCCGATTGAAAATAGTTCTCTAGCAAGTTTAAAAATCCCTCCCTATCTCTTTAGATGCCACTAATCGCCGAAAGCGATCCTAACAGCTTAAAAGGCCTACATTTTGAGCTCAGATGATCCAAGGAGATCAGAGCTCTGCGGCTCCATGTATGTGTCAGCACATCCGTCATTCCTGCCGCCACCTTGGCTCTGGGAAGCTGACAGGGGGATTGGAACTGACAAGCCTCCTGCTCTCTCAAGCAAGAGCAAAAAAACCTCATCCATTTCCTTGCTCCCTGGACTCCTAAGAGCAGCACAGCCCAAGCAGACAGGGCAGGGGAGGAGCATAATATGCTACCTAGGCTTATTTGAATAAAGCAAAGCATGATGGCTGCTTAGGTGGCTTCTTCTTGCATAGCAGTTTTAATATTTTCTAATATTTCATTAAGACTGCAGCGGCAATGCAGACATTTGGAAGAGACTGTCTCCCCCAGGCAGCTGCTCCGGTGTGTGTGCCCATGGTGTAATGCAGAGGGGAACACAAGGGACTGCTGCTCTAGGACTTTGTTCTGAGCAAAAGAAATGGCATCGTCTGTAGGAGCACCGCACAATTGGATGAGGCGATAATGAGGCTTTCAAGCTCATTTCATAACACGGAGGAAGTTAGAGAATGAGAACAGCTTACTATTCTATGGCTATCAGCTGATGCTAAATTGGGTATTATGCTATGTTGCGGGCAGCCTGCGGAGGCGGTGGTCATGGCAGAGGTCGGGCACCCACTGCAAAAATGTTGTGGGTGCCTGGGTCGCTGGGAGATGGACCAGTGACTCAGACCCCACTATAATGGCATAACAACCCATCTATGAGAGACCTTCCTGTGCTCTGAGGAAGAGCTTATCAGTGTTAAAGCTGGCCCAAAGGATTTTGCCCAACAATATTTTACATGTGTGGTGCTTCTCTGCATGCTCTTCTTCCCACCTTTTAAGGAATTGGGATGAATTTTCCACCACCCCCAATTTATAAATATTTCTTTTAACTATTATGGATAACTCAAAGAGTCCCTTAACGCAAGTCCAAACTTTGAAATGTTATTAGTAGGCTTGCCATACGTCAGGAAAGTTCCTGACATGTCCTGGTTTCCAGTTGTAAAAATGGCGTCAGGGGGCAATTTTGCCAAATTGGCAAAATATCAGGGGAAAACCTGGATGTAATATATGGCAACGTGATATAAAAAGCAGCGAAAACACTATTGGGGGGGGGAGGTTTCCCCAAAAAAGCTAAACAACTTTGAAATATGGCAACCCTTTTATTAGTAAACTATTGTTAGCAAACTGTTAAGGAGGCCATCTTGTGGCTAACGGCTAAATAGTGTTGCACAAAGTATGTCCCCAAAACTATTTGTTATTCCTTTACGGGCCAACCAGAAACATCTGATGAAGGGCTGTAGCTCAGTGGTAAAGGGACCCCTGACCATTAGATCCAGTCGTGACCGACTCTGGGGTTGCGGCGCTCATCTCACTTTACTGGCCAAGGGAGCCGGCATACAACTTCCGGGTCATGTGGCCAGCATGACTAAGCCGCTTCTGGAGAACAAGAGCAGTGCACAGAAATGCCGTTTACCTTCCCACCAGAGCGGTACCTACTTATCTGCTTGAACCTTAACATGCTTTCAAACATCTCATTTGCATGCAGAAGGTCGCAGGTTCTTCTTCTTCCTCTCATTAGCTCAGTCGGTATAAGCATGAGACTCTTAATCCCAGTGGATCTCTTAATCCACTGCAAGGACCCTCGTGGCCCCTTCCAACCCTACAATTCTACGATAGGGCAGGGAGAAACCCTGGAGAATTGCTGCAAGACCGTATGGGCAGTACTGAGCATCCAAAACAAGACTTCCCTGGGAACCATATGCTAACCTTTTCTATTTCTCTTCCAAACAATGATCTCACCTTTGGGAATATGACATTATTATTTTTCAACAATGCTTGTTTTGTTTCTTACACTGCATTCAGTGCTCGTGCATGTAAATATCTGGCAGTATATAGTCACTAAAAGGCGGTTACTGTGTTTACTAAGCATTTATTAAAACATGCTTTTGGGTGAATGCGTGTGGAGGAGGAGGAGGAGGGAAAATATTCAAAGCGCCATAGGAGGCAAACGTCAAATAAGCCTACAGCTAGAAAACCTTCATGAAGTGGTTTTGTATTAAGGATTCAACGTGTTCCATGAGGACGTTCATGTCAGCGGCACAGACCTGGTACTGCTGCTTCTCGTTCTTTTTCAGAGTCTCTAATAGGCCCCTGTGGACCGGAGGCAAAGGGTTATAAGAGTTTAACAAGTGAAGCTGACTTAACGGAGTCTGCTTGATTTCTCCAATCCTCAATGCCTGTAGGACAGCAGGTGCAAATTTGGAATAATGAGCCGTAGAAGAAATGATCACCGGGCAAGTTTTATCTTGCAGTCGATCGGCAACCACCTTTGCGAGAGCTGTGTGCGTGTCTAAAATGTAGCCTGTGGTATCGAACACAGAGCGAATGGCACCCAGGCAGTCGTCCTCAGAGCACCAATCGGCCACCAAGTCCTGCTGAAGCCTGTCCAGGAAGTGCTCCTGCAACTGGAAGCAGCGCTGATTCTCCAGGCTGCTAAACAGTTGCGTCACCAGCTGCCCATCCCCATTAGCAATCAAGTGCAAATGTCGTTCAAGGTTGGAAGACTTCAAAATGTCCACTGCCGGTGACAGACTTTGCATTAATCGCCTCTCCTTTATATTGTACAGGCCTGTTTTTATGAATTCCGTCAAGACATTGTTTTGATTGGAAGCACAGATGCATTTCCGTATAGGGATCCCCATCATTTGCGCATACTTAGCGGCTAGTATGTTGCCAAAGTTCCCTGTGGGAACACAGACGTCGACAGGGTTCCCAAAGGAAATGATGCCTTGCTCAACAAGGTCAAGGTAGGCAGAGGCATGGTAGACCACCTGGGGAAGCAAGCGAGCCCAGTTTATAGAATTTGCTGCACTTAACGCTGTCCCGTATTCCACAGTGAGAAAGCCGGTAAAATCTGAATCGGTAAACATCTGCTTGATGGCAGACTGGCAAAAATCAAAGTCCGATCTGACACCTATTACTTTTGTGTTTGCTTCCTGGTAGCCCACCATCTGTGATTTCTGAATCTGGCTAACTCCATCCTGGGGAAAGAGGGTGACCATGGCAATCCTTTGTTTATCAGTCTCCTTAAGCCGACTAAAACCATCCAGGACGGCACTTCCTGTGTCTCCGGAAGTAGCTACCAAGATCAAATAGTTACAGCTTTGGGGGATGCAATATGCAAACAGATGGGGCATCAACTGCAACGCCAAATCCTTAAATGAAGCCGTTGGTCCATGAAACAGCTCCAGAAGAAACTGATTGCCAGCCAGGTGCCTAACGGGGGCAATTTTAGAACAGTTAAAATTTTGTCCATAGGCAGCCTGGACTAGTTCCCATAACTTGGAAGCAGGCACATCAGCAGGATGTATGCACCTTTCCAGGATAACCTGAGCTCTTTCAGCATAGCTTGCCCCTAGTAGATGTTGCCATTCTCCTGCAGTGAATACTGGAAGCCCCATCTCAGGAACAAAAAGCCCACCATCAGGCGCCAGTCCCTCAACAAGAACATCGCTGAAATATTTCACAGACCCTTTTGGCTCAACCTTCTTATTGCATCTTAGACTCCTGGTGGAAATGAAGCCATCTGAGTCAGAGTCTTGGTACCGCTTCACTGCATGAAGCACTTTCTCTGCAACAGCGTCGGCTGTAATTCCGTTCTCACAAAGCACACGGACATCGTACCACTTCTTATAAAACTGCTTCCGAAACTGGAGGATGTCTCTCAGTGAGGTTCCGGGTCCCTGCCCCACAATACGGTCTACTTTCATCAACTGCAACCGATCCATGATGCTTTGTGTCGGTACGTCCAGATAGACCACAACCCCATTTTTCTTCACGTGCTCCATGCTGGCCGCATTCATTGGGTTGGAGCCAGTAAGGGAAACGACACTTCCGGATGCTGAAAGATTTAACAAGGCTTTTCCTTCCTCTTCTAAAAATTGCTCGTTGCCAACATCCTTCAATTTTTCTGCCACACTCATGTTCCAGGTTGTTTCAAGGACATCGTCGTCCACATCAATGAAGCAGGAGCCTAGTTTCTGCCCTACTATTTTCCCCACTGTCGTTTTACCGGCACCAGGGGGTCCCATCAGGACAATATTCTTGTCCCCGACAAGAGAATGCCTAGACATCCATGGTGTCCGTGCAAGGGCAAAGCTTCTTGAAAAAATCAACTTTAAATACACATCAGAAACCATGATGCGACTCATTAGCTTTAGATGCCGATTCCAGACCACATGAAACATCTTCTTCTTTTCTCTAGGGCCAATTTCACAAGGAAAGGAAACGCTTTAAAAGAAGAAGAGGGGAAAATCCAGTGAGCCAGAAATACTTTAAACCTTAGCCACTTGACATTTAAAATAATTACTAGAATGTGAAGACACTTCTGACTGCTCCATTCCCATCTTAGGGGAGCACATTTTGGGGTTTTTTTTAACAGCTCACCCATTCTGTGACCTGATCATGACAAATAAATGGGTGAGGATTTTATTGAATTCCACCTTCTGTGAAATCTGTGCAGAGGGGAAAGGTTTTCCCTTTAAAGTATGCGTGTTTGTTGTGAAATTTCTACTCTGAAAAGAAGCCACATGCTTAAAAAAAATAAGCCTCTGTGCTTTCCTGCATAAAATCCTTACACTTAGTTCATTTTCTGTGCGTAGGATAGCTTAACTGTTTCCTTGGCTAAGAGCCACAAGCAGAACAGGACAGAACCACCTCTAACACCACAGAGCTACAATGAATACTCAACAGAGGCACTGACGGTAGGCAGGTAACGTTTTCAGAATCAATAAAAAATCCTCAATGGAGCTCCTGAAACTAGCTGCTAGAAACACCAGTATGTACTCCATTTCTTAGACATATTGTAGCACCCCTGCCCTCCCCTTGCCTTTATTTGCACATGTAAGGAAATATTTGGGGCACATTAACACTAACTACCAGAGGATGGCAAACCTGTAGAAGGTGACAGCTGATTACAATGAATACTTTAACTTTTTATTTAAAACGCACAAACAAAAGCACCCATGAGTGCAATTCAACTCCCACTAGAATGTCAAGAATTCCCCAGTCATTTAAATGGAGCCAGAGTGCACTTTATGCATTCATATAAAATCCTTTCTTAGCATCCAAATATATTTTCTTCCTTTGAAACCAACCAACCAATCGCTTTGTTACATAACTTACGGTTGCAAGAGTAGCTCACTTCTGTCCCGTTATGGTCTGAGCAGGCATTGCTAAAAAATAATAACAAGCCCAACCAAATGGCATCTGTGACGTGCTCTTGTGCAGCAACCACGTATGGCTTTCTTTCCTTGTTTTAACCCTCAGTCTAGATGGAGCAGAATAAAAGAGAAAGATCAGAGTGAAGCAAATGCCGCACAAGCAATTGCTCTCCAGAGGCAACAGAAGAACAAGCACCGGGCAAAGAGGACTCTCTCCAGCCCCAGAACATGAACACGTTGCCAAGAGTAGATTCATTTTGTTTGCACAGGGAAATCAACAGCGACGTCAACACGTACCGCAAAACAAACAGTGCACACACTTCAAGTCAGGAGACTAGGAAAACCTCGTATGCTTTGCCTTTTCAAAATTAAAACAAATTGGCCCTGAAAACAATATAATCCTGCATTCTGTTATTGCTAGATGCTTAGCTCTTGCAAGTAAAATATTTTTGGTGAAAGCACAGATTAATGTAGCCTTGCTAATCTGGTACCTTCCAGATGCTTTGGGAAACTCCCATCATCCCTAATCATTGGCCTTGTTGGCTGGGGCTGATGGGAGTTGGGGCTCAACATCTGGAGCAGGACAGGTTTCCCAGCTGTTCTAGACAAACAAAGCTTCCTTCACTTGCTGAGCCACTTTAATAGTGTCTGACAAACCATTCTCATTCACCATCTCATACTGTTCATTTTTGCCCCTTGGCATCTTTTGACATGTTTATTCAATAATAAGAAGTACAGTGGTACCTCAGTTTACGAACTTAATCCGTTCTGGAAGTCCATTTTTAAACCAAAACCATTCTTAAACCGAGGCTCGCTTTCCCTAATGAGGCCTTCCGCCACTGGTGTCCTTCCACCATTCAGATTCCGTTCTTAGACCGAGGTAAAGTTCTCAAACCAAGACACTCTTTCTGGTTTTGTGGAGTTTGCAAACCAAATCGTTCTTTAACCAGACTGTTCTTAAACCGAGGTACCACTGTATGCAGCCTGTAAGACAAGAGGGCATAAATGTCCTGAAGGGACTCCCCCATTCTAGTCAGAGCACAGGGGCAGGGATATCTGTGGTCCTCCAGAGGTTGTTGGACTACAACTATCACTTGCAGCCAGCACAGCCAATGGTTAAGGAGTTGTAGGCCAACAGCATCTGCAGGGGTGGAAGTCTGCTCTGTCACAGTGTTATAGTCAACTAGCATGACAAACAGAGAAGTACAACATTCACACAGCAACTGTTTTCCATACTCCATGCTCCCACTTTTTCTGTGCTATTCAAGTCTTCTGGGGCTTGGAGCAGGAACCTTCTCCCCAACTCTATTCCATCATCCAGCTAAAGCTTTTTTAAAAAATAAAATTAAAAATTCAGGTGCATTTCCTGCTGGATAACTAATTGCAGTGAGTCCCAGGCTATGCTTTGAAGGCAAATGAAACAATTTGCTGAAGCTAAGCAGGGCTGGGCTGGTCACTACTTGGATGAAAGAAAGGTGGGGTATAAAGGCATAAAAACATATTTTTAAATTACATTTACGTGGTGACCTTTACATAGACATTTAAAATTTGTAGTGATTTTGTTTGTTCTACTGCATTACTAGAATACCTCCAATGCGCTTTAACTGTAACTTTATTCTTTTTAAGTTGCTTACTTTCTTTTATTTAGAAAATTTAGCTGATGTATACAAATGAATGCCGGTCACAGAGCTTATACTTCTCCAGCAGCAGCTTGTCTCTCTACAGGAATATGCGCTGATTACTTTGGGAAACCTAGATTTACATGCGACAAACAGACGAAAGGTGGTGACTGGGCCAGAAATCAGCAGAGTCCTTCGGCGGTGTGGGGCCGTGACTGTGCCAGTGCAAATATTTAACTCACAGTTCTTTGCCCTTCCCTGGCTGAAAAACATGGCTGCAATTCACCATCTATGTAGAACACTGGCCTTCTGGGACATGGCTGGTTTTCTGAACTACTGTGCACTAAAAGTATTGTATTTTATACAGTTATTGTCACACACCCAATGTGGCCCCGCTGAAAGAGATCCAGGCTGAAATTTGATGAATACTAACATGGGCATAGCCAGGATTGGGGGGGGGGGGGCAAGCCTTTTGTTGGGGGGGGCAGAACCTCAGTTTGCTATGTACTTTTATTGATTGGGGGGCAGCTGCTCCCCCTTGGCTACGCCCATGAATACTAATGTAGGTACACATAAAGCTCCCATAAAGGCATTGCTACCCCACTTCCAGTAATGTGTGCTGACCTACTTTAACCAGAAAGCAATGAATTGAATAATATTTCTACAGCTCTGATTCCAAAACATTCAAATCTATCCCAAGGATTTGTCCTTAAATTACCATAGATCTGAGTGATGTCCCCTTGGAAACCCCAAACTGTTTTTTCCCCATTACATTCATTGAAACAAAACTGTTGAAGCAAAATTTGACTATCTATCTGTCTCAGGTCAGACATAGGCCCTCCTAATTAAACTGGCAAATAACATCCAAAAATAAGATTGCCATGAGCAATTCAATACATATTTCAGCCATGCAGCATAGATTACAATAACTATGATGCAACATGGAGGCAGTAAGTTGGCATTTCTGATACTTCTTTGTGCCATTAGGTAAAGGTAAAGGGACCCCTGACCATTAGGTCCAGTTGTGGCCGACTCTGGGGTTGTGGCGCTCATCTCGCTTTATTGGCCGAGGGAGCTGGCGTACAGCTTCCGGGTCATGTGGCCGGCAGGACTAAGCCGCTTCTGGCAAACCAGAGCAGTGCACGGAAATGCTGTTTACCTTCCCGCCAGAGCGGTACCTATTTATCTACTTGCACTTTGACATGCTTTCAAACTGCTAGGTTGGCAGGAGCAGGGACCAAGCTCACCCCGTTGCGGGGATTCAAACCGCCGACCTTCTGATCAGCAAATCCTAGGCTCTGTGGTTTAACCCACAGCACCACCCGCGTCCCATCTTTGTGCCATTAGCACAACATAAAAGAGAAAATAGAATTTGTGGATAAGCTTTAAATAGCACTTGTTTATGAATTTTTTAAAAAAAATCCAGTGATTTGAGAATTGCCTTGCAATTCTCTTCCTCTTCCTGTGCAGGCATCAGTTACTACATTAAACAATCAGAATGCAATTGCAAAGCATTTTCTATAATTTGCACCTAGCAATGACCCCAATTCAAGGCAGAAATCTTAGAATCCTTCTAAGGCTAAGAACAGGAGTATGGCAAGAATGAAGTGAAGGGTCAATGTCTTCATTCAAATGTGATCATAACCAATATGAATTGTCTTAGTTATCACTGCTTCTCATCCAGCAGTGGCCAGCTTTCTTCCATAGGCAACATGTGTGAAACTTCTCAAATGTTGTTTTAGTTATTATTACATTTACATCCCACACTTCTGCAAAGGACATCAAGGAGCATAAGAAGAGTCTGCTGGATCAGACCAACGACCTAGTCCAATACAGTGGTACCTCGGGTTAAGTACTTAATTCGTTCCGGAGGTCCGTACTTAACCTGAAACTGTTCTTAACCTGAAGCACCACTTTAGCTAATGGGGCCTCCTGCTGCTGCCGCGCCGCCGGAGCACGATTTCTGTTCTCATTCTGAAGCAAAGTTCCTAACCTGAAGCACTATTTCTGGGTTGGCAGAGTCTGTAACCTGAAGTATATGTAACCTGAAGCGTATGTAACCTGAGGTACCACTGTACAGTACTCTGTTCTCATACTGATCAACCAGATACCTAGGGGAAGCCTACAAGCAGAATTTGAGCACAAATGGTATTCAGAGGCCTATTGTCTCCAACATCCCCCACACCAAATATTGAAAGTGTGGCACTTACTTCAAGAACTGCGTACCATAACCTTTTTGATTCTTAAAAAAAAAAAAAAGCACTGGGATCTGCCTAGCTCTGCTGAGCAAATTTATTGTATTGCCAATTTACTGGGCTGCAGTTGTGAATGCATTCATGTATACATCCGAGTTCTGCGTAAGAAAGCCACAGGTTGCGCCTCTTGCACTTTACTGCTTTGGGGTTCTGCTGCTTCCCCCCTCCTTTCTCCCCATGTGTGCAACTGTCAGCCTACTCGCGTGGTGCATCTGATGCCGGCAGGCCCACCAGACCTTACGCATGCCACAATTTTAACACCCTTTAAACTTTATTCAGCGACCCGTGACTTTTCTCTCTGCTGCAGCAGAAACAAAGCAACGAAGAGTATCCCTTCTTCTTCAAGATATGGGGCGGGCCCCCGGTCTCGTCAGTGGGTGGGGAGGGAGGCTCCTGCTCCAATGCAGCGCCTCGAGCAGGATGGGGACCGGGTGTCTCCCTTCAGGGCAACCAGAGGGCGACCCACCCGTTCCCCCCAACGCTGCCAAGAGCAGAGGGGAGGCTGCTCCTCGTGTGCAGGGAAAGGATCCAAGCACGTAGCATGGATCCGAAAAGGAAGGAAGGAAGGAATCCGTTTCAATGCACGCAAAAAAATAAAAATAAAAGCCCTGCCCTCCCATAAAGCTCCTCTCCGCCATTGCTCAACCCAGCCCCTCTCTAACCACATGCAGGCAGACCTACCTGCTACTACGCGTGCGCGAACTCTCACGCCGGCGGCGTCCTCCTTCCTATCTCTGTGCGGTATCTCTACGGCGGCGTCCTCCCCCCGCTGCGCCTGCGCGCCATTCTTTTCCTCTCCGGACCCCCCCACCCCGGGCTTCGCTCATTGTTCACTGCACAGTCCCGGAAATGGCGTCACAAAGCCACTCTCCCGTTCCACGCAAACACGCGGGCGCGTTGCTAAGCGGTCGTTTCCAAGGGCGACCAAACAGTGCCGCTGGTTCTAATCCGCGGCAGCCGAGGAGGCTTCGAACGGGAGCGGAAAGGGGCTTGGAGGAGAGAAAGGAGAGCGGGGTAAGGCGAAGAGAGGGAGGCGGGGAAGGGATGGGAAAGGCGGGCAGGGAGCAGGTAAAGCAAGAGGGACTCTGAGCGGGTGCAGACGGCGCGCGTGGGAATGCGAGGCAGGCGGGTCGTTCGCCCTGGACTAGTTGCGTGTTGGTAGATTGATACACCGCCTTCTCTCATAAGGAGCTCAGAGCGCTGCACGTGCTTCTCTCACACACTTTTTTTTTTTTGGTCCAAATCTCACATTTCACAACAGCCTTGCGAGGTAGGTCAACTTGAGAGAGTGGCTGGCCCGAAGTCACCCAGTGAGCTTCTTGGCGAAGGGGGTTTTTGTAGTCCAACAACTCAAAGACTAAGATATCATCATCATCATCATCACATCTCATCTCTGCGCTATTCCTCTGCCTGTTCAGATAAGCAGCAGTAGCAGCAGCTCTCCAAATCCTCGCCTTTCCCAGCTCTATCACCTTGACAGCCTTTTAACTGGAGGTTTTTTTAAAACCCAGACCCTGAACGAAAAGCGTTTGTGTATTTTTGGGAACCATGACCCATTATTTCGATAATAAACAATTGTACGTGCTTTGACATTGCATTATAGCATTTCTGGAGCCTATTCCAATAGCTGCTGTTAACTTGTGCAGCATACATCTTGCACGTATGACAGCTGACGTGTGGCAAAGCACATCGCGCGATCACTTGGCAGGATGGTGTTAAAACTATCCAAGCTACTGCAGGGTGAGGTTTAACATAACTCTGGGGAAGTCATACATAGGTTTCCTCAGCCAAGTGCAGAAGTACAATAAGACCTTCCTCACCCACTTGGCAGGACAATTCAGGTGTTAGGCTGTAGAGACTCGGCATGTGATGTTGTTACTTGGAAAAATGGGTGAGAAACCTGTGGTGCTGCAGATGTGGTTGGACAATTCTCTGCAGCCCTGATTACTGGCCATAATAATAATAATAATAATAATTTTTATTTATACCCCGCCCTCCCCAGCCAAGGCCGGGCTCAGGGCAGCTTGCTGAGTGGGGGCTGTCCCAACAAGTTCTGGCCCAGGGTCAACTCTGTGCAGACCTAGAGAGGAGGCTGGGAGTGATAATATGAGCGATATTTGGGCAAACCGTGGAAATGGGATGGTTGAAATGTTGAGGTCAAAGGGTAAAAGTGACCAGCCAAGGAGGAATGTGCAAACGAGAAGAATATAGAGTGTAAAAGAAGGAAGGGAAGGGAAAGAAGTATGTGCCTGGGGAACGGGATGCGGGGAGAATAACCGAAAGGAGAGGTGGAATGGTGTTTATGAGACAAAATGTGACAGGCAGTTCACTTTTTAAAAGATTTCTTTTTTAATTAAAAAAAAATATTCAAAAGTTACAATACATTTTCAATCAATGTATCCCCTCCACAGACACAGATATTTTAAGACAGTTCACTTTAAAAGTCTGGGCAATTTAAATTATCTGCAGACTGTATCACTGTGAAGATGGCAGCAATGTGCATGGAGGAGAGCATTTACAACCTTCTACCTTACAATCTGGATAAGTCTTGCAAGGCACCTAGGTATGTGGGTAAGGACACTTGGGACTCATTCTGACAAACCTTTTATACTTGTCAATCAGTGATGTACCTGTTCCTATGGAAAAATGTTACAATAATTTTTCTGTTAAAATGAATTTTGTGTCTCCTATCACACTACAGCCTTGGAAGTGAGAAGGGACCTTTGGGTGCATTCACATGGCAGTTTATTCTGTTTTCACGACAGAATACTTCTGGAACTATAGTGGAATATAGTGCAAGTTTATTACTCATTTGTATGTCATTTACTTCCAGAAAAAGTCTGTTAGCAAATAATATGGAAATGAGTGCTAAACTTGCATTATATTCCACTATAGTTTCACTGTAAACCACGATAGTTCTGGAAGTGACTTTTACATCGTGTGAAATATAATTTTGAGATTTTGCCTTTTTCTTTTTTGCTTCCTAGTATTTTGGGAATCAATTTATAATGAACTCAAAAAGATCTTTTCCATCTTTTTAATTTTTCAAGATATGTTTCGTATCCTCTCACAGCATACTAGTGTGGCTGATATATAAGGGAATTGCTGCAAATTGCAGTCGAAGAGAACACTCCCCAGCTCTGTTTTATGTGGTTAGGATTTTTATTGCGTGAACCACTAATGGCAGAATTATACAATGGACACGTCCTTTTGAATATACGGCAATCAATAACTGAAATTTAATTTCACCAGCTCAGGCAAATGTTATGCCTTTCTCATTCATGTGACCCACACCACTTGAAGTCACGGCAGACCAAGAGAGAAATTCAATATAATCACTATAAAGTGATAAAATAAATGAGAAACAGTGTTTTCAAACCCAGTAAAGAGAATCACTTTGGAACAGCAATTCCCTATTTTTACTGACTTTTATTCCACTGTTGATTTAACTCTGGATAGGTGTGCAGTGTATAATACCAAGCTATGGCTTAATGGGACCATGTGAAGGTGTCACAGTCACTTCTTTCCTCCCCAGTCTTTATTACTCCCACACTGTGCTCAACTAAGCCCAGTTTTGACTTAGCATGTCACCTGAACCTGGGTTTGTAGTTATAAACTCTCCTTAGCTGTGATTCCTGCATTGTGGGGAGTTGGACCAGGTGACACTTGGGGTTCCTTCCAGTTGTATAATTCTATGATTCCTTGCTACAGCCAAGAACAAACTTTTTTTTTCCAAGTGAATTTTTATTGTTTTCCTTACATATTCTTTTCCAACAAATTGTAATAGCACCGTACATTCCCTTTGACTCTGCCGAGTCGCGACCCCCCTCCCTCCCCACAACTGGTATATTTATCCTCTTTCCATCACGCACATCATTCTCATATTAGTACTATTATACATTGGAGGTATTATGTCAATCCTGCTAGTGTCTTGACCTCTTTACAATTCTTCTTTAAATATTCAATAAATTTACTCCAGTTATTTTGGTATCTTTGATCTCCCTGGTCCCGGATCCTCCCTGACAGTTTGGCAAGTTCTGCATATTCTGTTAACTTCGCCTGCCACTCCTGAATAGCTGGTATATCTTGTACTTTCCATTTTTGGGCCAGAAGGGTCCTCGCGGCAGCTGTAGCATACATGAACAAATTTTGATCTTCTATTTTAATTTCTGTTCCTATTAAGCCTAATAGACACGCTTCCGGTCTTTTGGGGAAAGTATATCTAAATATTTTTTTGAGTTCATTATAAATTGATTCCCAAAATTTTTTTACCTTATCGCAGGTCCACCACATATGGAAATAGTCCCCATCTGCCTTTTTACATTTCCAACATTTTCTTTCTTTTTTCCTATACATTTTAGCTAATTTTACTGGCGTCCAATGCCATCTATACATCATTTTTAGCAAGTTTTCCTTTAAAGCCATGCATCCTGTAAATCTCAAACCCTCCTTCCATAATCTTTTCCACGCATCCAATTCAATGTTATGCCCAATATCAATTGCCCATTTTATCATTGATTCCTTTACTTCTTCGTCTTTTTTATACCATTCTAGCAATAAACTATACATTCTTGATAAAATTTTATCTTTACAGTCTATTAACTTGATTTGGAATTTCGATTTTTTATCTTCGAACCCATTTCTCTTTTTATCTTCCTTTAATAAGTCACTGATCTGGTAGTATTGCAGCCACCCTGTTAACATCTTTTCAATTTGGTCATATGGTTTGAGCTTTATCCCTTGGTCTGTTTTCCTAGTAATATCCTCATATGTTACTCTTTCCCCTTCCATGTTTACTTTTTTTGTTGTCAGCACCTCAATTGGTGATATCCACCACGGTGTCTTTCTTTCCAGGAGGTTTTTATTCCCATCCCATACTTCATATAAAGATTTCCTAATCACATGGTTTAGAAAACCTTTATGTACCTTTACTTTGTTGTACCATAGGTACGAATGCCAACCGTATCTATTGTCGTGGCCCTCTAGATCTAATAGGTCAGTGTTTTCTAAAGTCAGCCAGTCTTTTAACCATACCAAGCACGAAGCTTCATAATATAAAGTCAGGTCTGGTAAATCAAAACTTCCTCTCTCTTTCTTATCTACTAGTATCTTCATTTTTATCCTTGGCCTTTTCCCCCGCCAGACAAATTTCGCTAATTTTTTTTGCCAATCCTTAAATTGTCTTATCCCTTTTACCACTGGTATTGCTTGAAATAAAAATAACAGTCTAGGTAGTATATTCATTTTTATCACAGAGATTCTGCCTAATAATGACAATTTTAGTCTGCTCCATATATTCATATCTTTCTTAATTTCTTTCCATACCACCTCATAGTTGTCCTTGTACAGGTTTATATTTTTTGTTGTCATCCAAATTCCTAAATATTTTATTTTTTTAGCTATCGCGATTCCTGAGTCTACTTGTAATTCTTCCATCTCTTCTTTCTTCAGTTTTTTGCTAGCATTTTCGTCTTGTTTTTGTTGAGTTTAAACCCTGATACCTTCCCAAACTCTTCCATTCTTTTTATTGCCTCTTTCACACTTTGTCTTGGTTCTTCCAACGTTAAGACTAGATCATCTGCGAAGGCTCTTAACTTAAATTCTTTTCGTCCCACCTTAATGCCTCTGACTTCTGATGATTCTCTTAGCTTCTTATTCAAGACCTCTAGGACTGTAATAAATAGCAAGGGAGACAAAGGACATCCCTGCCTAGTACCTTTAGTTATCTCAAAGTTATCTGATATGCTGTTATTAATTATTAACTTTGCTTTTTGGTCCGAATAAATCGTGTCAATACCTCTCAAAAAATTTTCACCAATTCCTAATACTTTTAAGTTTTCTTTCATGAAATGCCAAGAAACATTATCGAACGCTTTTTCCGCATCTATGAACATTAGTACTGCCTGTTTCTCATTTCTGACTTCAAGGTATTCAATTATATTTACGTTGTCCCTTAGTTGCCTCCCCGGCAGAAAGCCTGTTTGGTCCTTGTGTATCACCTTATTTAACACCATTTTTAGTCTATTCGCTAGTATATCCGCAAATAGCTTATAGTCGTTATTCAATAACGAAATTGGTCTGAAATTTTTTACATCTAATATATCCACCTCTTCCTTCAGGATCAGTGTAATATAGGCTTCTTTCCAGGTGTTTGGCATCCTTCCTTCTCTTAAGACTTTATTCATTACTTCACTTAGAACAGGTGTCAGGTATTGCGATAGTGTTTTATAATACTTTGCTGAGATACCGTCCGGTCCTGGGGCCTTCCCTATTTTCATTCTTTTTATTGCCTTTGTGACCTCTTGTTCTGTTATCTCCTGGTTAAGCATTCTTTTTTCTTCTTCTGAGATTTGATGCAATTTATGGTCATGGATATACTTTTCTATTCTCTTATTGTCTTCTTTATCTTTCCTATAAAGATCTCTATAGAATCTCTGAAATACTTTTCTAATTTCTTTCGGGTTGACACCAGGTGACACTTGGGGTTCCTTCCAGTTGTACAATTCTATGATTCCTTGCTACAGCCAAGAACAAACTTTGCACAGGAGTTGGGAAGACTGGGGCAGAGCAATGTGACTACAACCTTCTCGAGGCTGCCCATTTGCATGGTCCTGGTGAGCCATAGTTTGGCTTACTGTGTCATGTGAACCAGGTCAATGGGTGTTGCTGATTTCAGGCACAAATGAGATCAGAACAATATTATATCTTTTCAAATATTTCATTTTTTACTTTGATAGACTACAGTCATTAAGGGACAGTGCTCAAGAACACAGTGGTCTGGGGGTGGGGTGGGGAATAGCCTGTAGCTTCTCTTTCAGTTCTAATTATTGTGTGCATATTTTCTCTTCACTAAAGATACGTATCGACATTGAAAACGTATGTAAAAAATACAATACAGCAAAATAAAGCACCGTGGAAAACCATAGGACCACCAAAAGTCCAGGTGCCAAATCCGAAAGACTTCCTTCAGAAACATTCAAAGGAACCAAAGTTACCACAGAGTATGTTTCATTAATTTGTATATGTTTATTAAATGTATACCATTTGTATATCTCTTTTTCCAGTGCATAGAATATAGTCCCAACTCCCTGCAGTGCAGGAATCTAAACGAAAGCATCCATGACAAATGGCCATCCAATGCCTGCTTAAAAACCTCAAATGAAGGAGCGTCCACAACCTCCCAAAGGAGACCGCTCCACTGCTGAACAGCTCTTACTGTCAGAAAGTTCTTCCTGATGTTTAGCTGTAATCTCCTTTCTTGTAACTTGAAGCTATTGGTTCAAGTTCTACCCTCCAGACCAGGAGAAAACAAGCTTGCTCCATCTTCCATGTGACAGCCCTTAAGATATTTGAAGGTGGCTATCATATTTCCTCTCAGTCTCCTCTTTTCCAGGCTAAACATGCCCAGTACCTTCAGCCACTCCTCATAAGGCTTGGTACAAAGCAAAAGAACAAATCATGTAAAAATATCTGTAAATGCAAGATAAAAACTCTGCAGCCAAACAAAGCAGCCAAGAACAGAAATCAGCCATTCCAATTCATTCTCAAAAGAAATCTCCAAACCTGGTGAGAAAGGATGTGTGATATTAACTTCCTTTCTCACCAGGAAGTTTCCACCAAGAGGAAAAAGTATTCAGTTGTAGAATGAGATCATCCCACAGACTTGGGGCCACTCCTGTAAAAGCCCTACTTCTAGCAGCAGATATAAGGATTGCCTGCAGAGATGGTAACTGCTGAACACAGGGAGCAGGGAGCTGATATAATGAAAACCTACCAAACCTAAGCCTAGATATTTATTTCATTTTAATCTCATTCTTTATCTGAGGAGCGCTCAGCATTGTTCCCCCCCCCCCAAATTTTATTCTAATAGCTACCCCAGAAGATATAAAGACTTGCCCAAAGTCAGTACCATTGCTAAGTAGTTATTTGTATCCCAGTCTCCCTAAGCCTAGTGTAATATTCTGACTATACCACATTGATGAGTATCCCAGGCCACATAAAATTTCACTACAATTTTACCCAGGTTAACATCCAGTAATATCTTCTGTATTCTCTTGGACACATGGGCAATTCTGTTCTAGTGATCTTAAGGACCATATGTTAGTTGGCTGGTTGTTTAGTTTTTGCCTCTGATCTGGATGTGCAAGGCTAGACATCAAGGCTTTTGTTAATTGTGCCAAGTCTGCATATTTTAAGCAAGACTTAAGTTGGCCAATCCACACCATGCTTGGGAAAGCTCAGCTATTTAATATAGATCTCCACTGAAGTCCCCTTATAGTGCTTAAAATGGAAGTGTTTGCTTATAAATGTATATACATTGGTACCTCGGGTAAAGTACTTAATTCGTTCTGGAGGTCCGTTCTTAACCTGAAGCTGTTCTTAACCTGAAGCACCACTTTAGCTAAAGGGGCCTCCTGCTGCTGCCGCCACACCGGTGCTGCGCAATTTCTGTTCTCATCCTGAAGCAAAGTTCTTAACCCGAGGTACTATTTCTGGGTTAGCGGAGTCTGTAACCTGAAGTGTATGTAACCTGAAGCATAGGTAACCCGAGGTACCACTGTATTGTCAGAAAGAGTGGTTATAGAATGTGACATTTTGTTCTCACAAATGGATTTTGGGAATTGTGACAAGTCCAGGAGCATTACAGTTGGACCCCAAGTAATCAGGAGCTTCAGTGTTGCTGACTCCAAATGTTTTTCTAATATTATTATTTGTAAGATATCTACTACAAAAACAGTTTCAGTGTGACATGCAGTATGAAAAATAGGGTTAGGAAAAACAAAAAAGATACAAAAAATTAACAAGAACCACAAGAAACTCTAAAAATGTTCATAGACTAATTATAAAAGCAGCAGACAAGAACTCACCTCCCTCCAACTACACACAACACAAAAAAATGTATGAAACTTTTCAAAATAATGAGTGTGGATATTTTCCTGAAGCACAATATAGTTTGGTTTTTAATGTACATTTAGTTAGCTTTTTAAGCCTTTATGGCAATATGTCATCAAGTTGTTTTGTTTCTTTCCGCAGCTATTTTGATATGTATCTTTTGCCCTTCACTGGGATGTCTTGGCAATGGCTTAAATATTGTTGATCTTGATAGTTTACAGCAGTTACTTTATTCATTTATCATCCAGGACATGACAAGCCCCTCTCTACCTAGTCCTTCGTGAGCTGTCACCTCTCCCTTCTTACACATCACTTCTTATACTTGCTGCTCCCCAAAATAATCCTCCTTATGATGCAAAGTGTCATAAGGAAACAAGCTGTCTAGGGCTGGAAGATCAGAATCCAGAAAATTGGGGGCAAGGGTGAATGTTGAATTAAAGGCATAGACTTAGCAGAATCCTGTGCCACGTAGATGAACATTTTAAAAAATGTAATTCATTTTGTGGCTTTTATTTTTTTAAAAAAAACAGGAAATAAACATCAAGGAGGTAAGAAAGCGAAACCAGGTGTGCCTAAATTGTCAGATCACCCACTCATGGGAATTCAGAGTTCAAAGAATTTCATAAGCACAAATGCAGCTAATGTCATCATGGGAGTGCCTAAGAAACCTCTACCAGCTTGTGTTGACCGACGGCAAGGTGACAAATACGTCCTTGAAACTTCAGGACTCGTTCCAAAATATCTCAAGAAAAAGGTATGCCTTATCAAAATGATGTGATGCATTTACTAAGAGTGAAATCCTATACATGCCACCTTAGAAATAAAACAAAAAAAATTTTTTTCCTTCCAGTAGCACCTTAAAGACCAACTAAGTTAGTTCTTGGTATGAGCTTTCGTGTGCATGCACACTTCTTCAGATAGACTATCTGAAGAAGTGTGCATGCACACGAAAGCTCATGCCAAGAACTAACTTAGTTGGTCTTTAAGGTGCTACTGGAAGGGAAAAAAATTTTTTTGTTTTGACTATGGCAGACCAACACGGCTACCTATCTGTAACCTTAGAAATAATCCTGTTGAGTTAAATGGGGCTTACTCCCAGGCAACATCAACCCATTTGCCTTGTGGGAATCCCTTGTGGACGACCCCAGTGCTTGGAGACAGGCAGTCAAGTCGTGTATCCATAGCAGTGACCAAAAGAGAAAAGACTGCCTGAAGAAGCACAGAGAGAAGAAACGCCGTGGTACATCTGCAGCAGCACAACTGGACGCCTTCATCTGCAACAAGACCTGTCTCTCCCACATTGTTCTCTACAGCCACAGCAGGTGCTGCAACCTTTCAACAGCTTGACCTCACCCCCAAAGGCGCACTCCTCCATTGTCTCCCAAGACAGACAGGTGCCAATATCAACTCCCAAGCACAGGACTGCAACATAGGGCTCACTTATTTGCAATACTGAGTGAGCCAGATGAGCCATTGGTGTGATCCAGAAGGCTCCTCTTATGTTCTTAGGGCACGGGCAAACTTTTTAGAAACCAGAAGTGCCTGACCCTGAATATCTTTGTTGGGAATCTTAGTATTTTTAGCCAAAGTGAAGTAGTGGACATTAATGAGAAGTAGGGATATTTTGAGTATTTTATAAAAGGTGTTAGATGTTTAATATCATAACTGAAGTCACATGTATTTAAAAGCAACAACAGATCAACTGGAGAATCCCATCCATCTCCAGATCAGTCCCTTGGCCCACAAGGGTACCAGCTACACCCCCCTTCTGCATGCTTCATTATTCATAGGAAATGGAATAATTTTTCTGCTAAGGCTGCAATCCTGTATCTACTTACCTGGGAATTACCAGCATTGAATTATGTGGGGCTTACATCTGAGTTGGTATGTATAGGAGGACTGCACTGTGAATCTATAGTTCTGAAGTCTAAAGGTCCCTAGCCATAAATTTTATAGGCTTAGTGTGTGTTTCTCCATTATTTTGTATTTATTGTCTAGAGGTTTTTTGGTACTTTTGCAAAACCTCATGCCAGTTGATAGGTCCCACTTGCATGTAGATGCTGCTGTTGGCTACATAAGGATTCATACCCAAATGAATGAGTGCACTACAGTGGTACCTTGGGTTAAGTACTTAATTCGTTCCGGAGGTCCGTACTTAACCTGAAACTGTTCTTAACCTGAAGCACCACTTTAGCTAATGAGGCCTCCTGCTGCCGCCACATCACCGGAGCCCGATTTCTGTTCTTATCCTGAAGCAAAGTTCTTAACCTGAAGCACTATTTCTGGGTTAGCAGAGTCTGTAACCTGAAGCGTATGTAACCTGAAGCGTATGTAACCCGAGGTACCACTGGTATTAGTATATGCTAGGATTAATTAGAAAAAGTTCTAAAGTAGTCCTTTTCTTTCTTAAAAAAAAAGAAAAGCAAAAAAAGTTATATTACATAAGGGTCTTTGTTGTTGATGACGACGACAACAACAAAAATATATGAATATCTGGAAGGTGCATTTTTCTTGTAGGATTACGGCATTACTCCGAAATATGTAACTAAGCGAAATGAAGAAGTAAAGAGAGCTCAGGAAGAATATGATGCCTATGTCAAGGAAACTCTCAGACAAAAAGCCATGAAACGGCTCTCTGATGAAGACAGGGACAGTCTACTTGAGGTATGTGGGTTGATTTGAATTAGACAGACTGAGGCATAAAAGATACATTTGTACAGGCACGAATGGGAAAGGCTTTATGAATAGCATTGCAACTAAGAAGGGTAGATTTTCACTAGATGGAGCTCTAGAATAGTTATCTGCAGGATTGAGCAAGTTGGATGTGACAGAAATGTTTACAAAGTCTTTGCTGGAAGCTAGATTCCATATCATCACACACTTCATTGCATCAGCAGTAGCGGACCACTGTGGAGCCCAACTGCAGTTAAAGGCATGTCAAAAGGTTTTGTCCCACTTTAAAGAATAATCGGTAGCCAACGTCTTCAGTTTTTTTCCGTACGTTACAGTGTGCAGAAAATACAGTTGTGCAAGCCAATCTGTGAATGTTTAATATGAAGTAAATCCCATGGTGTTCAGTGCACCTCACTCCCAGGAAAATGTATATAGGACTACACTTGAAGTGTGAGCCTATAAATGTTTACTCAGAGGAAAGCCTTACTGAGTTCAGTGGAGCTTAGCTTACACTCAGCTGAGTTTAGCAGCCTTTCTCAAACTTGTGACCTCCAGCTGTTTCTGGAGTCTCAACAATCGTGGCCAGTGGATAGGGATAATACGAGATGTCCAAAACATCTGGAGGTCTCCAAGTTGGAGTATAGGATTGCAGTCCTATATATATATATGTCTACTCAGAAGAAAATTGCATGGAGATCAATGGGGCTTATTCCAGTGTAAGTATGCATTGCAGGGTGGTGAACTGCTGCCCTGCAGGCTGAACCATTAAGCAATTTTTTTATTTTATTTTTGCCCCTCCAACATGTACCAATTTTTGCCTGCAGCAGTAGCATAATCTGCATCAAGTAACAGCACAGCATTGGGCTGGGCAGAGAGATAAGACCAGCCTCTTAATGGGAAGGGAAGCACCAACTTCCCCACTCTTCAGATCAATAGTCTGAAGAGGCAGAGGAGGCACAATTCCCCCACCCCTCTGTGATGCTAAACTGGGCAGCGAGGTCCCTAGTATGTGTCTTCTAGTCATGTATTTATGTGTACCTGCATTTGTATGTGTGCTCTGATGTATGTACCTGTATGCGTGTCTATATGGTGTGTGAATGCATGTATGAATATAGGGTGGCTTCTCAGAGGGCTTGTATAAGATTGCAGCCTTGTTGTGTTACTGTATAATGCTGCCCATATACTAATTTGTCTCTTTGCATACCCCAAATAGGGTCTCAAGAAGAATTGGGAAGACGTGCATCACCAATTCCAAAGCCTTTCCGTTGAAATAGACACACTACCAAAGAAACTTCACAAAGAAAGGCTGGAAGCAGAGATGAAACAGCTGGAACATGACATTCAGACAATTGAGAAACACAGAATTATTTATATTGCAAACAAATGATCAGGGGTATCCTTGCGGGGGAGGGGGGGAATCCTCTGAGATGAAAACAAATATTACTTTCACTATAGAAGCACAAAATACCCATATATTCATCTGTAGGTTAATACTTAGGTTTTGACAAGTTACATAGAACTTTAGCTATATATTATTTTTGAAAGTTTTAAAATATCTATTTTTTTCCAAATAAATATATCTATTTATTTCCTGATTGTTCAGTGACCTATACTTTATTTAAAAAAAACACCCCGAAAGTTTAATTGTTCATGTAACATGATGTACAGCAATAATTCAAATAAGATGATAAATTAAGAGAGTATGGAAAATATATGTATAATAAAGAGTTGCTAACCAAATCTCCAAGTTCCTTCTATTTATGGTTTGGATTCTATATTACCCAACAGCCAGGAAACAGCGTAATCTTCCTTTAAAGGTGAAAATAGGGGCAGTAAATGGAATGTGATGCTCACCAAAGCAGCTCTATAAATCCAAAGCACTTGATGTTTAAGGCATGCTCAAAGAACAGGTATATTCCAGGATTAAAGTATTACAAGATTTAGTGAACAAGACAAAGTTAGACCCATTGCAGCTCCTACGTCTTGCCAAATTGTCTAGCTTTACAGCACTTCCAAACCACATTTGCATTTAAGGTCATGGGAATGTGAGCAAGCTTTGTCATCACAAGTCCAAAACATTAAGATTTTTTGTGGGTTAGAACTGAGGCATGAACTCTGCTTCACACATTAACTGCAGTGTATACAACGCAAATGGCATTGTACTAGGCTGTGCATGTTCCAGACTTGCAGAGCATTCTAAATTTCCCTTCTGCCAGGGTTAGACTGAATCTAACCCTGAGTGGTATCCTTCCACTCAGCTCTGCCTTCTGAACCTGCCTCCCAGTGGCTTCTGAATGTGTGGATGAGTGGGAAGCCTGCTTATGGCAAGGGCTAGCAGAAAGCCCCCGAACAGTGAGGGGCTGAGACAGTCTGGGATCCATTGCATCCCAAGCTAATCCCACTGCCATCATGTAACAGCATCAATCCTGATCAGATCCAGTTGCTGAGAGAGCCTGGAGCTGGAGCAGCAATTGGGCTCAGTCCTCTCCCACCATCCACTACAACTAGCATGAGCAGCTGAGCTGTGGAAATGACAGCTGTTCCACCCCCCTGCGAAGCCCTGCCAATGGTGTTTGGATTGTGTCCTAAATCACATACAGGACATCCTCCTCACCAAACTTCACAGAAAGTTCCTGGAATTGCAAATATCCCTGTTAATTGCCTGGTTCACATACACCAGCATGGGACGGTTTGTTTAACAAATCGCACAACTTCTGCTGCAAATGATCAAGCAAACCATCGTTTATTTCTCCAAAGGTTTTTTTGTTTTCTAGCTGTTTTTGTCTCATGCCTTTTTCTTTTAGTGAGCTCCTGGTGTGGGATGGTCAAACAAACCATGGTTAAAGAAGCAATACCACATAATGTCAAGCTATAGTTAAAACAAGTGAAGATTTGTAAGATTTGTAATCATGGCTTCAGATCATGGTGTTGGCAGTAAAACCATAGGTAAGCTGCTGGGCAGGGTTCAGGCATAGCGCTAAGCCATGGGTCAACAAACCATAGTTATGCCATAGCTTAGTGTTGCATGTGTCTCAGCAGCTTGGCAGATTGTTCCTGTTTTCACTTCAGGGTGGGAATTGGGCAGTGAATAAGAGTCAATGCCTTGTTAAATAATTCTCTGTCATTTATCAGAATACTGTAATGGATTTTTAAAAAGTAATTAGATATAGATCAATTCATCCCACGGGCTGTTTGTACCCTTAAAGGTAAAGGGTAAAGGAACCCCTGATCATTAGGTCCAGTTGTGACTGACTCCAGGGTTGCGGCACTCATTTCGCTTTTGGCCGAGGGAGCCGGCGTACAGCTTCCGGGTCATGCGGCCAGCATGACTAAGCCGCTTCTGGCGAACCAGAGCAGCACATGGAAACACCGTTTACCTTCCCGTCAGAGCGGTACGTATTTATCTACTTGTACTTTGACGTGCTTTCAAACTGCTAGGTTGGCAGGAGCAGGGACCAAGCAACGGGAGCTCACCCCATCGTGGGGATTCGAACCGCCAACCTTCTGATCAGCAAGTCCTAGGCTCTGTGGTTTAACCCACAGCGCCACCCATGTCCCATTTATACTTCACCAAAATCCAACCTGAATAAAAATGTCTTGCAGCGCTACTGCCGAAAGATGCATAGGATACATTCAGCTATAACACTGACCATTAATCAAGGCTAGGCAAATTAATTTGTGCATGAGCTATGTGCCATTGTATTTAGCCCACACACTCCCACCTTTCTCTCGTGAGGAAGCAAACAATGAAAAGGCTGGCTTAGTGTTACATCCAAAGCCATGCTCATTTATTTCTCCTAAGCAAATTGTGATTGGCGAGCTTGTCCTAGTCTTCACTGCCATGGTTTGTGAGCAACCACAAGCTGCTGGTTCAGAAATAATGCTAGGACAGCTGCTCTATGGTTTGTTTCCCGTTCATTCTGCACCCAAGTGTCAATGGCGCTCCTCTTTCCCTCTTCTTACGCTGCCAGTGTTGTGCTCTGCCAGTCTTTGAACACCACAATGGAACAGGATGCTCTTTGCTACTTGATGCACATGGAAGCATCTATCAAGTCAACATATGGAACGGACATATCTCTTTTCATTTAAAACAGATGTGTACTTTTCATAAAGGTCATCAGCATGGCTGATTACCGGGGGTGGGGGGAATTGCTGTAATGAAAAACATTCAAGCTACAGACACATGGAAAACATTCTTATTCAATTCTCTCTCTCCAGGAAGTTTGACAAAATACATTTAGAGAATCCTAGGAATGTTGTTCTATCTCTATGTATATGTAAAAGAACTGCCAGCGACGGGATTGGCAGCATTTTTCAATTGGCTCGTGTGCCCTTGCCAGTATAGCAAAAGGAACAAAGGTGAATAAACACAATTGAGATTTCATTAGAATTCTTTCTTTCATTAGAATACTAAGAAGAAATGTCAAGTTGTTTTTATAGGACAATCTGTTCTCATTGCTGTTTGGTGTATCTTTACTTGCACCAATTATGAACATATGAAGCTGCCTGAGATCCTTGTTCTCTCTAACCTGTGTCAGTCTCCCAATATTTCAGGCCCAAAGCTACGTGAGCTCTTTAGAACCTGGGACCTTCTACATGTAATCTATGGCCCAGTTTGCATGTCACAGTAAACCATAATTTATTAGTGCAAAGGAAATTAACCACAATCTCAGTGTTAACGGTGTGTTGGGTAGGAGCAGAGGGGGTATTTCACTCTCAACAAACAACATTCTGTTGTGAAGGTTTGATCTTGGCTTACTGATTGTGGTTTCTATGGGTGAAATTGGTTTGTTCACAGTAAACCACTAATATATATTGGCATAATCTGTTAAGGGACACGGGTGGCGCTGTGCGTTAAACCACAGAGCCTAGGGCTTGGTTGGCGGTTTGAATCCCCACGAAGGGGTGAACTCCCATTGCTCGGTCCCTGCTCCTGCCAACCTAGCAGTTCGAAAGCAGGCAGTACAAGTAGATAAATAGGTACCGCTCTGGCAGGAAGGTAAACGGCGTTTCCGTGCACTGCTCTGGTTCGCCAGAAAGCGGCTTTGTCATGCTGGCCACATGACCCGGAAGCTGTACGCCCACTCCCTTGGCCAGTAAAGCGAGATGAGCGCCGCAATCCCAGAGTCGTTCACGACTGGACCTAATAGTCAGAGGTCCCTTTACCTTTTACCTATGACGTGTAAACTGAACCAATGGCAGACCTTATTCGTTCTGAAAGGGTAAACCTGGGGTCGAGGGCCAAGCTACATGTTACATTCAATGCACAACTATTGTTTGTTTCAAAATTGCCATGGGCAGCACACAGGGAAAGGCTTAATTCCTTTCCCTTGGCTTTAGTTCTTCCACCCCAAAACACTGTTTGCTTTTAACCGATAAGCAGAAAGTGGTGTAATGCTAAAATTAAAACCAGTGTGGTGCAGTGGTTAGGGCATTGGGCTAGGATCTGGGAAGCCAAGGTTCAAATGCCCACCCAGCCAATAAAATCAATGAGTGATCTAGGGCAAATCACTGCCTCTCAGGAAGATCTGGTCACTAGGCTTCTAGGAAGCAGCTGGTTTCCATCCCAGCTGTTATGTATAAAAAAGTTGTAACATTAAGAATTTGTTTGTTTTCGTCTTTTCTCCCCAAACCTCCCCCCCCCTTTTGTGTCCCATCTTTTCAGATTGTAAACCTGAGGGCAGCAGATGTGCTGTTTTCATTTATCAGTATGCCACTCCAGAAACTTTCTGGCTGAAGAGTAGAGTATAAATGCTTCAAATAAATAAATACTACCACATTTGATTTGGCATAAGCTTCGGCGGACAAGAGATTATTTCATCAAGTGCATGGAAGGCTGTCTTCAGTTGCCATCAGTGAATTATGTAGGTGATGAAGTGGTCTTTGGTCCACTGAGGTTTATCCTACAATATATGCTAGCCTTTAGGGTACCACAGGGTCTCTACCACGGGGTCTCTTATGTTGTGCAACACTCACCCATCTGAAATCTATGGGCTGGATGCAGACAAAGGCTGCAATCTGTGAGAAAGCGCTGTTAAACCCAATGAGTTCTAAGCAGACATTCATAGTATTACTTGAACTAAGGTCCCAATATACTTAATTGAGACAAATTAGTCATGACTTAAGTCCCACCGATGTCAGTGGGAACTGTCTGAACACACAATCCTGCGTCTGCTCAGAAGCCCCATTAAGTACAATAAAACTTATTCCCCAGGTAAATCAGCCTGGATCCAACCTCATGTGTGTAAGATGGCAGACTCAGAGACACCTTTAAGTCCCAGTGAAATCAATGCCCAATAAGCATGCTTCTAAGAGGCTATGCACTGTGAAAGCCAGTTCAAGGACAAATTCCAGACAGGCAAAAACACACAGGGCAGGGCTGGTGAGAGGTGTGGCTGAGGTGTAGCCAGCTGAGAGGGGTTTGGAGGGTCACATGGGCATAACTAGGTCATTACGTACTAATTTCCTTACATTTATACCCCACTTTTCTTCCTTTCAACCTAGAACCAAGGCAGCGGTCTCCCAGGCTTTAGGCTTCTAAAACCCAGGTTCAAATGCTGCGCTCCCACAGAGAAGTCCCTCCTCTCTCAGCCTACTACCCTAACGCGAAGATTTTACCCTAATGTAGCAGCTATTAAGCGGAGAGGGAGCCACTATATCCTTGACGGAGAGGCTCCTTAACAGGCTCGAGCGCGGGCATTAGGGAAAAAAAGGTTCCGGGGCTGAATCCGGGGACAGGCAGCTCTTTTGGTCCGTCGAGGTAAAAGCAAGCGCTGCCCAAAGGCAGGTGGTTTGAGAGGCATCATCCCCTCTCCGCGCCAGCTGGAAGAAACCCCCCTAAGGGCGGGTGTGGATGTTTGGGAGCAGTTCTGCAGAAGCCACGACGGCGCCGGCCACGTCTAGCAGAGGCTGCGGAGGCTCAACCTCTCGCGGCAGCGGCCGGCGGCTCCTTTTCTTTCCCGAGCGAGGCACCGCCTCTTTTCCCTCCCCCTCCTCCTCCGTCTCAAGGATCTCGCCAACCTCCTTTCGGAAGATGGCCGGGCTAAACAGCAAGACCCACGCAGCGGAGGCGCCGAGAAGCAGCGGCCGAGGGGTCGTGGTAAATGCAAAAAAATAAAAATAAAAATAAAAATCCCTTCTCCCCCTCCTCTGCTCCCGCATCCTAAGCTTTGCTGCCTTCCTTCTGCAGCTAAAGCATCCGCTTCCGTCAGCTAACCCCTTTCCCTCCCTTTCATCTATCCAATCCCTGCCCTTTATGGCGGTTCCCCCCCCCCGCTCCTGTTATGAAACGCTCCCCGCCCGCCCCCCAAAAAGAATATTTGAATTGCAAGCGGGTTAGTCATTCATTGCGCTCGATGGGGCTCGCTCCCTGTCTGCTGTGCTGAGCCCGCTTATCTGGGAGAATACGCCCCCCCCCCTTGAACCCAGTTAGGGTTTACATCCGAGTCAACGTGCATAGATAGGAACTGGGCTGCGCGAGTATGCATTCCGGTACATTGAAATATGATGCATGTTGTTTACCACTGTTTTCCATTGGGATTTCCCACTGGTAAGTATGTGTAGGAAAGCAGCCTTATTGCTAGCACACACACACACACACACACACAAATATTTTGGATGCGATTTCGTTGGGGGTTCTGATACGTGTTTTGGTTAGAGGAGAGTTGTTCCCTCTAGATTAATTGTCACGTTAAGAGTGTGAAATGCCGCAGCTGCAACTTCGTAATTTCATCTAAATAGTCTTGGCTTTGTACTGGGGTAGAAATCCATTCAGTGCACCAGCCACCACCCAAAAAAACAGCAACGTGTCCTCCTAGCACACAGCAAGTAAAGCTTCTGTGGGAGAAAAGCACAACAATATTCTTAATTTTCCTCACTAGGTGCTGTATATGAAAATGTTCATGTTTGTGCATAGCAATCCCTAATTGAAGCCATCAGAATGTATTACCTCACCTGCAGCCATAATTACGGCATGGGGGGGGGGAGGTTTTGGTATTGCTTAGCCTCCCAGATTAGCAGGTTCACAACAGGTGTGCTTGAAAGAATGTTAAGATACAGTGATCTTAAGGTGTGCATTCTTATCAAACATGAACTGTTTTCTATTCCTATGTACTCTTCAGGGTGCAGGGAATAAGTACAGCTGTCTTCTGAATAAATAAATCGTAAAGCCCAGTCCTAGGCATGTTTACTGTGAAGTAAAAGTGTTACTTTGGACAATGTTGCTTACTCCCAGGCACATATGCATAGGATTTTACTGTTACTCATGTTTCCAGTTTACTGGTCATTAATAGCTTAAGACAGTCTTGACCCCAAGCACCCACCTGGCAGACCTAGACAAAAAGGAGTTGCATGTACGTGAGGGACTGTGCCCTTGTTCTGCACCTGGTATAGATACCACTTATTATAGGAAAACAAAAATAGGCCTTTGTTCTGATCCAGCAAGCCTGCTCTTAAGTGCTTTCTCTGCCTTTCTCTGAAGGGCTTCCCTTGAACCCCTGTATCCTGTGTTTGCCTTGTCTTAGATTGACAGAAGTGTTTGGGTCACAGAAGGAGGAAGCAAACCTCTGCTTTGGCAGTATTATATACATGCCCACAGCGTTTTATGACATTTCTGTTCATTTCCTTAAACCAGGGCTAGCCAGTGTTGTTCCTTCCAGATGTTAGACTGCAGCTCATCATAGACTGTGGTGGCTGGAGCTGACATGATTTGGGAAGCCTGGCAACATCTGGAGGGCACCATGTTGGCTACCCTTGCTTTAAATTGACCGAGAGTCCTGGGGTTTGGGCACATAAAGAAAAGATCTTACGGTACTTGATACAGAATGGAAGATTTGTGTTAGGGGAATGAGATGTATTTCCCCACAAGAGCTGCCTAGAGTGCAAGGATATGTTGCTCCTTTCCACATGTCTTGGCACATTGTAGAAAACTCTGTTATGGCAAATATGTTACCATTCCAGAAAAAGAATACAGTGGTACCTCGAGTTACAGACGCTTCAGGTTACATATGCTACAGGTTACAGACTCTGCTAACCCAGAAATAGTACCTCAGGTTAAGAACTTTGCTTCAGGATGAGAACAGAAATCGTGCTCCGGCGGCACGGCAGCAAGAGGAGGCCCCATTAGCTAAAGTGGTACTTCAGGTTAAGAACAGTTTCAGGTTAAGAATGGACCTCCGGAACGAATTAAGTACTTAACCCGAGGTACCACTGTAATGTTTTTTTACTGCATTTGATTTACCAGACAAATGTCAATCTTTTATTTATGCATTGCCTTCCATGCTCATCTCAAGGCAGTGTACAAAATGCAATAAAAACAGTTTTAAACAATATAGAAAATAGCCACAAAGTAAAACACACACACATACAAAAAGACCAAATAGACACCTGTGGCAAAGATCCTTTCATCCTGCTGGGAAGGCTTGTCAGAACAAAAATGTAATCACTTGTTTCCGGAAAGGGCAGAATTTGGGACGCCTGTCACATTTTGGCAAGAATGCTGCTTGCACAGAACATGGGCAGCCACACTAAAAGCTCTCCTGTGAGAAGGGCTTCTGAGATCTTTGGAACATGTGGAAAGGAGAAGCTCTCCTACAAGGAAAGAGTCTTAATGAAGTCGCAGCATTTCCTACTAAGTTCTTGTTCTATGGGTGTAGCATCACATACTTTTGATGCAGAAATCCTGCGCTCTCTTCGGCAGCACATATATTCTAAAACTGAAACGACACAGAGAAGAGGAATGCAGAACTCCCATGCAAATTTCTACATGAATTGAGTTTGTTGCTGCGTCGCTTGTATGCTAATAATCTCTTGCAGAAGGTTACTAGCCTAGATTTTTGACTTGCTCACTCTAAAACGAGGACGAGCAATAAGGGACTAACCCATAGACTTTTGCAGGGTTGTTTTCCTCAGTCATGCAGTTACGGACAAAATGACATTTTAACTTTGAACTTTTGCCCAGATGAACCGTGAAATGATCCATTCCAGTATCCTCTTGTGAAAGCTGTCCAAGGGAAACTCAGCCAAGGCTGGATGTTCCAGCACTAGTTCAGAATGCATTCAGAACAGAGCACATACTGATGCTTGGAGGCCAGAAGTAGTCTTCCCTGTTCTCTTGCTAGAATACTAAAAAGGCCCCAAGAAGCACCATGTGATCCCCATGTGATCTTCTGGTTCACTCGCTACCTTCTCTGTCTGAGGTGAAGAAGAATGTTTGAGCGAGCCAAAGGCACTCTTCCAAGCACAACCCAAGTAGATTCCTGCAGAGAGATAGATTGTCGCTGCATGCCCAAAGACTAATTTGCTAGGACTTGAAGCCAGAGAGAACTTTTCACTCTCGTTTTTTGTTTTTTTTAGAAGAGGGGTAGCAGAAACAACAAAGAGTTTTATGGCTCCGTCAAGACCAAACACGTTTGTTTAGCATAATTTTTTGTGGGCTGCAGCCCACTTCAAGAGGTGAGTCAGGCTGCATCTGATGGGAGAGGGCTGTCGTCCACGAAAGCTTAAGCCGTAAGAAATGTGTTTAGCCCTGAGAATGCCACAAAACGCCACTATTTATTGTTGTCTCTTTTGTTCTAGGTTAACCCACTTAGATCATTTCTTAGAAACAAGGCTTCCTATTAAAACAAGGCTGAGGAACCTTCCCCCCCCCCAAACCCAGCAATATGCTGGCAGTAGCTTGGAGGAGGGACAGGGGTGGGTAAGACCACCCCTTTCTCCTCTTTCCCTCCTTGCCCACCCCCCACTTCAAATCTTCTTTGTTCTCTTTGCCCAGCAAACCAACAGGAGAGCAGCAAATCAGTCTTGCCAGAAATGTGAATCAATTGCTTGCATGAAAAAGGGTAAATGGACCCCTGACAGTTAAGTCCAGTTGCAGACGACTCTGGGGTTGCGGCGCTCATCTCGCTTTACAGGCTGAGGGAGTCGGTGTTTGTCCACTCCGCAGACAGTTTTTCTGGGTCATGTGGCCAGCATGACTAAGCCGCTTCTGGCGCAACAGAACACCGAAACCAGAGCAGCGCACGAAAATGCCATTTACCTTCCCGCCGGAGCAGTACCTATTTATCTACTTGCACTTTTTGGGATGCTTTTGAACTGCTGGGTTGGCAGGAGCTGGGACCGAGCAACAGGAGCTCACCCCGTCACGGGGATTTGAACCGCTGACTTTCTGATCGGCAAGCCCCAGAGGCTCAGTGGTTTAGACCACAGTGCCACCCGCATCCCTAATCACTTGCATAGGGGTTCCATTAGTTTCAGCTTTTTTTGTCTCCCCCCCCTTTCTGGGCTTCCCCCCCAACATGAAATTAGGGTGATGGTTGCAAGTTCCCCACCTCTGTGCTGAAGGATCAAGCCATGCTCAGGTTTCCATGACTCTGCTTCTGCTAAACTGATTGTCAAATGGTGTTTAAACACAGATGATGCAATCAATTTGTAGTGCACACAAAATTAAGTTTCTAATGAACGTTTTATCTCTTTTACAGATTTCAGATGATTGGCCTGGGTATAGTTTGGAACTGTTTACATATCCACAACACTACTATGGAGATCTTGAGTATGTACTCATACCACATGGGATCATTGTGGACAGGTGAGGGTCTGAGAGTATGACGTTTATGAAAGCTACATGTTCAGTTCCTCTCAAGGTAGGAACAGCCCATTTAATGTCTTGCTCGCTAAAATATTGACACCCCAATTTAAGCTGTAATGCTTATTGTAACAGGAAGCCTAAAAGCTCGCTCTCTTCCTAGCCTGGGACCAGGAATAAGTTCCCATCTCTCTCTCAGCTGGACTATGCTGTTATCAGCTCTGCTTTCCCCTCTGACCTTGAGGCAAGGTCTGCAAGATTCAGGACAAACAAACAGAAATACCTTTTCACACAGGATGTAGTTAAATTGTGGAATTCTCTCCCACAAGAGGTAGTGGTGGCCAGCATCTTGGGTGGCTTTAAAAGAGGATCGGACGAATTCACAGAGGGTGGGGCCATTCATGGCTGCTAGCCACAACGGCTGTGTTCCACAGTCAAGGAATTGTTGTTGTTTAGTCATTTAGTTGTGTCCGACTTTTCGTGACCCCATGGACCAGAGCACGCCAGGCACTCCTGTCTTCCACTGCCTCCCGCAGTTTGGTCAAACTCATGCTGGTAGCTTCAAGAACACTGCCCAGGCATCTCGTCCTCTGTCGTCCCCTTCTCCTTGTGCCCTCCATCTTTCCCAACATCAGGGTCTTTTCCAGGGAGTCTTCTCTTCTCATGAGGTGGCCGAAGTATTGGAGCCTCAGCTTCAGGATCTGTCCTTCCAGTGAGCACTCAGGGCTGATTTCCTTAAGAATGGAGAGGTTTGATCTTCTTGCAGTCCATGGGACTCTCAAGAGTCTCCTCCAGCACCATAATTCAAAAGCATCAATTCTTCGGCGATCAGCCTTCTTTATGGTCCAGCTCTCACTTCCATACATCACTACTGGGAAAACCATAGCTTTAACTATACGGACCTTTGTTGGCAAGGTGATGTCTCTGCTTTTTTAGGGTGCTGTCTAGACAGTCAAGGAAGCACACTCCTAAATACCAGTTGCTGGAAGTTGCAGGTGGGGAGAGGACATCTGATTAGCCATTGTGAGAACAGAGTGCTAGACTAGATGGGCCTTGGGCCTGATCCAGCAGGCTCTTCTTTATGTTGTTATGAGTATGAAGATGAGGGAGCATCCAGCCCCACACCTGCCCCTAAGGGAGCAGGGCCTTCTTGCTTTCCTCCAATTCCCCCTCAGCGTGAATGAGCAGCATAGAATAAAAGACATCTAGGCATGGTGCAGTCGCAAATGCACATCGCCCCCTGGCAGCTAATTTTAAGAGGATTTATTAAAAACCAGGCATAAGGGAGCCAAAAGGAGAAAGCAGGAGGGCATATGGAATACGCTGAAGAAACATTCCATGTTTGTGTAACCCAATGCAACTATTTACAAACAAGCTTCTGGTCTCCTCATGAGTAGTATCATGGCTGGTCAGGAGGACAGTGAGAGACAATGGACTAAAGCCAACATTCAAAGGAATAATTATTGCCAAATTTTGCCTGCAAGATGACAGGCTTCCTTCAGCTTGTGTATCGTGGGCTTGGCCAGAGTTACCTGGTCTGCCAACTGCTAGGAAATGGAAGCTGAGCAACCTGGAAGTGTTTAAACAGACAGGCTGGGAGTAGGCCACAACTGCACCATGGTTACCGCAGTTACTGGTATGTAAGCTCAGTTGAAATTGGGGAGATGTGTTTCCACATAACTATTTAGGGTGGAGATGCTGAATACCCATTCAAGAAGGTGGACTCAGTGACACATTTATGCAGCTCTGGTAAAGACAGGGTACTTTCCTGGTATTGCATGGATGGGTACAGCTTTTTAAGTCTTGGTTCTTTTATTATTTCATCTATTCATATACATCTTGTTTTATTTATATACTACTTTATGCCAAAATTAGGCTTCCAAGTTTTTCTCATTTCCTGTTCTTAATAAGTACAAGTTGTGACTTGTTTATACTAGATACCTGTAACCAGTGCTTTTTTCCTAGAAAAATAGGTGCCAGTACTCACCATGACATTGTTACAGTTAGTGTCACATTTTTTAACCAAAAGAGAGAAAGGTGCTGGTACTGTGTACCCTTGAGTCCCCCTTGAAAAAGAAATGTAACCCTTCTTAATGAGACCGTTACTATTCTGCATCAAGCTAACATTCAGATGTTATGGCTATTATGTGGCCTGTGCTAACCATGGTTGGAGCTTCCAGATGTACAACAGGCAAACCATGGTTTAGAGTGGCTTGCCCACTTTCATTTTTCACCCTTTCAGCACTCAGCTTGATAAGTTCTTAAGTTCTTAATTGAGACTTCTTCAAAGATGGTTTAGGGGACAGAATGTAGGACTAGGGACAGGAAGACATTCAGCCATTCAGTACACTGAATGGCACATCACCAGTCACTGTCTCTAAGCTGGATTGTTGTGAGGATAAAATGTTGGGGTGCAGTGGGGGCATATATGCTGCCTTGAGCTCCTTGGAGGAAATGTGGAATAGAAAATAAATAAATAAATTTATGTAATTTAATCTGTATTTTCTTCTTCGTCCAAGGAAGAACAGCAATTATACCCATGCAACAGGCCTGTGAAGTTGGCTGTTCAGAGAGACTGTTATATTCCAAAGGCATATAGCTGAGTTTTATAGCTGAATATGGATTTGTACCTGCATTTTCCACATCCATACCCAACACTCTAGCCAGCTACCTTTAAATATAAATACGAGCTTTAATGAGAAGTTCTGGCAAATTATATCTTTGTTATTCGTAGCTGGGGATTGTTAACTGCTAAGCTGTCACCTAGAATAAAGTTCAAATACTTAATTTCCGAGATGTTTTGAATGCTAAAGCTGAAATAGCTTCAGGGCTAGAATGTCACTGGAAATCATTCAAGGTGCACATTGTAGTCCTCAGAATAGCAAAAGGGTTAGGAAAATGAGGAGATCTTAAAAGACAATTCAGCACCTCCTTCTGAATAAAAATAACAGCAACCAGAGGTCACTAATCCCCTTACTGGGTAATCAACATATTTTAAATGCCTGAATTAACAGGTGTGGAAAAAGAACTTCAACTGTGAGTGAGCAATTGTAATTTCCGCAGCAAAAAAAATTAACAAGCTGCCAAGAAATCGCCACACACCCTCCGTGAAATGATTGCCTGTGTGTGAAATATGTGTGAGCATTCTACTGAGTTCTAGATCTTTTGGATCAGGACACCGGAAAGATAGCCTTCACCTGGGTTATGTCTACCTGGACCTTCAGATCCTCTGTAGAGACCCTCCTCTATGTGCTGAGTGGGGTTTGCAACTAGAGAGAAGGACGTATTTGTGGTGCCACCCCTATCGTGAAATAGTTACCCCAGAGTGGCTCACCTGATGCCATCCCTATGGTCTCCTTTTGGTGCCCAAGTGCAGACCTCTTCATTCACCCAGGTCTTATTGAAGCAACTTGCGTTTAAAGAGACAGTGTTGTAAACCTGGTCTTCCAGTGGTTGGGTTGAGTTGTGTTTTATTTTCTACTCCGAACTGGTTGGTTTGGATGGAAAGTGTTGTGCTACATTCTATGGTTTCCAGTATATTTTAATTAATTTTGTGTGTGTTTTGTGTGTGTGTGTGTTTACACCGAAGGGAAGTCATATAAATTCAGCAATAAATAAAATAAGTACAGAAGATCCCAGGAACTTTGTGGCTAGGCTTTCTGGCTATTTTGCTTGTCCTGCACACATGGAACTTGTGTTTTTTTCTTACATGTGCCTTGATATGCTGCTAATATTTGTGCATTAAAAAAATCCAGTTCCACCAGAATTTGGGTGGCGATGCTCATTTGAATACAAATGTAGTCTATCTGCACCAAATTACTTTAAATGGGATACACATTCAGACGCCCATCTCCACCCACATTCTGGTGCAACTGATCCTGAAGTTGAATCCTGAAATGAGACCTTGAACTTTACTATTTTTGAATTGCGCCATAGAATATACTTGCATTGAAAAATCCCAAGTCTTACCATATATTTATCCTTAATTTTTTGCTTTAGGACAGAATGTTTGGCCAAAGATATCATGCAAGACATTGGATACAATGACATTGTAGTTCTCTGTGTACTTAAAGGTGGCTACAAATTCTGTGCTGACCTTGTGGAGCATATTAAGAACCTCAGTAGAAATTCAGAAAGGTTCATCTCCATGAAAGTTGACTTTGTCAGACTGAAAAGTTACCTGGTAAGTAATGATTTTGCTTACTTAAAGAAAAAAAAACCCCTCGTGAGTTGAATGTGGTCTGATTACAGTTTGTATACATGGATTTTTATTTTTTTTAAAGGCAGGCATCAAAGCCCAACCTTCCCAGTTTTTGCTGTTGCAGGCTTCAATGAATAAACTGATGTAATGTAATGAATTAACTTTTCTCCTTTCGTGAACAGAACAGGAATTTGGGAGATGACACACTCAACTTAAGATCTGGTTGATTTTTTAAGGATCCTAAATAATTTACTCCACCACAGCTTTATTGCATCCATTATTCCTTCTCTCTCAGTGAAACTGAACCAGCCAACACAAAGTTCCATTTTTAATAATAATAATTATTATTTATAGAGAGAGAAAGGGGAAAAAACTATCCCCAGAGTCCCTTGGGTCAATTAGTTCTGTTTAAGCCTATTTAAGATCACAGCATAGATGTGGCTTAGGTTTGAAGCAAGACTCAAGCAAAAAAGCGTGGAACTGGGTCCATGAGCCCAGGTGGTGGAGGTGGGATTGAGATCGGACACTTGTTTCTCTTACACATCACCATCCACACACCCAGTAGCAAATGGCTAAGGAACAGGGAGGAGTTTCTAAAGCAGTTTGTGATATGACATGTGGTTTCACAGATGTTTGGAGAAACAATGCGAGCAATTCTACCGTGCTAGCACAAGCCCCTTGGGCAAACCAGAGCAGCACTTTTGGATCTTTGCCATTTTTTACAGCGAACTATTTGTTTTTGTCATGAATCCTTATAATAGAAGGAACAGGAAGGTAGAAGCATCCCACCCACAGGGCTGGCCCCAGACCAAATGCAAGGAACATCCCCAACAGCCCCCTCTCTTTGTTCAGGTTTTTGGATGTCTTGTTTTTTATTGGATTCATAGTCCATTTCATGACTGTGCACAATTTCCAATCATGCAATTTCCATCCACAGTTCTTGTGGATCAGGAACTAGTTAAGTTAGCAGGGAGCAAAGAGTAGTATGGAGCTCAGAAAATGAAGTGTTTCCTCCCCTCCTCCCAAGGATCTGTATTCATCATCATCATCATCATCATCATCATCATCATCATCACCATCATCAAATCTTTATTGGCATCACATGCAAACATTCAGAATAAATAGGCCAGGCCATTTCAACAGTACAGTCATACCTCTTGTTACGTTTGCTTCAGGTTAAATCTTTTCAGGTTGCATCCCGCGGTGGCCCGGAAGTACCGGAAAGGGTTACTTTCGGGTTTCGTCGCTCGCACATGCGCAGACACTCAAAATGACGTCATGCGCAGAAGCGGCGAATTGCAACCCGCGCACACGCAGATGCAAGTTGTGTTCTGCTCATGTTGCGAACGGAACAGATCCCGTTTGCAACCAGAGGTACCACTGTACAGCCATTTGCCAAAGGGAAGAAGAGGTGAGCAAGATCTGTATTCGGACCTGCGCTTTTTAAGCAGTGATGTGAACAAGTTTGCTGATGATACTAAGTTGTTCAGGGTTGTTAAAAGAAAAGGAAAAGGATTCTGAAGAGCTCTGAAAGGACCTCTCCAAATGGTGAATGGGCTTTAAAATAGCAAACACAATTCATTGTAAACAAGTGTAAAGTGATGCATGTCAAAAAATATTAAATTCACATATACGGTACATTCATGAGGTGTTAACTGGCAGCGATTGACTAGGAGCAAGACTTTGGAGCTGTAGCAAATAGGTCAGTGGAGATGTCAATGCACCATGCAGTAGCTGTGAAAAAAAGGGCAGATTCTATGCTGAGGGATCATATTGAAAGGAACTGAGAATAAAATTCCTGACATCATTAATGCTGTTATGGGGTGCAGCCACATTTGGAATGCTGTGTACCATTCTGGCTACCTCACCTCATAAAAAGAGAAATGGTAAAGTTGGGAAAGGTTCAGAAGAGGGTAACCCAAATGATCAAGAGGATGGAGCAAGTCCTCTAAGAGGAAAGGTTGCGGCATTTGGGCCTTTTTCAGTTTAGGGGAAAGGCAAGTAAGGGGTGACATGATAAAAGAGCGTAAGATTATGCACGATAGAGAGAAAGTGGCTGGAGAAATTTTTTTCTCTCATAACACTGGAATGCATGGACACCCAATGGAAGCTGAATGTCGAGAGATTAAGAACAGGCCAAAAAAAGGGTACATTTACTCACCCAGTGCATAGTTAAACTATGGGATTTGCTCCCACAGGAGACAGTGATGGCTACCAATGTGCATGGCTTTAAAAGAGGATTGGACAAATTTGTGGTGGTAAAGACTATCAGTGGCATAGCTGTCAACTTTTCCCCCTTTTTAAGGAAATTCCCTTATTCCGAATAGGATTCCTCGCAAGAAAAGGGAAAAGTTGACAGCTATGATCAGTGGCTTCTAGCCAGGATGCTCCTAAATGCCAGTTTCAGGAAACTGCAGTCGGGGAGAATGCTCTTGTGCTCAGGTCTTGGTTTCAGGCTTCCCACAAGCATCTGGTTGGGCACTGTGAGAACAGCATTCTGGACTAGATGGGGTATTGACCTCTTCCAGTAGCCTCTTCTTATGTTTATCTCTGTCATAATAGGGTTAGAAAGTTGCACCTATGAATCTGATTCCAGTTGTTTACACACACACACACACACACACTCACTGTCCCAGTAAAAATATTAATATTAATATTATTACCCTGCCCATGGCTCGGTTTCCCCTGCCACTCTGGGCAGCTCCCAACAGAATAATAAAAACACGATAAAACATCAAATATTAAAAGCTTTCCTAAACAGGGCTGCCTTCAGATGTCTTCTAAAAGTCAGGTAGTTGTTTATTTCCTTGACATCTGATGGGAGGGTGTTCCACAGGGCAGATGCCACCACCGAGAAGGCCCTAAAACCTGGTTCCCTGTAACCTCACTTCTCGCAGTGAGGTAACTGCCAGAAGGCCCTCAGAGCTGGACCTAAGGCAGAACGATGTGGGTGGAGACACTCCTTCAGGTATACTGGGCCGAGGCCGTTTAGGGCTTTAAAGGTCAGGACCAACACTTTGAATTGTGCTCGGAAACGTACTGGGAGCCAATGTAGATCTTTCAGTTCACATCTAACTCCAAGTCAAACCATGGCTAAGTGCGAAGGAGGAACTTGCTGTCAAAATCATGGCCGTTCTTTCCCTGGTGCTGCTGCACTGCAGAGTGCTATATCACAGTTTGGCTTAGTGTTTCATTCAAAATCCAGGCTCATGGTTTGTATGGTTAATGAGACAACTGGCTAACTAGATAGCTGGAGACAGATTCTTCCTCTTATCTCTTCAGGAGTCACCTGGGTCACCTCATAAATCCAGCCCTTCACCCCAAGACTGGGCAGGAGATAGCAATCTTGCACGCTCCAAGAATACATCCCATTCCGCTGCCAACCCCAGGGTGGTGGAGGGCTGCGTTTAGTTTCTGCACCAATATTCGTGCAGACACATTTATATCAACCAGAACCAATGCTGGTATCAGCCTGGTTATGAATACAGTGGTACCTCGGGTTAAGTACTTAATTCGTTCTGGAGGTCCATTCTTAACCTGGAACTGTTCTTAACCTGACACACCACTTCAGCTAATGGGGCCTCCCGCTGCTGCCACACCACTGGAACACAATTTCTGTTCTCATCCTGAAGCAAAGTTCTTAACCTGAGGTAATATTTCTGGGTTAGCAGAGTATGTAACTTGAAGCGTATGTAACCTGAAGCGTATGTAACCTGAGGTACCACTGTATCCCTTTCAGTTGCTTTTCATTATTTTTCTGTGTGGGATCAAACCTCCTTGCTTTCCTTGCTCTGTTTTTCCATTTTAACATCTCAGTTTTATTTTTATCTAATTCGCTTTCTGTGGCCAGATAGTGGTTTTCCTTGAACGCATTTACTCCCCAACCCCACCATTCTCTTCCAGCTTCCCCCTTACTAACCATTTCCTGTTTCTCTCTCTCTCTCTTTCTCTCTCTCTTTTCCTTAAGGGAGTCCTGCTGCTTTCTGTTCCCTTTCCATGCAGCTGTGCTCTCTTCTGTCTCCAACTGTTTGTCTCGGAGAGCCATGTCCAAGTCTTGTAAACACTGGTGGGATTCTGATGTCTTTTCTTGCTCCACGTTCAGCATTCATGGCTAACAGGTTAGTTCATCGTAGACAATGGTCAATGGAAGTGGGGTGGGGGAGATAATCTGGATTTAACCACTTAGGAAATACGCTACAAAGTTTTAGTGCAGCCTCCCCCTTCTTTTTTCTTCTTGTGTGCAAGGAGAGGTTTTTGGCAACTGCCAATGCTTGCTACCTTACCAACACAGCCTGACAGTGCAACACACATCAGAACAACACAACTCGGCCAGGCTTTTTCCTGCTTTCTCAATACCGGACACAAAGGCAAGCGCTGGACAGTTTCAAAAGCCGTGCAGGGGGGCAGGCAGTTTGAATATAATGTCTTTGTGCGCATGCAAATGGAGTCTTTTTGGATGGCAGGTACCTCTTGAGCCAATGGAGGTTCCATCTGCCTTCACAAGTATATAAAAATTCCAGCTAGAGCCAAAACTGCTCGTGGATGGTGGTGGTTTTTGCAAAGGATTTCAGTTGAAAAACACCCCCCCCCCAAAGCCCATAACCCTTGAAAAGATTTTCAGCACTCCTTTTTTCATGTTCATTTGTGAAACCCTCCACTTTCTTTGCCTATTTTTTAAAATTGATTTTTGAAAATATGATCAGACAAACCATATATTCTCCTGCCTTTCTTCACCCCCACCTTTCAGTGTGGCCCACGGTGAGAAGACGAGGGAAGGGGGCGATCATTATGTGTATCTATTTGACCTAGCTCTGTATTGTGATGCTATGGCTCCGGTGCCAGGCTTGTATTGTTTTTAATCTCAAGTGCCTTCACTTGCCCTCAGTGACATCTTTATATAGCTAAATCTGATTGGTTACGTAGATTGTGACATTTTCCTCATTCACTGTGTGATCCCTGGTGGGCTAGAATCGCCCGGGAAGGAGGAAGAACCACAGAATATACAATATAAAAGTTTTGAGAGAAAACGTCTACACAGCTAGTACTGCAAGGTGAAAACTCGAAATCAAAACCGGGAAATACTCGTTGCAGTTCCATCCTCAAGCATCATCGTGGATTTCTCGCTCGTTTATACTCAGGGACTCGGCCTGAGACTTGGTGAAACCAGGGCTTTCTTTGCAGCTTCCAGTCAGCTGCAACTTCCTCGCAAGCTCCATTGAACTGAATGGGAGTTTGCACAAGAACTCACTACAGCTCTTGTGCAGCTCCTGTTTGGCTGCTGACCCCAATGGCTATGTTCTGCCTCCACTGTAATAATAATAATAATAATAATAATAATAATAATAATAATAATAATAATAATATATTTATACATACCCTGCCCATCTGGCTGGGTTTCCCCAGCCACTCTGGGCGGCTTCCAACAAAAGATTAAAATTACATTAAAACTGTAAGGGGCACTATGGTTCTGATAGTAGTTGCTGGAAACCACAACAGGGGAAGAGTGTTGTTGCACTCAGGTCTTGTTTGCAGGCTTCTCATAGCCATCTGACTGACCACCGTAAGAACAGGCTACTGGGCTTGATCCAGTAGACACTTGCATTCTTACTTCTTGATCCAGAAGACACTTGCATTCTTACTTCTTTCAGTGGGGCTTGGGAATAATTTGCTTAATAAGCCCAATATACACAAGCCTTTTCCTGATCATGCAGCCCTCCCCACCCCACCCCTTCTTCTCAGCAGCCCTGAACAAATTGCCAGAGTTTTCAGTTAACCATAGTTTTCCTGTCTGGACCAAACAGGCCACTGTGGTTTAGGCTTCAGAACGAGTCAGGATTTTAAACCATGGTTTGAAGTTAGGTGACGATCTGGGCTTGTTTCCAAAACCTGGTAACCTCTATGGTTTATTGAAGACTTCTGCATTTCATTCTGGGACACATGACTGAATGCAGCCAGTCTCTCACCAACTAAGGCAGAGATGAAGAACCTGTAGCTGCCCAAATGTTGTTGGACTACAACTTCTATCATCCCTGACCATTTGCTATCCTGGCTGGGGCTGATGGGAGTTGGAGTTTAAGAAGATCTGGAGGGCTCCAGGTCCCTCATTGTTACATATTTAAAAAAATATTAGAGAGAAGCCCTCGTCTAAAAGTTGCTAAATGTGATTGGTATTTTAAATAAATTTTCACTGTATTTCTACAGAAGGGATGCAGGCAATTTGAAAAAAAAAATGTTATATGGTCTCCTAGAAGAATATTTTTAGTAGTGACTGTCGAATATGTGTTTCAGCTTTGAAAATGGCATTTTAAACTTCTGTTATCAATAAAGTAACTCTTTGTTCATTCCTGTGTTTATAGGAAATCTTCAAAAGAAAGTTGTTTTGCTGATGTCTAAATCATGTGGTAGAAAGTGTAGGAGATATGTGGTTTGAGCTAGCTTGCTTAATCCTTTGAAACTCATCACAATTATTTATGGTATCCAGAACATAACTAATTTTAAAAATGTGACCTCCCTACTGAATAACAACCAAGATACACAATGGGTGCATTGATACGTGCACACAACCAAATACATTGATATTATATGTTTGGGGTTTTTTCCTACATTCCATTATTTGCAATTTATTTTACAGTTTTTCATTCTCGGCGGTATGTTGTCTCAGACAGAAGGATCCATGCCTGAAAACACTTGAGAAAAACATACAACAATACGGGCTTTGTGCCTGAACCTTTTAGGGAATCTGATTACATTCAGCTAATAGTTCAGGTTTTGGTAAACTGAGATCGGGGTAGCCAAGGTCGTGGTTTCCAGATGTGGCTGGACTGCAGCACCCTTCATCCATGATGATTGGCTGATGGGAGTTGCAGTTTGACAACATCTGGAGGGCACCATGTTGGCTCTCCGTGCTGTAGACTTATAAGACACTCGGCCATTTTTAAAGTTCTAATAAATTTGTGGGCTACACTAGAACTTTGCAGATCAAGTTTTCTTTTTCAAAAGTGATGAGCTCAAGTCAATATATGTAATCCTGCCCTTCCTCTGAGCTCCCTCTCTGGCTCTCAGTCACCAAACCTACAAAGGTCCTTTGTCTCCACACTTCTTGCCAATGGTACACAGTCCTCCTGTCCCTTGGTCTTGCCTGTGTTGTGTCTACCCTCCCCCACCGCCAGTCCCCATGCTCCACTTTCCCCATTTCCAACTCTTTCTTTAATACGCTTCTCTGTTCTGTTTGTAATTCCCTTTTTATTATTCACTTCTCACCCTGCTTCCTACCCTTTGGCCCTTATTTTGGCCGCTCTGGCTCTAGGGTCCTTGTCCACCCAGCATCCCCACCTACTTTGGAATAAATATTTATAGGCTCAGGCTGCTGGGGTTTGTTGCTGTGCTTGGTTTTGGTTGTTGGTTATTGTTGTTTTTGTACTTTTGGCATTATGAGGAATCAGATGCTGCAGCTATGAATGAAGTAATGACTTCCTACCGGGAGACCATCCATTGTGGTTTCCTGGCACGGAAGCACAATCCAAAGGGACACTTGATTACTGCTAGATGTTCCACTGCTAATTTAGACGAGTTTCAGTGTTTCATTTATAATGGGAGTAAGTGTGTGCTCTTTTCAGGCTGAAGGACGTTTCCCAAGCGAAATAACCGCACTAAAAGCAGATCGGCAGCAAATTTTCTAAAATGCAGCTTATGGAAACCACTTAATTCGTGGCCAGTAGGAAAAAGAAAAACTTAAATGGCTTGCTAACCTTTAGTGGCATTCAGTCAGTATGCTCAGTGCATTTTGCCAGTTATCTATACCTAATTGGCATGGAAAATTGAACTCATGACTCCTTGTAGGAAAACGCACACATGGGTGTGTGTTTTTCACCCTGCTCTGTGGGTTACAGGAGAATCTCCACTATTTCAGTTGGTTAAAGGCTTTTCCTTGGAAGAAGCCGAGGTCAAGCATTCTGTTCCCTGTGCTTTCATATCTGCGGTCAAAGTGGTGATTTGTATTGTCTTCATTCACAGTATGCGGTCGTGGATTAATTACATATTGGCGCCTGCCTGGTGGAGTGAATTCCCATCACCCCTGAAGCCAATGTTTGCACTAATTTAAGATGAGTTTTTTTAAATGGGTGGGAGGGCCAAGTATAAGAAGCCAGTTAGCGCAGAATTTGGCCCTGCAGTACAAGCCTTGGCAAGGGGTTCTTGGCAAGGAAACCTTCCTTTTCTCAGTTTTGGTAGGAGCTGTTTCAGCCTTAGTAAGAAGAGCCAAACAAGACTATTATTATAACATATTGGGAATTTTTGAATTGGGCAAGGTTACTGTTAGTGATGGGGAAGAACTGAGGGGTGCCCTGCGGTTTGAGGGAAATGCATGGATTTGATTTTTTTTTTTAATGGAGGGGAGGATGGGGTCCAAACTGCACTTGTTATTCATGTGTGTGGGTTTTTTTCCCGTTTTCTTTTTAACCACTGCTTGCAACTCTGGTTTGTTGGGTGTGCTTAAACCACAGTTTCCTAGTTTGGGTGCTATGGCAAACTGTGGTTTAACAAATCAGGAAGACTTTTGTGAAGTCAGGTCCTTGGGATAAACACAAGCACTTGTTCAGCTCACTTAGGTCTTCAACCAGTGAATCTACATCCACAGGTGGATCAGGAAGATACGCGAGGTGGTTCTTGACCAAGTTGTTACTGCCATATTGGATTTCAGCTACAGCTGGCTAGACCAAAATATGCAATGGGCATGGTTTTCTAATTAGACTCTCAGTTTATCAGTTTCCACAAGTGCTGCAATATGGCAGGAGAAAAGCATGAGCCATTCTAAGCCCATGATTCTGTATTTCGGGCTGTGTGTATTACGTATTAGGCAAAGAGCATTCAGCATCCTGAGATTCTTAGTTTTCCATTTAAAAACAGGAAGCTGCTAAGCCTGGGGTAACCCAACATGATGCTCTTCTGAAGTTGTTGGAATACAAGTCCCATCATCCCTGACCATTGCCCGTGTTGGCTAGGGCTGATGGAAGTTGGAGTCCCAACAACATCTGGTGTGCACTAATGTTTGCTTAACCCCACACTAAGCTGTACAACTGCAAAAGTGTGCTAGAATGTTTGTGGGAGTGTTCCTACAGGTTTCATTGGAGAGTGAGAATTCAGTGTTCTGCATAAAGTCCCTCCCCCATCTTAGAAGAATCAGAATAAATATGCTTAATACATTTCAGTGTATATGTAGACCAGGCCTTCATTCTAGTACCCTTTCAAATGGGGTGGTTGGCTCACAGGCCATAGGATCCCATTTTTCTTTATAGTTTGTTCCCATGGTACAAGTTCCTTTTGCCACCCTGTGGGAGGATGAGCAGGATATACATTCAAACAATAAGAATAAAGTCCCCTTGGTGTAGATGCTCTAATTTTAACACACGTAACCCTGCCTATAGCCTATAGCTATCTCACTGAAGGAATAGCAGCAATCCCTTTGGGAATGCAAGACCCAGAGGACGTTTCAGAGGATCCCAATATGTTCATGCAGCCGTAAATATTAACTAGTGAAAGTGTTGCTTGGGAATTCTAAGAAGAAGGAGGAAAAAAATCAAGGTAGTTCTGAAACCAGTGGTTAAAATCACTGCAGTTTTAGAAGGTTCAGCCTGCCATCTTGATTCAAAATGGCACCCACTTGTATCCAAATATAGTCAGATACCTGCTTCTTGATCTCAGCATCCATCATGCAAATGAATCAGGACAATGGGCCCATTTAGTCCAGCATTCTGCTCTCGGAGTGGCCAACCAGAGGCCTTTGGGAAACCTGCAAGCAGGACCTGAAAACAAGGGTATTCTCCCCTCCTGTCGTTTCCAGCAACTGGTATATCTTAAGGATCCAAATGCTCATAGAACAGACTAAGTAAAGAAACAGTTTTCCAAAGTATATAGTGTTTGTTTGTTTGGTTTTGTTCCAATATGAATGACAATGCTTAGAGAGCATTTCCTTTCATTTAGCTCTGGAAAAGGAACATTGTTAATTGGAGCAAGCCCAGAAGCATTATAATTTCTCCCAAGGAATTTTATGACATCCTCTGCTGGCATCTCTCAGGCCTTGTTATTTAAAATAGATCAGATGGGGACCCCGCCTTGCAAGGCATAAGCCAGAAAGAGCCTATTCAGTCTAGTTCAAGAATGTGGCAGTAGCAAGGAGGCATATTTCAGCACGACATATCCAATTCCACGTTCTTTCATGTGCCTCATCCATAAGTGGTTCTTGTGATTAAACACTGAACTAGTTTGAGTTGGGATAGCAGAGCCTTCAGATGTCCAGGAATGGAAAGAGACCTTGAAGAGTGTGGTCAGAAGGCAGAGGGCCTCATGCTTTCAGAGAACAAATGCACTTTGTAGTATTCATGTCTCCATCTGCTGACCGTCCTCGTGGTTCTGGTTCCATAATTTTGGAGTCCACGGCCCATTCTTCACAAACCTAGATCTCAAGCATTACTTGCTCCTTGAACCCCGGCTTTTGCAACTGACCCAGGGTATGGTCTGAAGCTAAGCAGATGTGGGTCTGGCCAGCACCTTGATGGGGTGCCATCTGGGAACCACATAAACACTGCTTTGGGTTGTATGACAAAAGGATGTAGGGCGGGATATAAATGTAAAATTGCTAACTTGCTAGCTTGTTCCTAGTACCAACATTTTAAACTTTCTATTGAAAAGATGCAATTACATATTTATTGATTCAGTGGGTATGTGGATGATGCATGGCTTATGTGATGATGATGCACCTCCTCCACCTGTCCAGTTGACCTGTGGTAAACTAAAAGGTCTTTATGCTCAGGTATCTTAATTGCTGTCTACCACCATTCGTCATTCCCCTGAGACGGTTTACGCCAGGATTAGATTCAGTACCTGACCCCACTTCAGTCCTCAAATGGTTCCAGTACCTGAATTCCCCAAGTAGGATGGTTGTTTATTTCCAAACTCACCCAAGGCTCATTCATATCTGTGTATTCATAAGTGGTGATAATTAAATGCCTTATTCAGGGGCAGCAGGCCACTGAATACCAGTTTCTGTGTTAGAAAGCGTTTCCTGCAGGCCCTGTTTTTGTGGACTTCCCAGAGACACCTGCTTGGCTCCTGTTAGAAGCTTGATCCAACAGAGCTGTTCTTACGATTTCTAAAAGAATTACTGTATTTATAAGCAACCTTAGAGTTAGCATTTTCAGTAACCAAAAAAAAATAAATCTTTTGCCTTGCATCTTATGTGACATTAGCAATACAGTTCTCTACATTTCTCCTCAGAAGCTGCAGTCATTTACATGCTTACCTGGGATGAAGCCTCACTGGTCTCATTGGGACTTATTTTTGAGTAAATATGCATAGAATTGCACTGTAAAATGTAGGTTTGTCTCTCTGCAAAGGGGCTTTGAGGTCAAGCTGAAAGTGGTGATACTGTTGGTGGGTGGGTGTGACAGAATATAACTGTGTGCTTACTTTGTTTTTCCACTAGCTTCCCCCCCCCTCAAGAAGTTATTTGTGGGATTAAAATAACCCCCATCTGTTGTCTGCAGTATATGAATTTCCAGAAAGGGGAAGCCATGAACTTAATGATTTTAGTCTTCCGGCAAAATAATTTCAAGTATGCTAATGTTCGCAGAGTGTGAATTTTAAACAATATATATTCATTTTCATTAGTACACAATTCTCCTACTATTCTCTACCGATGCTTCTGTTCCTATGCGGGGGGGGGGGGAGCATATTCACAACAGGAACTATGGTACCTTCTGCTTTCTGCTGTGACAGAAGTATTCCCTGCTCTTAAAAAAAAGTGATACCTTGACAATCACCCAGATTTGCATGTTTGTTAATGGATGTTTATCCTGGAGGGTAACCTGCTATCCATTTGCCCTAGGAGGCAAATGGTCTATATCTGAATATTTTGCCCTATCCTGTAGGTTGGGGTTGAGGAATGTTGGGCCCAGAGTCTAAATGTGGCCCTCCAAGCCTCTCTGTACGGCCCTCAGAACTCTTCCCAGGTCATGCTCCCAAGGCCACGCCCTTCACCAGCCTTGTTCTGCACCTTCTTCCAGTTGCATGGAGTGCGTCCTTGAACTGCGATCGTACCTCTTGCTTGCGAGGCCGGACAGTGACATGAGTCTGGTGACACCCCCACCTCTGCTGTGCAGCCCAAAGAAGATCGCACTTGGGCTGAAGAAGTTTCTCCAACCCTGTGGCACTCCAGCTGTTGCTGAGTTGCCGTTGCCTTTGACCACTGGCCATGTTGGCGGGGCTGATGGGAGTCAGAGTCCAACAACTTCTGAAGGGCCGCAAGTTTCCTACTCCTGCCTTAGGCATTCCTTGTGCTAAATAATAATAATAATAATAATAATAATAATAATAATAATATTAATAATAATAATTTTATTATTTATACCCTGCCCATCTGGCTGGGTTTCCCCGGCCACTCTGGGCAGCTTCCAAAAGAATATTAAAATACAATAACCTATTAAACATTAAAAGCTTCCCTAAACAGGGCTGCCTTCAGATGTCTTCTAGAAGTCTAGTAGTAGTTTTTCTCTTTGACATCTGGTGGGAAGGCGTTCCACAGGGCGGGTGCCACTACCGAGAAGGCCCTCCGCCTGGTTCCCTGTAACTTGGCTTCTTGCAGCGAGGGAACCGCCAGAAGGTTCCCTCAGTGAACCTCAGTGTTACTGTCCAACCTCTTATGCTGTCGCGAGCATCATTTTGCACAAACCTCCCTGACCTAACAGGAGAAAAAACAACTGATTTGGCCAACCCATATCAATAGGAGCACATCATGCTGCAAAAATAGAGCTGTCATCAAGTGGAAAGGCATGTTCAGCTGCAAATTAAGAAGCGGGGGGGGGGCTCTCTCTCAATCCCCCCCCCATTCGAGACAGATGTTTTTATTGGTAGACATCTGAGAAAACTGTACTTTTCAGGGAGTTCGGATTTATCAGATGTGCATGGTTCACGGCACAGGGTTACTGAGCTGCTCTAGCTGGCAGATAATCCCGCTCATCCTCCTTTTCATTCATGTAATTAAATTTGGAGGTTAAATCTTCCCTGCTAGTGGTTGAACAGCATTAAAAAACTGTCTTTCTTCTGTCTCCTTCCCCACCCCAGCTGAAACTGCTCACGCAGTGACGCCATTGGGTGGAAGGTTAATCTACAGCAGAGTGGAGAAACACAATATATCACATTGTTTCTGTGCTCTGAAAGAACTCATCATTAGAAAACATCTCACTTGGTTGCGGCTGCAGTGGCCCAGTCGCCTTGTGCAGCGTTACGGCCGGCCATCTGCAAGCGCCATTCAGCTGTAGTCACCCAGAATCAAGGATGGAAATAATTTCGGCTTGCGATTGAAAAGCCGCACAAGATCAGCCAGGCCTTCGTTCTGCAAATCTGCTATTAACACTCTTTCCATCTATGCATAGATGGGCAGCACGTTGGATTGCCACTGGGATGAGCATTTTGATAAGAGTGCAGTATTAGCCAATAGAGTAGACTGGCACCAGCAGTACTGTTATGTTGTTCTTGTTACTACTACTACTGTTAGATTTAATGAATCACATTTTTTTGCTGTGACTTACACCGCAAAAATAAAAATCAGGTATAAAGGAGAGGAAACAAAAACAGGGTCACCCTAACCTATAATTTGGCTATTTCAAGGCTGAGAAGAACCAAGTGTGCATAGTTATTTGTTCTCTCCCTGCTCTGGGGTCCACCCCCATTTGATAAACTAGCCCTTATGACAGTTGTTTGTAATACTTGCCAATATAAAGGAGAAGCTTCACATCTTTAGCGGAGGGGGGCGGGGTTTACTGAAAAGAAACTTCTTGCTGTACCACAGCTTCTATTTCCCCTCCATGCATTGTTTGAGTGCATTATGCACTTTGAAACATTCAGTTTAAAGACCCACGCTTGCAGTTTCCCCCCCTTAGACAATCTTCCATGCTTAAACAGAACAATTAAAAAACCCAACTCACTTAGCTATTGATAACTTAACTTTGGAGGCTATCGTGAAATCAGCAACACAAACCAAATTGAAATGCACCCTGCTGCTGCTTGATTCCTTTATTTATTTCAAGTGTTGAAGAACAGATAAGGCCATCGAAATGTCACAGCTCAGACAAAACAGCTCTGGAGTTCTGTTAAAATTAGGATGCCACCAGGGCATTCTGGGAGCTGCACTTTCATTGTTGTGTTCTCAGTCGTCCAACAAAAAAATTCCAGGGAAAAAAGGGCTGCATCCTTTACAAACACCTATTAATCATGGCACATTGTCCATTACGCCAGATCTTTTCTTGGGGTCCGGTTCAAGGGAAAGAGATTTCCTGTTTGAAGCCTGATGAGTATACAAATTCCATTTTCATGAAATGTTTCATCCGGAATTTGCTGTAAATGCTTCCTAACATGCTAAAAATAAAGGAAGGTGTGTACACGCTTAGGGACACTTAAGACTTTTCTGCAAGGAGCAATCAAAAGTCTGGGCACATTGTTGTCATTCTTCCAGCATTGACTGGAGGCTAATATGTGAGTCACAACTAGTGGTGCTGGAGAAATTCATTCGGTCCATGCTTTTAAGCAAACTAACCTTAACACGTGCTCTCCAGCAGAATACAGTCGTACCTTGGAAGTCAAACGGAATCCGTTCCAGAAGTCCGTTTGACTTCCAAAATGTTCGGAAACCAAAGCACAGCTTCTAATTGGCTGCATGAAGCTCTTGCAGCCAATCAGAAGCCGCAGAAGCACCGTCTAATGTTCGGGTTCCAAAGAATGTTCGCAAACTGGAACAGTCACTTCCCAGGTTTGTGGCGTTTGGGAGCCAAAATATCCGAGTACCAAGGCGTTCAGGGTCCAAGGTACAACTTTATGTGGAGTGGACACAGTTAACCTTTGGATTGTGCAAACAAGCTTTTAATACAATCAAAAACCAAAAAACAACAACCCTAGGTTTAAAAAATATAATTAAAGACAAGAGCAAAAGAGGATCACAACAACAGTAACTTAGCCCGAACCAATTTTTAATGGTGAAAATGTTAAAAGGCTTTTCAGCTTGCCTTTTAAAGGGAGGGGGGCAATCAAATCTCTTTAGGGAGAGAGTTCCATGACATGGGTGCAGCAGCTGATAAGGCCCTGCCCCCTGTCCCATCCAGCCACAACTCTGAAGGCAAGAAGGCATGGATGCAAGAAGGCAGTGCTGAATACAATGGATGGACAGGTTCACAAGGAAAGAAGGAGATGGCCTTCTTCTAATTTAGGCCTTGTCCAAGAGTATCTGACAGCTTCTGTGCTTTGGACTGATTGTGATGCAGCGAAGATGAATAAAACCTGGTCTATAAAAATCTATATTGTTGACACATCCCAAACCTGATGTACCGGTACTTTTAAAAAAAAAAACAACACACTTTTTTTTGCACTTTCTAGGAGCACCATATCAACAGGTTTCTTCTGAGGGAGGAAGGGGGTGAGTATAACAGCTCGGATGATAGGCAACTAGGGATGTAGTAAAGGGCCCGTCCATAGTTTTAACGAGGCAGAGTGCTGGAAATTTATTGCAGCCGCATTTGTGCCATTATTAAGTTAGCCTTTGTTCTGCCAGAACAGTTTTTAAAAGATTCCATTTTCTGCTCAGCTACTGCAAGCCGGCAGATGTGTGCTGCTTTGTGCAACTTTCACATCGGCAGCCCTGTTTGTGGGACTCCTCTCTTTCCTGAGACCACCCAATTCATTGCACATGTAGCTTCAGATGGATTCAAGATCCCTCTGGCCTCCAGAAAAGAAAAGGAAGACTGTAATAATAGGCTAACCCACCCAGTTCAAAAGACATGATCTAATACTGGAAGAATTGGCAACCTAAAAGTCGCTGCTGTTATGGAAGCTTTGAGAAGGTGGCTCAAGAAACGTATTATGCTGGGATTTTCTCTCTACGGCACTTAAAGGAGCATATACAGAAAGCTTTAAACAGTGCTTTCTGGGTTTGTTCTTCGAAATTCCATTTATCTGGGATGTTTATAAAGTACAGGATAAGGGGATAAGGCTGCAATCCAGCTTCTGGTGATGTTTCTCATGATTGCAGCTGGAGAGGCAGTGCATTTATCCCTGCCACAGGTCTCTGCCATGGATGCATTCCTGCAGAATACAGTCATAACTTAGAAGTCGAACAGAATCCGTTCGGGAAGTCCGTTCGACTTCCAAAACCTTCGGAAACCAACACACAGCTTCTGATTGGCTGTAGGAAGCTTCTGCAACCAATTGGAAGCCATGGAATCCCCATCGGACGTTCGGCTTCCAAAAATAATTCACAAACCGGAACAGTCACTTCTGGGTTTGTGATGTTCGGGAGCCAAAACGTTCTACTAGCAAGTGTTTGACTAGCAAGTACGACTGTATCTGTGAGGCCTCAGCTAAGTTCACAGACAGGCTGCAGTTGGGGATCCCAGGCAGGCAGACTTAAGGTTCAGAGGCAGAGGGTGTGGTCTATGATGAATCAGGCTGTAGAGCACAAAGGCATGGAAAATGAGAGGGATGGAGCAAGTCCACTTAGCAGCATCTGCCAAGGACCAACTGAGCACATGACTTGGGATATTGCTGTTTTATTAAGTCTTGTAGCGTCTTGATTGGTTTGAAGGGTCAACGGACAGTATCCATGCGGGTATTGAAATCTAGAGGATATAACTGAGCCACAGAGTTTAATTTGCTGATGAACCAGAGTGTTGATGGTATAGATGATAAGACACAGGAGACTTGCTGCTGGAAACTTGGATTCAAGCTCACTACATTTTCCCAGCCAGCTTGCTGTGGTGGCTACATTTGCATGATGAAATGTCAGTTGAGTAAGCCAAGACATGCATGAGCTTCACAGCCACTTTGTTTGTGTAAGCCACGAAGCTACAGGTAACCATAGCTTCCTATGATGTCTGAATCAGAAAACCAAGGTTAACATATAAAATATGGCTTCCAGATCCTGGCTTCTTTGGAAGCTGTTTACCCTAGTTGCCAGTTCAGACGTAACGGGAAGCTGAAGTAGCTTAAGCTTCCTGGTTCGTATACTTGCTTGTGCAAAGGGAGCATGTAGGTTGTGCGTATCACAGTTTATAAGCCAGGATTTGATGGTGTGAATGCATCCACCATCTTCAGAGGGAAGCGTGAAGTCATCCAAGGCGCCTTCAGATATTCCTGAGTTCTGGCAACGTCAGAGAGCATAGATGAAGGTTTGCACAGATAAAAATTAAGGTGCTCTTGATGCCTTTCCTGCCTCTTCATCACCTGGGTTCCACTCATCTTCATAGGTCAGCCATTGTTAGATGTCTGCCCTCTATAAAGTTTTCAGAACAGATTTAAAAGATGTTTCCTGATGGCAATTTCTTCAATTTGTCACAGGGAGCTGTGATGAATTGTGGAGCAAAATACTGTGAAGTGGCTTGAAAGCAGTACATAATGATTCATGGCAATATGTTGAATTTAACTGGAATACAAAATTGGTGATAAGAACTGCTTTTTTTCAATATCGTCTTTAAAGTTCTGAAAAAACATGGGAATGAACCGTCTAGCTCAGAGGGAAGCCAGCGTGGTGCTCTCCCAATCAGTGTTGGACTATTGTTTATGCTGATGGGAGATAGAGTCCAAGAACATCAGGGAGGCGGTAAATTGAATCTCCCTCACTGATACCATTAGAAGACAGTTGTGAGTCCAAGTTGACCTTTAAATATGATGGAATAAAATCCCAATTTTAGGTTGCTAAACTTTTTATTTATTGTATTTTTAGCCCTCCAAGGCAGTTTACATAACACAATATAAAATGCATTTGAAATCACCAAACAACATCCATACAGTGCCTGGAAGATGAAAATGCGGCTCATTTAACTATCACTGATGTTAAGATGACTAACTTTATTGTATCCATGTAATCTATCCAAGAGCTTTTTAGTTTCTACTGAGATTGTTTTATTTTTGTTTATAAATTTAATAAATTTTGTTTGTATTTGTTGCATCAGTAACAATAAAAATGGGGGAGGCTCGGCAAAAAAATATTGAAACTGAGTTAAAGCACAAGCAGAAATAGTTCAAAAACATAGCATAAGACAACTGTAAATGAAATTAGCAGTTTCAAATTTAAAACATTTAAGGAAAAACCAATTTGGAACACTTTAAGGTATGCTTAAAGCTTTGCATAGAAGAGGCATGGCTCAGTTCACTGCGGAGGGAATTTTTTAACCAGTGGGTCACCACTGAAAAGGCCCTTCAAGAGGGGGGAAAATATTAATATAGAGAGTAGAATTCAGTGTTGCTATTTTTGCTCCAGTGGAGGTGCCCACTAACATGTGAGAAAGGGAGACATTCCCCACCCCCACCCCCAGTTCTTGCTGCAGCCCTCTCAGCTCCATGAAAATCTGCTCCAGAGGGTTGGGGGCTTCAGGGGAGAACATGGAAGGTAGGGTGAGGGCTTCAGGGGAGAGAGGGAATTGCAGAAAATTACCTCTTTCTCTTATTCATATGCCTCCACTGGATTATAAGACAAGCAGAACAGCAACATTGGATTTCACCCATTGAAATCACACAAGAAAAGAGTATCAAGCAGCGCTGATGGACTTAAGGATGATATGCAACAACATATTAAATATACTCATATAATGTCACTTATGAAAGGCAGCTAATGTAATACACAGGCATTTGCTTTGATTTCATTTGCACATCTGTTCCTTCCATTGTGGCGAAATATTCTTCTGCTTTGGCAGGAATTGCAAATATGGTCACAAGAATTACATAGCAGTTTCCCCAGTAGCTGCCAGTTCACAGCTATACAATCCTTAACTTCTCTTATTGGATAGTATAATCCTGTGCTTTGAAAGACTCTTGGATTCACTTTTGTAGTTCTTTGCCAGCAGCAGAGTTCTTGCCGCAGCCAAGAGTGTTAAAATGCAAAGGAAGTATACTTCAAAGTCTTTGAAAGAGATTTTATCATTTTATTTTTTTTAAGTAAACAAAAGACCATTTGCTTGTTTGTTTATTACAACTATTAATTACTCTGTAGGTCTAGAAGAGTCTTGTTCCCAAAACAGATGTCTTATTGGTGGTTTTACCGGGGGGGGGGGACAGGGGGGACACAGACTTTTTCTAGTATGGAAACATTAGAAAGAACTCACATCTTTTTCTGCAGCAGTAAGATGTTCTGTTTTCCTCACCCTTCTTATTAATTTCAGTTATCGTCCTCTGTTCAATAAAACTTCTAGGGTGATTTACATAATATAGTAATCAATATTCCAATAGTAACCTGAAAACTCCCCCCCCCCCAAAAAAAAGGTTTCCCTGAGATTAGACCATCCACTACAGTCATAGTATTTTGGTGCCTCCTTTTAAAAAAAAAGTATTTTGCCAGGCATTTGGTGATTAATTGCACACTGCTACTGAGAGTATATTGCTGGTATGGATTTATTGTAACCTTTATTTCTATTGATGGTTTTGTATATTTATCTGGTCTTAAGGATAGTTGTTGGGACGCAGGTGGCGCTGTGGGTTAAACCACAGAGCCTAGGACTTGCCAATCAGAAGGTCGGCGGTTCGAATCCCCACGACGGGGTGAGCTCCTGTTGCTCAGTCCCAGCTCCTGCCCACCTAGCAGTTCGAAAGCACTTCAAAGTGCAAGTAGATAAATAGGTCCCGCTCCGGTGGGAAGGTAAACGGCGTTTCCGTGTGCTGCTCTGGTTCGCCAGAAGCAGCTTAGTCATGCTGGCCACATGACCCGGAAGCTGTACGCCGGCTGCAACCCCAGAGTCGGCCGCGACTGGACCTAATGGTCAGGGGTCCCTTTACCTTTAAGGATAGTTGTTAGTTGCCCTGAGTGAGGTATAATAACAGACAATAAATGAATCAGTTCTATAGAGATAGGTTTCACTGAGATTGGTCTGTGGGTCCTTTTTGGGTACTAGCTCACAGTCAACTCATTAGGGATGAAGGTATTTGTCAAAATTAGAGTGCAAGTAAAATGTGATCTACTTTTATTTTTCAGAATGACCAGTCTATGCAAGATACACAGATCATAGGGGGAGATGACTTCTCAAAGCTGGCTGGAAAGGTTTGTAAGCTTTTTAAATAAAACGAGGCCATTATGACACCAAGATTGGACTAACACTGAGATTCAAAGATAGCATGATTAGGGCAATAACAAAACCCAGAGAGAAGCAAAAGAAGCAAGATGCTAATAATTACCTTCTCCACGAAAGGCAGGGAAAAGAGAAACAGTCACCTTGGTTTCAGCATGACCAAGGGTGCAAAATCACAGCTGGGTCCACAACTACTATCAGAGCTAAATACACACTCTTTAGTAACTGGATATTATTGACAGTGAACATGTGAGCTACTGATAAATATCCCGAAAAGGATTCTAGCCCCGCATTCTGGAGGAAAAGACATTGTCAACACATAATAGTAAATTGTCATTTGCACTGCATGCCTGAAGTGGACCTGCACAGCCAGGTGGAGAAATTTGGTAGCGTTTAGTTTCGCTTTCAGAGAATCCTGGCTCGTCATGGCATACTAACCAGAGATAACAGTTTACCACAAGCTCTGATGAGCTTCTACACAAGCCAGTTCCAAGCCATGGGTTATGGGGTTTGTGATAAACCACAGTCTCCGGTTTGTATATCACAGCAAGCCAGGATTCTGCAGAAGCAAAACTGAAGTGCTAACCCAGGGTTGGCTAGTCTGCGGCCCTCCAGATACTGTTGGACTACACCTTCCCTGATCCCTGACAGCAGGTTGGTGATGATGGGAGTTGCAGTCCAATAAAATCTGGAGGACTACAGGTGCCTCACCTGTCACAGAGTGTTCACAGCTCATTCCGGTGCATGTCTAAGTGCCATTGCATTCTGTAGTGCTCACACCCAAGTAAGTTGGAGATTTCTTCCCTGCCATCCCAACAGACCTTCCTGCACCTGTTAAACAATTATGTACCTTGCTTCAACATAAGCCAGCATGAACATTGTCATAACTGTCACTAGATAACTGAGAAGCTGCTTTTGAAAAGTAAATGTTTGATTCAACACATGCAGCCAGTCTGCATAAAGGCCATTTCAGCCAGTTCTTTCAAGTACTGTACTTATGTCCACTCAATTTAATTTAAACAACAGTCCACCCCTTTTTTTTCTTTTTTCAAGCTGGCAAAATAGCTGCTTCTAGCAAAGGGGCAGCTAGAAACATTGTTTTGCCTAGATATAATCCTGTGTTTCAGAGGGCCAAAAAAAGACAATATGTGGAATGCATGATTGCATTTAATATGCCTAGAGCCCCCCCCCCCTTCTATTAGCTATAATAGCCACAGAGTGGTATGAGCAGGATTCAGTCTGCAGGAAGGGAGGTTAACCCTTTCCAACCATCCTGCAGTCATGCTATTCTCCCCATGAGTAAATCTACCATCAATTACAGCTTTTCACCCAGCACAAATGGCAACATGGGATGGGTCATTTTTGAGGAGACTACAGCATAGAAGGGAAGGGTTAAACACCCCCCCCCAAAAAATACATCATCATCAATATCCCGCTCCCGCTCTCCCACAGCTTCTGTTTTCAAAGGCGAAGGCAAATTGAATGCATTTGTCTTGTTTTGGCACTGAATATTTTAATAGCACCTTGGTTTTGACAATGGTCAATCATGGGATTTGTCAATGATTTGAATCTTTTTATGTGCTGGAAGGCTGATAAGCAATTTATTTTCATTTTCCCCCATTCTGCATGCACATACTGATGTTTAAAAAAAGGGAAAATAAAATATTTTTGTTCAAGGACAAGACTCTTTTAATCCAGGCCTAGTTATACGCTGAATCACTTCAGGATGACTTTATTTCATTAGGCAGATGGTCTGTGTGGGAAAGTGATCAAAACGGCAAGCCTCAGGATGAATTTGGGCAGGAAACCACTAAAATTAATTTACACTGCAAGTGAAATTACTCTTGTGTTAATAGTAGGACTGGTAACTGATTAAAGACTTTTAGTTAATTAATCACCTGGCTTTTAACAGATTAATCAATTACATTTTAATAAATTGTCCTATTACCAAAATCTCAGTGTCTTTTTCTCTTATTGAAGGAACTGCGTGATAACTTCATGATTTATTTAACAAAAGCTATCTACCATCCATTGTCGCCAGTACTGTCTAAAATAGCAAAATACAACTCAAACCGATTTTCTTTTATATGTTGCCGGGTGGTATAAGAAATGGTTTGTGAGAATTATTGCGCATCAGTATTATGTCAGTTGTTACATGATTAGTATGTTAGTACCAGAACCAGTGTTTAGGTTTGCAGTGTTGAGTGTTAAAAGAGGCAAGCCTTCCTGGATCTAAAAGAGGGAATTTCAGCGGCTGTAGCTTGTTATGCAATCTACACCCGCAGCAATTCTCTCCATTTGGCCCAGGGGTGGCTAACCTGTGGTCTCCAGATGTGGAGGGCCACAGGTGAACCACCCCCCCCCCATTTTATAAACCTGCTTCATATTTTCATTAGCTGTGCTGGCAAACAGAGCATAGGTTGCAATTTCTTGCAAGGCTGAATTAGCAGGTTCTCACCAGTCCCCCATCACATCTGCCTACCAGTCTTACTAAGGACATTACGTGTGTTCCTTACAAAGATTATGTAAATGTACCAGGTTTATTATAACTATCCTCGTTGTTCAACATTGAGCAACCTTTGAAAATCTGCCACAAACAGAACGCGGTTCATAAACTCGACGTGTTTATTTTCATCCTTGCTTACAGATGACTTGAATAATGCCAGCTGACAGGATTAGATAAAGCTTAATATCCTTTTTCAGAAAACCTTTCCTTTTCCCCCCATTTTCTAAAAAAAGGCTTTAAGCCAACTTTTGAGATATATTAAGGAATCAAAGGCTGCATGGAGCTAAATATTAACTACCTGTATCGTGTTTTGTGCCTGAAAGGTTAATTTTGAATATCTACTTGCTACAAAAAAAAAAGAACCCTGCTGGGTTTTGTTGTCAGCAGTTAGCAAGAAAGCTTTGGTGTCAACAAGACTTCAAAAGTATACTGCCAGAGTGTGGAGAAAGAGACCCCCTGGGGCATTCCTAGTGTGCCAGCCAAATGCCCTCAAAAACAGTGGATATACAAATACGAAAGAGAGGGATGGACTGCAGTTCCCATGGTCCCTGACCACTGACCATGCTGGGTGGTCTTGATTGAAGTTGGAGTCCGACAACATCCAAAAGGCCGCAGGTTCCCCTCACCTGTAACTGCCTGCCCAAGCTGGGGGTCAAACTACAGTTAGGTTAGTAGTGTGTTTCAGCTACCACACTTAGGAGATTGCACATTTTTTAACAAAAGCATCCCCTGGGATCTGCTTTAGTTATTTCCTCCCATGCCATTTACTTGCATTAAATTGTCTCCCCAACGCTGTTATTTGTCCCTGAAGGTGTTATTTGCTGAGTCAGCCTCCCAGCCCCTTTGTGGCTATATTTGATGAAGGAAAAACATGTCCTGTGTAGAGCACAGTCATAGAAAACACACTTTTTATGTGCGTAAAACTACTTGACATGTAGGTTTAGCATTACTAAAGTCTCAGCAAGAAATAGTCTCAGCAAGAGTGGCGGTGGGAAAGCTGTGGCCTTCCAGATGTTGCTAAACTACAACTCCCATCAGTGGCGTAGCGTGGGTTGTCAGCACCCGGGGCAAGGCAAGTAATTTGTGCCCCCTAACCCGTGGATTTGCCCTAACCCCCAGATGTTGCGGCTGGTGCGGCCAGCCCCCCCGGCACCCCCCACGCTACGCCACTGACTCCCATCATCCATGACTGCTGGCCATGCTGGCTGGGACTGATGGGAATTGGGAGTCCAGCACCCTGTGAACCTTAGGGCAGCCACAGGGATTTTTTGGCCCTTCAGCAATTTCTGGCCCTCTAGAAATAGTTGGACTCTTAATTCACAACCCTAGCCAGGGATTGGTTAGGGATTAGATTTGGAACCCAACAACATCTGGAAGGCCACAGGTTCCCCACCCCTGCCTTAGAACTGCAACTTGCAAAGCTTTTAGCTTGAGCTCCTGGCCTCCTGTGCCAGATCTGTAGCCATCATTTATATACAATACCCCCTCCAAAGGTTAGTCAGTGACTCAAGCTATCCTGGATCCTAGTTCCTCCCAGCCAGTTCCTGGCCAGATAGCCAGTTATCTGCTTTCCCAATATTTGATATGAACCCAGGGATTCAGACTCCTTTTGAGAATGCCACTTAGGGAGTGTGAACCTTTAAACTACGAAAACCACCTATACATTTTAGTTGTCTGGAGTGAGCCAGCAGTAAATCACACTGTGCAAGCTGGAGTTAACTCTTCATTAGCAGAAACAGGAGTGTCAGGCCTAATGAGCCCAGCAACTCATCTCTGGTAGGTCTTGCTCGCATGAAGCAGTTGCTGAGACTGAAGGTCTTCACCTCCCTGCAGCTGCCTAAGTGCTGCTCCTCACCAGCAATCTATTGCTTTTTTCCAAGCAACCAGAGACTGCGTCTCCATGTCACCAACCTCTCCTCTGCCCTTTTCATGCCTCTTCTGATTCTGGGAGACAAGCAGGGAGGGGAGCTTGTTGCAGTAGGAGAGGGAGACACCCGTGACTCTTCACCAACCTGACTCATCTCTGCCTCTTGGCCTCTCTCCTCCCACCCTCCTGCTTCAGCTTCTGATGCTGATTCTGGACTGCTCTCTGCCACAGACTCTGCCAGCTCACTGAGCCCTGTTCCCTCCTCATCTTCTGACACCTCCTCTTCCCACTCTTCTCCCTCTGACCACTCATTGTTCTCCCACCACTCCTCCCCGGGACCTGAGCCTGCTTCCCTTGGTGGTTGCCCAGCTGGTTCCTCCTACCATTCCTCTGTGTCCAACCAGTCCATGACAATAGTGCCTGCAAACATGGTTCTTATTTGGGGAGAAAAGAGCCCAGTCTGTGCCCAAACAAAGAGCACGAGAAGGACACCATTAGGCATGTCAGATTTTAGGAAGGGTCTGTAAAAAAATAAATAAACCTTGCTTCCCTGTTCAATTGCCCAGGAGAGAGAAAGTTGGCAGCTTCATCTGGCTGCTCTGATTGCAGGGAATCTGTTACCTGACGGAATTCTTTCCACGTCTTGAAAGCCCACCTTGCCTCGCTCTGTTATTGCCATGCGGCTGACAACTACCTGCCTACCCTCAGCAGATATAATTAGCATTGTTACATTTTCTGCAGCAGATGAGATGACTCAACACCTTCTGAAGCAGAACCAAAAAAAGAAAAAGGGGAAAAAAAGGGATGCTACTGGGAAAAGGGAGAATCAATTTGAGGTATAGCCAGCAGGACCCACATGTATCATCTTTCATCATGGAGCATCTGCCTTCTGTTCATCATTAGCAGCATGAAGGTTACTGATCTTATTGGAGCTGTCACAATGGAGCTGGATGTTCTGATTCAGATTTCTTTCTCTATCTCTTTTTTAATCCTTCTTACCAATCTAGGCTGCATAGACATATGTTCTTGAATTAGGAGATAAATATAGGGATGGTGGTGGTGGGGTTTCTTGCAAATTGAACTCTACCATACCTAAGAGAGTGGCATGAGGGGGGGGGGGAACAGCTGAATCTGATATTTACTACACACCATTAAAGCAGCGCTAGCAGGACCCTTAGCTCACAGTTGTAGAACATACAGAATATGTGAGTGCTGTTCTTTGTGTGAAGGGCTGTGGCCTAGCAGCAGAGCATGGGCAAGGTCTCCGGTTCAATCCTGGCATCGTTGGGTAGAACTGCAAGAGTACCCAGTGTGAAATTATTGAGAGTCACTGCCAATCGATGCAGACAGTACTGATCTGCATGGACCATGTATAAGGCATCTTCCAATGTTCCTTTGTTTACTTAGAAGTTGCCTATATTCAACGGAGCTTACTCTTTGATATGCGTGTGCAGGATTGCAGCCCCACCGTGCAAATTTAACCATGTCTACTCTGAAGTAACTGCCATAGAGTCCAATAGGGCTTGCCCCAGGCAAATGGGTGTATAGTACTGTGCGGCAAATCTCCTGTTCTTTTATATTTATTTGAAACCGTTATCTCCCATCTGTGCTCGCTCAAGGCAGCTCAAAGCTCACACCATAAATTAGCAAGCTGAAAACATCAAAACGCTGAGACAACAGTAAAAAAAAAAAAAAACTAGCAGCAGCAAAGATTGTTTAAAAAGAAAAAAAGCAGATGCACATAAAAACTAATATACTGTATTTTTCGCCCTATGTTGTTGTTGTTGTTTAGTCGTTTAGTCGTGTCCGACTCTTCGTGACCCCATGGACCAGAGCACGCCAGGCACTTCTGTCTACCACTGCCTCCCGCAGTTTGGTCAGACTCATGTTTGTAGCTTCGAAGACACTATCCAACCATCTCGTCCTCTGTCGTCCCCTTCTTCTTGTGCCCTCCATCTTTCCCAACATCAGGGTCTTTTCCAGGGAGTCTTCTCTTCTCATGAGGTGGCCAAAGTATTGGAGCCTCAGCTTCACGATCTGTCCTTCCAGTGAGCACTCAGGGCTGATTTCCTTAAGAATGGATAGGTTTGATCTTCTTGCAGTCCATGGGACTCTCAAGAGTCTCCTCCAGCACCATAATTCAAAAGCATCAATTCTTCGACGATCAGCCTTCTTTATGGTCCAGCTCTCACTTCCATACATCACTACTGGGAAAACCATAGCTTTTACTATACGGACCTTTGTTGGCAAGGTGATGTCTCTACTTTTTAAGATGCTGTCTAGGTTGGTCATTGCTTTCCTCCCAAGAAGCAGGCGTCTCTTAATTTCGTGGCTGCTGTCACCATCTGCAGTGATCATGGAGCCCAAGAAAGTAAAATCTCTCACTGCCTCCATTTCTTCTCCTTCTATTTGCCAGGAGGTGATGGGACCAGTGGCCATGATCTTCGTTTTTTTGATGTTGAGCTTCAGACCATATTTTGCGCTCTCCTCTTTTACCCTCAATAAAAGGTTCTTTAATTCCTCCTCACTTTCTGCCATCAAGGTTGTGTCATCTGCATATCTGAGGTTGTTGATATTACTTCCAGCAATCTTAATTCCGGCTAGGGATTCATCCAGCCCAGCCTTTCGCATGATGAATTCTGCATATAAGTTAAATAACCAGGGAGACAATATACAGCCTTGTCGTACTCCTTTCCCAATTTTGAACCAATCAGTTGTTCCATATCCAGTTCTAACTGTAGCTTCTTGTCCCACATAGAGATTTCTCAGGAGACAGATGAGGTGATCAGGCACTCCCATTTCTTTAAGAACTTGCCATAGTTTGCTGTGGTCGACACAGTCAAAGGCTTTTGCATAGTCAATGAAGCAGAAGTAGATGTCTTTCTGGAACTCTCTGGCTTTCTCCATAATCCAGCGCATGTTTGCAATTTGGTCTCTGGTTCCTCTGCCTCTTCTAAATCCAGCTTGCACTTCTGGGAGTTCTCGGTCCACATACTGCTTGAGCCTTCCTTGTAGAATTTTAAGCATAACCTTGCTAGCGTGTGAAATGAGTGCAATTGTGCGGTAGTTGGAGCATTCTTTAGCACTGCCCTTCTTTGGGATTGGGATGTAGATTGATCTTCTCCAATCCTCTGGCCACTGCTGAGTTTTCCAAACTTGCTGGCATATTGAGTGTAGCACCTTAACAGCATCATCTTTTAAAATTTTAAATAGCTCAGCTGGAATACCATCACTTCCACTGGCCTTGTTATTTGCAGTGCTTTCTAAGGCCCATTTGACTTCACTCTCCAGGATGTCTGGCTCAAGGTCAGCAACCCCACTACCTGGGGTGTACGAGGCATCCATTTCTTTCTGGTATAATTCCTCTGTGTATTCTTGCCACCTCTTCTTGATGTCTTCTGCTTCTGTTAGGTCCTTACCACTTTTGTCCTTTATTATGGCAATCTTTGAACGAAATGTTCCTTTCATATCTCCAATTTTCTTGAACAGATCTCTGGTTCTTCCCATTCTGTTGTTTTCCTCTATTTCTTTGCATTGCTCGTTTAAGAAGGCCTTCTTATCTCTCCTTGCTATTTTTTGGAAATCTGCATTCAATTTCCTGTATCTTTCTCTATCTCCCTCGCATTTTGCTTGCCTTCTCTCCCCCGCTATTTGTAAGGCCTCATTGGACAGCCACTTTGCTTTCTTGCATTTCCTTTTCATTGGGATGGTTTTCGTTGCTGCCTCCTGTATAATGTTGCGAGCCTCCATCCATAGTTCTTCAGGCACTCTGTCTAGCAAATCTAAATCCTTAAACCTGTTCCTCACTTTCGCCCTATAGGACACACTTTTTCCCCTCCAAAAATGAAGGGGAAATGTGTGTGCGTCCTATGGGGCGAATGCAGGCTTTCGCTGAAGCCTGGAGAGCGAGAGGGGTCGGTGCGCACTGACCCCTCTCGCTCTCCAGGCTTCAGGAAGCTATCCGCAAGCCTGCGGAGCCTGGCGGGAGTTCCCGCGGGCTCGCAAGGCTTGCGGGCAGCAGCCTGCAGCCCGAAGCACGGGGCGCACTCCGGAGGGTGCCCCGTGCTTTGCGCAGGTGTCCGCAAGCCTTGCGAGCCCGACGGGAGTTGCTGCCAGGCTTGCAAGGCTTGTGGATAGCAGCCTGTTCTGGGGGCTGGGGTCGGGGGAAGCTTGGGCTTCCCCCGCCCCAGCCCTGCGGCTGGGGGGGGGAATATTTTTTTTTATTCATTTCCCCCCCCAAAAAAAACGAGGTGCGTCCTATGGGCCGATACGCCCTATAGGGCAAAAAATATGGTACCTTACAAACCAAAAGGAAGCTTTTACTAGCTTCTGGAAGCCATTTAAGGAGAGAGCAAAGCACACCTACTTGGGGAGAGAGGTCAGCAGCCTAGGAGCGGCCACAGAAAAGGACCTGTCACTGGTCCTGATGAAGTGTATTTCAGGGGGGTGCTGGGATACAAAAGAGGGCTTCTGAAGATGCCCTCAGAAAAAGAGTAGAATTGTATGGGAGTTGAAGTCAGGCCTTCAGATAGCCCGGTCCCAAAAGATGTTCAGTTGCCACTCAGGTGCAGCCCAAGACATTCTGCCGCCTGAGGCCAAGGGCAGGGTGACCATCCACACATACAGGGAAGCCAAAGAAACAGGCAGCTGAGTTTTACTTCAATTTTGGAGACGGGACAGATCCACCACTGCACCTGCTAGCTTGTGGGGAGAGGTCAGGGCAGCTCTTGGAATCTGCCACCTGAGGCAATTGCCCCATTCTGCCTAAGGGTAGGATGAGGTAGGGAACCCTCCAGATGTTATTGGACTGCAACTCTCAGCAGCCCAGCCAGCATGGCCAGTTGTCAGGGATGACAGGAATTGGGGTCCAGCAACATCTGTAGGACCTTCAGGTGATGCAGAGTTGCCCTTTGTTTCAATGCTGAACTTCACCTACTATTAGGAACTCTCCACCCCACTAAAACCTTTCTGGAACAGCAATTTATGAAGATACGATCAAGTTAAATCTTCTGATTTATATAACTAGCCATATCTGATGTGAGTTTTGGTGTGTGTTTGACTGTATCATCCCACTCTGTTGATTCATCTGCTGACTCATTTTTGTTTATTAGTAGAACTGCGGTGCTAGGATGAGCTGTGAGTGAGGAGGTGGCATGGCTTGCACCTGGTGTCTTGATTCAGTGATTTTAAAAAACCAGCCACCTCCCAACACAACATGGTGCACAGACTTTTGTAAAAATGAACATGGAATTATCTGAATGGCTCTGGAACGATTAAACAAAATGCATGGCTTGAACATGAACAGCAAAAATAAAATGCAGAGGCAAGACAAGAAACAGTAAAGACACCCCACACAATTGTAAATGAAATCCATTTGGCAAAAACAATTTTGGTTTTATTCAGTAAGTTGGTTATATTGCTCATTACCAGACTCATAGTTCCAAAGCTTAATTTTGAGCCTGGTTTTTGGTACACGGCTGATTACACAAAAGCTATTAAATCTCAAACGTTATCCAGCTATTCACTGCCCTTTTATCTGTGTTCCATTTCAGACTATTTTGCTGATGTTCACTGATAAGGTGCTGCTGCATGAAACCTTATTGGTGATATGCTTTCAGTGTAAGTAAAGTCAATATAAGGAAGATTTAGGTGTATGTTGCAGCTTAAATATTATATTGATAACCTCCATAATCATTTCCCCAAAACATACTGCTGTCACATCACAGATTAATTTATGTACAGTTATACCTCGGGATAAATATGCTTCAGGATAAGTATTATCGGGTTGCGCTCCACGGCAACACGGAAGTAATGGAGTGCGTTACTTCCGGGTTTTGCCGCTTGTGCATGCGCAGACGGTCAAAATGACGTCATGCACGGAAGCGGCGAAATGTGACCTGCACACATGCACAGTCGCTTCTTACGTTCTATTCAGGATGCGAACAGGGCTCCGGAACGGATCCCGTTCGCATCCCGAGGTACCACTGTATATAGAATTGGCTTTGAGATGTTTACAGTTGTACAAGTTACGATCAATCCTGACTAAGTTAGTCATGCTTGGGTCCTACTGAAGTTTGCAGATTGATTTCATTGGGGAAAGTGCAACTAACATTGACTGGAGCCAAGCCAGTATATTTTCCATGGTGCCATGAACCACTCTTGATTACTTTATAAACACACACAGACATATATATGAATCTTATTAAAAGTATATCCCCCAATAAATGGTTGTGCCTGAACCCCCTGATTCCTGGCCACAGTTTGGATGTTGGGAACTGCAACAACTCCAGCTCCATTTCCGTGATATTGTATTATGAATAAGTCAGTTCTGTTCCTTCAGTGTCCTTAGAGAAAGGGAAATATTCTCATTTTGCTAGCCCCCAGCTTCAACATCACAGCCTTCTTGGATATATCTTATAGCCTCAACGACATAGCCTTCTCAGATATAGGTAGGACTGCCACTTTTTGCCCACCAGCACCCTGTACATTTAACAGTTTAATGGTAGATAAAAATTCAATGGGTGCATCTTTTCCGAGCGTAGAGATGCCACAATAGAAAAGAGATTTCTGTCTGTTGTGCAAATTTTGAATGCTTGGGGGGGGGGGGAGTTGCAATCAGTTACATTTAACAGGCACAAATCTAGCACAAGCAGATTTGCTGTTCATGAAACAATATTAGAGTAACACCCTTCAAGGTAAATGCAAAACCAGATTCATGAGGGTCAGATGCTGGCACAATTAATACCATATAACGATTAACACAGAGATGGTTGGTGTTCGCTCTTCATGATTACAAAGCCTGGTCTCCTCAAGTGTTGTTTTGCAGCTACTAAGAAGGCCCTTTCTCGAGTTCCCACCATACATGCATCAGAAGTTGTTGGGACAGAGAAAAGGGCCTCTGCAGAATAATTCAATTTGCACTGCCCTGACCTCTCTGGTGCCTCGCCCTTCTCTCTCTTCCTCCTGGTAAGCATCAGTGATCCACTTTCTGGAGAACCAGCATAACAACTGCCCCCTCCCCACAGGCTGCTGCTTCTCAACATCCAAGAAGGCTTGTATGGAAGAAGGCAGTCCTTCATGTTACAAGTTGCAGCCAGAGGCTTTACCTTGCACTTCTTGTTCCCTGCCGTAACAAACCATGGTTTGTTGTTATGTCTGAATCAGACCATCTTCCTGTGCGCCAGCAAGGAACTGCTTGTAAGCTTGGCCAAGAGCAGGACCTTCCAGCCTCCTTTTGCAAGGATTTCTGGCATTTGGAGCCCAAGGAGTTTCAACAAGTGGTGCCTAAGCCTGGCATCAGGGTGGAGTTGAGAAGAGGACTTTGGATATAATTCTTTCACCAAAGTCAACAGCAGCGATCTGCTGTAAAACTTGTTAAGGCAGGCGAGTTAAGATTGTGTAACTTTACAGCGTGGACGCGCCATGCTATTAAATTTATTAGAGGACTACCGAAATAGAGTTCTAGTTTATCAACATGGCAGAAGAATTATCACCAGCTGCACATGAGCCTGTCATTGGCTGCAGGTTGATTTCCTGTGGAAAGAAGCTTGAAACGAATAGAAAATATATGTCTGGCCATCTGGAAGACAGAAAACCACTTCTGAAGTATTCACTGCTATGTATTAATGTCTCTACCCTTGTGGTCCTTTCCAACTCTACAATTTTATGTTTAGAAATATTTCATTAGCTAATCCTCCCCCATTTGCTAGTATTGCAGTATTATTATCTCATGGCTTGAGTATTTGCAGCTAATTACAGGTCACATTTCACCATGTCAGTCACATCAGTAGCATGTAAACAGGTTTGGAAGGTAATGAGCTAATTCAAATGATCCTATCTCAGTTTAACGAGCCAAGATACTGAATTGAATAAAGTTGTCCGTATGATCACAGACCCTTCTGCCTTTCTGCAGTTAAACCAGGGAGTTGTTAGCCATTGTTTCCGATTTTATCCAAGACAGGATTATCAGGTTTAAAACAAACTAGGATCTAAATAACATCAGAATGAACATCTGGTTTGTTGTGGAGCTGGAAACCATATTTTCTTGCTTGAGATGAAGCTGTAGTTAATTGAAGACTTCCATATTGCATGATAGATAAGATGATGATCCACCAAAATAACCCTTGTGCTGATGGTTCCTGGCTGTTAGCGATGGAAAGTTGGACTGTGCCATTCCAAGGTCACAATTTACTTTAACTGATGCCATGCTCTGCAAGTGTGTGCTGGTTTCATTGGGACTGTTCATGATGTGAGGTCCTCCTTTCCAGGGATGTCTCATACTACATGGCCTTGAGAAGCTTAGGGGCTTGCACCATTTGAAGAACGCATTGACGAGCCATTCTTAAACCCCCACCAGTAATATAGAGGTGGTATTGCTGGCTTACATTATAGGGCTGTTGAATTTGAGATATAGAGTGGGTCAAGCAGGGGTGGGTAACCTGCAGGCTCCAGATGTTGGGCACCAACTCCCATCAGCCAGCAGAGCCATTGGTCAGGGGCAGTTGAGGTTGTCATCCCAACATCTGGAGAGCCACAGAAGTAAAACAGGAAGGATTTAGAAAACTACAAAAATTGGGATGAAGATGGTTCACCTAAGAATTTGCAATAGCAAAGACTTAACTTCCCCCACTCATCCAAAGCAGTTCAATAAAAGTAATGCATTTAAATATTTATTCAATATTGTTTAAGTAGGATTTGGGAGATCTCAAGTCCACAGTAAGGTTCTGAAGACAAGTAACAAGACTAATACAAGCCTATTGTCAATCAGAGTACATCAGGATCTTGAGGATTTTGTATAATCTCTCTTCAGTTGCCCTGTTCTCATATCAAATAAGAAACAAAATTCTTCCCCAGCTGCTGTCAAGTAAGGAAATAGTGGTCAGACCTTCAAAAGATAGATTTTTGGGGGGTTAGCAAACAGATGTCAAGAATATTACTCTGCTCAGCAACTTATGCCTTAGCATTATCTAAATCTCGTAATGCTATTTTGAGTTGGCTTGCCTCTTGTCCATTGTAAAACACTTGCAAGATAACAGGTTCCGTTATTAATTGTTCAATGTATTGTATTTTTGCATTCCTGCTATGGCCTTTGGCAAATACAGAAATTGTGCTCGCTTCGGCAGCACATATACTAAAATTGGAACAATACAGAGAAGATTAGCATGGCAAATACGGAAATAAAACTGGACTGTTGTAGATGAGGCATTTCCTTTAAGAGAGGTTAGGTGTGCAAAGATAGATCAGAAGTCCAGGCATACATACATACATACATACCTAATTTTATTTGTATGCAACCTTTCCATAGTTCAAGCTTGCTTACAACAAGAAAAAACGTACATCATTACAAGCATAACAAAAGTAATAATAAGCAATAAATGATACCTCAAAAAGTTCACAACCAAATTGAACAATTTCCACATAAATCATAATAAGATTAAAATAAAGGTATCAAAAAAAAATCAATAACAGCACCCCTCCCCCAATCCTCTAAACAATTCCTCAACCCAAGAGTCTGTTCAGCAGTCTCAGCTTCTGCAGCTGGAGTCAGTCAGGGCCCCACCCTCCGAAGCCAGATGGGAAAAGCATGCAAGGCCGGGAGCAGGTCTTCCAGGACTCACCACTAAGATTGCATGAGAGAGGGGCTGAGAAGATGGAAGAGGCAAATGGAGACTCAACATAACAGCAGGTTCAGCAATACTTGTGTTCTGGCATCCTGAAAATTATGGAGAACTTTCCGAGGGAAGTGAAAGATCTCAGGTGGACCTCATTGGGAAAGGCCTGTCAGTCCAAAAATACAACATGCAAGAACCTGGTAGCTTACATTGGATCAGGAACGTAGACAGAGTCTAGAAGAATTTGGCGGTTCAGGGAACAGAGCCCTGCCTAGAAGCTGTGTATCTTCCTGCTGGCAGAGATGATGGACCTGTGGCCCTCCTGATGCTGTTGAACTCCAGTTCCCATCAGCCCCAGTCAGCATGGTCAACGGCCAGGAAGGATGGGAGTTGGAGTCCAACAATATCTGGTTGGCCACATGTTTCTCACCCCCTGCCAATCCCTGTAAATATAACACACACACACACAAAGTTGCCAGGCCATCATTCTTAATACTTGCCAGTTGGCGGACCTATGTATGAAACAGTTATACTGAACTGAGCTGTTGGTCTACCTAGCCCTATGTGTTGGCTGCTCTTTCATGACACAGCTCTAAGCAGTGGCGCTTTCCCAGCCATGTTGTTTCTTAGCTGGAGAGGCCAGGGGTTGGGCCTTCAAAGTTCTGCATACAGAGTGTGTGTGCTGTGCTGGTGGGAATGAAACTGTCAGGGAACTGACATTGGAGCCAGAAGTGGAGGCAAGGCTCCCAAGCGATGCCGGAGAAGGGCCCAGCAGGGAGAGAGGGGACTCATCGGCTGGGGAAGGAAATCAGCGTAACACCAGGGATAAAGGGGGGCGGATGGAGGAATCGGAGAGGGGGCTCCAGGACTCTTCGCCGGAGACCAGCGGGGAGAGCACAGGTCCTCCGCTACCCACACCCACCCTGCGCAGAAGACTTCCGCGCAGGGAACGTAGGCGTAGACTTGGCGTCAAAGAACTTCTTTGCTGCAAGAAGTTCAAGAAACGCCCACTGACGGATTCTGCTAGCGACTGAAACAGCCATGAAGTGAAGGGCTGTCCAGACAGAAAAGGTTTAACCAGGCAACCTACCCAGGAGTGGCGGCAACTTACGCACGAGCAACCCCTATAACCATTACAGAAACTATTCCCGTTTTCTTCCCTCTCTCCTTCCCTGGTAGGAGACCAAGTCACCTCTCACTGCAAGAAAGAAAGAACTGGGTCAGAGCTGCAGGTATAGGGCAGAAGCAGGGAGAGTCCCCTTGCTGTCTGCCAGGGACAGAGACTCTCCTTGCTCCCAGTGCTTGGTTGGTTGGCTTAGCCGGGGCCACCCTTGCAGCTCTCCATCATCAGATCTCCCTTTTCCACCTCATCCTGGAGAAGACCCAGAGAACATGGACTCCCGTTCTGCTAGTGGTTTGTTGTCGATTCACTTTGTTCTACTGCCTAACCAAATTTCTTTTTCTTCCCCTTGTTTGTTTGTGTTTCAGAACGTATTAATTGTGGAGGTAAGTTCATCTATTTGGATTGGCTAAAATGGGTGGTGGTCCTTTTGGGTACAGTACGTCTTGTAACACTTAATGTATGTAGGTGCAGATATACAAAGAATCCCGTGAAGTCAACAAAAACCTTGCTAGTGCTTTTCGAACGCCGTTTAGCTAAAGGCTGTGACACCTTTTATTTTGGACTATGAAAAAGACCCAAAAGAGGCTAATTCCTCCCCTCCTCCCCCCAGAAATTAAAATAATAAAATGGTGTTGATGTTGCAGAACTTTCCAGCTATTAGCTAACCAGGTAAGTTTCAAGGCTCTTGTGTTAATATATGAAGCCCTGAACAACTTGGGTCCAGGATGCCTTAAGGCTCACACAAGCCCTTATATCCCAGCTTGATCGCTGAGATCATTCGGAGGAAGACTTTAAGTTGTCCCCCATCTTACAAAGGCTCAGCTGGTTTAAACTTTCTTTCTTCTTACTGCACTTTCAACTTCCTGTGAAAATTATTTTGCATTGTCTTTAATGGTGTTTTATTGTACTTGCACATATTGTTGTGTACCACCGTGATATTTTATATGAGTAGACAGCATATAAATACTTTTATAAATAAATAAATGCCCCAACTCCACACACACACACACACACACACACACACACACACCGGCCTCCTTTTACCTTTCGTGCTCCTGTGGTGCAATGGGTCTGTGCGTCTGGCTGTTAACCAGAAGGATGGTGGTTCGAGCCCACTCAGGGGCTGTGGGCAGGATTCCTTCATTTGCAGGGGGTTAGACTAGATGACTCTCGGGGGTCCCTTCCAACTCTACAGCTCTGTGCTTCTATGCTTTGCAAAGGATATCATTGGAACCGGAAGAACGATGAGAGCTCTCCTCAGCAAAATTGAAAAATGCAAGCCCAAGATGGTCAAGGTGGCAAGGTAAGTGTAGTATTTGGGAGGGACCACATCTCAATGGGTGGAGCAGCCTTCGATAGTGTGATGCCCTCCAGATGTTTTGGACTACTAGTCCCATCAGCCACAGCCAGCACAGTCAATGGTCGGGAATGATGGGAATGGTAGTCCAACAACATGTAGAGGCTACTGTGCAGGCTACTGCTCAGAAGCTTGTCTCTTTCTCTATGGGAGGATGGCAGAGGCAGCTGACTCAGCTGATAAGGGAAAGAGAAAGGAAATCCTTTTGGGTTTGCCCTTGATGAGTCTTCAGACATCCCCGATGGAGGGGAAGTGCACTCATTTACTCTTCTGCTGAAATTGGGGTGAGGTGGGGAGTTTGCCAAGCTAAACAGACCTCACCGGCCATGCATGGTTACCCATCAGAGGCTCAACGTATCTCTTGTTTTTGCTACCTGTCTTTGGAGTGTCAAAACGGGGAATGGGGTTGGTTCTCAAGCAAGGACCATAATCAAAATAGTGGATAATATTGAGCTTGATGTACAATTATCTGACCTGGGAGGCCATAATATATGGCTGTTGGGCTGTGGTTCAGCTTAACGTTAGGACATGGTACCCTCCAGATGTTGTTATACTACAACTCCCATCATCCTTGTCCATTGGCCAAGCTGACTATGGCTGTTGGGAGTTGGTGTCCAACAACATTTAGAGGGGCACCAGGCTTAGCAGGTTGCAAGTTGTACAGGCTTTTAGGAAATGAGAGATGGGGACAGAAGAATACATCCAACCAAGCCAAAATGTTCAGGAGTTATGTGAACAAACCCAGCTTTTAAAAATGTTTACAATAAAAAACACATTTTTGTTATTTATTTAATGATAGTTTGCTGGTGAAAAGAACATCTCAGCCTAATGGATACAGACCGGACTGTAAGTGCTCTCCTGTGGATTTTCTTTGCTTCCTGATTGTGAAGTAGCTAAAATGTTCCATTGTTCCTGTTTTCATTAAGTAGGCAAGACGTAACACACCCGGTCCTTGGGGTGTTGTTCAAAAGTGATGCTAGGAATAGCGTCTAAACAATGGAAGTGCCACCTTGATCAGAACTATCAATTGGGGGGCGGGACAGCTTCCCCTCCACTGTCCCTATTTCATTATAGACATCTATGAGAGACGTCGTGGGAAATGACCACCTTTTAAAACCGATTTCAGAGTTGTGCCACTGTCAAGAATCACAAGCTTGACCTTGCAACCTTCACAACGCTTCTGTTTCCAAGAGTGTTTGGGGTTAAATTGTGGCACTTTAACACCAGCTTCAGATAAGTTTAAAAGTTGCCCAGTAGGTGTTCCTTGCAACACCCTGCATTTTATTCTTAGATCTGAGATCTTATAATGAAGGACAGTATATAAATCTCATTTTTAACAAATGCCCTTAGCATGTCCGTTGGCCAAGATACAACACACTGTGGCTTCAAAGTCCTACGTTGTCCAACTGTATCCCAGCTGCAGACAACTGCTGATTGTTCCTTGAAGCTGTCAGAAAAATCATTTGGGAGTTAACTTCCCTGGGGACATATCTCTGTTTGGGTAAGAGCTGTAGTTAGCAAGCTCTATATTTCTCCCCCCCCCCTCAATATTAGCTAACAGGATTCCTTTTAGACAGAATTGTGGTCCTTTATATAGCCTAATTGGGTACATCTAGACAGCTCTGCTTCAGCTTCAGTAAAGTGTTCCCATCTCAGAGCCTCAAACTCACAGACACTGAGATTTGGCTCTTGTATACAATTTCCAGGTCAGTGAACTATTATATAAAGGAAGTGTCAGAGTTTGTATTTTTAACAATGCAGACATTTTGCCCTCTCTCTCTTCTAGATTATGGATTTGAAATTCCAAATTTATTTGTGGTGGGCTATGCTTTAGACTACAATGAGTACTTCAGAGATCTAAATGTAAGTGTCTCCCACTCTTTGCCTCCTGAAAAAAACACACACTTTTATAAACTATGACTTTGAAACCCAGCCAGTCTAGAACTGGGTTTCCTCTTCTGTGGCTAACAGTAAAAATTTGTACCCTACTTCTGCAGCGCATGGTGTTTTTAAATCCTTACCCTGCCTGCCTTCATGTACAATGGTTTGCTTCATGAATAATGCTAAACCATAGTTTAGCTGCCGGAAGCCTTGGGCTCATGCTCTGCTCTCCACGCAGCTCTGAGGAGAATGGAAATATCCATTACATAAGATAAACACATTTTTCAGCACTCAAATACTTGCAGCTTTATTTCTGTCAGTGGAAGAATGTGATTTATTTATGTCACTCGACACAGCACACTGGAGCGACCAGAGTGCAGAATGTGGCTCCTCCATAAACGCTGTTGGTTGACTTTGTGGGTTGTGATGTTAAAACTTTTCGTTTCAGCACATATGTGTTATCAATAACCATGGCAAAGCCAAATACAGAGTCTAAGGAATAACCGGCTGGCCTGAACTGGAAAACTGACAGTCCCCTTGAAGCATCTCCTGAAGAACAATTGAACTGACATCCGTCCCATTCAGCCTGGACTAAAAAGTGGCCCCTTCTTTCTAAGGGGGAAAAAGAGACTTTGCTGCAGTCAGCCACCCTCATCTCCTTTGTAGCAAAACTTGGACAAGGCAAAGACCGAGAAGTCATGATCTTTTTATATATACATATAATTTAGTGTTATAAGCTAGCAACTAATTAGTTAATTCATTATAATCAGTTATGACTATAATTAGTTACTATGAGATAGTAAGTGATATGGCATTTATTTGTTGGCTTACTTATCCCTTACCTTGCTCCAATCTTCTTTGTGAAGATAGTGAGGGCAGCTGCGCTATTCACAAAGCCATTCTGCAAGGATCCGTAGCTTTGTGCCTCCCAGTGGTGCATCTTGTTGCTTCCAGTTCTCTCCAGTAACCTATCTGTGCCTTCTTCTGAGCCCTTCTTTTAAAGCTTTCTTGAAGAAGCTCAGTGTACATCAGAGGTGGGGAACTGCAGGCCCTGGGACCAGACACCTTTGTCAGCTCCTTGGGACTTTCTGCAAGCCACACCCTCTTTCCGCAGTTCACCCCCCTCACTAGCTCTTAGAATCATAGAATTATAGAGTTGGAAGGTACCCTGAGGGTCATCTAGTCCAACCCCATGCAACACAGGAATCTCAACACGCCGTCTCCCATCCAGTTTGGAGCCATGCCTGACCCTGCTTAGCTTTGCAAATGTATTAGCAGTTCTTTGCACGCAAGTGTTTTCGCCTGCCTGGAATGTGCCCTTGAACTCTGATAATGCTTCATTTTTGCCTGGATGGAAAACAAGGGGGGAGTGTGAGTATGCATAAAGAACTAGTCTGCTCTACAGAAGTAAAATGCACATTGTTGCTCCGTTCAGTTTGGCTTCTGGCTCCACCCATCACAAGCATGTGGCCCTTGGAAGGTTCCCCAAAAAGGGAATAATGCCCCTAGTAGGCTGGAATATGTTCCCCATTATCCTCACAAGAACCTTGTGAAGTACCGTAGCTTAGGCTGAGGGAGAATGTACTGGCCTCAGACTCACCCAGCGAACTTTGAGCCTAGGTCCTAGGACAACACTCTAACCACTATGCCACACTGGCTTTCAGGAGGCTTACAGTGGCATGCAAAAGTGCAGACTATATAATAATTGTGCTCTAAATTAATCCGTCTGTTCATCATGGCCACACGCAGTTGCCCTGGGCAAACCTATAAAAGGTAGCTTGGCTCATTTCCTGTATCTTGAGTTTTGTTGTCAGTAAGGTTCTGTTTTGCAGGATAACAAGATTCTTGAATCATGCTGTGAGAATCACATTCAAGAAACATTAAATATACATTATGTTAACGGTGTGCTGGTTCTCCCAGGAGTACACATTGATTGATCCCTGATCAGTTGACATCCCCAAAGCTGGTGCTGCCCGTGGAGCAGGAACTAGTGTAAATGGTTTTCCTCTACCCCCATTAATCCTCACAGTGACCCTGTGAGCTAGACTAGGCTGAACAATATAGACTGTCCCTAAGTCACCCAGTGACTAGGGCTAGGGTGATATCTGGTTTTCAACATCATGATATATCGCCAGCGAAACATCGCAATATACCGATATGTCACAATATCCGAAATAAGGAATGAGTTGTGTAGAGTCACTCATATGTGATTCATTGTTCTAGGGCTACAGTCCTAAGCACAACTTGCTAGGGAGTAAATTTCATTGAGCATGGAAGAACTTATTTTTTTGAGTAAGCATGCTTTAAGCCATTTGTATTTCCTAGGAAGGTAACTGGTTTTAATTTATATCTAGTCCGACACTGCAGTGTCACCAAGGTATGTGAATCTATAAAGTCCCCAGTGGGTCGGTTTCAGTAAATGTATTTATGGGTGTGTTTCTGATGAGCCTTTGTTACCCATTCATCCAAAATCATATGGAGCTCCAGTATAATAACATTGAATCTTAATGAATCTTTGCGAGACACTTTTGATTTGACCTTTCAAGGGGAGATGATGGTGTGTCATGAATGCATGGATGTACTCAACTGTGTTTAATACACTGAATTTTAATTGGAACCAAACAATAGCAGCCAAGCTTGGGTTCCCAAACGGCATCCTTTGTGTACAACATAGGAAAGTCATAGATTAGACAAAAAAACCAAGACCCTCTATGAGTGCACATTTCCATAACCGAAACTAATCATGTACAAAGGGTTGCTTAGATGGCGTATATTCTTTCTCAAATGTTTTCTCTCTCTCTTAATGATCCTGTTTTTTCACAAGCAATTAACCTATCTATGAATATGAATATGGGGGTGTTGATACAGGGGTGGGGAAACAGTCTTTTCTGAAGATAGGAAACATTTCATGTATCAAAACTCAAATCCATATTAAAAGCATCTTCAGCTTTCCGGGCTTTTGAGGTTTCCCGTTTCCTTTGCCATCATCTGCAAAATATATTTTTCTCATTTACCTGTTGCACTCATTGGAAGAAGGCCATTATGTGCTATATACAAACTGCTCTCAATAACTTCCTAAAGGAAGCCAGTGCAAAAATATAAAAATCGAATGCAAGCAGCTTTGTTCAGAACAGCATGGGGCCTATTGTTGTTAGACTGCAGTTTCCTTTACACTAATAAACAATAAGGGCGCTTTGCTATATTAGAGATTGCTTTCGATTTCCCATCGCCTCTTCTTCAGCACAGATTTGCACACCCCACAGAAGCCTTTACAATGTACACAAGTGCTTTGGGGGAAACCAATGTAAACATTTCCTGTGTACCTCTGCTGTGGCCTGTACATTTTTCCTAGCTGAATAAAATGAACTGAAGTAACTACGGGATTTCCACCATTGTGTAATTAATTGCTCTCACTGCCCCATGTTTATGCATATACAGATGGGGGGGGGAGGTTGAAGATAGATTTTTCTGCACGTTTCCTTTGTGAGAGAAAACAATTCCCACTCAGCTATCTGTCTAAGACAGGCATCCCCAAATTCGGCCCTCCAGCTGTTTTGGGACTACAACTCCCATCATCCCTACCTAACAGGACCAGTAGTCAGGGATGATGGGAATTGTAGTCCCAAAACAACTGGAGGGCTGAATTTGGTGATGCCTGGTCTAAGAGAGCAATCCTAAACTCCCTAGAAGGAGTGGCATTGGGTTCATTGGATCCTACAGATCTCCCTCACATAGGAGGAGCATGTAAGTTCAGGCCAATGGTCCAGCGAGTCCAGCTTCCTGTTCTCACAGATACCCAGATGCCTATGGGAAACCTGCAAGCAGGACACGAGCTCAAGAGCCCTCTCCCCTCTTGGGCTTCCTGCAACTGGTATTCAAGAAGCATTCCTGCCTCCAACTGTGGAGGCAGAGGATAACCATCATAGCTAGTAAGCATGGATAGCCACCTCCTCCATGAATGAGCAGAGGAGGAATGTCAGGAATGCCCTGGTGTGTTGGCAGCAAGCTCCACTGCTGTTCTGCAGGTAGAAACACGGCCCATGATGGAACCTGAAATGGTGTGTTCCAAGGGCACGTTGGGGAAGGCGATGACTCACAGAAATCTATGCATCCTTGTTCCCCTGACCAACTGCAAAAGCTACACCAGCCCTGGAACTGGCATAGTTTATTTCCCCCCTGTTGCAGTTAGTGGGAGGGACCTGTTTTTGAAAACCTGACTGCAGCAGGAAAAAGAAGAAATGCTACTCGCCTCGCAGGGTGGCAGTTTCTCCACCATGCAGAAACTCTCAGGCTTTAAAAATAATTCAAATTTATTTTAACACAAAATAAAGTAACATTTGCATTATTGGTTCTTAAAAGCCTGAGAAAAGTGATGTTTTTGCTTGGCAGCTAAATGATAGCAGTGAGGGTACCAGGCAAGCCTCCCTAGGGAGGGCATTTCAAAGGCAAGTTTCTCTTGTTATCACCCGACACCAGGCATCCTGAGAAAGACCTCAGGGTGGTGATCTCAGTGGACTAGCCAAATTGATGCAGGAGAAGGTGACCTAAGAGTTATTTGGGTCCTAAACCATGTGGAGTTTTACATGCTCTGACACAGCTCTGACACAGACTCTGGGCCAAGCAACTGGATTAATGGTACAGATAATACTGATTCAGGAATCTATCTTTGCTTTGTTTGTATATATATTTTTATTTTCATCTTGTATTTTAGTCTGATGTACTGCATACAATTATTTTAATGGTTGTTTTAGAAAATATGGGGGGGGGAATAAAGTGAAGTGGGGGAGATCACAGCTGTTTGTACATTTTATTCCTAGTCTTTGAGTCACTTGTATCCAGTGACCTACCAAATGCTGTCATCATCAGAGCCAAGTGATCTTTTTCAATCATGGTCGCATCTCTTGACTCATGAACTAGTCGGAGGGTGTTTATTCTTCCAATCAATTTAAACAACATCTGGCAGATTATATAAGGCGAGAGGATGTTCTTTATAAACCGTCATGGACAACATGTTTCTCTGTTTTTTGCAGCCATCCAGTTTTCTCTGATTTCCCTCCCTTGCTCTCTAATAGCTGACATCCTTCCACACCCTGCCCCCAAAGATAAAAGCGGGATTGTTGCATCTATGAAAGTGACATCAGCATTTTGGAGTGCTCCCTTTCGACAATTAATTCAACTCATTCATCCTTCAGTTGGCTGGATCCCAAAGCTATCCGGGAGAAAATGACTGAGGATGACAAAACAAACACTGTCCAAAACAGCTATATCTATAACCAGTTTAAGGGCTATATTTTTAATGGGAAGCTTCAATCTACAAAGCAGTCCAGATCTATTGTTGTATGTTGTGTCCCAAATATCCTTTCCCCATGATTCTGCCTTGCAATTCTGATAAAAAAAATATACTTTGATTGGTGTCTCTCATAAACGATGATAACATGCTCCTCAACATGCAACAGGCTTGCATGCAAATCATGCACATGATGGAATCTTCTGGGGTGAAGGGTGCTCTAAAAAAGAGAAATAGTAAATAAATAAATAACTGCAAACACAATAGGATACATGCAGCTTTTGCAATAAGAACATACAGGCACCGCAAGTCTTGCATAAATACACACTGGTGATTCGTGTCCACAGTGCTGAGAGATGCGCAACACAGCGTGTACATGCATGTTGCCAACCCAGACAGCATGCATGATGAAAACATGCATGGCAAAAGCAATTAAGTTCTGCTCCTCTCCATGCCATCAACGCTGCCTAACAGGCATTTGGCCAGCACAGCCTGCTGTCAGTGCTACCGTTATCACTACATTGGCACGGTGTAAAGTTTCTGTTCCTGCACCACACAGGCCTTTTGCCTGCATCCCCATCACAGCCAGGAACTGTAACTCAACCACAGGATTGCTCTGCTAGTGAACCTTATTCATGGGTCTGCCGCAGCTCTGAAGGCAGCGTAGGGAACTCCAGGATGGCAGGTGCCCCACAGAAGGAAGAACATGAATGAGAAACTTGGCAAATGGAAGCACTTCCCTTTGGCTATGCTGTTTCCTTTCCTGATTCCTCCTCCTCCTCCTCCTCCTCCTCCTCCTCCTCGGCTGTTGCATCCTAGTGTGGGGGTGTTTGCAGCCGAAGGAAAGTACCACCAATTGGAGTCTTGGAAAGAGCCTCCCCACCCCGACGCACAAATGCTCCTGTACCAGTTCCCACTGTGCGAATAACAGGGCAGAAGAGCACATGCGGCATGTGTGAAGAAGATCAAACTCTGAATTCAAGCCACTGCTGTTATTAGAGCATTGCAAGGTACTCTGGGGAAATTGTATCGTTTTGCTTTGGTGTAGCAGAAATTACTATAGCCAGCATTAATAATAATAGTAGCAGTAATAATAATAATAATAATAATAATAATAATAATAATAATAATAAGGCTTTAAAATGGGATTAGACAAATCCATGGAGATGACTACCAATGGCTGCGAGTCATGATGGCTATATGGTGCATCCAGTGTCAGAGCAAGGATGCCTCTGAATGCCGGTTGTGGGGCTCACGAGTGGGAGAGTGCTGTTGCACTCATACCCTGCCTGTGAGATTCTGATAGACATCTAGTTGACATCTGTCAGAGCAGGATGCTTGATAGGCCTTTGCTCTGATTCATCGGGGCTTCCTGGGTTCTTATGTTCCCCAAAGGGCTCTAGCATAAAAGCAACCTCAGTGACCTTGGACCAGTCAGTATCTAACTATCTAATCCAGAGTTGTTATAAGAATAAAAAAGGGGCAATCATTTAGGAGGAGGAAATTGGTCTAAGAGGAGGATGCCTTGGAGTCTGATGAGCGGACAGCCCTTACTGGTAATGGCAGCATAGGAGGGGGATAAACTGGAGCAGGGCTGGTGGCTGTTAGTCCCTCCCTGCCAAGTTATCTTCCCTGACATCTGCACCACACACTTAAAAGCACACAACTTTCCCCAAATAATCCAGTGAACACAGGAAGCTGCCTTATATTGAGTCAGGTGATTGGTTCATCCAGCACAGTACTGTCTACACCAGGCTTTCTCAACCTGTGGGTCCCCAGATGTTGTTGAACTACAACTCCCATCACCCCTAGCTAGCAAGGCCAGAGCGCAGGGATGATGGGAGTTGTAGTCCAACAACATCTGGGGACCCACAGGTTGAGAACCGCTGGTCTACACTGATAGGACAAGGATGTCCAGGATTCCAGACGGGGTTCTCTCCCTGCCCTCCTTGGAGATGCCAGGATTGAAAATTTGAACCTTCTGCACGCCAAGCAGATGCTTTGCCACTGAGCTACAGCCTTTCCCTGGACTCTGTGGGAACTGTAGTTTGTTAAGGGTGCTGGTAGTTTTAGCTTTGTGAGCTGGGGGGGGGGACGGGACATTCCCAGGTAGTCACCATGTGCTTTAAATGTGCATTGGGTGTGCTTTTGAGTGGTTGGTGTGGATCCACCCTTACACAGTTATCAGACCTACTTTACAGACTGAAAGAAGCAGAGAAAGCAGATGGAAATTTAATTTTCATTATTTTAAAAGAGGCTTCTGGTTTGTGTCCAGCTTGATCAGAGTGGAAAGGCTTGCTGGCATGCCGAGCGCTCAGCAAGGAACTCTTTGTACCCACCAGCGTGCCCAAACGCTTTGTTCCCAAAGCTGAGACAACAGATCTGCTATGAAATAGAGCCTTCGGTTGGAAAGCCTTCCCTGGCTATTGGACACGCAGATGAGCCATGCTACCAGCATCAAGCGCATGTCTTGATCCAGTAGCCCAGTGCGTTCTTGACATGAGAGGGAATGGCTTCTTGACCTAAGCAGAGGCCACTTGGGACATCCAAGCACGGAATATTAGCCCAATCCTAATTTAGCAGACACCTGGCTCCACATCCAAAAAGGAGACGACCCAAAGTCTCAAATTGGTGGGTGTTTACTTCTATTTATGTAAACGGAACCAGAAGTAAAAACGTGTTTCCTGCACAGAAAGGGAGAAGGAAGTCTGGGTACGTTCATGGAGCTGCCGCCGCAAAATAGCCCAAGCTGTCTCTCTCCAGAGAGATGCAGAAATATTCAGTGAGTTCACTCTCTGGCACTGCCTGGACTCCCATGGCGGCTCTCCAACCTTGTCCTGAGGCAAGGTGAAGTCACTCTTTCTGGCAGGGAGTTTTATGGCCAGAAAACTCCGGGCAAAGTTTGTCCCAAAGATGTTGCCTTGTAACCATAGCTCAGTGTTACGCAGGATGTCCCAGGTTCAAAACCTGATATCTCCAGGTAGGGCCAGGACTGTCCCCTGCCTGAAACCCTGGAAAGCTGCTGCCAGTCAGTGAAAACTATACTGAGATATCTGGTCTGACTCAGAATAAGGCAGCTGCCTATGGACCTCTCCCCAGTGGCGGGTGTCAGGTGCAGGAGCCAGGCCCTGTGACCAATAGGACTTTGCAGGACTGGGGCCTTCCTAAGTTTGTTCTGAAGAGGCAAGGTGTGGCCTCACAGGTGAGGCCAATTGGTAACTCACAGCACCTGGCAGCAACAGCTGGGAAGGGATATAAGGTCAGCATTTCCCTTTGGCTCTTTGCCACAGCAACACGCTTCCTGCCTTGCTGTGATTGGCTTCTTGCTTCCTGATCCTTGAACTTCAGCTTCTTGACTCCTTGCTTCTTGATCCTTGGACCCCTGACTTCGTAACTCCTTGTTTCCTGACCCTCGGACCCTTGGCTTCTTGACTCCCGGCTCTCTGACCCTCGGCTTCCTGACTCCAGGCTTCTGGACCCCTGTTCCTGCTCCCACCCCGCCATCTTGCCCCCAGTCCTGATGTCCCCTACCGGAACGTTGATCACCCGTGAACCGGACCATGACAGTGGGGGTGGCAGCAGCAGTGTCAGAGAGAAGGGTTTCCTAGCAAATGCATTCTTTCCAGATAGGAGAACAAGCAGACCTAGGAGAACTATAGTGTGGGATGATCACAGACGCACTTTCAACTTCAGGGCCACCACTGCAAGGATTCTCTTTCTTTGTTGATTTAAAGCCGCAAGAGCATATGCTAATCTATCACTAAAAAGGCACCGATTGCTAATATGTCTCCAAAACAGTGTTGGTCTGGAGCAGCTTTTTCTTCTTGGTGACAATTGCCATATTGGGCAAATGAAAGCCCCTCTGGTAAACAAGCCACTCTAGGATCCTTGCGCAGTGCCATCTGCAAGGTACTCTCTCTAAACCTTGCAAGCTGTTACCAGAGAAATTGGCAGCCAACGAGGCCGGCATGCCACATGAGCAGGCAAGAGGGTAAAGGCAGCTGAATTAAGGCCTCTCTTTGAGCACGAACAACAATATTAGTCTGCTTGGTATTTATATGCTATCTTTCATCCAAATTGATTTCATGGTGGTTTACAACAAGATCAAAGAACAAGCACAAAGTAAAAATGGAACACGCCAGGGGTCCTGCTTACCAAACACAATGTGTTCCCTGGAAATTGTTCGTCAGGCAAGCGTTCACATAAAGAGTCTAGGATTTTCATTGATTTCTATGGGGGCATTTTCAATCTGGGATTTTTCTGATCTATCACCCCACTTTTTCAATGGTTTCTTCCTGGCAACTAGCCAAGGAAAGACAAAGGAAAAACCTGATTTCTCTGATGTCTCCTCCTCTGTGATTTGTCCAATCTCTCCTGCTCTCTGATTCTTCTGATCTTGCTTCCTCACTCCTTGCCTGGTTTCTGCCCCCAAATGGCTGCCACCAACCGGCGAAGCACAAACAAACAAGAATTAAAGAGGTAAGTGAAACGCAGGCTGTTCAGATATCTGTAGAATGTATAGTGAGGTTTGGGCATAATTCTTTGTTTGGATAAGTGAATTTTCACATAACAAGCAGGTAAATATCAGGACCTGCATGTACTCGACAATTTCTTGTTGTTGTTGTTTAGTCGTGTCCGACTCTTCGTGACCCCATGGACCAGAGCACGCCAGGCACTCCTGTCTTCCACTGCCTCCCGCAGTTTGGTCAAATTCATGTTGGTAGCTTCGAGAACACTGTCCAAGAATCTCGTCCTCTGTTGTCCCCTTCTCCTTGTACCCTCCATCTTTCCCAACATCAGGGTCTTTTCCAGGGAGTCTTCTCTTCTCATGAGGTGGCCAAAGTATTGGAGCCTCGGCTTCACGATCTGTCCTTCCAGTGAGCACTCAGGGCTGATTTCCTTAAGAATGGATAGGTTTGATCCTCTCGTAGTCCATGGGACTCTCAAGAGTCTCCTCCAGCACCATAATTCAAAATTCAAAACTATTATGAACCCCTATATTCTGATGTAGCTTCACAGCACCACCTGAAGTGTCTGGGATTTCACACCTCCTATAGTGAACTCTAAATACATAAGGCAGCTCCTGCACAGCCCTTGGGAAGCTCTCTATTTTGTATCTCGGGTTCCACAGTAACATGATGACTCTACAATCAACTTTTGAGAAATGCAGGGACTCTTGGGTCTTCATACAACTATCCCCCACTTTATGTGTCATGATCACATAATAAACATTTTCCCTTCTGCAAGTAGAAATTAACTATTTTATGAATGTAGCATTCCAGGTTAGATTAGAAAAGCCCATGCCCATGCAAAATATCGAGGAAGCACTGATAATGCACCTGGTCCAAGGCACAGCCTATGCTGTGAATCCATTCTTCTCCCACTTCAGGAAGGAGGGGGGAAAGTTCATGGCCACAGCTGCCCATAATCTACCATCTAAGAGTCCACCAGGTTGACAGAAAACCAGCTAATGCAGGGAAAGGCAACCTGATATTGTTGGTCTCCATCTCCCATCATCCTGACCAGTGGTCACTGGTTCCCCATCCCTGGTCTAATCCTTTTTGAAGAAAGGTGGTACATATGGCAAATTTGAGGTTGGAATGAGTATATACAGCACTGTGAGTTCCCTTTAACATACACGTCTTTCTCTGATTTTCAGTAAAGAGATAGGAAGTTAAAAAGTTATCCCAGAAAATGCACCCTCCCCCTCCCCCTTTCATATTATATGGGTGCTCCACATGTGAAAACAGTGGAAAGTGTAAACTGGGAACTGCTGGGATACTTCTATCTAGAAGGGGAAATAAACTAAATGAGGATTGAAGAAATGAAAGAGTTTCACAATAGTGAAAGGATGGTCTTTAAACCCAGAGATTGGCTGGGGGGATTATGAAGGCATCTGGGGGCAATTTATAGAAGATTATGTACATGACACATAGTGGCACAGTGACAGGGGAATGGAAGGCGAGGGAAATAACCCATGGTGCTTTCACAATCCCTGGCTGAGCCCCTTCTGTCCTCTGTGCACTCACACGCTTCAGATCCATTCTACTACTATCCCTTCCCGAATAGAATCAACCTTGGCATTTGCACCTCTGATCAGTCTACAGCTGATGGCCAGCAAAGAACGTCTGTTACGGAGCCTGCGAGGATAATGAAAGCTCTGCCTCAGATGCTAAGATTCTGACCTGTTCAAATTCACACAAGCAAGCCATCACTTTCTGTCGGCAAGGGCCAAGTGCATGTGAAACCTGACAGGGCTCTGCAGCATCTTTTATATTCCTTGGATACTGACATTTATAATTTTGATTGATATTTATAAACTGATTAAAACTCATGTGGAGGATTTCTTCACCCGAGACCCCATCTGCACGCTTTTATATGTTTAAATCAGCATCACACCACTTGAAACAGTCATGGCTTCCCTGCAAAGAATACTGAGAACTGTAGTCTGTTCAGGATCCTGCGTGTTATGAGGGGTCCCCCTCACAGAGTTAAAATTTCCAGAGTGGTGCAACAATTAATACGTCCTTCTAGGGAACTCTGGGAATTGTGGTTCTGAGAGGGGTTTTTGGGGGGGGGGCTCTTAGCAACTCTCAGCACCCTTAATAAACTCCCAGGATTATTTAGGGAAAGCCGTGACTGTTTAAAAGTGGTATGATGATGCTTTAGATTTATAGTGCAGATGGGGCCTAGGTGAAAGGTACAGGAAACAGAATCCAATTGCGGGAGTACTCAGGAAGCAACTACAGGGGAGGGCTCAGATAGTGGGACAGCTGCCCAGAAATCCTCTATAATCACTCTGGAGGTGGCAAGGGATGACATTTGCCCATTTAAGTGGGCCTGGATTTAATGACTGAACAATCGTAAGATTTCCCCTTTCCCATCAGTGGCTCAGGCTAGGAAATCTTTCCAGACAAAGGACCCAGCTATCCTATATGTCTGTCCCCCGTGTCAATTCTTCACGTAAATGGTAAGAATGATAAATAAACACCAAAACTGGCAGGTTTTTATGAAGAGCAAGTGAATGGAGGAGCTATAAAGGAGAGAGACAGGAATGGTCGAGGATACAGTACCAGGAGGATTCAGCAGAAATAATGAGCTGAATATGGACAAAGGAAAAATGTGTTGGGAGGCCAAATATCTGGAAGAAAGAAAGAAAAAATCCTGACAGTGAGGACTACTAGACTGTGAACTAATTTCCCGAGGGAAATGGTGGGGGATCCATAGCCCGAGTCATTTCAACTGGATGAGACAAAGAACGGGAGAATTAAGAAAGTGGAGGGCAGTTTTGAAGTGATTGGACCTGGGGAGGTCATGGCGGGGGAGCGAGCAGGGAGCATGTGAGCTTGACTGCTTGATGATGTAAAAGCTCCTTTCAGTCGCAATTTCCTTTATTCTGAAATGAAATAATATGCCTCATTCAAGGGCCAGTTGAGAACGGGCTGCCAAACCTGCAGCTGCAAAAGTGCTCATCCCTCCAGGGACAGGTTGAAATGCTAATATGATGCTTACTGATCAAGCCCCAGTATTGTGTGTTCTGCAATAGGGTCTTCTGCTTCACGCTGATTGATAGCAGCCTCAGTGGAAATAAATGCAAACCTGCTCCAGAAATCAGGAGATTGTCCCGTGTTTTCAAAGCACGCTGTGGAGCCCAGCAGGTGAGTCTGGAATTAGGAGAAGGAAGGAGCTGGGACCTTCCTAGACACCCACAACACCTCCCCCAAAATTGCAATCGTCAAGTGCCAGAAAATAAATGAATTAGGAAATCGCCCCTCTTACTTAGTCTAGGACAGCTATGAGGCAGTCATGCCATAGTGGAAGTTTGTGTGATATATAAGATTTGGCTGCCTAGCATTGAGAAGAAAGAAACCAGCAAGTCTAGGATTTTAATGAAGCAGCTGTTCTCTGATAAAAAGCTTCTGGAACATTCATGGCACAGCATACAGCATTGAGTGAAAATGTCATCTTAGGGCCCAACAACATAGGAGAACTGCAGGGCCGGGCTTCTAAATGTGAGAAAGCATGAATCACCTGAAAAATGGTTGCTGGATAATGTCAAATATGCAGCAGCAACTACAAGGCATGTGGGAAGTCAAATCCTCCCTCTGCCTGTCACTTTACCCTGTGCATTTGTCCTCAACCACCCCCTCCCACATGTTTTCCTTTCAGCTCTGCTCACTTTTGGTATCTGTTAAGTTCTTCTTTAATATAAGGCAGGGTTACTCACTTTAGTAGGCTCAGAAGAAGAGGCCATTTATCCTCAAATAGGCTAACCTACAACTGTATTGGAAAGTGAATGTAGCCGTAATAACAAGCTAAAGCGTGGAGTCCTCGCTCTAACCGATAATAACTGGAGACAAAGCTTAACTTAGCCGCCCAGAGTGGCTGGAGAAGCCCAGCCAGATGGGTGGGGTATAAATAATAAATTATTATTAAATTATTATTATTACTCTACCATGACCCATTAATACAGTATTAGAGCCTGGCTGAGGAGAAATTGCCTTGAGTGACAGACTACAAAGGGAATTATGGCAAAGGAGGTAGCAATGGGATAAGGGATCATCATCCCCAAGAATGGCCCTACTGTTAGGCAGAGTGCGGTGACTGCCTCATGCGGCAAACGCTGGAACAGATAAGAGCAAGCAGTACTGAAGTAAGATTCAACTGCAGATCCCAGCAGCACTTCAGTCAGTGCAGTGGTGTAGCGTGGGTTGTCAGCAACCGGGGCAAGGCAAGTAATTTGCGCCCCCTAACCCTAACCCCCAGATGTTGCGCCCGGTGCGGCCGGCCCCCCCTGCACCCCCCACGCTACGCCACTGAGTCAGTGGCATATACAAGTCAACAGTGTTTTCCACAGTCAAGTGATGCATATGTATGTGCACATTGCCCCATAATAAAATGTCAGGATACACAGTGCAACATTAGGTGCTGTTTGTTGTCTCTGACATAGGGCCAGTTCCATCATAATGCCTAATCGTGATCTGCAAAGGCCAACCACAGTTTGTCTTGATATCCAGATTGATAAACCATGGTTTGCAATCAGGCACCAAACCCGGATCTGAAACTATGGATTAAAACTGGTCTTGAGTTGTTTGGGTGCGCATGTTTCGCCAACCCAGATTTAATATGTGGAAAGGGAAGCTGTTATCTGACCACCATGCCAGGTGTGCAGGGCCTCATTTACTAAGCTAGGATCAGATTGTGGAAGAAGCGAAGGAATGAAAAGGAATAATAGGAGCCCTTTATGTTTTGTCTGTTTCCTTCAGCAAGACTCAAGCTGGCAGTCAGTAGCAACTGCCTTCTGTTCCTTGTGTGGTATTGGTTTACCTTATCTTGGCACTCTGGCCTGAATGCTGCCTTCCTTGCAGAAAGAGCTTCTTTTTTTAAAGGGAGAAACCGCTTTGGACACTGTCAAAGTAGTGTCCACCCTAAAGCAAAAAAATGTTTTTGAATTGTTCATCAGATCTGCTCTTCTAGTTTTTAGATGTTCCTGTTTTTCAGTGTTAGAGGAGAGTGCAAAATATGGTCTGAAGCTCAACATCAAAAAAACTAAGATCATGGCCACTGGGTCCATCACATACTGGCAAATAGAAGGGGAAGGAATGGAGGCAATGAGAGATTTTGCCTTCTTGGGCTCCATGATCACTGCAGATCATGATTACAGCAGTCATGAAATTAAAAGACGCCTGCTTCTTGGAAGAAAAGCAATGACAAACCTAGACAGAATCTTAAAAAGCAGAGACATCACCTTGCTGACAAAAATCCGTAAAGTTAAAGCTATGGTTTTCCCAGTAGTGATGTATGGAAGTGAGAGCTGGACCATAAAGAAGGCTGTTCGCTGAACAATTGATGCTTTTGAATTATGGTCCTGGAGGAGACTCTTGAGAGGCCCGTGGACTGCAAGAAGATCAAACCTCTCCATTCTTAAGGAAATCAGCCCTGAGTGCTCACTGGAAGGACAGATCCTGAAGCCAAGGCTCCAATACTTTGGCCACATGAGAAGAGAAGACTCCCTGGGAAAGACCCTGATGTTGGGAAAGATGGAGGGCACAAGGAGAAAGGGACAACAGAGGATGAGATGGTTGGACAATGTTCTCGAATCTACCAACATGAATTTGACGAAACTGCAGGAGGCAGTGGAAGACAGGAGTGCCTGGCGTGCTCTGGTCCATGGGGTCATGAAGAGTCAGACACGACTAAATGACTAAACAACTAAACAACAACAACAACAAGTATTACTTTTACTACTTGGTTGGTTGTTGCTCTGATCTCCTTTGGGAGGAAGGGCATGATGTAAATTCAAGTAACACTTGAATTTGAATGCAGAAGGTCCTAGGGTTAATCCCCAGCATCTCCAGGCAAGACCAGGAGAGAACCTTGCCTGAAACCTTGAAGTGCTGGGCAAGCCAAAGCAGACAAGTGCTGAGCTACAGGGACCAGTGGTCTGACTTAGTATATAGCATTTTCCTACGTACGAATGTTATGTTGGATGCAACATGGTTTGACCATGAAATTCAGCTTCCTGAAAACCTTAGCTTTTACTTTGAAAAATTGGTTCAATTTTAATTTTAAGACAAATGTAGCTAATACACACTTTCTGAAGCAATATCCGAACCAAAACAAAGCCATCCTTCAGAATTTGCCTTTTCCCGAACTTTGCAATCCAGTTTTCCAGCAAAAAAGGTACAAAAACGCATATATTCAGGTGTGCATAAAAATGCATTTATTAGTGGAATAACAAACAAAAATGCATTTTATTGGGGGAAATTGCTTTGCAAAAATGTGTGTATTAGGATAAATTTTATACAGAGAGAGAGAGAGAGAGGAGAGAGAGAGAAATTCTCACTCAAATGGTGATGAATTCTCAAAGGACTTTTAAAAAGACAAATATAGAACATGTGGGAATATAAGAAGTGAATTTAAAATTGAAAAAATGAGAAACTTAAGAGAAACCAAAGTTGACAGATTTGGATTTTCCTGTTTGTGATACACAAAGAAAGCTGCCTGATCCAGTGAAGCCGATTCAGAATGTGCCATTTTAGAAGCCAGATTTAAAGTAAACTTGATCTTTCTTCTCTTTCTCTCCCACCTTCTCCTTCTGCTGCTCACATGTCCATACCTGTGCTGTTCATCTTCATGTCAGCATTTTTCAGACTATGGTTTGTCACACCCTTACCCTCCTCCTGAATTTTTGCCTCAAGTTGTTCCTTCCTAGCGGCCTCTGTTCTGCTTTTGGTGCTCCCGCAGTCCAGTTTCAAGGCCTCTGAAATATTCACATTGCAAAACCTCTGTCGCATTAAAATCAACAATCAGCTGGAAGTCATCCTTCCTTCATTATATTTGGCAATCGAATCTGGAGCGTCTAAAAAGGCCTCCACCCTGCAGCTGTATCTCATCAGTGATCCTGCTTAAATGCAAGGAGTTGGCCGGGACAGCAAATGTTCCCCAACTGCAACCTGTTTCCAAGTGACATCTCAGAAGCATTTTTAGAAACAACTTTCTGTGTCGCTCCGCAGCAGGGGTGTCTGGAAAATGGGCTGCTTTGATTCTGAAGTACATCTGATGTGCTTCCCCAGCTGATTAAATGGACTGGTTCATGCACACATGTGATTCTCGAGTCGCAACACACTACTGTGTTACCGAGTTTCAACATTTGCATGTAAGAATCATCACAGAGCAAACACAACACAGGCAGAACATTTCCATAGGCTCACATACACAGCTGAGTTCATGTATTTAACTTTGCACATTGTTCGCTGCCATTATAGTGGCACAGAAGTACTTTTATAAATAAATGAAAGAGCTAGGTAAAGGTAAAGGTAAAGGGACCCCTGACCATTAGGTCCAGTTGTGACTGACTCTGGGGTTGTGGCGCTCATCTCGCTTTATTGGCCGAGGGAGCTGGCATACAGCTTCCGGGTCATGTGGCCAGCATGACTAAGCTGTTTAGGTGAACCAGAGCAGCGCACGGAAACACCATTTACCTTCCCGCCAGAGCGGTACCTATTTATCTACTTTCAAACTGCTAGGTTGGCAGGAGCAGGGACCGAGCAACGGGAGCTCACCCCGTCGCGGGGATTCGAACCGCCAACCTTCTGATCAGCAAGTCCTAGGCTCTGTGGTTTAACCCACAGCGCCACCCGCGTCCCTAATGAAAGAGCTATGTCAGCATAAAACCTGGTATTTGTAGTCTTCTCCCATTGGCTCTAATGGGAGAGAACAAGGAAGGAGATAGCTCCTCTAGCTCCACTTTTTGTGTGTGTTTGGCCCCCTTCCCTTCCTGAATTCTAGGTGGCTTAGTGCTGCAAACCAATTGCCAGCAGACCAGAGGCGGAGCTCTGTGCCCGCACATCCCCAGCCATAAGATTGTTCTGCAAGCAATCAAAATGGCATTTTGTATTTGTGCGGGGTGGCATGAACTGAGCACTGAATAAATAATCGACTTTCATAACACCTCAGACGGTGCTTTTCAAGGACGTCGGCTCACACATTCAATTATGAATCATCAAGTGTAGGATAATCAGTTAAGAAGAAGAAAAAAGTGTGAATATGCACTTGTGAGCCAAGCCTGATGATTATGTCACCGAGTAATGAGAAACCGAACAGTGTACATATGTGTATAATCCCTGCTCTGGGATAAATATTATTAAGGGTGGGAGAGAAATACCATACATGCTATTTGGGGGGAGGGTTTAAATCAACCTCCATCTCAATGTGGAGCAACGGTGAATGTACAAAGCGTTCCTTGCCATTTGTTAATGAAGGTGAAACTGAGTAGGAATATCAAGCATGCATTAATTGGCACAATGTCTATGTTGCTAATTGACCTCAACAAAGGAATGACTCAGTATTTATGTCAGCTTATCATATAATGTTCATTACAACACATGTAGACATGCAAGACTCAGTATTTCCTTTTGTCTGACTCATCCACCATTCAGCTTCATTGAGTTACAGCTTCAAGCATTATGTATATGTATCTTGCACCATGCAGCAGATACATGTACAGTGGTCCCTTGATTCTCAAATGCCTTGGTACTCAAACAACTTGGAACCCAAACACTGCAAACCGGTTTGCGAACTTTTTTCAGAAGCCAAACGTGATCCATTTTGAATGTTACACTTCCGATTTGAGTGCCACACTTTCGTTTTGAGTGTTACACTGAGGTCTATCTGTTTTTGCTGTTTATTTTGTGTTTTTGTTTTTTCGACTCTTTTTTTTTATGACTGTGTGGAACCCAGTTCAGCTACTGATTGTGTGACTGCAGTACATTGTTTATCACTTTCATTTTATGAATCATTGGCCTTGTTAGACAGTAAAGTTCATGTTAAATTGCTGTTTTAGGGGTTGTTTTTGCATTACTTTCTATGGGAAAGCGTGCCTTGGTTTTGGAACGGACTTCCAGAATGGATTAATTTTGAGAACCAAGGTGCCACTGTACACCTCTGTCATGTCCCTTAAAACAAAAAGCAACTTAAGAAGACAAAATGGAATTGGCAGATACTGTGATTGTAATGTGAGAGTGCCCTTGTGACACTTATAGAAGAATCACAGCGCCCTGGAAGAAGCTGAAGCAGTAGAAGGAGATACTAGGTGAAATGCGCATAACGTGACAATGCTGGTTCTTGCTTCTGTGGGGCTCTGGGGCAAACTGTCCTTAGTAAACTCTGCTTTTTCTCGCTGTTGTCACAAGAGCCAATTCACTTGCCTTCTCCTTGAGCACATTTCTCACAGCTGCCCAGAGGGAAGGTAAAAAGGTAAAGGACCCCTGACAGTTAAGTTCAGTTGCAAATGACTCTGGGGTTGCAGCGCTCATCTCGCTTTACTGGCCGAGGGAGCTGACGTTTGTCCGCAGACAGTTTTTCTGGGTCATATGTCCAGCATGACTAAGCCACTTCTGGAGAAACCAGAGCAGCGCACGGAAATGCCATTTACCTTCCTGTCGGAGCGGTACCTATTTATCTACTTGCACTTTGACATGCTTTTGAACTGCTAGGTTGGCAGGAGCAGGGACTGAGCAACAGGAGCTCACCCCATCACGGGGATCGAACCACCAACTTTCCAATCGGCAAGCCCAGTGGTTTAGACCACAGCACCACCTGCGTTCTGGGAAAGGACAAGCCAATTGGAGGAAAATGGCCCCCTCTCCACTCTTGCCACTGCTCACTTGTTTAGGCTAAAGCCGTGAACAGGAAATGACAGTGAGGAAGAGGAGGAGCTCCAGCTATTGGCCCTGGGCCCCTTACGGGAACATGGGCCTTGGCAGGTGCCCAGTGATGCTGACCCCTGATGCTGGCCCTGGTCACTGAGGGATAAGGGGTAGGGTGCATGCATTGGTAGTGTGCTCTTTCCTGGTAGAAGCAAATGCTCAATTTAGCGCTGACCTCAAATGCCAGCACCCTGCCTTGCAAGTGTGGATTCATATTCACAAGAAGTAACTGCGAGGCGTTGCCATAGGAAACAAGCGCCTTTAATAAGAAAAGTGTAGGCAGTTGTAGACTTTGGCAGGCGAGAGCGAGTAGGAGGCCATTTGGCTTTCTGGAATACAGAATCATATTTGGTCAATAAGGGATGATAATGCGTTTCTTCACCCCCTGGGCCCCTGCCAAGGGACTTCGTGTTTCCGCAAAGATGGAAAGATCCTTTGGTTCCCCATCTTGCTCATCCCCATTTTGCCTTTTCAAACCTCCTGCATCCGATGGTATTAGACAGGCACAGAATCCCAAAAGAATTAGTGTGGCGGCTGCAATTATCTCCATTGCATAATTAAAAGCATTGGTGTCCTTGATCACAGGCCACTATGACCCAGAAACAGGGAAGAATACGGTGGCCCTGGTTGCATCGTCTTGGTGGCAGCCTGGATGATGATGGACTGGGTGGCAGGAGAAGCTGGGTGGCTAAGATAAATGAGAGGGTTCGGTAAGGAGTGAGGAGGAATCCTTGCTACCCTTCAGCCCAGCCTGGGTCTCCATTTTCCTTATCCTTTCACTTGCCTGGAAGAAACTGTTCACAAAGATAAGCTGAGCCACTTTTATGGAAAGCCCTCTTCTTTCAATTTGGGCTAAAGGTCTTTTTCACCCATGTGTGCATGTGGGGAGACAACAGAAAGGAATCAAAACAGCGATCAAAACTGCCCCTGGTTCAGGGATGGTACAAAGTAGAAAATCAACAAGTAGGACCTGATGCAAAGGCCATGTTTGCACCATAAAAATTGCCCTAGTTGCCATACGTCCGGGTTTTGCTGGGCATTTTGCCAATTCCCGGGGAAACCTGGATGTATGGCAGCCCTACATTGAAAGCACTATAACAGCACTTTAAATAGCGACATCTTCCTCCAACGAATTCTGGAAACTGACATTTGTTAAGTGCGTTGAAAATTTCTTGGGAGACACCTGTTTCCTTCCAAAAAGCAACAATTATCAGAGTGATTTAGCAGTCAATTCTGCTTCCCAGGCAACTCTGAGAATTGTAGCTCTGCAACTGGCTGGGTATATCACTAGTTAAAGGTATTGTCTATCATAATTTCACCAGTATATCTACAAGTGACCGACTGAAACTGCTAAGAAAATGAAGCAAACTTCCTATGACAAATGAGCCGGTTGCTTGTGGACGTAATGTGCTTTCCTGCTTTTGAGCTGTGTCAATGCGGCTGGGGGCAGAATGAGAGAAAGAAGGGGGAACGAGAGAGAGAAAAGGAGGAGGCAAAATGTGTGTGTGTTTGTGTGTGCACATGAGGGATCAATGATATGCAGGCATGTGCATGTGTGAATGGAAGGATGAGGGTATGTGAGAAAGGGGAGAACAATTAGATGAATGGGGTGCCTGCTTGTCTATGTCTGAATAAATGGTTGGACGGTGTGTGTGATTAAAAGAGAAAGCATGTGGGGTGGTTCTGGCCCCTCCTACCATCTGCTCCAACCCCTGCCCCTCCTGAACATGTGACCCTCTACAGATCACCCCAAGAGAATGCAGCCCCATAGCGGGGGAGTATTCCCTATCCCTGAGACAGATGAAGTGACTCGGTTTAATAAAATCCTTAAAATAAAATAAAAAAGTGGATTCCATCGTAAGACAGTTACTACAAATCAATTGGCTTTAAACAGCAAGTAGTTGAATTGTGACTGCAGCGGAGGCCAGAGAAAGGGAAAGTATTACTTACAGCTACCCAGGCTTCACGAACAAACAGGCCTCTGATGCTTCAGAAAAAAAGAGAACATTGATTGTCAGCACAACATCATTAATCATGATGCTAAATTGCCTTATTGTGGAATATAGTATATCGGAAGCAGCTGTCAGATGAGCACATCCAAATGCTCCTGATGCACTTATATTGATTTTCAGCGTATTGTCTGTTCCAAATGTAAGATGTAATTAGATAACTGCTGGGTGAAATCCTGGCTGCATTTAAGTCACTGGGAGATTTGTAATCGATTGGCCCGAGATTCTACTCATAGATATCAGTAACTTTCAGCCACAGCCTCATTGACACTAGTCCTGTTGAATAAATGCTTGCCCTGCATCTAGCAGTCATATCCTATGCATGGCTGTTAGCCTTATACTGTGCTCAGTGGGGCTTCCTCTCAGGTAAGCATGCATAGGATTGTGGCTTTACCCTTCCTTTGCCTTCTGTGAATATTAAGTTGTATTTTGTTTTTTTTGAATAAGGCTGACACCTGAAGGAAGGAGGAATTAAGAGCAAAGGGATCTTAAGAATATGTTTACCCAGAGCCCAACAAATAGGAGCTCTGTGAGCCCTGGAAAATTTGCTCCCTACCTTGTAGGCCTTTTCCCATCTGACTTGGGAGGGCAGGTCCCCTAACTGACTGCAGCTACAGAAACTGAGGCTGCTCTATCCTCTGGGCTGGAGTTTGTTTAGGGGATTGTGTTGCAGGGTTGGTGTGATAGATAGATGATAGATAGATAGATGATAATCTTTATTTTAGATCTAATTGTGATTTATGTGGACATTGTTTAATTTGGTTGTGGATTTTTAACGTTTTATTTATTGTTTATGACTACTTTTGTTACAGGACACGGGTGGCACTGTGGTCTAACCACAGAGCCTAGGGCTTGCCGATCAGAAGGTTGGCGGTTCGAATCCTTGCGACGGGGTGAGCTACCGTTGTTTGGTCCCAGCTCCTGCCCACCTAGCAGTTCGAAAGCACATCAAAGTGCAAGTAGATAAATAAGTACTGCTCCGGCGGGAAGGTAAACGGTGTTTCCATGCACTGCTCTGGTTCGCCATAAGCAGCTTAGTAATGTTGGCCACATGACCCGGAAGCTGTCTGTGGACAAATGCCAGCCCCCTCGGCCAGTAAAACCAGATGAGCGCCACAACCCCAGAGTCCTCCGTGACTGGACTTAACAGTCAGGGGTCTCTTTACCTTTGTTACGTTGCAATTCTGCAATTTTTTTCATGCTGTAAGCTGCATTGAGCATGGTTTGAACTATGGAAAGGCAGCATTCAAATAACATGTATGTAAGATAGGAAGAAGGTAGGCAGCTACTTATATTGAGCCAAAGCATTGATCCATCTAGCTTGGGACTGCCTGCTCAGGCTGGCAGCAGCTCCCCAGGGTTTCAAACAGAGGACATTTCCGCTCCTGACTGAAGATGCTGGGGACTGAACCTGGGACCTCTGATGTTGTCTCACTGAGCTGTGTCTGTTCCATCCTGAGGCTCCGTGCCATCGCTCTGATTGGGAAAGCGGCCGAGCAGCTGGATGCTAAGAAGCTGAGCAGGGAAAGGTCCCAGGCAGGCAGAGAGCCAAAGGAGGAACCTGAGAGGGCGCGTGAAGGAAACACAGAACTAAGAAAACAAGAGGCCTAAAAGAAGGGGCTGATGGGAAAGCCTCTGCAGAGCAGCCTGGGCAGGGACCAAGTGGGCTGGAGAAGCTCGGAGGGCTGGATATTGTGTTTGAAAAGAGCCAAGGTTCAACAAAGCTGAACAAGCAATGGCGGTGGGGAAGGCTAAAATCCTCTGCTCACTCACATGGGAGCATGTACCATTGAATTTAATGGGGCTTCTGAGTAGCCATGCAGAGAACTGCACTCTTATGGGTGGAATTTAACTAGCCAAATATTTGGTTGCATGTTGTTGTTTTTAAAGTCTTTTCCAAATGCGAAGATGCTATGTTTTTCTTGTATTTACTTCTATATAATTTTATTTATGTCATTGCTATTTATTTAGATATTTATATTCTGCCTTCAACAAATTGTCAGGGACATACTGTCGAAAATAAATACGGCTTGTATAAACTTTTTTTTGTAACTGTGCATTAGCACACTTTTTATATACATATCTTCCCTGGTCCCACCCCCCTTTTTCTAAAAAAGAAAATAAAGAAAAAAGCTGCCATGCTGAATTAAATGGATCACAAATGATAGCTAGCAACACTAATATTTACTTATTTGCTAATTATTTATCAAGATTTCTGCGCTGTTTATGATCTGACTCCAGAGAGGAAGTGGTGACTGCCAAAAAAATTCAAAGGAAATCAAAATTAATCCCGTCTGGTCCTGCAGATGGCAGAGTACAATATGAAGTTAAATTTCTGTGTTAGCAAACAAAAAAGGAATGCAGAGGTGAACAAAGTAGAGGTTATAATAACCCCAATCATTTATAAAACATTAATGAGAGAATTTCCTACTTTCATTTTCAAGAAAAGCGAAGTTTCTAGCCCTCATGGTGAAATATAACTTGAAATATAACAAAAATAAGCTCAGAATAAAATATGTAGCTCTACAAGTGCTGACAATTACAAATCTGTTTAGTCACTAGCCATAATGTTTAAAGTGCATGGGTTTTTTATTTTTTGTTTAGCCTTGTGTACATCATGCAAAAACAATGTGAAAATACACCTTGGGCAAGTAGGGCCAACTGACTCTACCTGCCATATGCATGTACATCAAAAGATACAATTTTAGTTGCCATGTAACAGCAATGTGCACTCATCAAAACTGTACCTTGTAAAAAACATCCATAAACTATGTCTTCCAGACAGTGGCGTAGCGTGGGGGGTGCAGGGGGGGCCGGCCGCACCGGGCGCAACATCTGGGGTTAGGGCAAATGCATGGGTTAGGGGGCGCAAATCCACGGGTTAGGGGGCGCAAATTACTTGCCTTGCCCCGGGTGCTGACAACCCACGCTACGCCACTGCTTCCAGATTAACATGGTCATCTGTGTCATCGCTGTTGTTCTCAATAAGTTGTCACGACTGAGGAGGACAAAGAAGAATGGCCAGTATAAAAACCCACAATAACAAAACTATGCATTGTGAGTTTAATGCAGCTAACTAGCTGAGCACAATATAAATAAGAGACTTCCAGGTATCTTTCTTGCTGATGCAGAGAAGGGAGAGGAAGGGCCAGCCCAGAGGTGTTCACAACTTGGAAAGCATCTGATGAAACAAACACATAAGATCGCTTTCGTTAACACCAAAGGAGGGACAGCACTCCAACAGCAATAGCAACTAGCCCATCATATGGGACAGAAATAATTATTGTCTCCTAATTTGGATAATTCCAGGTTGTAGAACACAGCGGGCATCTTATGAGAGCCAGTTTCTAGTACCACCGTCTACATCTGGCACGGAGAACCTATGGCCCTTCAAAGGTTGTTAGACTCCAGCCCCAGCAAGCATGGCCGGTGGTCAGAGAGGGTGAGAGTTGTAGCCCAGTGACATCTGGGGGTCTGAAGGTTCCTCCGTTGCTGTTCTGCATGTCGTGGTTTTGGAACCCTGGTATGTTACTGTGCGGTTTCCTGATGTCTCAGAGACCTTGTCCGTTTTATCATTGGACACACTGGTGAGAGTCTGCTGTATAAGATAGTGCACCATAGTTCACTTTATTGATTTCAAATCGTTTGTGCCCCATTCTTCCTCCATAAGGAGATCAGAGCAACGTGCAATAAAGTGAACAGTAAAGCAGTATAAAACAGCAGACAAAACTTGCATCAGCCAAAATACTGAGGAGCGCTCAAAAATGTTAACTGTCTTCCTAAATGCAGACATTGGAGGAGCCATGAAGGGCTGGCATCTAGTCCCAGTAATCATAAGCAGCAAGGCCTTGGTAATAATAATAATAATAATAATAATAATAATAATAATAATAATAATAATTTTATTAGACAGCACAGGAATTTTAGACACACTACCCAAATATGAAATTTTGAAATTTTGAAAAAAATTGAAAATTTGACAAATATGAAAATTTCAAATAATAATGACCCCAACTCTAAAATAACATGGTGCACAAACACTTTTTTACGTATGTCCCATTGATAGCAGCAAGTAGGATTGCTAGTGTTTTTACGGCCAGGCTATTAACATATAATACCAACTTTGCACAGTGTTTACAATTTAACAGTCTAAGAGAGGGGCAGGTGGTGGTGGTGGTGGCTGAACCATTTTCAGCCTAGGGGCCACATTACCTTGCAGACAAACTTCTGGAGGGCCGGGCCAAAGGCAAAAGTGGCTATAGCTAGAGGCAAAAGTAGGTAGAGCAACAGATGCAACTTTTACTACCTTAGTGGAAGAGGCTGCCTTCCAGCGATGCCGAAGTAAGAGATTTGTTTCTGCACACTTCTACCTGCACCTTTCATCTGACAAGCAGAAGACGTTACTACCAATGATACTGGTCTTCAGCTGCTGGGACCACTGTTTATTTACAGCTGACTTAGGCTGGGTCAGAGCAGCAGCATCCTCATGTTGTTATTATTTTGAAGTGGGTCCCTAAGTGCTGCTCTTTTCGGTGGGGTTTATTCCCTCATAAGCATGTTCAGAACTGCAGCCTTAAGCTGCTTTAAAGAATGCTGAGCACTATTAGGTGTCAATAATTCATCAGTGCTGCCAACATCTGAATGTTCCTTGTTTCAGCAGGCAGGGAGTTGTGCTGAAAACATTATATTAACTCGCCTTTTAGTTCACCGGTGTCACTTGAGAGGCCTAGTCATTGTGTGATTGCTGATTGCACTTCTGGTGCGCAGCTTGCGGCTTTTTAATTCAAAGCCTGTAGCATATTGACATAGAACTGGTGCAGAGTGCTAATTAATCATTAATATATTCCTTGTATGAATACCACACATTATGCCTGGTTCTTTAATCTGTGCTAGTTAAAAACACACATTTAATCTTTGTACATTGCAATCTGCATAGCCAAACAATGCCGGTGCAAGGATGGCAAGCCCAACATGAAGGCCCATTTCTGTTCATTAAATACACTAATCCACACAGCTGGGCACTTTATTCTTCGACAGACAGATGAGTCACTCAGACATGCTGAACAATGTATGCTGCTGCCTCACTCTCAACCTGCAAAATCTACATCAGGGTGGGGAACCTCTCACACTCTGGATGTGGTTGGGCTGTAGCAACTGGAAAACAGGTTCCCTATCTCTGTTCCCCATAAGTTGCACACATACCAAAGATTTAAAACCTGTGACTCCCCACCCCACCCAAAGAATAGTTTGTTGTTGTTGTTGTTAATAATAATAATAATAATAATAATAATAATAATAATAATAATATATTATTTCTACCCTGCCCATCTCATTCGGCATTCAGTTTCCCTAGCCATTCTGGGTGGCTTTCAACAGAACATTAAAAACAGAATGAAACTTCAAACACTAAAAACTTCCCTAAACAGGGCTGCCTTCAGATGTCTTCTAAAAGTTGGATAGTTCTTTATTCTCTTGACATCTGATGGGAGGGCGTTCCACAGGGCGGGCACCACTACCGAGAAGGCCCTCTGCCTGTTAAGGGTGCTGGAAATTGCAGCCCTGTGATGGGAAAACTACAGTTCCCAGGATTCTTTGTGGGGGAAACACGTGCTTTAAATATTTGGTGTGTATGCAGTCTTATATGACTCAACTCAGAAGTTGAGCAAAAACTTACAGAGTTAAGGACATTGCTGTTAACAGTGGAAACTTGATCAGGAGGTGAGAGCAGGAAGAATGGCCAGATTGGAGCCAGTAAGTTTACACCATCCTTTAAAAAAAATACATCATCAGTAGATGCTGCTGCAGTAACTTCTCTTACCTGCTCTTTCCACCTATTGTAGCAAGTAGAACTGCAGGTTTTCCATGCACCAGGCAAAGGTTTCCCCTGTTGAATTTCTGTCTGTCACACAGCAGAACTTCTGCCACTGGAACCCGGGGAGAAACGTAAATTGGGCTTAATAGGTTGCTTATGCTGGAGGCTTCCTACAAACTCGAAAGGGGCAATCAGTAGTCATTGCAATTTGGTGTATATTTTAATAGGCTCAGGGTCCAGATGCAATCAAATCATAGCTGTAAATCAGCAGGATGCTGGAGGAAAGAGTTAGCAACAGGTTCATTTTCAATAGAATATATTTTCATCTGAATGTGATTTTTTAGAAGGGACATGCTCTAAGGCTTTTTACCTGGCCACTCTGTTTGAAGTAGATATGGAGTGCGTGAAATTTGCTGATGTTAATGACTAGCCCCTCCTACCTCTGGAGATAGGATTTGGCTTCTCAAAGCAGGGGTGATCAAATATAACATATATTAATGTCCCTATGAAAACTTCAGAATCAGAAACAGGGATGTTGACAAAGCACTACTTCTGTATGTGTGAATGTATGCATGTTGAGCCAAGGGTCCCTACAGACAAATAATACAGGCTTTTTGCTTAACTCTGTACTAACTGTAACACTGGTCTTTATCTGGTGGATTGGGACCCACAAATCAGCCATGCCCACAAATCAGCCACTCTTAGGTGAGTGCCACGGCTGAGTTGTTGTCATTGTTTTTTAAGGGTTTTTTTTTACAAGAAGAAAAATGGAAATAATTATTGCCAGGGTTAGTGAAAGGACCCAAGATTATTCAATTACAAGCTCTGCTTTCCAAAGCATTTCTAATAACTGGTTTCCTTTTGCAACAGTTTACCTTGGAAGAAGAAAGATGGACAGTGGCAGAGCAAACTCAAGCAGGTCGGACGTTGCAAGTCTGAACTGAACTGGGCTCTAGCTTCAAAAAGACTATAGGGCTGTTTGGCAGATGGTAGCATTTCTTAGAATGTCTCATGAGTCCTGAACACAAATATGAGGGCTAGATGGCTGGAGAGGGTTGCTTTGCTTTGCTTCTGTTGTTGCCTTAATCAGAAGTGGTTTGCAGTATCCGGGGGGGGGGGGGGCAGTTCTGGTGGTGAATCCCTGCAGCAAAATGTCGAGGAATTACCTGTTCCTGTTTGTCTGGTGCCTCTCTCAGATAATGCTGGACTGCAGTTCCCATCAGCTAGCGTGACCTCTGGGTCAGGATTGGAATCTGGCAACACCTGGAGGGTCATGGGTTAGCCATCTCTGGTCTAGGGGAATTGTGGGCTGCTTCCTTCTGGCAAAGATGCTGGGAAGGTAGAGCTGCAAAAGCTAGGCTTGTTTTCTGTTTGCAAGAAACCAATGAACAGAGACCTCCAAGCCTCATTAAAGCTACATTATGAGAGGGATATCAGATTTACCTGAAAATTGCAGGTGCCTGAGGCGAGAAGGGAAAAATCTCTTGAGGAATGTGGCACCTGCGTTCTTCCAATATACTTTTCTGAGGTGAATTGGCTTACGTCGCTGCTGTGAAAGAGAGAAAGGAGTGTGTGTGGGAAAAGTGGAGGTTTAATTTAATCCCTTCCTTTTGCCTGAGGATTTGGAAGTTGTTGTAGGATTCCGGATTGATAATTGGGCAACAGATAGAAGGGAAAAGACCTTTGGGGGCTACAGACAGAGAATGTGTAGGTCTTATGTTGCTTTGTATAGCCAAACTCTGACCGGATCAGGAATTCAAGGCCAGGGAGGAAGAGGTGAGGCTTAAATTCACTACTGTAGAAGAAGCGTGTGATCCTGAGCACAGTTACTAGGGGGATAAGTGCCCCAGGAACAGCTTCGACTAGATGGCTAAGCCAGGCGAGGGTAGCTGATGGATCCTAAACCCTCTGAGTTAGAGACTTCCCTTGCATGCAAAGACAGGCTCTGGCAGACTGAGTGGGCGAGACCCATAGTAGGTCCAACGGCCAAGAAGGCAGTTTCTGCATGTGCTGTAGAGGGAAATGATGGGGCAGATGGGGCTCATCAACCTGGGAAGGTAGCTCTTCTAGGAGAAGGAAAACTCTGATCCTAAACCTCCACTGCTTTGTGGGATATCTTCAGGAGAAGAATCTGGAACGGAATCCCTAAGATGGTTGGATGGCGCCTTGTACGCCTCTTTCTGGCAACCCCTGTAGCTAAGCTGGTGCCAAACATATTGCTCTGTTTTCCTTTGGGCCATATCAGCGAGGCTGAGGGACAGGGGTCTTGTCATCTTGGCAGCCCAGGACCTCCATACACACTGGGCTTGCTACCCAGAGAGGCACTTCAGTGCTGCTAAAACAGTGGTTTGACTTCACCTGGAGAACCAGTGTGGTGTGGTGGTTAAGAGCGGTAGTCTCGTAATCTGGGGAACCGGGTTCGCGTCTCCGCTCCTGCACATGCAGCTGCTGGGTGACCTTGGGCCAGTCACACTTCTCTGAAGTCTCTCAGCCCCACTCACCTCACAGAGTGTTTGTTGTGGGGGAGGAAGGGAAAGGAGAAGGTTAGCCGCTTTGAGACTCTTGAAGGGGAGTGAAAGGCGGGATATCAAATCCAAACTCCTCTTCTTCTTCTTCATCTCCAGAAGTGCACTCCATTGTCTCTTGAGGCAGACAGATGCCAACAATTAATCTATTGCAGCAAAAAGGCATGCTAAATGTATTGTGTTGCAAACTTTTGTGGGCTAGTCCATCATATGTATGAAGTGCTATCCTCTATGAATGGGCCTTGAACATGGGTGGGGAATCTCTGGCCTGCCAGACTGTTTCCCCCAAACCATGCCCACATGCCCTCCACCAGACCTCACTTCCTTGGAAGGATGTCAATATTCAAAGTAAATCATCCCTGCTCCCCCCCCCCGGCCCAACAGCCAGGGCTTGTCAGCAGGCAAAAGATAGTCTGACAATTCCATTGGAGGTGAAACATAAGCAAAAAAAGCAGTGACCATTCATAATACCAGTAATTGGTGACCACAATATCTTATAATAGCTGAGTAAATGTAAACACTTGTAGTAGGACAGGAAACCATTGTCTGTACTTGGGCCCAAAATAATAGCCTATTTAGTTACTAGTTCCATTACAACTATTTCATGCTGGAATCTATTTTGAATTTCCTCTGAATAGCAATTTCCAGGTCAGCAGCAGAGTATGTAGACTGAAATGTTCCCCTACTGGTTTCTGGATGCTGACACACTTTCTGATATCAGCTCCCTAACCTAACAGGTTTTTGTCCTTACATCTAACCTCGCCTTGTACAATTTATTTTCTTGTACACGTGTGCAGAGGAGGAGGATAACACTCCATACATCTGATGAAGTGGACCACAAAAGCTTGTGCTGAAAGGCTCCTTTTGCTGATCTCTGCAGTCCTCCTACATCTGAAAAGGGGTTGGAAAGATCGTGGAAGTCCACACGTGTATTAACTATGCACAGTGGTGTGTGAAGAGTTCTGGCCTCCTGTGACACATACACCCATCCAATTTTCATCATATGAAATGGTGGAAGTCTTCCCTCTGGTCCACTTTACCCCATGACTTCCATAATCAGAATAGCATGGACTGGCCTTGAGACAGGGTGGCTACTTAACATCCCGTCCCCCATATTGGGACACTGATTTTCAATTTTTTTTTAAATTGCATGCAGACTTAGGTACACATGTATGTACTTATATATCCACATTTAGAAAAAGATTTTTTTCTAATTAAAATAGAAATGCATCTTCCCATAGTAGGGCAGACTGTGGCCAGGAGACCTGTGTGCCTGCTCAGTTTTGCTCCCAGGTGCTGTTGGACTTGAAGGCCCCATCCTCCCTTTTCTTTCTTAGGGATCTTTTTCTTTAAACATGGTCTTTAAGACTTGGCCTGGGTGGGCAGCCTTTCAAACAAAGGGCCAACCTCTGTCAAATAAAGACACAGACCCTCTCCACCTTGAGAGTACAGTGATACCTCGGTTTACGAACTTAATCTGTTCCTGAAGTCCGTTCTTAAACTGAGGAGTGCTTTCCCTAATGAGGCCTCCTGCCGCCGGTGCCCTTCTACCGTTCGGATTCCGTTCTTAGACTGAGGTAAAGTTCGCAAACCGGGACACTACTTCCAATTTTGCAGAGTTCATAAACCAAATCGTTCGTAAACAGGACTGTTCTTAAACCGAGGTACCACTGTACAGTGGTATCTCGGGTTACATATGCTTCAGGTTACAGACTCCACTAACCCAGAAATAGTACCTCGGGTTAAGAACTTTGCTTCAGGATGAGAACAGAAATAGTGCAGCGGCAGCGGGAGGCCCCATTAGCTAAAGTGGTGCTTCAGGTTAAGAACAGTTTCAGGTTAAGAATAGACCTCCAGAAGGAATTAAGTACTTAACCTGAGGTACCACTGTATATGAAAGCACCTCAGGAGCTTGTTCAAGTGAAGCTGGTGTGCACATGGTCTGGAGTCATTAATCCAGAGCAAAAAAATAAAATAAAAATAAAAATCGCCTCTCTATACACTCGGCCCCCGGGGGAATTGTGCAGATTTTCCGAGTGTCGAGACCCAACGAGGGTCTGGCCTTATACAGCCTCTGGAGAGATTTGTTTTTGTAGCCGGGAGTGAGGAGGGAACCCAGAGGCGAGGCCTGCTGTGCCAATAATGTCCTGTGCCAGCCGTTTGCCTGCGGGGACTTTGGGCGGCAACCGCGTCCCAGTGGACCATCCCTGCTGTTTTCCTAGCGCGGAGGCGCAGGAACTGCGTGCAGAGGAGGCAAGTGGAGAGGAGAGAGCAGGAACTTCGCTCTTCCTCCGCTGTGTGGTGGTGCCTAGCCAAGCTCGGGTTGGGAGGGGAGAGAGTCCTATTGGTTAGTTTAATTCCGGGGAGTTTGCACAAGCCGCGCCTGGGCTGTTTCGGCCTGGAAACAGATTGACTAGAGACCATGCGTGGTGTGCAGAAAACAATTGGGAGGGTGTGTGCTTGCAGCTTTGCTTCATTATTATTATTATTATTATTATTATTATTATTATTATTATTATTATTAAAAAAAACTTCCAGCATTCCCCCCTCCCGCATCCCAGGAAGGCCAGCGGCTTGGGAAACTCAGGCACTGTGCTGGCAGAAGGCAGCAAACCCGTCCTCTCTGCTCTTTCCCCGCACCCAAAAGCAGCATCAAGGGAACACAGCGCGCAGCTGGCAGCCAGACATGGGTGCAGCTGGCACCACCGCGATTGCCTGAGGCGGTGGGGCACTGTAATAGAGTCCTTTAAAAAAAAGTGCATTGGAGCGAGGGGAGGGGGTGTTCTTCATTTTTTCCTGACTGAAAATAAATAAACCAATTTTCTAGCGTCGTAGGTGTCTCAGAACGACCAGCGCAAGCTTTTCCAACGACTGTGTGGACAACCTCCAGAAGCGCGCGCTTTGCTTCCGTTTGAAAAAAAGGGATATTAGGCGCTGCGATGCCGCCAGAGCTGGTTCTGGAGAGCGAGGGCTTATTCCAGGATACGATTTCCTAGGAAGATGTCTGCATTCAAAATAAATGGTCCCTGTTTCAACTCTGCAACGCCGGGCGCGCCCTCCGCCGAAAAGCAGCCCCAAAGGAACAGTTCTAGAAAGTAAAAGCACGCGCGGCATGTGGGAAGCAAGCCTGGGAAGGGAGAGAGCAGCTTGTACGGGAGGAAAGACAGGTTTTCTTCTTCGCACCTCGATTTGTCCTGGGAAGCCCAAATGCCTGGGCTCTTTTCCTCCTTGGCGCCTCAGGTTGCTGGCTGGGCTCGACCGACTCAAATGCCTGCAAATCGTATGCACACAAGGCAGACTTCCGTGTCACATGCATCGTAGGATCGGGCAGAAAAAAAGTTCTGCAATTCCTGAGGCTTGTTTATAAGCGATCATCCGGTCCCCTTGACAGCATCCACTGGGTCCTGTTTTCTCTCTCGGTGGCTGGAAGGAAAAACCGCCGCTGTAGGGAGGGGACAGGGATCTTTCGCCCGCCCGCCCCGCTTCCTTTTCCCGGCCAACTTTCTCCCTCTCTTCACTTTTCCTGTGTGTGTGTCTATACCGAGGAGGCGGAGGCGGCCAGCGCTTCCCTTCTCCTCCGCCCTCTCCTCCCTTGTGTCTGGGGCTTTGGATAGGAGGAAGAGGAAGATGACGAGCCAGTGCAATTAGCCTAACAAGGGGCGGGTGGCGGCGGCGGCGGCAGCAGCAGCAGCAGGAGGCGCGGCGGCGGCGGCGGCTTTTTCCCGGGCCACTGACACATCTTCCTCTTCTCCTCGCCGGGGCGATGAAGGGGGACTTTTCGGAGTTAAGCTGGAAAAGTCCGGCGGGATCTTCTCCCCCCGCCTCCCGCGCAGCTCCTTGAAAAGTGGGAGGAATCCCTTTCCTCCCTCCCTCCCTCCCTAAAGACCCCACCGTGGAGACGGGGCTTGGCTGGGATCTGTGTACACATTCCTCTTTTTTTGTTGCCGTTCCCCCACCAAGAGGCGGATATATCTATACTTCTATATGGTTGGTGGCTTTTTTTGCTCGTCTTAAAAGGGAGAGGCTTTGCTCTCTTCGGTGCATGTGGAAACTGTTCTCCGCTCTTCTTTTCTCTGCGCTCCCCATATATATATATATTTAAATTTTATTTTGATGCGTCGTCCCCCCTCCAATGTGGACTCCGGCGGATCTGTGCTTCCTTTGTAATTGGGAAATGAAATAATGGCGACCCGTCGGGCAGCGGGGCCACCCGGGGGAGATGGAGACACCCAGCCGCCCGAAGTCGCCAGGAGCAGCAGCCAGGTAGGCAGGGGGCGAAGAAGGAGAAGCCGAGGGGGGAAGCAAGGGCGGGTCCCGAGTCCGGCCCGAGCGGCGTTGGCTGGGTCGGGGGGCGGCGGAGGGAGAGGCGAGAGGGGGCGAGCGAGCGAGCGAGCGCTGCTCCCGTGTTTATGAGCTGGAGCAGCCAGCCAGGGGCGGTAGCCGCCGCGCGCGGGGAATGGCTTGGATTGGAGCGGCTTTAATGGCCGCCCCATCCCTGTTGCCTGCCTGCCTCCCTCTTCCCTTCCTGCCCGCCCGTCCCGGAGTTGCCGGGCGTTGGACGCTAGGAGTTGGCGGCCGCCCCCGACCCTCGAGCGAAGGAAGGGAGCGAAGGGAAGGGAAGGGAAGGGAAGGGAGGGGGGGCAGGGAAGGGGGCGGGAAAAAGAGAAAGTTTGGAGCTGCCGCCTCTCCCCCCTTCCCGCACAATGTTTAGGGTGGGATTTGTTCCCGCGTCTTCCATCGCCCCCAACCTGGCCGTGGTGTGAAGAGAAAGAAGCCCTCTTTTCTTCCTTTCTCTTCCTCTCTCTCTCCCCCCCCACAGCCCGTCCCCATTTACGACTTTGGGGAGTCTCCCTCGCCGCACCTCCTCACTGAAAAGACTCTTGTTTTCCATATTGCTCGAGATCTTTGCTGTCTTTTGAAAAATCCCTTTGGAAACAACAGCCCTTAATCTTTCCCTACTTCTGCCCCCCCCTCCCTTTGTCCCATTGATCTGAGGGAGGGGGGAGAGAGAGGGCGGCGCAGTCTTCGTGTGTATGCATATATATATATGTGTGTGTGTATTTTAAGACCCTGAATGACACTCTTCCATTTCCCCCTCCTGGTGTGTGTGTACATATTTCGCTTTTACAGGCCAGCTCCAGCAGATTCCAGTGTGTAGGGGCTTTATAGACAGTGTTCCTCTTCTCTCTGCTCCCCTGTCCAGAGTTGTTCCTGGGATATTTCTATGTGCATCTTTAATTTGGAAAGTTGTATATTTTAATTCCTTAACGGTGGCACTGCACGTTCGAGACTAATAGCTTGTCCTTAGAAAGGCCCCTGTTTCAACCCTTCATCCCAGGCTCCATATTAATAGTACTAATAGCATTAAATCTCCGCCAGCGCTGTGTTTGTTCTGCACTACACATCAAAGGTGACTCCTCTTATTCAAATTTTTATGAGGGTTTCCGATGGACTGAGGCATGCTGGAATATCGTGCTGTGTCTGTGTTTATATGGAGCATATGGTATGTGAAAGTTTCATGCCCCATGCGTGTAAGTCCTTGTGCGGTGGAAGTGTCCTCTGTGTCATTTTCTTATGCTATATATACCCTTGCTTAATATATAAGTGAATTGTAGCTGCATTGCTGTCAATACCCTTTTTGAGAAATGGAATTTGACACTTTTTAAAAATAGTGTTTATTTAAGAGGGGAGCCTTTAATCTACTGTTCTGTCCTTGGCTTACCCGAGTGCTTTGATATAACAGTGCCACGTGGTATTGTAAGATCAATCCTCTGTTAAGTGTGCCTTCTAATATATCTGTACAGCTGGATAAGTTCTGAGTAGAAAAACTTGGTGGAGAACTGTAACAGGTTATTGTTTGTGGCTTAGCATTTGGTGATCTTTGCAAATGATAGGAAGAGATAGATTCTACCCCTCTCCCCTAGTCGTTTTTGTGTGTGTGTGTGTGTGTGTGTGAGAGAGAGAGAGAGAGAGAGAGAGAGAGAGAGAGAGAACATTAAAGCAGAGCAGTGAATGAAGAGAAACAGCTACGATTGATAATTATTTCTCAGTAGTTCGTGCACCGTATAGAAGATGTGGGATCCTGGGCTCTCTGAGACCATTCCTATAATCTGCCTATCATTAGCATGGTAAACCATAATGAATCCCTTCGAGTTGAGGCATATAAAATAGGTAAGATGATACCTTTTCATTGAACCAGCTCCTGTTTATGAGTGTATACACGCGGTACAGTTCATAGAGACAGTTTAGGTTGTTGAGAGCAGTATGGCTGTCTTTCCACCCTGGCAGAGTTTTTATATCATAAATAAAGATTGCATTAACAAAAACAGCATTTCCTGTTCTGTGTACCTCATTCTATGGCACCAATAGAGCAGTACACCTTTCTACCAAACTCAGTTGGAGCTGGACCCTCACAGTGGAGCTGGCTGTTTAGTTGGTTCTTCAAAATGAGCAATTCCAAGTTGGACTTACTGGACTTTTTTATTTTCATTTTGGGGGGGGATATCAATTTTAATGCAGCTTTCTTTAGCAGTACCTCAGTTTAAAACTGGAATCGCTTACTGTAGGGTAGGTTTAATCGGAGAACACCGGGAATGGTGTATAGTTTTCAACAGATATGGAGACTTCTTTCTGAGTTTTTATGGTCAAGTTTAACATGGTGTTTAAATTGATCTTTGAGGTCATATTTTATGGCATAAGTGACAGCACAGTTTTTGGAACACAGTTTGGATGAATGAACCTTAGCACCTCTGTACGCTGAATAGTCATGACATTTACAGAGTAGGCATACAATATACTTCTGTTGAATGACAACTCTACTTGAATATTTTCTTATTTAAGTAAAATTTAATCATGCTTTCTGGTGGCCAGACATAGGCTTGCACACTCCTCCTTCCCTTCCCCCTTCTCTTTGGGGTTAAAGCTAAGTATGGTTAAGCATTGTGTCTGAACCTCCATAAACCTGGTTACTGTTAACCATAGTTTGAAACTAGCTTCTAATTCTTGTTTCAGTCCCTTAATTTAGAGGTCAACTGCTTTTGCTGGTTCTGTCATGTAATAACTGAACCACTGGTAATACTAACCGAAATAGGAAGAGTGGAAAATTTCTGGCGAAGGATGCCTGTGAGCCAAAGGGGGGATACTCTTGATTGCCCCGCCACAGTTTGCTGATTAGGCATCATGATGCGTGAACTAGTCCAGTGCTGACAATAATACATTTTGGCAAATACTATAGTTTGCTGCTGTTGCATCTTAGAGTTTCTTGTTAGATATGAGAACAGAAGACAGGTATATTGTGTACATCTGCTTTTCACTATATGCCACTCTCGAGTTTATATGCACTTGTCCATGTTCCTCTCTGTGCAGGGCAAGGGATCTCCTCTTCATCTTGTTTCATCCCACAGTGAGGGGGAGAAAGGAAAAGGGACCAAGTCTGAGGCTTTCTGAAATCTCTTCTAACAAATTTCCCAGGAATAGTGAACCAGACCAGGGCTTGACAGACTTAAAAGTGGGAGTCTGAGTACACTGTCCTGCTTTGCAGGGCATGCTAAGCCAAACCAATTTAAGCAAGACCATTGCCGCCACTTCGACCATCCCCGTTCTTTTTAGCCGTTGTGCTGTGCCAAGCCACAATTTGCTTGAGTGTGTGTTGTCCAAACTGGGACACATGATTAAACTCACCCCTCACTAAGCATGAGCTGTAGCTAAGGACTTAGTTTTGCGTGCACGGTCTCCACAAGGGCCAAGAAGGAGCAGAGTGGCTACAAGCTGCTCTGAGAGGCCATACATTGTGTGGTCTCACTAAGGCAAGGTTTGGCTTAGTGTGTAGTGCAAACCAGCTCACTCTCTCCTCATGGGTGCCTTTCACATGTTCCTCTTGCGCTACTTCACAGATAGGAGCATGGCTTTGTCTGGCATGGTGTATTTTTTTTCTCTGGAAAGCTGAGGAGAATTCTGGGATGTCCTCACATTTTATCATTGGATGTTGTATTTGCATGTGTATGAATCAGATGTGAAAACAATCTAGAACAACTTCAGAACAGTCCCACATACTGTGCAATGTTTTGGCGTTATATAATGCAATTCCATTCACAATGTGGTAATCTCTAACATACTATGGAGCAACAGATGGAGTTTCATTTATGAATATAATTAGCCATGCAGTCGAAAGTATATGGATAACTACTCTAATGTATGTGTTATACTTGTCTTTAAACTCAGTTTCATGGCTTTATTGCTGGTGATGTGATGACAGGAGACGTTAATAGTCTTTAAAAATGGATGCTGTGACTCATTCAAACTCAGGAGGTGTTTACATTAAATTCTTAATTACAGGAGGACTAATTAGTACTGAAACTATTCATGTACCAACTTCAGCACCATTTCATTTTTGTGCGGCTCACTATTTGGTCTTGGTTTTCTATCCCCTCCCATCCCAAACACTACTGAGTGATGGAGAGTTAATCCATATCTCTTCCTCCACAATACAGCTGAGATAAAATTCTAGCCATATACCTGCACCTTGGCTGGTGGAATTGACTAGTTCTCTTACTGCTGGGCTTTTTTGGGGGGGGGGAGGACTTCCTTGGGAACTGCTGTTGGATACTGTAGAATGTTTTTGCAAAGGTTGACTGATTCACATGGCTACTTTTGTGGTGGTGGTGTGGTGCTAACGCGTGGTGCTAACGCGTCATGTGATAAAAATCACAAGTTGTCTGGACCTTAGGTTTTTAAATGCACATCCTCTGAAACTAGGAGCTTGTAAATGCAAACTGATTCTTTGCAGGTTTATTCAGAAGCAAGTCCCATTGACTTCAGTGGGATGTATTCATGAGTTAATGCATGTAGGACTGAAAAATTTCATACAGGGCTAGTGTCTTTGTTTGAATGCACCCTCTGTAACATTTTTCAGAAAATAATGATAGGTGAGTCTTGTTTTCTGTTTAGCTGCCTGCATAAATGAAATAATTCGTTGTATGAAGAATGGGATGAAGATGGGTTGGAACTCAACAACAGAAGTTTCCAGTCATTGTCTGAAACTTCCTGTAACATGTTGGTAATTAGTTGCTCCTGGGGCAGTCATCTATAATGGTAGGTTGTGTGGCTGTAACGGTATTGAGTTCAGCTGCATTTCAGACATTGTGGTCCAACTTGGACAATTGTGTTGGATTACTCATGTGCTTCCTCCTCCCCATTCCTCTTCTCCTTTGGCTGTGAGGAGCAGATCAGAAGCACCCACTTCTAAACTAATCTGTTTCTCTGGCTTCATATGTAACAAGGTGCTCTAGGACACGGGTGGCGTTGTGATCTAAACCACAGAGCTATTCGGGCTTGCTGGTCAGAAGGTCAGCAGTTCGAATCCGCACAATGGAGTGAGCTCCCATTGCTCTGTCCCAGCTCCTGCCAACCTAGCAGTTTGAAAACACACCAGTGCAAGTAGATAAATAGGTACCGCTGTGGCAGGAAGGTAAACGGCATTTCTGTGCGCTCTGCTTTCTGTCACGGTGTTCCTTTGCACCAGAAGCAGTTCAGTCCTGCTGGCCACATGACCCGGAAAACTCTGTGGACAAACTCTGGCTCCCTCGCCCTGAAAGTGAGATGAGCACCACAACCCCATATTCATTCACCTTTGACTGGACTTAACCGTCCAGGGTTCCTTTACCTTTTTACCTTCTAGTTAGTTTAGAAGTGGAAGCAAAAGTTTTCAGACTCCTTGAGGCCACCACAGAGGAGGGAGAGGGAAAGGAGGTGGTAGGAAGATGAAAGCTTGATCCTTGGATATGCTATGCTAAATATTAGTTCAGTGTTAGATTCAGAAAGGCCTAGTCCTGTGATAAATGGCTCTTTCTTGGTTTCATTTTCCTAGTTGCAAAATTAGACAGTGTACTTTGTACATATTCAGTAATATGTTCAGTAATATGCTAGTACTGTAGGATCTTACATTAAAATATATAATACTAATACAATATCTAAAATTAGGTAGTTTTTATTCATGCGAGCTGTTTACGTAGACAGATGTGTCCAAGGACTGTCACAATGACTATCAGGAGAAAAGTAGCTTGTTGTGAAAGGGCTTCATAACACTTATGTGACACTGAAATAGCACCTTGGCAATGGGGGAAGGACCACTGAGCTTTCTATATGTTTACCTCTCGTCAGTCTTCCCCTCAGACTCTGACACTAATCTAGTAAATGGAATTGCTATGTCACTTCAGGTCAGCCTGCTGCATGGGGGGACCCTTAGTGTTCATTTTGGACACTGACAAGGATTTCCTTTGAGAATGGAGAATCTGTGTTGCCAGCTAAGTCTTCATTTGCATTTAAATACTGTACTGCTGTAATATTAGTGAGTTTCAATGTGCATTTATTTGTATATTTCTGTATAGCAACTATGTGGAAATTAAATGGTGCTTTGGCAAAAGATGCCAGTTTTTAAAACTGCTAGCATTACTTTCTCAAAAAAAAAGTGACAATTGCCATCTTTTATCAGTTTCTTTTTTAAAATAAATATCATTTTATTTACAAAGAATAATATAGAAAAATGCAAGTATAAATTGCCCCTTCCTATAAAAAAACCCCAAGAGTAAACAAAATACTTAAGTAACTAAACCAGTGTTAAAACTTTGATTTTTTTATGTTTATATTGTCCTTTCCTATTAAAAAAAAAGATAAATGGATGTTATCACTTGACTAGAATTCCCCTCCGGAATATGTTTGCATGCAGTTTGGATTATTCATAAACTTTGTGTGCCATAATTTTCTCATGCCCTTCTCCAAAGCTGACAATTTATTCTGTGTTTACCTTTTCAATAGTGATATTTTGCACTTAGAAGAAGCTGTAGCAAATTATGTACACAAATTCAGCTACTCTAAAATAACAGTTTTAAATGTTTGTTGCTGTGAGGAGTTTGCTTACTTGGACATTTTCCTAAGTACTCACTGAAAGTATAAGCTAGAAATAGGAGAGTATATGCATAATACTCCAAAGGATTTATGCTGTATATATCATGGGGACAGGGACCCTTTGGTCCTCAGATGTTATCACTCTCCATCATGCATCAGCCTCAGCCCTTCAAGTTCCATGATTGAGGATAATGGGAAATGTAGTCCAGCAACATTTGTAGGACCACATCCCTGACTTAGAACACTGTATACAAAATGGACTTCTTTCCTAATGTCAGCAAAGGTCTTGACTTGCTAAGTACACTGAGCAAATATCATATCAAACCATCAATTTCAGTTGGAATATTTTCTTTTGAGCTGATTTAACCCCAGCGAAGCCAGTGGAACTAAACAAGCTGAAATCCTGGCAGGATTTGAGGTAAAGCAGCAATGCTATCAGGACATTTTAGTGATAATAAGTGGTTTAATACCTTATTCTCTTCCCCACCCCTTATGTTACTCTGTGCTCACTTTGTTTCTTGATCATGCTGGGAAACACTTGATACTAATTAAAACTACAAGCCATTTTAGACTCTATGAAACACAGCAACATAAAAAAAATTTTATGTATTGGCCAATGACCTTAATTTATCATGAAAATTGCTAGCAATTTTGTACATTCAACAAAAGCTTTGTATACTTCTGTTCTAAGCGCAATTACGTCTTGAGCACTTCAGGGATAGAACCATCTCCCAACTCTTGCAGAAATGTTTCTCTGCTTAAAAACAATCTACAGTCTATTAAGGAGATTCTCTTACATATTTCAATGGATGAATGGCTATTCTGACTCTAGCTATTGTTAGTGTTGGAACACCCGGAGGTTATCAGGACCACACCCGTATCATATCAGGCTGTGAAGAGGCCCTTTCACCTTCAACATAAAGAGTAATGTGATGACTCAAATGTATTTGCACTAGAATAGATAAAATACAGTACCCACGAGTCAGCAAGAGGCTTACTCAAGATGTGGACTTTCGTTCCTTGAGTTGGATCATACGTCTAGGAGCTCCTTAGTATAGTCTAAGGTTAGTTTTGCATGCCTTTATTCCGAATGGGCCTAATCATAGGCTCAATCATGGACTCAGTCCTATTTGTTTAATAACTTCTTACCCAATGAATTGGGATGTGGCGGGTGCTGTGGGTTAAGCCAGGACTTGCCGATCAGAAGGTTGGCGGTTCGAATCCCTGCGAAGGGGTGAGCTCCCGTTGCTCGGTCCCTGCTCCTGCCAACCTAGCAGTTCAAAAGCACTTCAAAGTGCAAGTAGATAAATAGGTACCGCTCCGGCGGGAAGGTAAACGGTGTTTCCGTGCGCTGCTCTGGTTCGCCAGAAGCAGCTTAGTCATGCTGGTCACATGACCCAGAAGTTGTACGCCCGCTCCCTCGGCCAATAAAGCGAGATGAGCGCCACAACCCCAGAGTCGATTACGACTGGACCTAATGGTCAGGAGTCCCTTTACCTTTACCTTACTCAATGAATTATGTAGGGGCAATGTTGAACAATTTTGCAATTAAAACTCCCAGTCCAGTACAGAATAGAATATCATCTTCTAGAGGCCAGGCAGTGTCAGAAGTATTGCACAGACACACCTTGTTAAATGCCATGTCTTAAATTGCTGGTCTTTCACAAGTAGCCTGTGAATGAAATGGCAGAATTAGCCCCAACAGCTACTGGATAGATAGGAGATTTAAACTTTCCAGAGTGACTGTGTCCCTTTTCCTTGACGCTGTAGGCAGTGGTGGAGCTTCCTTGCTCACACCATTGACTTCAGTTGTGTGGAGGAATCATTCTGTTATCATAGTCATTCTTTTGTCCCTGCTAAGGAACATTCAATTTGCAGTAGATGCAAGAGGCAAATCCAGTACTGCGGTGAGTAAACCACTTTTGGCAATAAGTCCCACACAATATCTGAATCTTGCTAGCTGTCCCAAGTTTACATTCTTTAATATACAGTGGTACCTCGGGTTACAGATGCTTCAGGTTACAGATGCTTCAGGTTACAGACTCAACCTGTAACCTGTACTCAAGGAACTATGCCTCTAGAACCTAAACCAAATAATACGGTGGTACCTCAGGTTACATACGCTTCAGGTTACAGACTCCGCTAACCCAGAAATAGTGCTTCAGGTTAAGAACTTTGCTTCAGGATGAGAACAGAAATCAGGCTCCGGAGGCACGGCAGCAGCAGGAGGCCCCATTAGCTAAAGTGGTGCTTCAGGTTAAGAACAGTTTCAGGTTAAGTACGGACCTCCAGAACGAATTAAGTACTTAACCTGAGGTACCACTGTATTTTCATTTGTGGTTAAAACATTACCTGTGTGATCTTACCGTTAGTTTGAAAAGGAGGAATTGTGCAATGACTTTAAATAGTTTCAGTAATAAGTCTTCCAAAAACCAAGTAAAAGTCTTGGCTCTACTTCTAAACTAGCGTTGCATTGTACATTCCTCGCTTGGATTTGCTGAAAGAGGTCTGTACCCCTGTGGTGCTGATTATATTTCTGGATTGCAAGCTTCAAGTAGAACTTGGCAGATTAAAGGTTGCAGCCGAAGTCTGTGCCTGTTTACTCAGAAGTAAGTCCTACTGGGTTTAGTAGGACATATTCTCAAGGAAATGTACATAGGAGTGCAGCCCTAGTGCATGCCCATTTATTTAAGACCTTATGAAAGGTGGTTGATATGCAAGAGAATGGCAAAGGGTCTTAGTTTAGTTTATACTTCCAATCAGATGGAGTCTTTGAGTGGTGCATTTACTCCTTGATAATTTTTACATTGTTTTGGTCAAGGGGTTATACAGTAATATAAGTCTGTACACATTTTGATATTAAAGGACAATTTGCTAGCATAATTAGTTAAGTATCTTCTGGAGCCTGATTTGTGGGATGTTGGCATGCTGTTTAAAGTAATATATTCTCCTTCCTATGTTTTAAAGAGAAGCAGTGATGCATCCACTGATAAAATCATCTTTAGACAGGGATGAGCTAGCCAGCTTTAGGGCTGTTTTTGAATATTCCACTGTCTTAGAGAAGGAAGTTGAACATATGGTGGCTGAGTAATTGCAGAGTAACTTCACTTCTGGATAACACTTTTCTGGAACCCATTTCAGTCAGGCCCTGGTAGATCTGCATCTGGAAGCTGATGGAGAAAATTCTTCATCCTGATAATTTGAATTTCTTAACTATTCAAATTGATTCAACCCCCACCTTGAACATCTAAGAGAACCGATGGGTCTGGCTCTTGAGTAGTTCTGTTGGCATGTACTCCAGCGGGCCTTCACTGACAGATAGTTTGGACCATTGGGGATTGATTGTATTCCACAAGGGTTTTTTATATATATATATAAAATTTAGCGTCAGTCTTAATCTGCTAGGAGAGAAGATCTGGACTGGAGCCTTGTTGTAGGGTGTTTTCACTGTACTGATGACTCTCAACTCTACATTGTGTTATCAAAGCATTCAGGGACATTCTTTGTTCTGAATTATTGTCTAGTGACTGTGCTTGATAGGCTGATATCAAACAAGCTGAAATAGAGTCTGCAGAAGACAGAGGTAATTGCAGTGTTCTGAATATGGAATCACATCCATGATAGATGGGATGTATTCAGGTGCCTGGTGGTGCTCCTTGACCTGTTTTACCGTATTGGCCCAAAGATAAGCCACACTTTCCCCCCCAAATTCTGACTGTGAAAAGTTAAATATAAGCCACACTTTTTCCCAAATTCTGACTGTGAAAAGTTAAAGTGCAGCTTAAACCTTACAAAAATTGGCTTTTACAATATCGCTCCCATCCTGCCCCACCTGAAGCTTATATTTGGGCCAATACAGTGATAACAAAGTGTCCAAAGACCATAGCTCTTTGTTAGTTGACTAGATAGACAGGTGCTAGGAATGAAATTGTCGCTTGTTAAACAGGCTTGATCCAGACCTTGGGTTGTATCCAACTAAATAATTATGCATGTGGAACAACTACTGGGAGCGCAATAGATTTCTCCCTTCCTATGTGGCACCCCCCCCACAATGTGCTCTGGGGTTTTCCACAATTTTTCTGGAGCAGTTTCAGGGTCAGTGTGGGAAGAGGAGAGGGAGAGGAAGTTTTGTTGTGCTCTTGGAAATTGTTCATGTGAACAGTCTTGGGGGTCTCCATCACATGTGTTTCAGAAAATTTGGATTGACTCTCTCTTCTGGAAGTTAACTTCCCGTGTCAGAAAGAAATGAATTACAAAAGTGTTCCATATGCTGGTGGCACTCACCATAGCCTTCTGATCTATGACAGCTATGGTACTTTCTGCTTTGCCAACAGCAGAGAGTTAATCAGAATTCCTGATCTGGTTCCAGAGCTCCTGTAGCTGATCCTCTCTTGGGTATGTTAGCATGCAGATAGCTTGTTGTTGCATTTATTGCTGCTGTAATTTTGTGCTTTTTTACATTTTGCCTGTATTTCCCTCCTTCATACATACATTCAAGATTTGATTTAAATTTGTGTAGTGCTCAGGAAAATGCTTTTGCATTAACTTTCGTGTGGACATGCTAATGCTTAGATGGAAGTTATCTGCAGTAAAGTGTGTTTGTCCAACATCTTAGCTAAATGCGGCAAGTAGATATTGTATTGTCTGTCTGTCTGTCTGTTTGTTTGTTTGTTTGTTTGTTTGTTTGTTTGTTTGCAAGATTTTTATCCAGCTCTTCATCCAATCTCCATAGTAGTTTACAATGATTAACAGAACAATAATGTTAAAAACATAATAGAACTGAAAATGGCAGCGACCAAAACATGACACTGAGCAGTTGTTAATTCCCAAAGGACACAGCTGAAACAGCAGAGTTTTTACTTGTTTGCAGAAAGTACGGAAGAAACTGTTCAAATTTTCCTAGGGAGTCTTATTAATTTGGGGGCAGCTTCAAAAGAGGTTGGGAGTACCTGGTTGGGAGTTAACAGGTGAGCTGTAGAAATTCACATGGCGTACTGTAACCTGAATTTATGAACAGAGACGTAAGAAAAATTGGTTGGCTTGCATTTACTGTTTTATACAGAGCCTGAGTGATACACTGTGGACTGTATCCAGCAAAGTAGTTCCTTTAGGACAAGGATTCCCATTTGCACAGCAGCACTTTTGTTTGGTCTCCTCTCCCCATACACCTGTGCACACTCTGTCCAAGGGCTTGGTGGAACTCCCAGAACAGATAGGAGGAATGTGTGGAGAGAGGAAAGGGAGGAAGAATTCTGTTGCACAGACAAGAATTCGTATGCTCATGGAATTACTTCATTGGATACTGCCTCCTGACTATATTTCTAGAATCTTTCTGTGATGGGTATCTGCATGTGGGAAGACGAACAAATGCGAATATAGAATTGGGAGCCAAGATTCTGCCAGGACACTTCTGTATGCAAAACATTGACTCCCAATTACACATTTGCATTAAAGGATTGCACTCCAAAGAACTGCTTCTCCTGCCTGGGGTTTTTTTTTTTTTTATATGTCCTACAAAAACAGGTGTGAGTAGGTGGTAGTGGCATGAAACATGTTTTAAGCAAGTAATTTCTGCCATCAGAATGTATGGTTTAAAATGAGCAGCAAATTCAGGAGAGGACAGACAGATGAGAGGAAGATCAGGTTGCTCCATAACATGTTTGCAGCCTAAGTTTTAAATAAATCCCTGCAAGGAAAGGTAGTGGTTGGGATCCAGCTTTACTTAGTTGCCCATTAGTTTCCCATTGAAATGAATGTGAAAATCCAGCCGTCGTTATGTGAAGTCCCACAGAGTTCAATGGAATTCCGTGTAATCTGGATCCAAACCAGTATTGTCAGGTAGTGGAGCAGCGCCGTCCTTGTCTGGAAACTTGTGTTTGTATGGTAGGTTTGGACTCAGGTTTTGCCGGCTGCAATTCTGAAGAAAACAAGTGCTAGCCACTATTATGCAGAAATTGTACAGTATTGCTGTTTGAAATGTAAATATTTTGGAGTTCAGAAAAGCTTGTTTAAGTGTGGACAGGCCTTGAAGCTACACATTGGCAGAGTGATGACACTGTCTAGATTTTCATTACTCTTTGTGCAAAGGTAATGTATGTACTTCTGTTTCTAGCGTACTGTACTAGATACCTTTTGCAGTCCTGCTGCACTATTGTTTGTGGTGGTAGATTCTCCTGAATTCCAGCAAAAGTACATATAGACCCTATATTTTGTGTCCCTTTGGTGTAGTGGTTAGAGTCTTGTACTATAAGACCTGGAAGACCATGAAGATGAATGGGTGATGTAGGGCCAGTCACTATCTCTCAGCTTAACCTTCCTCACAGGGTTGCTGTGAGGATAACATGAGGAGAAAGAGAACCATGTATGTCACCTTGAGCTCCTTGGGAAAAAGGTGGAAGATAAATGTAATAAATAGATAACTTTTACCCCTTTAAAATGTGGTGTTTTCAAATGCAGCTATCATAAGCTCCTGTGAAAGTAGAAAGGCGAGGAAAATAATATTATCAAATGTTGTTTTTCTTCTGATCAAGGGCATGTTACCAGTTCTAGTAAACTAGGGATGAGAAATCTCTGCTTTGTTGGGCTCCAACTCCCATCAGCCACAGCCATGCTCAGTGCTGATGGGGATTAGAGTCCAACAGCTGGAGGGACACAGGTTCTCCACCCCTGTTTTAAATAATATATAATTCAGGAGAAGGGTATTGATTGCTGACCTCAATGTGTGGCCTGGCTAGTATGGAAGGCAGTGCTTCTTCAAATACTTGGGCTCCAAGCCATTTAGGGCTTTAAAGGTGAGCAGAAGCACTTTGAATTGGGTCCAGAAGTGAAAGAGACAGCTTGTGATTCCTAGGCACTGTGCCAGTCAAAACTCCAGATACTAGCATTCTGCACAGAAGTCTCCAAACCATTTTCAAAGGCAGATCTGTGTACAATACATTGCAATAATCCAAATGGGATGTTATCATTGCATGGGTAACCATGACTAGGTTATCTCTGCCCAGGAGAGGCTGCAGTTGGTATAAAGCTTAAGTGATGCTGATCTGCATAATTAGCCGCTTACCTTTCTTTGTTCAAGATTTTAAGCAAATGCTGTGAAATACACGTCCTTTTAACAAACCTACTAACCTTCATATATGTGTAACCTGTTTCTAATACTGGTGGCAAATTGCAGAAATAAACTGTGGGGGAGTTTTATTACGTTGTGTACACTTCATTAATAGGAGTCTAAAACCACTGCTCAGGAAAAGTATCCTGAAGTGTTGCTACCTTGATGTTGCTTGCATTATTTGGTAAAAGGTAAAACAAAGGCTAACCATTAAGTTTGGTGTTTTTCATCTTTACCTAAAGAATAGAAAAAGAATGAGTAAAAGGTCTACAAATATTGAATAATAGAATCATAGAGTTGGAAGGGACCATGAGGGTCATCTAGTCCAACCCCTGCAGTGCAAGAATCTTTTGTCCATGGGCTCAAAACCACAACCCTGAGATTAAGAGTCTCATGTTCTATCAACTGAGCTATATTGTATGGGATGCAGGTGGCACTGTGGTTTAAACCATTGAGCCTCTTGTGCTTGCTGATCAGAAGGTCGGTGGTTCGAATCCCCGTGACGGGGTGAGCTCCCTTTGCTCTGTCCCAGCTCCTGCCAACCTAGCAGTTCAAAACCATGCCAGTGCAAGTAGATAAATAGGTACCACTGTGACGGGAAGGTAAACTGTGTTTCCGTGTGCTCTGGTTTCCGTCACAGTGTTCTATTGCGCCAGAAGCAGTTTAGTCATGCTGGCCCAGAAAGCTGTCTGTGGACAAATGCCGGCTCCTTCGGCCTGAAAGCGAGATGAGCGCCACAACCCCATAGTCGCCTTTGACTGGACTTAACCGTTAAGGGGTCCTTTACCCTTTTACCTTTACCTATTGTATTACCTTGAAGATTCAACACTTTGTTGCATGCCAATTTGATAATGGATTTCTTCCTCTTATTTACCTCCCCGCTTTGCAGGATCTCATTGAAAAACTCAATTTGCTTTACAGAAGAGATGTTGAGGAAGGTCATGCTCCCACAATTAGTGCAGTCAGTTTCACTGGGATGACAGTGGCTGCTTCCTCGGTTCTCAAATCTTCATTGGCTTTTGTAAATAGGCTTCCTTAGTTGCTGTGGTAATAGCAACCCCTCCCTTTCTTTAATTTCAGGACCTCAAGTGGATTTTTAGCAGCCTTCGTAACCTAGGGTAGCAGACAGCAGCAGGAGTTAATTCTAGAAGGTCCAAACTTCTGAGGAGAAATTAATCCCCATAGGTTCTTCGTTAGATCAAGTTTTTTTATATAGGAGGGTCTTTGGGGCTTAGGTAAAGGTAAAGGGACCCCTGACCATTAGGTCCAGTCGTGGCCGACTCTGGGGTTGCGACGCTCATCTCGTTTTATTGGCCGAGGGAGCTGGCGTACAGTTTCCGGGTCATGTGGCCAGCATGACTAAACAGCTTCTGGCGAACCAGAGCAGTGCACGGAAACGCCGTTTACCTTCCCGCTGGAGCGGTACCTATTTATCTACTTGCACTTTGATGTGCTTTCGAACTGCTAGGTTGGCAGGAGCAGGGACTGAGCAACGGGAGCTCACCCCTTCGCGGGGATTCGAACTGCTGACCTTCTGATCAGCAAGTCCTAGGCTCTGTGGTTTAACCTACAGCGCCACCCGCGTCCTTTGGGGCTTACGGAAGACCAAATATAATTCCCATTATGCATTCTTTCAAAACTAAAGCTGTTTCTCCTCCAAAATCTAAACAAAGAGCCTCTTTGGCGGAATGAAGCAAGATTCCTATGAAGTGTAAACAAGTCAGTAAGAAAAAGATGCCAAGCAAGGACTAGGGTGAATAAATGCAGAGTTTTGGCTAGCATGTACCTTTGGGTTCAGTGAGGCTATGATGGAAATCAAGGTGGGCAGCTCTAGCTAAGCTTGCATAGCTAGGCCTGTCCCCAGATGCACTGCCTGAGGAATATGATTTGATGATTGCTGAAAGCTTCTACTCGCATTTAAAGAAGCAGCAATACCAAGTGGGAATATAAAAACAGGATCTAGAAAAGCACATTGCTCAGCTATAGCTGTTGCAAGTTACAAACCCCTCTGTAAGGAATAAAACCCCTATGTTTTTTCTCCACTAGCAGAAATTTAGCCTATTCCTCCCCACTTTCAGCTATTTGCATACTAAAATTCGCAGGGCGGAAGCCATAATTTATACATACCGTATTTTTCGCTCGATAACACGCACCTGACCATAACACGCACATCGTTTTTAGAGGAGGAAAACAAGGGAAAAAACATTCTGAATGAAACAGTGGATGTATCATTTTTGTGCTTCATGCTGTGGCCACAGACATGTGATCTGATGGTGAATTTGGGGTGACCCAATGCAAAAATCCTGAGAATCCCTGTGGATCCATGCTTTGTAACCACGTTTTTGCACCATTGCAGCCCCAGGCAACAGTGGGTGTGTGATTTTGGGGGGGGCAAGCTGTAGCCATGGACATGCTATGTGCTCTGATGGTGAATTTGGGGTGACCCAATGCAAAGATCCTGAGGATCCATGTTTTGTAACCACGTTTTTGCACCATTGCAGCCCCAGGCAACAGTGGGTGCGTGATTTGGGGGGGCAGGCTGTAGCCATGGACATGCTATGTGATCTGATGGTGAATTTGGGGTGACCCAATGCAAAGATCCTGAGGATCCATGTGGATCCATGCTTTTTAACCACATTTTTGCACCATTGCAGCCCCAGGCAACAGTGCGTGTGTGATTTTTGGGGGGCAGGCTGTAGCCATGGACATGCTATGTGATCTGATGGTGAATTTGGGGTGACCCAATGCAAAGATCCTGAGGATCCATGTGGATCCATGCTTTTTAACCACATTTTAAGTGGGGAAGGAAGGAAAAATACAGAATGGACAAGGAGCACGAGAGGGGTGTGCAGAGAAGCAGCTGGCTAAGAATGCAAGAGAGGGGTATAACGGGAGGGAGGAAAGGAAGGCAAAAGTTTTCCCTCACCTACCCACCCAAGCCAGCCAGCGCTCTCTCTCTCTCTCTCTCTCTCTCTCTCTCTCTCTCTCCCTCTCCCTCTCCCTCTCCCTCTCCCTCTCTCCCTCCTGCATGTTTTCAGCAGCACCGGAGCACAGAGACGACACTCTGCTTTCCCCTCTGCTTGCCTGGAGGGGAGGGGCTTTCCCTGCTCTTTGTTCCGTTTGAGCAAACACAGCAAGGAAACAGAGGAGGGTGGGCAGTAAGACCCTGAGGCAGAATGCAGGAAAGCAGCCACTTCCTCTTTTCAGGTTTCCCTTCTCCGAGACGCGCGATTTGATTTTTGCCTGATTTTTTTTGCCATTTGGCTCCAGGGACCACACATTCGCTCAATAACACGCACAGACATTTCCCCTTCCTTTTTAGGAGAAAAAATCTGCGTGTTATAGAGGGAAAAATACGGTAATTGGATGCAAGTTTGGGGGCAGTTTTATGTTACAAGATTCCTAAAAGGAAAGCCTACCCCAACCTTGCAAATAAGCCCAGAAATGTTTCTAGCCCATTAAATGTTTGTGAAATCATTGCAATTGAGAAAGCAGTGTTCTCCGTACGTGCACTTGCTACATGTGAGCTATAGGCAGATGAGTCATGTAGAAAATTCATTAAGTTTCGGACTCAGAGGCAAGAAATTTACCTGGTTCATGTCACTGAGTCACAAACTTTCTACAGTTGCAGACTTCCAAGCACCTTTTAATCAGTGCCACGGCTATGGGGGAGCTAGCCAGGTTTTTTTGCCCCGGGCAAAGCCTCCAGAGGGGTGCCATTGAGGCTCCCAGCCTGTGTGTGTCTGTGTGTACACAAATGCACGTGTGGGGTACCAAACTGGGTCTCTGACCTGGGTGAAAGAAAGCCTAGTTTTGCCCTTGCTTTAACAGAAATTAAGGAAAAGTATGTGTGTATTTTGTGTTTCTCCATAGTGCAGTGTGTGTGTACATATATGCATGTGAGTATACGGAGGGAGGGAAGCTTGGGTGCACAAAAAACAAGATACCCCCAAATGCCATGATTAGAGAAGTCTGAAGAACACATTTTTGGTTCTATAAAACTTGGCTCTTGGGCGCAGATCATGATGAGGCATAATGCTGGGTTGTGGGAATTTCCCCTTCATACACTTTTAAACTGTTTCCTGTTGGGCAGGGGAATAAATTCCAGTGACAGCCAAGGTCTTAAATTTGCTTTCAAAATGCAAGCTATATTTCCTACTCATTGAACTGAAATGTTTGTCACAAAACACATATCTTAAATTACTCTAGCCACATTTGAAGTCAAAAAACATTGGGCAGGTGATTAGAGGAGAAAGGGTTGTAAAGAGTTTCAAAAGTTCACTTCTGACATATGATTAGTGGTTTGAATTCCAGTGTCTTTCTTCTAAAAAATACATGAACGGTAGAAAATACACATGCAAAGAATTTAAAAACTGGTTGTCTAAAAACTGTAGCAGACTTCACCTCTTTCCCTCAAGCTCTTGTTGCCTTGTCTGATAGGCAAAGATTTGCAGCTTACTCGGTGGTAAGACCTCTGGACCTCACTGGGGCTTACCTGCTAGTAAGAATGTAGCCTTATTCATGAAAAAGTCTATGGAAAAAAGAGATTCCTAAACACTTTTGGGTTGTCAAGTCCAGACCCTCCTACACTGTTAAGGATTGTATAAATGCAGAGTTTATCAAGATGTGGCTTCTCCAATCAGTGGATCAATCATGTAAAACTTAACACTAAACTAGAGCTCTGGTTTGTTTCCTCTTCGCTGAGTGATTTTAGCAACAGGGACCAGCATGTTTGCTCATTCAAGGTAAGCCATCCTTTGGTTTACTGTGATGTGTGAGCCAGACAGGTGAGGATATTTGATGAACACCAATGGGTGTTCTATAATGGCTCTATCCAGTTGTAAAGAGAAGTAGTGCATTGGTAGTTGGCTTTATTGAAATAAGGTAGACTTCCTACTCTATCTGCATATATGTATATGTGTGCTTCTTATGAAACATCCCAAAGCAATTTAAGATTAAAAAACAGTGTTCAAGTCCAATACAGACCAGCATATGTAAAATAAGTTTAATAAAATAAAAATACCCAGAAATTGAAATAAAAAGTTGTGAGATTAAAACAGTGCTTAAAGTGCATATTTTTTTGCAATAAGTTAAGCAAAAACTGCAGTAAAAATCACACACCAGTCACGGGAATAATGATTTTAACTAGTAATTTGCTGGAAAGCTTGGTTGGAACAGCAAGGCCCTTTCAAGTTATCAATAACACATGAGAACATTCCTTTCCCCTGAAATCTTTTGTTACGTTCCTTTAGTCCCTTTATCCTGCTGCAATTAATCCTTAAGTAAGTGCCATTGAAAAATAATACTACTTCTTCTCCTCCTTTTACACCTCCCTTTGTTCTGGCTGGTGTGTTGGATCATACCCTTGCCCACAAGGACTTACAATGTTTGCCCTTTTGTATTTTGTAAAGTGTCGTGGCATCATCATCCTCATAATATTCAGGCAGGCCTCCTTAGGCAATGCTGTCTTTAGCTGTGAGACCACCGTAAGGAAGGCCTTGCTGGGGGCACTTGCAGGTTAAACTTTGCATAGGTCTGGGATCTTCAGCAAAGCCTATAACTAGATTTGTTATACAGTCGTACCTTGGAAGTAAAGCGGAATCCGTTCCGGAAGTCTGCTCGACTTCCAAAACGTTTGAAAACCAAATCCCGGCTTCTGATTGGCTGCAGGAAGCTCCTTCAGCCAATCAGAAGCCATGGAAGCCCCGTCGGATCTTTGGGTTCCAAAATAATGTTTGCAAACTGGAACAATCACTTCCGGGTTTGCAGCGTTTGGGAGCCGTAATGTCCGAGTTCCAGGGTGTTCGGGGTCCAAGGTACGACTGTAGTCACTTAAAAAACAGCAACTCTCAATACTAGAAATATAGATGCTCCTGAACGGAGTGTTCGCATTTGGAACCAATTAAAGCCATATAGACCATAGTTCTAATTGTCAAATCTGAATAAAATAAAGCAGTTGAGATTCACTTACCTTTGAATTCCAGGCTTTGTCAATGTTACCTACCCTCTGTGGGCTTCTCTAATGCTTTGTTCCTGATCCCTTACTGCTTTCAACCTACTTCCCTGCCACAACCAGCTCCCTCCTCCCTCCTCCCGCAAGTTCCACAGCTGCGAATAGGTGAATCATTTCACATATGGAATGCACATAGTTTTAAAAGGTCTCTGAAACAAAGCTAGTCAGCTTTGATGTTGGGGCATTCTGAACATGGGAGGGCAGGGAGAAGAAGAGAGGAAAGCTTCCTGCTCAAACAGTGGCAAAGCAATTGGGTAAGTTAATTGACATGATTGCCATCAATTTGCGGACAAGTCAACTGATGTCTCTTTCAATAAAAGGCTCCTGCAGGCTCCCTTTAGATCTTTCCCTCTCATGCTTTGTAGATTATGTATTGCAGTTCATTGTTTGGGTCCTCCCCCCCCCCCCACTCCATGCTTATTATCTGCTGGATTTCTTGCCATGTTTTTGTAGATTGGACTGTAATGTTCACATTCCCTAGGTAGCACAAACACAGACACCAGGGAGCTTATGTTTACTTCGGAGCTTAGCTGCTTAATGCCAAGCTTGCTAAGGACTAGAAACTGAACCAAAGATGGACTGGAAAAGTAGTTTTTTATAATATTAGGAGAGAGAATCCGGTTCAGTCCTATCATTCTTTAACTTAGTAGTCTTTGCAATGCTTTGCTTTAGCGGTGTTAGACCTGCGTTCAAGGTTTAATACGAGCTGTGGGATATTAATAGCTGTTGGTTCACACATTGACTTTTGAACATTTTGTAGTACAGTGGTACCTCTGGTTACGTACTTAATTCGTTCCGGAGGTCCGTTCTTAACCTGAAACTATTCTTAACCTGAAGCACCACTTTAGCTAATGGGGCCTCCTGCTGCTGTTGCGCCGCCACTGCACAATTTCTGTTCTCGTCCTGGAGCAAAGTTCTTAACCTGAGGTAATATTTCTGGGTTAGTGGAGTCTGTAACCTGAAGCGTATGTAACCAGAGGTACCACTGTATGCCATTAAGAAAGCATTTGTCCATTGCTTCCTTCCCTTCCTTCGAGTCTCTTCCTTAAAAACTCGTGTTTTCTACATGGCTTCTTGTTTATGCTATCTATCTCTATCTCTCTTATCTTACAGGATTTCTTTTACCTACCCTTCACCATAAATTCCAAGAGAGGGTTAGAAAAATATAAAAACACAACATTAAAATGAGTTGAACTGGAGTTTGTGGTTTACACCAACTATGCTTGGTTTAAGCCAGTCACCTTCATAATCCATGGTTTTATGTGGACTTGTTTTAAAACTGACCAGAATTAGTAGAAAAACAACAACCCCATGGTCATTAATTCCAATGCAACAACAAACTGAGTTTAAGGGAAACTGAGAATAAAGATGGCTACAACTTGTCTACCTAGCTGTGCATGAAGAGAGTTGTGAGAGGAGCACATGAACCTAAGGGTTCGCCATGTGTGTTCAACTCATGCAAACTGTCCCAAACCTTGGACTACTGGGTCCAGGGACTAGTTAGTAATCTCTTGTGTCTAAGAGTCTATGCTATTCTGTATATTGTCAGGATCATCAGCGGAGGTCTGTATGGGTAAACTTGTATCTGAACATTATAACGTGCTTAGTTCTTAAATAATGAATATTTATGGCTGCTGACCAAACAATATGGATACCTACTTTCCATATCATTGATTCGTCCAGTAAATTCCAGCTCTTGTTTGTGGAAAGTTCTGGACACTTAAAGTCTGATCCTAGGTATCTTTACTTTAAGCCAGCAACTTAAGTGGGTGTTAACGTTCTGGGGATCGCGTCTAAAGCCAAAATTGTGTATAGTCAAAACCTACTGGATTAAATGGCGGGTGGTATTGCCAAAGTCATTTCCCCCAGATCCCTACCCCTTTTCTGCTCCTTTAATATATATTTTTTGCCACACACTTAAAGCTGAATGAACACAAATTAAATGTGCGTAAGTTGTGGCCAAGCAAAGAAATTGCAGCATCATTCAAGTAACTGATCATGTTAAATTAAGATTCTTGAATGTGTACATTACCAAACAAATCTGTCTCTTGTCTCTAAACTGGATGTGACTGATGGGTGTTATAGTTCAAACATGTGGAGGTCACGAGTTTGACGTAGGCTACTCTTAACAAACTAATTCTGCAGTGCAAATGGCGCACAGCCTATGGGACCAAAAGTTTTAGAAATGCTTTATTTAGCTACAGAGTAATATACTTTAATTAGTACTTTGAATCTGATTGTATTCAACTAAGTTCTATTTAGAACAGACAAGTTGAAATTATAGACCTAACCTGGTCACATCTATTAATTTCCATAGATTGACTAACATTGAACACAATGCCTACATTTCAAAATGGGAAACTTTATTTTAAACTGATCCACTGTGACTCCTGTAAAGAAGGATAATCCTAGTGCCACCGTTGCTAGTGTCTGTGGCTTGTTGCTAAAGTTGGAAAAGACTTGAAAGTTTCCCCATAGCAAATATAATATGTAATGAAATGCCAGTAATGTTCAAGACCAGCTTCTCTTTGTTCAGAAGGTAAACACCAAAATCATGAAGTCCTTATCAGGCTCCAGTGCAGAACAATCCAAATAGAGAATATAAAACACAACCCCAGTGTTTTTTAACAAGGCAGTGCCTTTTTGATCTCTCCCTGGTGGTAGAATGGCTCGAGGAGGATGTCCCGCATTCCTGGGAGTCTTGTGTGCCTGTAAAATTCAATTAGTAGTGAGAGCTCAAATCTACTGTTTTTGAGAGCTGTGTGCATCAGTGGTATCTGGTATTTTCCTTTTACAGATTATGCATACTTTGAATTAATAGTTTGTAGCTGCAGTTGCCACATCTACATTCTTGGTTTGATGGCAGTATTTGGCATTTTATACAATAAATGCAGGTCTCGGATCTCTTTCAAGGATATCACTGGAAAATACTGTATAGTCTTTGGTTTTCAAGACCATTAAGCACTTCTTAATGCTCTCTCCCCATTGTTGTCCTTCTCAGAAAGGTATATTTTTTCTTACGTGCTGTGAAAATAGAAGAACACTCATACATTCTTGCCAAGCCTTTCTTTTGCACATGCAAAAGAAAGCCAGTGTGGTGTAGTGAGAGCCAGTGTGGTGTAGTGGTTAAGAGCAGTAGTCTTGTAATCTGGGGAACCGGGTTCGCGTCTCTGCTCCTCCACATGCAGCTGCTGGGTAACCTTGGGCCAGTCACACTTCTCTGAAGTCTCTCAGCCCCACTCACCTCACAGAGTGTTTGTTGTGGGGGAGGAAGGGAAAGGAGAATGTTAGCCGCTTTGAGACTCCTGAAGGGGAGTGAAAGGCGGGATATCAAATCCAAACTCTTCTTCTTCTTCCTGCAAGGTAGTATTTTCTCTAAAGAAGGATGCCTATGTAGGAACATAACATGGCAAACGTTAAACCAGTATTCAAAATTAATATGTTTTTTCCTCCAATAAGGCACTCTAGTCACCTTCTGATATCTATTCAAAAATATTTCTTTCGTAATTCACATTATTATTATCATTATCATTATTATTATAATTAATTTAATTCTAACTACTTTCTGTCTACCTGCCGCTGTGTAAACACATGCCCTTTAAATATGTACACATTATTCTTATTTTGCAAGTCTTTGCAAAACGGAATAGTTTCAAAAGCACCCCCTGCGGGATCTTCTAGGTTGGAACTGGCCCATGATGACAGCTTTAAGCAGAGAAAAGCAGTCTGTTGTGCAGACCGTTATCCCATAGTGTCTCTTGGTGCTGACAGTTGGGGCACTTGTGAGTGTCAAAGCCAACACTCTTGTGTGAAAGCCGTGCCGAACATGGTTTACTAATCCCAGCACAATTGCCAAGGCGAAAGAAGCACTGTTGCCAGCATCTGTCAATGAAACCTACACCATAAGGTGAATATTCAGATTGCCACACTTGTTCATTCATTTCTTACACATGTATTCTGCCTTTACTCCAAAATGGCTTAGGGTTCTCAGTGAGTTTAGAATGTGACAGACATGCCTCATTTCAGAAGGCTCTTTCAGATCTCCTTTTATCTGTTAACATAACCAAATATTCAATATCCTGAGATTTTAAAAAAACACCGTTGTTCACTGGTCATTCACAAACACTTCTTTCTATTTTTCCTTTTGGATGATATGGTTCATTTCTCCAGTTGCTTTATGAGTTTCAGTTATTCAGTCTGTTTTGTTTCCGGGTGCTGGTGAAGATCAGATGAAACCAGTACGCTCTTCTAGCAAAACCTGACTTCATTAGAGCATCCAGAGGTCTTAAGTTTAAACGGAGTTGATCGGTTACACTGAGGATAGTGTTGCAGGCTGTGCTATAGATAACTGGTAGAGATAGCTTGTGGTAACATTTGCATTTTGTTCGAGGCTGGAGTAGTTAGCACAGTAAACATTGCAAAAGGACTCAGCAGAAAGACATTGGCCAGAAGTGCAGAGGCGTAAATGTCTCAGTCAATGAGACAAGGCAGTTCTGATTTCCCATCAACTGTCTCTACAAAGTCCGTGTCCAAGATAATAGCATGGCAAGGGACAATCAGACAATTCAGAAACAATCCTGGAAGTAGTGTCCCGTGTACTTAGGAAGGTCTAAGCAGTTTGGCTTTCCCTGGGTTTTTAAATTTTGGAATGCAGTCTCATCATCACGTGAAAGCACGACGACCACAGATAATAGTTTTACATTGTCCAGTTTACCAAATTTGCTTTGCAAAGTGATAAGGCCCTGACATTTTCAGTCTGCATCCTTTGACCTCCAACTCATGTATGTTTATCTTAAAATTTTATACTACACCCCAATGTTGTTATTATTTTCCTTAAATCTTGTGAAGCAGTTGAAAACAATAAAAAAAACTTAGCAAACAGTAAGAGCAGCTTAACAGTAAAAATCACAGCAGCCAAATAAAAGTTGGCTCAACCATTCTAGAATGCCTCTAGTGCTGAAAAGACAGACAAGTTAGATACCAGGTGAACCTCATCAAAGAGAGCTTTCCTGAGGAATGACCTTAAATGCATGGTCAGGTTTGCATGGGAGGAGGTAACGCGTGATTTAGTAATGTGTGAAGATCATTGGTACAGTGGTGCCAATAAGTGCAACGAAACAACAAGATCTTACATTGCAGAGCTTTGGTGATAGCGTTGGGGAGTGGGCTTCAATTTGCATCTTCAAAATGGTCCTCTTTGTTTCAGTGGAACCTTTATTGACAGTGCAAATTGTGGGGTTGGTGGCTCCCCTTGCACTTTGGCCCTCAGAGCCAATAATTCTCGGGAATAGTTATGATGGTGTGTCCAACTGCATATAGTACTCTTCTGAATATGGATCCAGCGGTCATCTCCTCCCTAGCACAGCCGTCTAGCACGTACCACATCCCTGGCACACTCCGCAACTGGATTTTCACAATTAGCACGAGAGGGTGATGCATGTCTAAAAAGTATGTCACCAACCTGAAAAGTTTGGAAAGCTCTATAAGTGGCCCATAATGGCACTTGTATCTGGTCACACAGATTGTTGCTTACAGTACTGTAAAGTTCACAAGTGGTAGTGGCACTGGAAGACATTTGCCTGTTTCCCTTTCTATTCGTTGGCAGGCAGTAATGTAAAAACTGTTTACTCTGCGTTTCTGTAGAAGAAAATTACCTAGAAAGAGTTTGGCAGGCATATAAGAGCATTCGCTCTCTTTCCCCCTCCCCTCTTGTTTCTGCAGTGTGACAGTGACCTTGGTATAAAATGACTGATGTGCTGTTTCTGTGTGAGCCTGGGTTTCCTGTTCCTAAAGGAAAAGGCAGTTCTCTGTTCTTTGCAGTCAATAACAAATATGATTATATATTTGTAGGTAGGTCCACCCCACCCCAATTTGTCTGCTGGGAAATTAAACTAAAGCAACTCCAAATTAATATTGGGTAGTATTTGCCTGTAGCGTGCAGAAACCTTGGCTAGAGTTTGTTGCCCTCCACTAAGGCCAGGTCAGCAACCTTTTTCATCTGTGGGCCGGTCCACCGTCCCTCAGACCATGTGGTGGACCGGACTATATATATATATATATTTTGGGGGGGGGGTGAACGAATTCCTATGCCCCACAAATAACCCAGAGATGCATTTTAAATAAAAGGACACATTCTACTCATGTAAAAACACACTGATTCCCGGACCATCCGCGGGACAGATTGAGAAGGCGATTGGGCCACATCCGGCCCACAGGCCTTAGGTTGCCTACCCCTGACTAAGGCTGTGAGTCAACAAAAAGCTATTTAAAAAACATCTCTTAGGAGTTCTCTGTCCCCCTCACCCCACAATGTCCAATAATTGTACTGGCTTTAACAAAAATGTCTTATTGTTTTTAAAGAATTAAATAGGACATATTCTCTTTTTAATTGATTATTTTTTGTAGCACTGGATTTGTCCCACATACCATGTTAAAATTATTTGTAAAACTTCATGGAAAGAGGAGGGATTCCGTTGTACATAAGGCTGTCAGGTCCATATTGCTTCTATCCTAATGGTGGAAATGGTCCTGGGTGCTAAGATAGGGTCCCCATTTGTGCTTTGGCATATTTCTTTCTGTGGCTTATGATGGTTTAACCATAGACAGAACCAATACTACCGCTGCTGATAAGTTCTGCTGGACCTCGTTATAGAGCCAAAATGCCATGACTTGTATTTCCCAGGTCAGATCATATTTATTCCTAACTTTGTGGTCGTGAAGGGAAACCAGAATAGGCAGGCAACGAGTCCAGTGTTGGCTTTACGGTTCTTGAGGCATTTTTCATTACTAGATAACCAGAACTGTCTTTCCTATAAGATCCTTGAGGGAAATCACATGTTTTCAGTTTATGTGGTTTTGAGGGGGGGGGGGAGGGGGAAATTGCAGTGAAACATGGTCCCAGTTGAACTACTCCCTTCCCTTTAGTCTTTCTCTTGCCTCATCCACAATGTCTTTCTCTTTTCACATTTTCTGTCTTGCAGTTTTCACTTTTTTACTATTATTGACTGGAAAGAGTAACATTATGATTACCCTTCAAAAGGTTCATCTCCATCTGTATATGTTGATATGTCGTCTAACTGGAGGTTTTTGCAAGGATATTTGCAGAACTACTGGGGAAATAATAATAATAATAATAATAATAATAATAATAATAATAATAATAATACTTAGCATTTACATAGTGCTTTCGACTGGAGTGTTGTTGGTTTTTTTAAAAATCATTTTTATTAACTGGGGTGTTGTTTTGAGTCCCAATAGTTTGAGAATTCAGAATTTACGAAAGCAGCCTACAGTTGATTTAATTTAAAATACACAGCATGATCTTAGGTGGTGTTTGTTTGAGATTGCCTCACTTGAGTTGAATGGAATTTTATATCTAAGTTAAGTTTGCATGAAATTGCAGCTTTAACATTGCATTGCGTTCTGATGTAATTTCCTTAATTTGCAGCAAGGAACACAGGGAGTAGCACGCTGTATAGAATACATGCTGTAGCAAATGATCCTAAAATATTCAGGGATTTCCCATTCTCCCTTTCCCAATTTGGCACCACCTACCTGCATTTTTAAGCGCTCTCTGCAGTCAGCTGTCTTGCTGACTAGGCAGATGCGGGAGGGAGAGAAAGGTCCTCTTTCCTGAATCTCTTCACTGCATAGCTCACAGATCTAGTACTACACGGGCAAAAGCTGAGTCAGAGAAGAGATGCAGTCTGCGCTATAGGCTTTCATGGCCCAGTTCAGGCTTTTAGACTGCATGATCAACCACAACTGGAGTTTGATATGTAACCTGTATTGCGCTTGGAGTGGTCAGGTTTGTCCATTATATTTAGTTGTTTATGAAGAGGGGGAAAATACTGTGCAAAAGGCACAAACGAAACCCCTTGTCCCTTTTCCTCCCACCCCCTCCCCCTTCCATCTCCTATGCTGTATAATATGCCATAATATTTAGTGAAGGACAGTCAGCTGTGTCCTGTGTAAAAGGATTGCTTTACTGCTGTAGTTAACTTAGTTTAACTGCTGAATTGGTTACTGGGAACTGCTTTTGCAAAGACTTAACAGGACAGATTGCAGTAAAGGATGCAGCAAAGTAAGAGGCAGTTCAGTTCAAGAAGGGATTAGAGATGCTGAAGGAATAGACTGATTTAAAAGCATGCATTTGCATAGAACTATAGTTGTTACATAGCTGTCTTTCAGGGATATATATTAACATTATTCAGGAATAGATATCAACATTATTATATATTCCTTTTTGTACAGGGAAAGGCTTTAATCATACAGATGTTCGGGTATAGGAGTTTGACATTGCTTAGAAAGTAAATAACCTAAAATGTAATGTGTTTTCAGACTAGTTTTTAACATAAGCAAGGTAAACTTGTTTATGTGAGTTCGAGGTAGTAGCTGGAACTAGCACAATTTTGGTTTCAGGAACACTGCAGTTTTCCCTATTTTTAGGCTCTGAAATTCTGTATTGGGAAACTTGACTTTGCTTCCGCCTCAGATAAAGGACAAATTACTGGAAGGAAGAACTCTGCATCTTAAAGTGGGGGGGGGGACAGGACCCTGAGAAAGGGCATGGAAAGGCTGAAAGTCATGAAAGGAGGAAGGAGTGTTATGTGCTGGGAATAGGTGTGTGTGTGTGTGTGTGTGTGTGTGTGTGTGTGTATGAATGAGAGAGAGAGAGAGAGAGAGAGAGAGAGAGAGAGAGAGAGAGAGAGAGATAAGAGATATGATGGGTGGGAACTGCAGTTATCTGTCCCATGTGAAGTAGTATGAGAGTAGGTGGAATCAGGTGTTCCAGGTTGTTCCTGGCAAGGTTGGCAGTGTGCCCTAAAGAGTGGCTTCCTTTATCCCAGCTAGGAACTGAATTATGTGCTTCTGGAGACTGGAGTACGGTATTACCAACTTCAGTGAAGATTTACTTACTTATGCCAAAAGAAAAGTCCTTGAAGCATGTATTGTTTTCTATTTGTTTCTTAAAAATTATAATCATCATCACCTGCCCCTCCCTCTCCAAACCCTTTCCAATTGTTCAGCAGTGGGGAGTAGGCGGGACTGATTCTTCAGCCCCACCATCTCCCCCTTTACTCAACTTCCAGCATAACCACTCTGCCCTTGGTTTTATACATCTTGGGTTAGCAATGTCGTACCCATGGACACAGTGTCAGCCTTGAGGGCTTCCTGTGGTGTCCACAAAGCATCTGAGGTCCCTACTCCTGCCATCTGCATCTGAGGCCCACTACTCCTGCAATCATGAAGTAGAGAAGGTGGCTCTTCTTTTCCCTGCCCTTTAAAAACATTTAGAAATGGAAGGTGCTGCTCTCTCCCACTTCCTGTTTCAGTTTTTATGGGTTTTCAAGGCTCAGATTGGCATTTGAGCATCTGAACAGAAACTGGAGTGACAGAGAGGGCAGAAGGGGAAGAAGGGGAAGGGAGGAGGGAAAACTGATAAAGTAGGGTGCAAGAGACAGGAGAGAGAAAGAGAATGGAGCCCAGGAAGAAGGTGTATGAGTACGCATGTGTATTAGTTGGATCCAGTAAAGCAGATCCTCCTGAAATGGCACACTCTTTTCACAGGCTCCTTCTACCCCATCTACCATCAGCTAGTGGATCACATATCTATGTTGACTCCATTGATCTGGTTCAAGAACACGAATCTGAGACATGGTTGTTTATGGAGCCTCATAATTTTTAAAAGGGATCCTTGCAAAAGCACCATCAAATCATAAGTCATCTCTGCATCCACAGAGGTATTCTGTGATTCGTAGCTGGTTTTGCTGGCACAAGGATCTGTATCATGGATCAATATTTCTTTGGCAAGCATGGGATCTTCTTACTATGCAGCCTACCAATGTAAGCTTTAATATGATGGTGGGTTTTTATGGGGGTGGGTGGGGCTGTGTAGAAGCATGCAAGTTCAAAAGGATCAAATTTAGTTCAACTGGATCTGACTTTGCACAGGACCTAAGTGTGTGTGGATGTGCATACTTTCTGTCTGTGGGGTGGGAGGGGAGTGACCCTGGGGTGGCTCTCTCAAAATTCCAGATGTACTTATGAGCTCAAAGAGGTTGGCGACCCCAGCTGCCACTTTAGAAATAATGGAAAGGACTCTTCTTGCTGGTGTTGTTGGGGGGCTAAGCAAGTGGGTGTTCTTACATCAGCGTGGCCATCACAACTTAAGCATCCTTTGCATTGGCTGTGAGATTCCCTTGAAGTTGGAGTGGGTGGGGAACAGTAGCTACTCAAGGCGGGCCCAACCAAGTCATCTCAGCCACAGCTTGCTTTGACAAGCTTCAGTGGCAAGACCTTCAGTAGCTTGACTTGTTTGTGCAAGGAACAATTCCTCCTTGCCCATGGCAAGTAATCAGAGTCATCAGAAGGACTTTAGAAGAGCTATGCTGAATCACACCAAAAGTCTGCCTGGACCAGTAAACTGCTTCCCACTGTGGCCAGCCAGAAGTTTCAGGAAGCCTGTAAAGGAAGGCATGAAGGAAACAACTTTTCTTTGCTTGTTTTCTTTGCATCAGATGCTATGCAGAAGATACCTCCTTTGAGCACAGAGGTCCCATTTTAGCTTTCATGATGGTATCCAAGCATGAATTGAGTGCTGCACTTCTCATTTTTAAAACTAAGCGGTTTTTTGTAACTAATATATTGGACTGGATCCAGACTTACGGTAGTTAGTTGAACTTGTTTTCCATTGAAATTAGGACTTGACTTGTACCATTGATTCCCATGGGTCCTAAGCTCAATTAACATAGAGGCTACAATTCTATATCAGGTATACCCAGTGCTATTTTTCTAGAAAAAGAGGTGCCGGAACTCACCACGAACGCCTCCGATGTTCTCTTATAATGGCAATGGCGCCCACTTGAGAAGTGCTGGAACTGAGTTCCGGCTGAAAAACAGCCTTGGGTATACCTACATTCCTAGGAATAACTTTTGGGTAGAGGATTTTACTGCTAGTCTGGATCCACAACATGTTTACTAGGTCATTGCTAATTTTTTCTAAGGTGGTATAAATTAGGTCTCTTTGAGACTTGTAAATATTCACATCAAATAATTATCTGGCTGATAATGAGGTGCTGGTGGGGAGAGGTCCAATAGGTAAAGGTAAAGGTACCCCTGCCCGTACGGGCCAGTCTTGCCAGACTCTAGGGTTGTGCGCTCATCTCACTCTATAGGCCGGGAGCCAGCGCTGTCCGCAGACACTTCCGGGTCACGTGGCCAGCGTGACAAGCTGCATCTGGCGAGCCAGCGCAGCACACGGAACGCCGTTTACCTTCCCGCTGCTAAGCGGTCCCTATTTATCTACTTGCACCCGGGGGGTGCTTTCGAACTGCTAGGTTGGCAGGCGCTGGGACCGAACGACGGGAGCGCACCTCGCCACGGGGTTTCGAACCGCCGACCATGCGATCGGCAAGTCCTAGTCGCTGAGGTTTTACCCACAGCGCCACCCACGTCCCATAGCTGAGTGTAAAAAAGTAAACTGCCTTTTAAAATTTAGAACAAAGTGCTGATTTTCCTTTCTTTTTGTGTTTTAAGGAGGACAGTTCAGCTAAGCTTTTAGACACTTGAGTTTTCTTAGACAGCAGACTTCCTGTAATGAATGAAGGGGAACTTCATTCTACAGTTCGTGTCTTTGAGCCCGCCACAAAGTAGTTTATGTTCAAGCAGAAATGGAATGTGAGTGCTGAAAGGTCCAGTGCTGATCTTTGTATGTATGAAATGTGTAATCCTAGTTCAAACCAGCCATGGAAAATAGGGCCTCTAGGAATTTCAGATGTGACAGTCTTCTGGGTTTCTCTGTTTACTTGAGTCTTCCTTCAGTTCTCAGTCCTTTGGGTCACTTATGGAAAGCATTTACCTGCATAATAAATGCACCACCAGGAGTGGGAGAGACCAGCAATCCACACGCCCAAGAGGAAAGGGCGGAACTGGGTCATATGGTTAAATGAAACGTCTTGGGTGGATCTTGGCATGTATAAACTCTGGGGCTGTGGTTTATATGACTGGGCAAGCGACAGAGGTAAACATAAAAAAATCCAGTCATATAGGTGTGACTTCATAAAAGACTCAAATCGAGATTACATTGCAGTCCAAGTCATCATACAGCATATTTTCTAAAGAGATTTCTGCACAATAAGCTGGAGGTGATAAATCCTTCATGAAGTTAAAGAGCACTGTAATATAGGTGTTCCTTGTTTTCATTGTGTGTGTCTTTTGGGTTGCTGCTTCACTGTTTTGGTTCTATCCGTGGTTTTGTTTCTTACATTTTATATCCCACACCCTTCCTCTAAAGAAGTTCAGGATGGTGTAGGCTACATAGGGATTATTCTTACAGTTAACTTTGAAGAGGCCAACTCAGAAGTAGTTGTTGTTTAGTCGTTTAGTCGTGTCTGACTCTTCGTGACCCCATGGACCAGAGCACGCCAGGCACTCCTGTCTTCTACTGCCTTCCGCAGTTTGGTCAAACTCATGCTGGTAGCTTCGAGAACATTGTCCAACCATCTAGTCCTCTGTGATCCCCTTCTCCTTGTGCCCTCCATCTTTCCCAACATCAGGGTCTTTTCCAGGGAGTCTTCTCTTCTCATGAGGTGGCCAAAGTCTTGGAGCCTCAGCTTCAGGACCTGTCCTTCCAGTGAGCACTCAGGGCTGATTTCTTTAAGAATGGAGAGGTTTGATCTTCTTGCAGTCCATGGGACTCTCAAGAGTCTCCTCCAGCACCATAATTCAAAAGCATCAATTCTTTGGGATCAGCCTTCTTTATAGTCCAGCTCTCACTTCCATACATCACTACTGGGAAAACCATAGCTTTAACTATACGGACCTTTGTCGGCAAGGTGATGTCTCTGCTGTTTAAGATGCTGTCTGCGTTTGTCATTGCTTTTTGCCCAAGAAGCAGGTGTCTTTTAATTTTGTGATTGCTGTCACCACCTGCAGTGATCAGAAGTAGGCTTAGAGGTAATTAGTGGCCCAGAGTCACCTAGCGATCGTCAGTGGTGATAATGATTGATTTTAATTTAATATTAATTTAATTTAATTCAAAGTGAAGTTCCTGGTTCTCTTTCCACCGTTTCACCTTCACTACAATCCTGCAAGGTTGGTGAGTGTCATACGTAGGGACTTGTCCAATATCATCCAGCGAGAGCTTCATGGCCTAGTGGGAAATTTGAATCTGGGCCCCCTCAGTCCCATTCTTACACTCTAGACAACACACTTTGCTGAACTCGGCTCTTTCTGTTGCCAGCTGAATTACGGCAGGACAGCTTTCTCTTTTCTCTTTTGACTTGGATCCAGTTCATGCATTAACTGAGGCTGGCACCCTCCTTACCTGATGAAGTGAGCCAGCCCTCCTCCCTTCTACCATTCAGATAACATCTTTTCTAAACCAGGTAATCCATGCAATCTAACTGCTCCTAATTCTGACAGAAAAGAATCACATGAACTGAATCCTATGATCAGCCTACTGGCCTTAGAAGTTGAGAATAAACAAGTTGTGGAGTGAGGATGTTCTTAAACCTTCATGTAGAAATGGAAGGTCAAAGGCATATTTATATTAAAGGCCATTGCTGTTCCTCCACCAAACTCCAGTTTTTATTGGAAGGCAATTTCAATGTTGAAATACTATGATTTCTGTACTTTTTAACCCTCGTGTTTCAGGGTGTGCCATTTTGTATACATGGTTTACTCAGATTTTTAGTGCTGCATTTTAAATCACCAGTGTTTTATTTATAGTAATGAACATCTGGCTCATGGTCCCTGTATATTTTGTAGTAGTCATAGTGACAGAGGAACAGGACTTAGGACCTTGGAATGTGAAATACATCTGTGCTCCAATACCATCTTATTTCTTGGCCTTAGTAGGCACTTGTCTCAGACTTTGAAACTTTAGTGGCAGTAAGAGCTAGAAACCGGATCTTCAAAGAGTTGTTGGGTTGTGGGTTGGGTTTTTTTTGGGGGTGGTATCCTTCCACAATTCTACATGCACTCTTTAAGTCATTCATATTTGCTCGATGCTGGGTAAAGTTCTGGTGTAAGCACTTGATTGCTGCTGAGGCCAACGCATCGCTCTCTATCCTGCCTGGGTCCCTGACGCTTCTGCTCCCTGTAGCACTGCAGCTGCCAGGCAAACACCCACCCCCAACACAGATGTCTGGTGGCACCAACACTGTTGGAATGGAAGCTGAGTGGTCCCAGGTGGCTCCACCTGATTGAACACCTGGTCCACTGTGGACCAGCCTGTATGTTAAGATCAGCCAGGGAGGCTGTTTTGGTGGTGGTGATTTTCACTGAGGTGGACTGGCAGCAAGGGCTTTCTTGGTGGTGGCACCCTAGCTTTGGAACTTCCTGCCCTCAGATAGAATCGGTGCCAATGCTTATGAATTTCTAGCTCAAGTTAAACACCTGGTTCCAGTTTTTTTGAGGGGGGAAGTTTGAACGGGGGTGGTGGTGGCAGAGCGGTGGACTCGCATGAGAAGATGAAATGAGCATGCAGGATCAGGCCAATGACCCATTTATTCCAACATCCAGTTCTCACAGTGACCGGCCAGTTCTCCCTCAATTTTTCCCCCTGGGCCTTCACATTTCTAATGAGCCAAATGAGTCCCGGTGATTATGAAGCATTGTTAGTTTGCAGTTTGTTTCGAACTTTCTTATGTTGCTACTTAGAAGTAAGTGTGCTCTGCTTATAGATCACTTAGTTCCCTAGAATCGCAGTAAATGGACATTGCTAGGTGTCTGTCCCTT